>NC_087348.1:128378610-129003610 GCF_030014295.1 Loxodonta africana
TGTGTGCAGTCTTTCCCTTCACCTAAAGTAGTTCTTATCTACTATCTAATTAGTGAATGCCCCTCTCCCACCCTCCCTCCCTCCCCCCTCTCGTAACCACAAAAGAATGTTTTCTTCTCAGCTTAAACTATTTCTCAAGTTCTAATAATAGTGGTCTTATACAGTATTTGTCCTTTTGCAACTGACTAATTACACTCAGCGTAATGCCTTCCAGGTTCCTCCATGTTATGAAATGTTTCACAGATTCCTCACTCTTCTTTATCGATGCGTAGTACTCCATTGTGTGACTATACCATAATTTATTTATCCATTCATCCATTGATGGGCACCTTGGTTGCTTCCATCTTTTTGCTATTGTAAACAGTGCTGCAACAAACATGGGTGTGCATATATCTGTTCGTGTAAAGGCTCTTATTTCTCTAGGATATATTCCGAGGAGTGGGGTTGCTGGATCGTATGGTAGTTCTATTTCTAACTTTTTAAGGAAGCGCGAAATCGATTTCCAAAGTGGTTGTACCATTTGACATTCCCACCAGCAGTGTATAAGTGTTCCAATCTCTCCACAGCCTCTCCAACATTTACAGTTTTGTGTTTTTTGGATTAATGCCGGCCTTGTTGGAGTGAGATGAAATCTCATTGTAGTTTTGATCTGCATTTCTCTAACGGCTAATGATGGTGAACATTTCCTCATATATCTGTTAGCTACCTGAATGTCTTCTTTAGTGAAGTGTCTATTCATATCTTTTGCCCATTTTTTAATTGGGTTATTTGTCTTTTTGCAGTTAAGTTTTTGCAGAATCATGTAGATTTTAGAGATCAGGCGCTGATCAGAAATGTCATAGCTAAAAACTTTTTTCCCAGTCTGTAGGTAGTCTTTACTCTTTTGGTAAAGTCTTTGGATGACCATAGGTGTTTGATTTTTAGGAGCTCCCAGTTATCTAGTTTTTCTTCTACGTTATTTATGTTTTCTATACTGTTTATGCCATGTATTAGGGCTCCTATGTTGTCCCTATTTTTTCTTCCATGATCTGTATCATTTAGATTTTATATTTAGGTCTTTGATCCATTTTGAGTTAGTTTTTGTGCATGGAGTGAGATATGGGTCTTGTTTCATTTTTTTGCAGATGGATATCCAGTTATGCCAGCACCATTGGTTAAAAAGACTGTCTTTTCCCCATTTAACTGTTTTGAGGACTTTGTCAAATATCACCTGCTCATATGTCAATGGATTTATGTCTGGTTTCTCAATTCTGTTCCACTGGTCCATGTATCTATTGTTGTTCCAATACCAGGCTGTTTTGACTACTGTGGCGGTATACTAGGTTCTAAAATCAGGTAAAGTAAGGCCTCTCACTTTGTTCTTCTTTTTCAGTAATGCCTTATTTATCTGGGGCCTCTTTCCCTTGCATATGAAATTGGTGATTTGTTTCTCCATCTCATTAAAGAATGTCCTTGGGATTTGGATCGGAATTGCATTAAATGTATAGATCGCTTTTGGTAGAATAGACATTTTTATAATGTTAAGTCTTCCTATGCATGAGCAAGGTGTGTTCTTCCACTTATTTAAGTCTCTTGGTTTCTTGCAGAAGTGTACTGTACTTTCCTTTGTATAAGTCTTTTATATCTCTGGTAAGATTTATTCCTAAGTATTTTATCTTCTTGGGGGCTTGTATAATTGGCATTGATTTGGTGATTTCCTCTTCGATGTTCTTTTTGTTGGTGTAGAGGAATCCAACTGATTTTTATCTGTTTATCTTGTATCCTGATACTCTGCTGAACTCTTCTATTAGTTTCAGCAATTTTCTGGAGGATTCCTTACGGTTTTCTGTGTATAAGATCATGTCATCTGGAAATAGAGATACTTTTGCTTTTCCTGATGCCCTTTATTTCTTTATCTGGCCTAACTGCTCTGGCTAGGACTTCCAGCACAATGTTGAATAAGAGTGGTGATAAAGGGCATCCTTGTCTGGTTCCCGATCTCAATGGGAATGTTTTCAGGCTCTCTCCATTTTTTTTTCTCCATTTAGGGTGATGTTGGCTGTTGGCTTTGTATAAATGCCCTTTATTATGTTGAGAAATTTTCCTTCTATTCCTGTTTTGCTGAGAGGTTTTATCATGAATGAGTGTTCAACTTTCTCAAATGTCTTTTCTCCATCAATTGATAAAATCATGTGATTCTCGTCTTTTGTTTTATTTATGTGGTGTACTACATTAATTGTTTTTCTAATGTTGAACCATCCCCGCATACCTGGTATGAATCCCACTTGGGCATGGTGAGTAATTTTTTTGATATCTTGTTGAATTCTATTGGCTAGAATTTTGTTGAGGATTTTTACATCTATGTTCCTGAGGGACATAGGTCTATAATTTTCTTTTCTTGTGGTGCCTTTACCTGGTTTTGGTATCAGGGATATGGTGGCTTCATAGAATGCGTTTGGGAGTGTTCCATCCTTTTCTATGCTCTGAAATACCTTTAGTAGTAGTGGTGTTAACTCTTCTCTGAATGTTTGGTAGAACTCTGCGGTGAAGCATTCAGGACCAGGGCTATTTTTTGTTGAGAGTTTTTTGATTACCTTTTCAATCTCTTCTTTTGTTATGGGTCTACTTAATTGTTCTACCTCTGTTTGTGTTAGTTTAGGTAGGTAGTATGTTTCTAAGAATTCATCCATTTCTTCTAGGTTCTCGTATTTGTTTGAGTATAGTTTTTCATAGTAATCTGATATGATTCTTTTAATTTCAATTGGGTCTGTTGTAATATCACCCATGTCATTTCTTATTCAGGTTATTTGCTTCCTCTCCTGTTTTTCTTTTGTCAGTTTGGCCAGTGGTTTATCTATTTTGTTGAGTTTTTCAAAAAACCAGATTTTGGTGTTGTTAACTCGTTCAATTGTTTTTCTGTTTTCTATTTCATTTAGTTCAGCTCTAATTTTTATTATTTGTTTTCTTCTGGTGCCTGAAGATTTCTTTTGTTGCTCTCTTTCTATTTGTTCAAGTTGTAGGGATAGTTCTTTGATTTTGTCCCTTTCTTCTTTTTGGATGTGTGCATTTATTGATATAAATTGGCCTTTGGGTGCTGCTTTTGCTGTGTCCCAAAGGTTCTGATAGGAAGTGTTTTCATTCTCATTGGATTCTATGAATTTCTTTATTCCATCCTTAATGTCTTCTTATAATCCAGTCTTCTTTGAGCAAAGTATTGTTCAGTTTCCAAGTGTTTGATTTCTTTTCCCTGATTTTCCTGTTAGTGATTTCCACTTTTATGGCCTTATGGTCAGAGAAGATGCTTTGTAATATTTCAATGTTTTGGATTCTGCTAAGGCTTGCTTTATGACCTAATATGTGGTCTATTCTAGAGAATGTTCCATGTGCACTAGAAAAGAAAGTACAGTTGGTTGCTGTTGGGTGGAGTGTTCTGTATGTGTCTATGAGGTCAAGTCGGTTGATTGTGGCATGTAGATCTTCCCTGTCTTTATTGAGCTTCTTTCTGGATGCCCTGTCGTTCACCGAAAGTGGTGTGTTGAAGTCTCCTACTATTATCGTGGAGCTGTCTATCTCACTTTTCAATGTTAATAGAGTTTGTTTTATGTGTCTTGCAGCCCTGTCATTGGGTGCATAAATATTTAAAATGGTTATTTCTTCTCGGTGTATCATCCCTTTAATCATTATATAGTGTCCTTCCTTATCCTTTCTGATGGATTTAACTTTAAAGTCCATTTTGTCAGAAATTAATGTTGCCACTCCTGCTCTTTTTTGATTGTTGTTTGCTTGATGTATATTTTTTCCATCCTTTGAATTTGTTTGTGTCTCTAAGTCTAAGATGTGTCTCTGTAGGCAGCATATAGATGGATCTTGTTTTTTAATCCATTCTGCCACTCTCTGTCTCTTTATTGGTGCATTTAGTCCATTTACATTCAGGGTAATTATGGATAGGTATGAATTTAGTGCTATCATTTTGATGTCTTTTTTGTGTGTGTTGACAGCTGCTTTTTCCACTTGATTTTATGTGCTGAGTAGGTTTTCTTTGTATATTGTCCTTTCCTCATATTTGTTATTGTTGATTTTGTTTCTGCTGAGTCTCTTTTTTTTTCTTGCATTTTATTTTCATGAGTAAGATAGTTTGTCTCCTTTGTGGTTACCTTATTATTTACCCCTATTTTTCTAAATTTAAAACTAACTTTTATTTCTTTGTATCGCTGTATCTCCCTCTCCATATGGAAGGTCTATGATTACATTTCTTAGTTCCTCTTTATTGTTTTAATGTTGTCTTTTTTTTTTTTTTTGTATATAATAACATCGCTGTTACCCTGTTTTGAGCTTTTTTTTTAATATTGCTTTTTTTTTTATTTCCCTGTCTGGGTTGACTTCTGAATGCTCTGCCCAGTGTTCTATTCCCCAAGGCCAGGAAGACGGCTCCAGGTGCTCACCAGGGTCTATCTCAGGCCTAGAGATTCAGTCACTGAAGCTGCCTTGGGGGTGGGGGTGGGGGGGGCACAGTAAAATATATGCAAGTACTTAGCTTTTAGAGCGCCATTCTCCTCAGGTTCCGGAGGTGCAAGTGGGTTGTGTAGCTGAGCTGCTTCTCCCTGAGGAAAACTGCAGCCGAACGCTAGTATCAGCCCGCCGCCACCACCTCCGCTCCGGGAATGGTGCCTGAGGGCTCCCTGTGATTCAGGTCCCGCAACTCCTCTCTGCTTCTGAATGGTCTCTTCCTTCCCCTGCCCCTCAGTTCGTTGTCTCAGCTTGCCTTTGATGTTCAGGGCTCCCAGCTTGTCACAAATGTACTCGTTTCACTTGTTTTTTGGGTCTTTGTTGTAAAGAGGGCTCGAGGGAAGCATCTGTCTATCCCACCATCTTGGCTCCGCCTCCCGCTAAGTCCTGTATTTTACTATATATGTAAGTACCCCTAGCAAAAAACAGCAGTTTTGCTTGATTTAAAACTTTGTATTAATACCATGATATACAAGTATACTTCTGCAACGTGCTGAGTGTGAGCAATTTATTCATGTTGGTATATTGGTTCTAGTTCAGTCCTTTCCACTACTAGTATAGTAGTCTACCACATGAATATGTCATACTTCATTTATCCATTCCTTTGTTGATGAATAAGTGATATTCCAATTTTTTTTTCTTTTATAAACAATGCATATGTTTCCTGATATACATATCTGAAAATTTTTCTAGCTTTTAACAAGCTGGTGCAAGTAGGATACAGATGTGTAAACCTATTATCCCTCTGGCACTCAGGATGGCCTGATGGGTCCCAGCTAAGGCGTCTGGAGAGATTCCAGACAGTTGCCTTTTGCTGGGAGCAGTGAACTCAGATTATCCTACAAACATAATGACCTTCTTGTTTGTATCATGAAGGTTAAAGGAATCATTTGCTCTGTAGATACACCTAAGAGTGAAATTGTTGGTCCTCTTGTACAAATATTTTCAACTTTATTTGTTTTGCTAAATTGCTCCCCAAAGGCTTGCTTACATTACTTCATGCAACTTAATCTGTTACTCTCAAAGGGAAGGAACTGAGGAACCTCCACCCTCAATGGGGAGGAATACTGTTAGGAACTGGCCAAATTCAAAGACATTTTATTAGGCTGTTGTATGAAATTTTCACTAAGCTGAGTAAATAGTTAAGGACATGCTCCCATAGGGGCAGTATTCTACCTGGGGAGGCTCCACCTGCCACAGCCTTATGAGGTAACAAATCCAGAGACTGCTACCTTGTATCTTCATAGCACACATGCTCAACATACTCCTCACAACAACCCTGAGGAAAGTATTATTGCACCCATGTTATTTACAGACAGGGAAAATGACTCAGCATGGTTCAATAATTTACCCACAGTCATGTAGTTAGTAAAAGGCAGAGCAACTTCATGTCTTAACTATAAAAGACTGGACTGGAGGTTTAAATTCGCTTAAAGAAAAGGATTTGTGCAATTTTCTTCTCCTCCTCGGAAGAAAGTCTCAGAATTGCAGAACTTTGGGGTTAATAGGAACTTACCAACCACAGCTACCAGCCTACTTTTTTAATTTGAAGAGACAGGCCCAGAAGAGGGACATGTTTGCTTAAGATCATACAGGAACAGAATCAGTGCCCAAATTTTCTGACCACTCAACATCTGTTTTCTCTCCTACACCATATGGTCTTGGGATAATAGGAAGAATCATCCCTGACAGTCACTATCTTCCCACCTTCATTATCTCTTTCTTCTCACTCGCCTTTCCAAACATCTTTCTTCTTACCCTCTTCCACCTTTCCATTATAATTCAATAACAGAACTTACATTAGAAAACCCCCTCTCTGAAAGATCCCTGCATCTCACCTTTGCTTTCAGGAAAGAATGAGTCTAACATGATTTCTCTCCTACCAGTATTAACACTGCTTCCCTATATATCATGGGGGAGTTGGATCTCCAAAGTACAAACCACTGAAAATCTAATCAAGTGGCTGATAACCTAATCAAATATGTAAAAAAATTTCACATCCCATAATGGACTTGAAAGCAATTACAAATATGAAATAAGTGAGAATAAGATGTGTGAAAGCACTAAGCCTTGTTCACAAATGGACAAAATCCCTCTAGTAAGCTCATATTTGCATTCTAAAATAGCACAATTAAGCAAGCTGTCCTCCAACTATAAAGTATAACCCCCTCCTAATAAAAGGAGAGTCACAAATGGAGACTGTAGATTTAAAGTTACATAAACGCAATTCCCTTGCCCGCAAAGCATAAAGACCTCATCTATAACGGAAGACCACGACAGCTAGGGTGAGAGGCTGGACGGGGTGGTGGCTGAACGAGAGAGAAAGAAGAGAAACACTCAGACTTGTAGAGAGAGATAGCCGACCTTAAGAAAACTTGTTACTTATGGTTTCACCACGTTTAAGCATTTGCATTTCACCTCAAAGTCCTACTCTGTGTGACTTCTGAACAGAGGGATTCTCTACACTGTCACCAAAACCCATTCCTCTCCCAGGGAAGCATCTAACCATGGGATATATCCTGTCACAATTTTCAGGCGGAACCTCTACTGAGGTGAACTTCAATAGCCGGATATGTCCAACTCCAAGACATGTTTCCTGAAGCGGCTTCATGCTGTGGGAGCCAGACCACCAGACAAACAAACAAAAAAAGCAATGGATCCTTGGTGGGGTGGGAAAACAGGTAGAAGGTAGGCTGAACAAGGTTCACTTCTGACCACACTAGTCTTTGGATAGATTCTATGCCAGCAGAACTGAAGGAATGAAAAAGGGTTTTTAAGGCAGTTTATTTCCCCCCATTTCTTCCCGAAAACCTAATAAAGCACATATCTTAACATCCTTCCATCCCATAACGCATACTTGTACACATACTTTTCAATGAAACCACTGTTGTCAGTTGCCATCAAGCTGGCTCCATCTCACGGAGACCCTACATACAACAGAATGAAACGCTGCCTGGTCCTGTGCCATTTACACAATTGCTGGTATGCTCGAGTCCATTGTTGTGGCCACTGTGTATTCTGAGTACCTTCCAACCTATAGGGGACATCTTCCAGCACTATATTGGACAATATTCTGTAGTGATCCAAAGGGTTTTCACTGCTAATTTTCACAATTACCAGCAGTCCCCAGGTTACGAATGATTTCCATTCCTAAGTCTGTCTTTACATCAAATTTGCAGGTAAGTCAGAACAGGTTCATATGGTTCTTATTTAGCCTTACTTTAGTGCAAGAAAAGGCTCAAAGCCTTTTCAATGATTTAAAAAGCTGCACATGCAGCAAGTGGAGGCGATTGTGACAAATTTGTTGCGAGTAGGGGTTGGTTCAATCATTTCAAAGTGACAGCAATGCTGACTGAGGTTGCTGTATGCTAGGAAGCAGGCATCTTTAGTGGAGGCTATAGAACATACTATGGAGGCAGGGGAGGAGGGGGAGTCTGATAGCAACAAGGCAGACCTCCCTGGCAGTCCATTTAGAATATGCCAGTACCTCCTCCACTTGGACACTGTCCGCTACAAGCCTGCTGCAAACTGCTACAGAAGGTCTGCACATTGGAGTCTGCTGTCACAGTCAACACTCTACCTGCCTCCCTGCACACCCCATAGCTCAGGCTTCTGAAAACAACAGAGGACTGCTGACTGAGGCTGCTGTGTGCTACGAAGCAGGCATCTTGAGTGGAGGCTACCTTCACAGCCAACTTACCACAGGGTAGCCTCTGATAGCAACAAGGCAGACTTCCCTGAGGGTCCATCTGGAATGTGACAACTCCTCCCCCAAACACTAACTGTTGGCTGCTGGACTGATATGAACTCCTACAGAGGCTCCCTACAGTGGAGTCAGAAGGTGGGTCACCTAAGTGCAGAATGCTCCCCAAACTACCACAGGGCCACTGGGGTTCTGAAACCTACTAGATAGATCTCTCAGAAGTCCTTCTGGGGAGTGCCAGCCCCTCTTCCTCCCGAAACAGAGGAAAGTCTGCCTATGTTTCCCCTGAATGCCAGCTCAGATATAAGTAACCCCCACAGAGCAGGGAAGGAAGTCTCGCTGGGTGTGGGTTTTATGACTAAAAATATGGTTGCAGAAACAAAGCAGCGAAGGGAGTAATAACCAGAGAGAGGACTGCACTCCTGTTGGACTGATTGATTAGTATAGGATATCTCCCCTGTTGGACTGATTGATTAGTATAGGATATCTCACCTGAGAGGTAGCGCCCACTGGTGGACAGACCGACCACAGCATGTTCTTTGGGGTGGTTGGGAGAGATTGAAAATTGAAAACTGAGACCTGGAACCTTCAAATCCTAATTAAATCAGGGAGGGAGAAGGAGCTATAAGCAGAAAGGGAGAGAAAACAGCAAGCAAAGGATGAAGGCTCTGCCTACTCAAGAGTTTTTTGCAGAAAGTAGTGCAGGCAAATACTGGAGAAAACTGAGAAAGTTAACATCCTCGAAAATACCAATGTCCCAACAAAAAAATCACAAGACACACAAAGAACAGAGAAACAATGGCCCATCCAAACGAACATAACAAAGGGTGTGAAACCGCATCTAGGGATGACCAAATAGTGAAAAAACTGGAAGAATATAATACAACAACATTAAACATAATTAAAGGACTAAGGGAAAACTTAGACAAAGAGCTAAAAGAAACAAGGAAAACAATGCAAGAACAAAATAACGATCTAAAAAAAGAGATACTGCAACTCAAAGGGACAATAACTGAAATGAGAAAGACAACAGAAGGACTTACCAAGAGATTTAATCAGGCAGAAGAATCAGTGAATTAGAGGATAAGACAGTTAAAAGTACAGACACTAAAGAGTAACAAGAACAGAGGCTCAAGAAGCCTGGGCACAGTTTAACGGAATTATGAGACAACAACAAAAGACCCAATACATGCATGATGGGAATTCCAGAAGGAGAAGAGAGAGAGGGACAGAAAGAATATTTGAAGAAATAATGACAGAAAATTTCCCCAACCTGGTCTTAAAAGCTTATGAGTGGCCATCTAAGATACTCCACTGGTCCCACCGTATCTGGAGCCAGGGAGAATGAAGAAAACCAAAGACACAAGAGAAAGATTAGTCCAAAGGACTAATGGACCACAACTACCACAGCCTCCACCAGACTGAGTCCAGCACAACTAGATGGTGCCTGGCTACAACCACCAACTGCTCTGACAGGGATTGTAACAGAGGGTTCTGGACAGAGCTAGAAAAAAATGTAGATCAAAATTCTAATTCACAAAAAAAGACCAGGCTTACTATCTGACAGAGACTGGAGAAACCCCAAGAGTATGACCCCTGGACACTTTTAACTCAGTACTGAAGTCACTCCTGAGGTTCACCTTTCAGCCAAAGATTAGACAGGCCAATAAAACAAGACTAAGTGAGCACGCCAACCCAGGGGCAAGGACAAGAAGGCGGGAGGGGTGAGGAAAGCTGGTAATGGAGAACCCAAGGTTGAGACGGGAAATGTATTGACATATCATAGGGTTGGTAACCAATGTCATAAAACGATGTGTATTAATTTTTTATAAGAAACTAATAAAAAAAAATTTCCCCAATCTAACGAAGGCCATGACTCCACACATTTAAAAAGCTCAAAGAACCCCAAGCATGATAAACCCAAAGAAATCTACATCAAGACACATCATACTTAAGCTCTCAAAAAGTAAAGACAAAGAGAGAATCCTGAAAGCAGTGAGAGAGAAGCAAACAGTCACACATAAAGGATCCTTTTAATCTTATATAAAATTAAATGTGAACTTATCCTCAGAAACACTGGAAGACAGAAGGCAATGGAATGATATATTTAAAGTGCTGAAAGAAAAAAAACTGTCAACCAAGAATTCTATAGCCAAGAAACTTCAAGAATGAGGGTGAAATTAAAACATTCCCAGACAAACAGAAGCTAGGAGAGTTCATATCCACCAGATCAGCCCTTCAAAAAATACTAACAGGAGTTCTGTAGATGGAAGGGAAGAGACATTAGAAAGTAATTCAAAGCTATACATAAAAAGAATGATCCCTAACAAAGGGAAATGCATGGACAAGTATAAGGGCTAGTAATAAGATATTCATGCTTGACAATTCAAAATGTTTCATCCTTCATATTTTTTAATAATAAATATATAAAAAGCAAGGACAAAATTATGTTAAGGCACACTTGAAATAAAAAAAAAGATATAATTAGTAATAACAGTAACAAAAGAGGGGAGACAAATATTAAAAATATAGAATTTTTTGTATGTTACTGAAGTTGGTACAAACTTACCCCAGAATGTTATAAACACAAGCTGTTAGATGCAATATTCACGGCAACCACTAACACTAAAAAAAAAAAAAAACTGCACAAAAGGAAAGAAGGAAACCAAAAATTCTCACTACAATAAACCAACAAAAAAAGCAAGCAGCAGTAAAGGACAAAGACAAAGAAGGCTTAAGACACACAAAAAACATCAAAATGGCAGAAGTAAGTCACTTCTTATCAGTAATTACAGTGAATATAAATGGACTAAATGTTCCAATGAAAAGGCAGAGAGTGGCAGAAAGGACTAAAAAAAAAAAAAAAATCCAGCTATATGCTGTTTATAAGAGACACACCTTAAACCCAAGGACACGAATAGGTTGATAGTGAAAGGATAGAAAAAAATATTCCATGCAAATAATAACCAAAAGACAGTTGGGGTGGCAATCTTAATATCAGACAAAATAGGACTAAAAAAAAATCTGTTAGAAGACCTAAAAATGGACATTATATAGTAATAAAAGGGTCAATTAATCAAAAACATTTAACAATCATAAATACATATGCAGCCAACATCGGGACACCTAAATATAAAAAGCAAACACTGACAGAATTAAAAGGAGAAACAGTGCTACAGTAATAGTTGGAGACTTGAATACACCACTTTCAATACTGGACAGAACATCTAGAAAGAAAATCAATAACGAAACAGAGGACTTGAATGACACTATAAACCAACTAGACTTAACAGACATACATAGAACACTCCACCCAAAAACAACACAATATACATTCTGCTCCGGTACACATGAATCATTCCAGGACAGACCACGTGTTAGGTCACAAAGCAACTCTTGATCATAATGGGGTGAAGCTAGAAATAAATAGCAGAAAAAAACCTGGAAAATACATAAATATATGGACATTAAACAACACACTATTAAACTACCAATGGGTCAAAAGAGAAATTACAAATTTCTAAGAGTCAAATGCAAATGAAAGCACAACACACCAAAACTTATGAGGTGCAGTGAAGGCAGTACTCAGAAACGTACAGCAATAAATGCCTACATGAAGAAAGATCTCAAATCAACAGCCTAACTCAGCAACTCCAGGAACTAGAAAAGGAAGAGCAAACTAAGCCTAAACTACCAGAAGAAAGGAAATAACAAAGATCAGAGTAGAAATAAATAAAATTCAAAACAGAAGAACAATAGATAGAATCAATAAAACAGAAGTGATTCTTTGAAAAAAAAGAAAATTTTTCTTTTTTTTTTTTAAAGATCAACAAAATTGACAAACCTTTAGATAGACTGACAAAGAAAAGATACAAGTAACCAAAATAAAAATAAAAGAGGGGACATTACAACTGACCCGACAGAAGTGAAGAGAATTATGACAATATTATCAACAACTGTACAGCAACAAACTGGATAACCAGATGAAATGGACAAATTCTTAGCAGCACAAAACCTACCCAAACTGACTCAAGATGAAATAGAAAGTCTCAACAGACCCAAAACAAGTGAAGAGATGGAATCAGTGATCAAAAACCTCGCCCCACAAAAAAAAAAAGTCCTGGACCAGGTGGCTTCACTGGGGAATCCTACCAAACATTTAGAGAAGAATTGACACTAACACTGCTTAAACTCTTCCAAAACATATAGAGGGAATATTCCCTAATTCATTCTATGATACCCAAACCAGGCAAAGACACCATAAGAAAAGAAACCTACAGGCCAATATCTCTTAAGAATATAGATGCAAAAGTCGTAAACAAAACACTAGCAAACAGATTCCAACAGCATATCAAAAGAGTCATACACCACGACCAAGTGGGATTTATTCAGAAATTCAGGGAGATTCAACCTTAGAAAATCAATCAACGTAATACATCACATCAACACAACAAAGGAAAAGAACCACATGATCATCCCTATGGATACAGAAAAACGTGATAAAATCCAACACCTTTTCTTGATGAAAACCTAAAGAATACTGGAATAAAGGGAAATTCCTCAACGTGATTCAGGGCTTATATGAAAAGCCAAAAACTAACATTCTTAATGAAGAAAGACACAGAGCTTTCTCCTTGAAATCAGGAACAAAACAAAGGTGCCCGATCTCACCACTTCCATTCAGTAGTGTATTAGAAGTCCTAGCCAAAGTAGTGAGATAAGAAAAAGAAATAAAAGGTAACCAGACCAGAAAAGAAGTAAAACTATCTCTATTCCTAGATGATAAAAAATAGGAAATCCCAAAGAGTCCACAAGAAAACTTCTAAAGCTAATGCAGGAATTTAGCAAAGCTGTAGAGTACAAGGTCAATAAACAAAAATCAGTTGAGTTTCTATACGCTAGCAATGATAAATATGAAAGAGAAATTAGGAAAAAAAAATCCATTTACAACAGCAACTAAGAGAATAAAATACCTAAGAATAAATCTAACCAGGGACATGAAGGACTTATATAATGAAAACTATAAAACACTGTCAAAAGAGATTAAAGAAGATTTAAAAAATGGAAAGATGCTCAGTGTTCATGGATTGAAAGGCTTAATATTGTTAAAATGTCAATGCTACCCAAAACAATCTATAGATTCAACCAAATTCCGATCAAAATTTCATTAGCCTTCTTTACAGAAATAGAAAAACCAATCCTCAACCTCATATGAAATGGTCCCCGATAGCTAGAGCAATGTTGAAAAAGAAACACAAAGCAGCAGGACTCACATTTCCTGATTTTAAAATACACTATACAGGTATAGTAATCAAAACAGCCTGGTTCTTGTATAACAACAAACACATAAACTAATGGAACAGAATTGAGAGTTCAGAAATGAACCCACACATCTATTAACCAACTGATTTTTGACAAGGGTGTTAAATCCATTCCACGGGGAAAGAAGAGTCTCTTCAATAAATGGTGTTGGGAAAATTGGATTTACACCTGCAGAAATATGAAACAGGATCCATGCCTCACACCATACACACAAAAAAATCCAAAATGGATTAAGGAACTAAATGTGCAAAATAAAACCATAAAATTATTATAAGAAAAAGCAGTGACAACGCTGTCAGGCCTAGCTTTTAACAATGGATTTTCTATTAACAAAAGGAAAGACAAAATAAATGAGACCTCACAAAAATTAAAAAATTTCGCTCATTAAAAGACTTTACTGGGTGGAGCCAAGATGGTGGAAGAGACAGACGCTTCTGGCAAGCCCTCTTTACAAAAAAGACCCGAAAAAGCAAGTGAATCGAGTATATTTATGACAATCTAGGAGCCCTGAGCATCTAAGGCAAGCTTAGAAAACGAACTGAGGGCAGAGGAAGGAAGAAACGGTTCAGAAGCAGAGATGAGTTACCGGACCTGAATCATGGGGAACCCCAGGCACCATTCCCGGGAGCGGCAGCAACGGGCTGGTACTACCATTCAGCCACAGTTTCCTCAGGGAGAAGCAGCCAGCCACACAGCCTATTCACGCCTCCGGAACCAGAGAAGAATGGCTCTCTTGGCAAAAGCTAAGTACTTGCCTATATTTAACGCCCACTCCCACCATGCTCCCAAACCGGCGTCAGTGGCTTACTTCCCTGGGCCTGAGATAGGCCCTGTTGAGAGCCTAGAGCCATCCTCCTGGCCCTGGAGAAGGAATAAATTTGCAACTGAGAGAAAAGATAATTTGCAAGCTCCACTAACCGGGGGAGCTCAGGACAGAGCAGCTCCTGTCCAGGCGTAAACAGTCTATGGACTTTGAGTACCATTCCCCTCTGCATGGACCTGTGTGGGCCTATTTCAGGAGAACAAGCCCTTGTTGGCAGAATCCAACAGTTTCAGCTGTGTGGCAGAGAGGTAAGTGTTTGATGTTTGACATTGCTTTGCCTATTAAACAGGGTCCTGACCTACCCACATCAGGGGCCTAAGGACTTGTAGCTCAACTCAGGTCACCCAGCCACCCGTGACAGGGGTCCAAGGATAACTGGTACCTCCCAGTCCTTACAACCAAAATCATTGGGTGCCCATGGTCCGTCTGCAGAACCCACCCACCTGTATGCTCTAGGGATCAGGGACACGCTTTCCTCAGAGACACGTGGGGGATGATTCTCAACCCCCTGCCTTGTTAAGAGTGTGACCTCTGCTGCAACCAGATACTGGTACCTACATCTATCACCCCTGACCCTCTAAGACTGTTGGACAGAGCCTGTACCACACACTTCATGATCAGATATCTGGAAACCTGAGCTGAATTGACAGGAGAAAACTGAGGGGACTCCTACACTGATATACCTGATAGCAGCTCTAGCCATCTGGGGACAGGACGTCAGAGCTCCAAAGGTGAAAACAATCAAGCTAGCTCACTCAAGCAACTCATTTGGGCATATCAAAACAAAACAAAGCAAAAAGCTATGACACAGTAAGCAAATACAATAACTTATAGATGGCTCGGAGACAACAGTCAATAGCAAGTCACATAAAGAAACAGACCATGATCGCCTCAACAAGCTCTCAAAACAAAGAGTCCAGGGATCTTCTAGATGAAAGTGCCTTCCCAGAATTACCAGAGGCAGAATACAAAAGATTAATATACAGAACCCTTCAAGACATCAGGAAGGAAATGAGGCAATACGCAAAACAAGCCAAGGAACACACAGATAAAGGAACTGAAGAAATTAGAAAGATTATTCAGAAACATAATGAAAAATTTAATAAGCTGGAAAAATCCACAGACAGCAATCAGAAATTCAGAAGGTTAACAATACAATTATAGAAGTAGAAAACTCAATAGAAAGTCAGAGGAGCAAAACTAAGCAAGTGAACTTGAAGATAAAGCACGTGGCACTAACATTTGAAGGAAAATCAGATAAACGAATTAAAAAAATGAAGAAACCTTAAGAATCAAGTGGGACTTCATCAAGAGAAATAACCTACGAGTGATTGGAGTACCAGAACAGGGAGGGATAACAGAAAATACGGAGAGAATTGTTGAAGATTTGTTGGCAGAAAACTTCCCTCATATCATGAAAGATGAGAAGATATCTATCTACGATGCTCATCGAACGCCACATAAGGTAGATGTCAAAAGAAAGTCACCAAGACATATTATAATCAAACTTGCCAAAACCAAATATAAAGAGAATTTTAAGAGCAGGTAGGGATAAATGAAAAGTCACCTATAAAAGACAGTTAATAAGAATACGCTTGGACTACTCTGCAGAAACCATGTAGGCAAGAAGGCAATGGGATGACTTATATAAAAAAGTGAAAGAAAAAAACTACCAACCAGGAATCATATATCCAGCAAAACTGTCTCTCAAATACGAAGGTGAAATTAGGACATTTCCAGATAAACAAAAGTTCAGGGAATTTGTGAAAACCAAACCAAAAATTCCAAGAAATACTACAGGGAGTTCTTAGGTCAGAAAATCAATAAAATCAGGTATCTACCATGTTGGCATCTCCTGCCTGGAGGGGAAATGAGAGGGTGGAGGGGGTAAGAAGCTGGCAAGATGGACACGAAAGGAGAAAACGGAGGGAGAGACCAGGCTGTCTCATTAGCAGGGAGAGTAATTGGGAGTGTGTAGCTAGGTGTATAGGGGTTTTTGTGTGAGAGACTGCCTTGATTTGTAAACTTTCACTTAAAGCACAATAAAAATTATTTAAAAAAGAAAAATCAGATACCAACTCAAGATGAAAACACTGGGCAGAGCAATCAGAAGTCAACCCAGACAGGGAAATAAAAAAAATATATCAAGATTAAAAAAAAAAAAAAAAAACACTCAAAACAGGGTAGCAGCAACGTTATTATCTAAAAGAAGAAAACATTAAAACAGTAAAGAGAGACTAAGAAATGTAGTCATAGATCTTCCATACGGAGAGGAAGATAAGGCGACACCAAGAAATAAAAGTTAGGTTTAAATTTAGAAAAAAAGGGGTATATAATAAGGTAATCACAAGTGAGACAAACTATGCTACTCATCAAAATAAAATACAAGAAAGAAATAGAGACTGCGCAGAAACAAAATCAACAACAAATATGAGGAAAGGACAATATACAATGATAATCTACTCAGCACAGAAAATTACATGGGAAAAAGACGCTCTCAACAACACATAAAAAAAGACATCAAAATGATGCCACTAAATTCATGCCTATCCATAATTATGCTGAATGTAAATGGACTAAACGCACCAATAAAGAGACAGAGAGTGGCAGAGTGGATTAAAAAACACGATCCGTCTATATGCTGCCTATAAGAGACACAAACAAACTAAACTAAACTAAAACTCAAAGGATGGAAAAAAACATGTCAAGCAAACAACAATCAAATAAGGCCAGGAGTGGCAATATTAATTTCTGACAAAATAGACTTAAAGTTAAATCTATCACGAAGGACAAAGAAGGACACTATATAATGATTAAAGGGACAATACACCAAGAAGATATAACCATATTAAATATTTATGCACCCAATGACAGGGCTGCAAGATACATAAAACAAACTCTATCAGCATTGAAAAGTGAGATAGACAGCTCCACAATAATAGTAGGAGACTTGAACACACCTACTTTCAGTGAAGGACAGGACGTCCAGAAAGAAGCTCAATAAAGACACGGAAGATCTAAATGCCACAATCAACCACCTTGAACTCATAGACATATACAGAACACTCCACCCGACAGCAACCAAGTATACTTTCTTTTCTAGTGCACATGGAACATTCTCTAGAATACACCACATATTAGGTCATAAAGCAAGCCTTAGCAGAATCCAAAACACTGAAATATTACAAAGCATCTTCTCTGACCATGAGGCCATAAAAGTAGAAATCAATAACAGGAAAAGCAGGCAAACGAAATCAAACACTTGAAAACTAAACAATACCCTGCTCAAAAAAGGCTGGATTATAGAAGACATTAGGGATAGAATAAAGAAATTCATAGAATCCAATGAGAATGAAAACACTTCCTATCAGAACCTTTGGGACACAGCAAAAGCAGTGCTCAGAAGTCCATTTATGTCAATAAATGTGGACATACAAAAAGAAGAAAGGGCCAAAATCAAAGAATTATCCCTACAACTTGAACAAATACAGACCAACAAAAGAAACCCTCAGGCACCAGAAGAAAGCAAATAATAAAAATTAGAGTCTGACTGAGACTAAAAGAATCCCGGCGGTCATGGTCCCCAAACCTTCTGTTGGCCCAGGACAGGAACCATTCCTGAAGACAACTCATCAGACATGGAAGGGACTGGACAGTGGGTAGGAGAGAGATGCTGATGAAGAGTGAGCTATTTGTATCAGGTGGACACTTGAGACTGTGTTGGCATCTCCTGTCTGGAGAGGGGATGGGAGGATAGAGAGAGTTGCAAGCTGGCAAAACTGTCACGAAAGGAGAGACGGGAAGGGCTGACTCATTGGGGGGAGAGCAAGTGGGAGAACTGAGTAAGGTGTATGTAAACTTATATGTGACAGTTTGTCTTGATTTGTAAACGTTCACTTGAAGCTCAATAAAAGTTAATAAAAAAAAAAATAGAGCAGAACTAAATGAAATAGAAAACAGAAAAACAATTGAAAGAATTAACAACACCAAAAGCTGGTTCTTTGAAAAAATCAACAAGACTTATAAACCACTGGCCAAACTGACAAAAGAAAAACAGAAGAGGAAGCAAATAGCCCAAATAAGAAATGACATGGGCGATATTACAACGGACCCAATCGAAATTAAAAGAATCATATCAGATTACTATGAAAAATTGTACTCGAACAAATTTGAAAACCTAGAAGAAATGCATGAGTTCCTAGAAACACACTACCTACCGAAACTAACACAAACAGAGGTAGAACTACTAAACAGACCCACAACAAAAGAAGAGACTGAAAAGGTAATCAAAAAACTCTCAACAAAAAAAAGCCCTGGCCTGGACTGCTTCACTGCAGAGTTCTACCAAACATTCAGAGAAGAGTTAACACCACTGCTACTAAAGGTATTTCAGAGCACAGAAAAGGATGGAACACTCCAAAACGCATTCTATGAAGCCACCATATCCCTGATGCCAAAACCAGGAAAAGACACCACAAAAAAAGAGAACTACAGACCTATATACCTCATGAACTTAGATGCAAAAATCTTCAACAAAATTCTAACCAATAAAATTCAATAACATATGAAAAAAATAATATACCATGACTAAGTGGGATTCATACCAGGTATGCAGGGATGGTTCAACATTAGAAAAACAATTAATGTAATCTGGGTTTTATCATATAAATAAAACAAAAGACATGAATAGCATGATTTTATCAATTGATGCAGAAAAGCCATATGACAAAGTCCAACACCTATTCATGATAAAAACTCTCAGCAAAAAAGAAATAGAAGGGAAATTACTCAACATAATAAAGGGCACTTATACAAAGCCAATAGCCAAAATCATCCTTAATGGAGAGGGCCTGAAAGCATTCCCCTTGAGATCGGAACCCGACAAGGCTGCCCTTTATCATTGCTCTCATTAGACATTGTACTGGAGGTCCTAGCCAGCGCAATTAGGCTAGATAAAGAAACAAAGGGCATCCAGATTGGAGAGGAAAAAATAAAATTATCTCTATTTGCAGATGACATGATCTTATACACAGAAAACCCTAAGGAATCCTCCAGAAAACTACTGAAACTAATAAAAGAGTTCAGCAGAGTATAGGGATACAAGATAAACACACAAAAATCAGTTGGATTCCTCTACATCAAAAAGAGAACATCGAAGAGGAAATCACCAAATCAAGACCATTTACAGGAGCCTCCAAGAAGATAAAATACTTAGGAATAAATCTTACCAGGGATGTAAAAGACTTACACAAAGAAAACTACAAAACACATCTGCAGGAAACCAAAAGAGACCTACAGAAGTAGAAAAACATACCTAGTTCATGGACAGGGAGACTTAACATTATAAAAATATCTAATCTACCAAAAGTGATCTATAGATTTAATGCAATTCCAATCCAAATTCCAACAACATTCTTTTACGAGATGGAGAAACAAATCACCAACTTCATACGGAAGGGAAAGAGATCCCGGATAAATAAGGCATTACTGAAAGAGAAGAAGAAAGTGGGAGGCCTCACTACCTGATTTTACAACCTATTATGCCGCCACAGTTGTCAAAACAGCCTGGTGCTGGTACAACAACAATTACATAGACCAATGGAACAGAATTGAGAAACCAGACATAAATCCATCCGCAAATGAGCAGTTGATATTTGACAAAGGCCCCAAAACAGTTAAATGGGGGAAAAGACAGTCTTTTTAACAAATGGTGCTGGCATAACTATATATCCCTCTGGAAAAAAACGAAACAAGACCCATACCTCACTCCATGCACAAAAACTAACTCAAAATGGATCAAAGACCTAAATATAAAATCTAAAATGATAAAGATCATGGAAGAAGAAATAGGGACAATGTTATGAGCCCTAATACATTGCATGTACAGTATATAAAACGTTAATAACAATGCAGAAAAAAAACTAGATATTTGGGAGCTCCCAAAAATCAAACACCTATGCTCATCCAAAGACTTCACCAAAAGAGTAAAAAGATTACCTACAGACTGGGAAAAAGTTTTTAGCTATGGCATTTCCAGTCAGTGCCTGATCTCTAAAATCTGCATGATAACTGCAAAAACTCAACTGCAAAAAGACAACCCAATTAAAACATGGGCAAAAGATGACCAGACAGTTCACTGACAGATGCATGAGGAAATGCTCACGATCATTAGCCATTAGAGAATGCAAATCAAAACTGCAATGAGATTTCACCTCACTCCAACAAGGCTGGCATTAATCCAAAAAACACAAAATAATAAATGTTGGAGAGGCTGTGGAGAGATTGGAACACTTCTACACCGCTGGTGAGAATGTAAAATGGTACAACCACTTTGGAAATCGATTTGGTGCTTCCTTAAAAAGCTAGAAACAGAACTATCCTAGAGAAATAAGAGTCTTTACACAAACAAATATATGCACACTCATGTTCACTGCAGCACTGAATAGCAAAAAGATGGAAGCGACCAAAGTGCCCATCAGCAGATGAATGGATAAATAAATTATGGTATATTCACACAATGGAATACTATGCATCAATAAAGAACAGTGAGGAATCTATGAAACATTTCATAACATGGAGGAATCTGGAAGGCATTATGCTGAGTGAAATTAGTCAGCTGCAAAAGCACAAATATTGGATAAGACCACTATTACAAGAACTCAAGAAACAGTTTAAACAGACAAGAAAATATTCTTTGATGTTTACAAGAGGGTGAAGGGAGGGAGGGTAAGAGAAGAGTATTCACTAATTAGATAGTAGATAAGAACTACTTTAGGTGACAGGAAAGTCAACACACAATACAGGAGAGGCCAGCATAATTGGACTAAAGCAAAAGCAAAGAAGTTTCCCGAATAAACTGAATGCTTCGAAGGCCAGCATAGCAGGGGCAGGGGTTTTGGGACCACCATTTCAGGGGACATCTATGTTAACTAGCATAATAAAATCTATTAAGAAAACATTCTGCATCCACTTTGGAAAGTGGCATCTGGGTTCTTAAACATTAGCAAGCAGCCATCGAAGATCCATCAATTGGTTTCAGTCCACCTAGATCAAAGAATAATGAAGAACACCAAGGACACAAAGTAATTATGAGTCCAAGAGACAGAAAGGGCCATATGAACCAGAGACTACATCAGCCTGGGACTAGAAGAACTAGATGGTGCCCAACTACAACCGATGAGTTCCCTGACTTGGGACACAAAAGAGAACCTCTGAGGGAGCAGGAAAGCAGTGGATTCAGACCTCAAATGCTTGTAAAAAGACCAGACTTAATGGTGTGACTGAGATTAGAAGGACCCTGGTGGTCACGGCCCCCAGACCTTCTGTTGGCTCAGAACAGGAACCGTTCCCAAAGCCAATTCTTCAGAAAGGGATTGGACTGGACAATCGGTTGGAGAGGGATGCTGGTGTGGAGTGAGCTTCTTGGATCAGGTGGACACTTGAGACTATATTGGCATCTCCTGCCTGGAGGGGAGATGAGAGGGTAGAGGGGGTTAGAAGCTGGTGAAATGAACAGGAAAAGAGAGTGGAGAGAGGGAGTGGGCTGTCTCGTTGGGGAAAAGCAATTGGGAGTATGTAGCAAGATATATATAAGTTTTTGCGTGAGAGATTGACTTGATTTGTAAACTTTCACTTAAAGCACAATAAAAATTAAAAATAAATAATATATTCTGGGGGAAAAAAATGACTTTACCAAACAAGTGAAAGAAAAAAGCTACCAACTGTGAGAATATATTCAGAAATCATATACTTGACAAGAATCTAATAACCAAAATATATACAAAACTTTGACAACAACGAAAAGAAAAACAACCCAATTAAAATGGGCAAAAAACTTGAATAGAAATTTCACCAAAGAGGACATTCAAATGGCCACTGTCTTAGTCATCTAGTCCTGCTACAACAGAAATACTACAAGCGATGGCTTTAACAAAAAGAAGTTTATTTCCTCACAGTAAGGTAGGCTGAAAGTCCAAATTCAGGGTGTCGGCTCCAGGGGAAGGCTTTCTCTCACTGTCAGCTCTAGAGGAAGGTCTTCATCCTCAATCTTCCCCTGGTCAAGGAGTTTCTCAGGTGCAGGGACCCCATATCCAAAGGACATGCTCTGCTCCTGGCATTGCTTTCTTGGTAGTATGAGGTCCCCCATCTCTCTGCCTGCTTTTGTCTTTTACATCTCAAGAGATTGCCTCAAAGCACATCCAATCTTGTAGATTGAGTCCTGCCTAGCTAACACAACTGCTGCCCATCCTCCCTCATTAGCATCATAGAGGCAGGATTTACAACATACAGGAAAATCACACAATACGGGGAATCGTGGCCCACCCAAACGGATACCTTTTTGAGGGGACATAATTCAATCCATGACAGCCACCAAACACACGAGAAGATGCTCAGTGCATTAGCCATCAGGGAGATGGAAATCAAAACCACAATGAGAAACCATTTCACTCCCACTATGATGGCTAAAATAAAAAACAAAAAAAAAAACAAAAACAAATGTTGGCAAGGATGTGGGAAAATTGGAAAAATTACCCATTGCTGGTGGGAATGCAAAGTGTGGCAGTTCCTCAAAAAACTAAAAATAGAACTACTGTATGTACCAGCAATTCTACTCCTAGGTATATAGTCAAAAGACTTGAAAGCAGAGACTCAAATAGAGAGTTGTATACCAATGTTCACTGCAGCACTATTCACAATAGCCAAAAGGTAGTAACAACCTAAATGCCCACCAACATATAAACGGATAAACAAAATGTGGTACATACATACAATGGAATACTACTCAGCCAGTAGAAGTGAAGTCTTGATACATGCTCCAATATGGGTGGAGCTGGAAAACATGCTGAGTGAAATAAGTCATTTACAAAAGGTCAAATATTGTATGGCCTTGCTTAAATAAAAAGACAAAAAAAGGCAAACTTATAGAGAACAAAGTTCATGATTACCAGGGGCAGGAGGGAAGGGTAAAGGGTGGTTAACGATGATGGAAATATTGCATTCTTTAAGGATAAGGTTGCATAGTCGATTATTGTAATTGTCATTAATAAGTTGGTACACCTGTAAAAAGCTGATGTGGCAAAAGTTGTGTGACAGATACATTTATAACAAAGACAAAAAAAAAAAAAAAAGAGTAGATGCTAACCGCGGCTGCTTATGTACAACCAAAAACCTCATGGGATTTGGTTTCTTGATTTGGAGGTTCAGGGTCATGGTTTCATGAAACATACTAGTTAATGGCCTAATAACATGTTTAGTGCTTCTGTTCTGCCTCCTACTTCATTGTGTAGCACCTGGGGTCTCAAAAGCTTGCAAGTGGCACAATGATTGTCTCTATTCATCTGAAGTAACAGAGGAAGAAGGAATGTCAGGAATAGGAGGATATGGAATGTGTTGGTAACTGCCTTCCTGAACAACTGCCTCCTTTGCCATGACACCAGAAAAATTGGAGGGTGCCTAGCTACCATTACTGAACATTTTGATCAAAGATTCTATAGAAGAATCCTGATCAAACTGGGGAAAATACAGGAAGGAATTTCAAATTCTCACAGAACCCAAGTTTCCTGGAGACATGAAGGTTAGATGAACTTCTGAAATTACTGCACTAAGATAATCTTTAAACCTTAAACCAAAAATATCCCCTAAAGTCTTCCGAAAGCTAAACAACAGTTTAGCTTAACTAGTAAAAAAAAATTCTGCCTTGAGCATTATGCTCTTTTAAGAACTATCTATATGGGATATATCTGACAATAGTAGCTCGAAAGGTTAAACAGGAACCTTAGGGGGCAATGAGTTTATGTTAATGGGGGAGGAATAACTCAGAAAAGGAAGGTGAGAATGGTTGCCCAACTCAAAGAATGTAATCAATGTCACTAAATGGTACATGTAGAAACTGTTGAATTGGTATATGTTTTGCTGTGTATATTCTCAACAGCAACAACGATAAAATAAATAAAATTTATATTTACATATATAATTACGTATGCAGCCAAGGGGAAGGAAAGGTCAAGACTGCCTGGAGAAGGTTCACAGAGATGAGATATTTGATCACAGACCAGAAAGGTGAACAACTTCCAGGAAGATTCAGGAATGGGGGAAGGCTATCATAAGAGTTTTTGCCTAATTTGAACATCGACTGCATCAATGCTGACTGACTCATGGTGACCCACGTGTGTCAGAATAGAACTATGCTCCACAGCATTTTCAATCGTTAATTTTTCAGAGGTAGATCACCAGGCCTTACTTCCAAGATGCCGGCTTAAACCACCGACCTTTCGGTTAACAGCTGAGCACGTTAACCATTTGCACTACCCAGGGTCTCCATTCATTTCTTTAGCTTTTCTTCATTTGCAACTTCAAATAAGACCAGCAGTCCTCTGCCTGAGTGTGTATTAGAATCATTGGCGAGCTTTACAGCACACTGACACCAGGACCCGGCCCAGGCCAACTGAATCAGATTCTCACAGGCGGTAGAGACGAAATACCACTATATTTTAGAAGCCCCCTACATGTGTCTAGTACGTAAACCACGAATTATTCACTTCTTTTTATTTGAAAGAAGGAAGAAAAAAAAGTTCAAAAAGACTGATAAAACGCACTGTTTGAATGCAAATCACACATTTTTTTCTTCACTTTATGTCTCAATAAATCTTTACCACTAGGCTGCATGTTGTAAACTAAAGGCAGGATTTAGTATTAGAGCTAAAAGGCTTCTCTGAAGCATAGCTACTTTGAGGAGTTTCTAAAATCCATCTCTGCCACCTGTAAATACCCTGGTACAGGATAATAACTTACAGCACTTCCATAAAAATCTTATTACAAATCTGAAAAGAAATATTCATTTAGTAAAAGTCTTCACATTTAGCAGAGATTATCCAGTTTCTTCTCTAAGAAGTAGCTTTTCTTTACACATTCGGTAGCAGCCTAGATGACCTGTTGTATTCTTTCCATCGCTACATTTCTATGATTCAAAAAATGTAGCCATTAATAGATCATGTAATTCTAAGGAGCATAAATACGAATTTTGAAAAAACCTACATTCTCATGTATTAAAGGCATGTTCAAAATTCAGAGTGGCTAAGAAAACCAAATTTCAAAGAATAGAAAATATACTAGCCTACGTTATCCCCTTAAAAGGAAGGCAGTGTTTTTGAAACTCTAAGGAAAGAAAATCCATGTTTTCTTTTCTCCATTAAATGATGTCTTGCACATAGTAGTAGGTGCTCACCAGATGCTTATTAAGTCACTGAACAGATGCTACAATTAATTATTGAGATGTCATAATGGAAAAATGAAAGGTAAACAACTATCATGGAAAGGAGAGTCTTAGAAATGAACTCAAGGAATGTCATGGCGGAAAGCATATGAGCCTTAGGAGTGAGGTAAAACTGGCGTGTTGATTTAGATTTCGAACAAGCAGCAAAGAGAAACAGATGCAGACAAGAGAAAACTAGTGGTTTGCATCACGTTTTGTTTTGCAAAAGGCTGGTAGAGACTGTACCTCAGATGCGCCTTTGGAAAAGGAGTATTCCTTCTAAATATAGCACAAAGAACCCCCAGACTTTGAATTAGAGAGCCTAACTCTATCTCATCTTGTATTAGTGATAGGAAGCTGAATAAGTTAGTCTCCACAAACCTCATTTTTTTTTTTTAAATGGGTGTAATGCCACCATTAAGGAGCTCTGGTAGTGCAACAGTTAAGTGCTCAGCTGCTAACCAAAAGGTTGGTGGTTGGAACCCACTCAGCTGCTCTGTTGTATAAAGAGTCCAAAAAACCAAACCAAACCCATTGCCATTGAGTCAATTCCGACTCATAGAGACCCTATAGGACACAGTAGAACTGCTCCATAGGGTTTTCAAGGAGCAGCTGGTGGATTGGAACTGCTGACCTTTTGGTTAGCAGCGAAGCTCTTAACCACTGTGCTACCAGACCTCCCTATAAAGATTACACCCCAGAAACCTTTATGGGGCAATTCTATTCTGCCACATGGGATTGAGACGAGTGGAAAATCAACTCACTGGCACCTAACAATGATAACAATACCACCATTATGGATTTAAGGATTAACTGATGCAGCCTATGTGAAAGTACCTAGCACACACGCCCACCCTGGGCATGCAATAAATTTTATTTCCTTCCTTCCTCTGTCTCACCTAGCCTTTTGGTAACCTGTTGACCAGGGCTGCCCAACAGAACTTTTTGCACTGATGGAAATGTTCTCTATATGCACCACCCAACACAGTATCCCACTAGTCATGTATAGCTATTGAACACTTGAAATATGGCTAATGTGAATGAGGAAATAAATTTTTTAAGTT
The DNA here is from genome assembly GCF_030014295.1 of Loxodonta africana. Taxonomy (NCBI): domain Eukaryota; kingdom Metazoa; phylum Chordata; class Mammalia; order Proboscidea; family Elephantidae; genus Loxodonta; species Loxodonta africana. The sequence goes on from NC_087348.1 coordinate 128,405,259, forward strand.
ATTTAATTTCAATTCACATAGTCATATGTGTGCTGGTAGCTACCATATTGGACAGTACCCACTAGCTCTGTACCAGTGTGGTGCAATAAAATTTTCTGTGATGATGAAAATGTTTGAGAAGTGGCTACTGAGCATTTGAAATATGCCTAGTGTGAATAAGGAACTGAATTTCTGATTTTATCTAATTTAAATTTAAATAACCACCAGTGGCTACAGTATTGGAGAGCACAGCTTCTCAAATTTTAATGTGATATGAATCATCTGAGCATCTTGTTAAACTGAAGATCTGGATCCAATAAATTCGGAAAGATGCCTGAAGTTCTGCATTTCAAACATGCTCTTAGGTGACTGATGCCTATGCTGCTGGACCATGGACCACACTTTGCATAAAAAGGCTCTAAAGCGGTGCTTCCAGTTCTGGGGTCTCTCAACCACTAGGAATCCACAGAAATAGTAGCAGGACATTATCCAGGAGTTATTTTGACACTTCAAAAAGCTTAACAGCACTTCCATACATTGCTGGTAAGAATGAAAAATCCCTATTTTAAGATGGAGAGGTGATCTGGTAATTTCTAGCAATTTAACTTCTAGCAAGAGAGAATACTTCTATATACTGCTGTAACAGTAAGTTAAAAAAAAAAAAGCAAATGTGCAGATAAATGGGTATAAAATGCTGCCAATTTATTTAGGAAAAGGAGGTCAAATTGTGTTTGTAGTTTTTAGTATTTTTTAAATGGAAAGATAAAACCAACTTTTTTTTTAAAGTTACCTAAGGTCAGGAGAGGGAACAAAGTAAAAACCATATTTCTTAATAGACCTTGTTTTATAGATTTGTCTTTGGAGCCAGGTAAATATTTTACATAATTATAAAACAAAAACTAAATTAAAAAAAAGCCACACCTAAATACATAACAAAACAAAAAAGCACTAATGATGTTTTCAGTTGGCACCAAAACCAAAGAATTAGTATTTCAAATGACTTTAAAACACACCGACAGTACATTTCTAATAAAATATGCCATAAGAACAAAAAAACTCTGTAAAATGTCATAAGCTGTTTTTATTAATCATATTGTTGGAGGTAGTTGATATTATTATTTTGAGGCTATGTGTACATACTATAAGATAATGTAAATGAGAAATTATATACATGTATTAATTTTTGGTACAGGAAAAAACTGTTTAAGTTGTAATATTGAAGAGTTAAGTTAAAAATCCTATAGTTCTGGATTTCATTGGAAGTTAGAATTAATTCATGATATATTTTATACATACATTTTTAAAATACATTATTTCCCAGCTATATCCACTGAAAAGCCATAGAAACAATGACTGACCCAATAGCAATGAATGCTCCTATTGCCTACATTTATGGCAACTAATTGCTATTTTCCACTAAAAAGAACTAGGGCTCCTTAGAGAATGGCTGATTTCAGACTGGGCAGAAAACGTACAAAATAAGCCTGGAACATCTTGTCATACCAGATGGCAAGAAAGCTATCAAAGACTAGTGGAGTCATGATAAAAGACTATTCTGAGCATGAATAAGAATACCCATAATGCACTGAAACATCTCAGCTATGTTTAAGTCCATGAGTTAATAACACTGCTTGGAAAAAAAAGAAAAGACCTCATTGGTCTTCTCTGGAGGCGGCTAGGAAACCAACTCATTATTTTAAAACCTGGTAAATAAAGGGAAAACGCGAACATTTATCCTGCCTTTCCTACACAAATTGTACCTCAGAGTAATCAAAGAATTGATGGAGGGGAGTTTCTAGAAATATTCTGGATAATAACTGAAGACGGAATGGTGGAAATAGAATATCATTTTACAACCCCTAATAAAATAATGGAAACTGGTGGTGTAGTAGTTAAGAGCTACAGCTGCTAACCAAAAGGCTGGCAGTTTAATTCCACCAGGTGCTACCTGGAAACCCCATACGGCAATTCTACTATGTCCATTAGGGTCACTATGAGTCAGAATTGACCTCACGGCAATGGGTTTTTTTTTTTCTTTTTAAATAAAATAATGGATCTAGATAACATCAATAGGTGCTAACATCACAAAGAGACAAGCAAACATTAGGTGCCTCCTGGTAGACATACACAATACCTACGAAATACTCTTGCCAAAAGAAAAAAAAAATAGGACCACACTAGTTTTTAACCTGAGTTCCATGGACCAGGTCCATGATAACATTCTGAGGATCTGTGAACTTAGATAGGAAAAAAATGCATCCTGAATACTTTTAACTAAAATTTAACATTCGCTTGAATTATGAATGTAGGCAAAAATGTAACTATAGTGGTACTATCAATATCTATGACTTTACTGCCAAAAGAAACCACTGACATTTTCTCAGCATATGACAACTGCTGCTAAAATCTCAGAATACCATTTTCATTCATCACTGCTCAGAAATCATGGCAGTTATTAGACCCACTGTGAAACGTTGTTATCTAATGTATTTTTTAAAAAGAAGCACATATTAATATATATCATGATTTTTTAATGTTTTGATAACCAAATATATGCAATTAATCTCTGTTACAATCTTGTGTATTTCATACTATGAATTTAAAGAAATTATTCTGAGAAAAAGTCCATAGACTTCTCCAGTTTGACGAAGGTTCATTAGCAAAAACAAACAACAAAAAAATCCAACCATAAATTACTAATGTTTACGAAAAATACAAGAAAGAAGAACATTGTAAACCCACTAGAGAGACATAATCAACAAAACCCGGAATGTAGAAAACTCTACATGACAAATTAACTGTTCAAAAACAAAAGAAAGAGTAAGGGAAAGCCTACAGATAGAAAGAGATGTAGATATAAAAATATATTGAAATATATGGGCCTTATTTGGATCTTGATTTGAACAAACTGTATACACAGTTTGTATATACATATGAGATAACAGGAGAAATTTGAACATGGACTCGAAACTTATAATAAGGAATTATTGTTTAGTTTTAGGTGGGATAATGGTATTTATTATAGTAATGTCTTCTAAAGTCCTCATCATTTAGAGATTCATACTGAAATATTCATGGATGAAGTGACATGATGCTGGAAATTTGCTTTAAAATAAGAGAGAGGGTGGAAGTAGAGGGATATAAGGGAAACACGATGAGTTGATGAAAAATCACTGAAACTGGGTGATGGGTACACCACAGTAGAGATTAGTCTCTACTTCTTTCTTCTTCAAAAATTCTTTATACATTTTGTATGTATTAATTTTTCTACAATGAGAAATCTATATTAAAAATCTGTTTCTTAAAAGAACCAGGAAAGTGAAGGGACCAGAAGAAAATACTAAGAACAACATCAAAAGACTTCTTCTGTCCTCATGTCAAATTCTTGTGCTAAGTAAGATTCACAGCTCATCTTTCCGCTGTCATTTCTCCCCCGACCTCCTTCTGCCCTGTAATTCTCTGTTGATAATTCAAGGTTTCTAAACTGCTGACATAAAGCTCCCTGGACATGCCAATGGGGCATCCATCATCATCAAGTATTATTTATTTATTACATTCATGCTAATGGACCCCATCAGAATACCTTACTTTATGTTTTTTATAATGCCTCTCAGTTTACAAAAACTTTTTCTGTACCTTAATTTGACTTTTGATCTATTTAACAATGCTGTGGGTTTACAGATGAGAAAACTGAGGCTGAGAGATGTGAAAGGGGTGGCCTAATTCGCTGCTCAAAGGGGCAGATCCAGGTGCAGAATATAAACCCCCTGAAACTTAGTAGAGTGCTTTTGCTATCCTACTACACACCCTCACACGTGACTCTACCGAAGTAACTTCAGAACGGAGGATCCATCCCTTTCTCTCTAAGCAAGTAGTTGATGAAAACAGACGGAGCTACAAAATTACAGCCTAGGGCATATGAATGTCATTTCTTTCTGCAAATGCCTGGCCTTCTGTCTGAGCATTGCAGATTACTTAGGTATAGTTTTTCATATATTTTATACTCAATAACATGGATAATCCTTCATATTCCATAATTACTGAAGACTCAGTTATTATAAAGTTAAATTATAGAATTGTAACTATTTTACATTTTACTTGGAATTTTGCATGCAAATATATCCTAACACACCCTAATCAGTTTAATAAATATTGCCCACACTACTGCAGTATAGAACCTTCTGCAATACATGGCAACTTAAAATCATCACAATATCATCCCACAGTCAGCAAGATAGAAAGCTACTAATATCAAGCCGTCTAGAAAACTACAGTGAAGCAGAGAATCAAATGGATGCTACCAGCTGAAGGGGCCAGCACTCAATGCCTTGACTGGTTACTGAATCTTAAAACACACACACACTCTCACACAGAGAAAAGAGTGGAGAGAGAGAGAGAGTAGTGACTTGAGGTATTTGAAGGTAACTGCACCTCTGGACCACCACCTGTCTGTCAGTTTGTCACACTGTGGTGGCTTGCATGTTGTTTTGATGCTAGAAGCTATGCCGCTGTATTTCAAATAACAGCAGGGTCACCCACGGTAGACAGGTTTCAGAGGAGCTTCCAGGCTAAGACAGAGTAGGAAGAAAGGCCTGCAGAGCTACTTACGAAAGTTAGCTAATGAAAACCCTATGGATCACAACAGAATACTGTCTGATATAGTACTAGATGAGCCCCCTAGGCTGGAAGGCACTCAAAATACATAGCAACCACAACAACAGACTGAAGCACGCCAATGATCATGAAAATGGTATAGGACCAGACAACGTTTTGTTCTGCTTGTATATGGGGTCACAATGAGTCAGAGTTGACCCCCCAGCAACTAACAACAGCACCTATAGACTGGACAAAGCCCTGCAATTTCACACCTGGTACACAACAGCCTTACCTAGGGAGCTGACCTATTTCAGGGACAGCAAAATCAAGTTGATACCTGTCTTTTTCCAGGAGAAACATTAGCCTTTGCAGTAGCACACCACCCCATGACTTATCCCTAAAGACTACAACACATGGGAATTTCCTTGCCTGCTTAGAAGAAATAGTCCAACCCTGAAAGACAGCTTCAGCCACTCAGTGGCCTTTATTACCACCTTATTAATGGTACCCAGTTCAATTCAGCAAATGTATTTTTAGTACCTAGCAGGCTCCTCAGAGCCCTGGTGGTGCAGTATTTAAGGGCTTAGGCTGCCGATTGAAAGGTCAGCAGTTCGAATCTACCAGCCGCTCCTCAGAAACCCTATGGGGCAGCTCTGCTCTGTCCTCTAGGGTTGCTTACTCAGAATCGACTCGACAGCAGTGGTCTGGTTGAGTGAGTAGGCTCTTGACATGGTGCCAGGCTATGGGAATACAGAAAAATGAACAGAGCCCCTTTTCTCATGGAACTTACAATACACCAGTGAAGAAAAACAGTAAAGAAGCAATTACAAAAATCACACTGATTAAGCATAGGGTTGCAAAGCCGATTATTGCAATTGCTGTCAATAAGTTGTATACCTGTAAAAAGTTGAATTCGCAAAAGTTGTGTGATAGATACATTTACTATGAAGACAAAAAAAAAAGAGTAGATGGCGACTGAGGCTGCTTATATACAACCAAAAACCTCCTGGAATTTGGTTTCTAGGCTTGGAGGTTTAGGGTCATGGTTTCACGGGACATTCCAGTTACTTGGCCTAATAACGTGTTTGTGCTTCTGTTCTACCTAATAGTTCACTGCATAGTGCCCGGGGTCTTAAAAGCTTGCAAGCGGCCGTCCAAAGCACAATTTTCTCTATTCACCTGAAGCAACAGAGGAAGAAGGAGCGTCAGGAATAGGTGGATATGGAATGTGTTGGTAATTGCCTCTGTAAACAACTGCCTCCTTTGCCATGAGACCAGAACTGGATGGTGCCCAGATAGGTACCACTATGAACAGTTTAATCAAAGATTCTATAATCAAAAGGGGAAAAATGCAGAAGAGAATTTCAAATTCTCATGGAATCTAGACTTTCTGGAGCTATGAGGTTTGGATGAACTCCTGAAACTAAGTGCCCTGAGATAATCTTTAAACCTTAAACCGAAAATATCCCCTGAAGTCTTCTTAAAGCCAAACAATATTTTAGCTTATCTAGCAAAAAATGTCTGCCTTGAGCACTATGCTCTTTAAAAACTATCTATATGGGGTCAAATTGACAACAGCAACTCAAAAGATTAGATAGGAACCTTAGGGGGCAGTGAGTTTAAGTTAATGGGCGGGGGAACAACTCAGGAAAGGAGGGTGAGAATGATTGTACAACTCAAAGAATGTAGTTAATGTCACTGAATTGTACATATAGAAACAGCTAAATTGGTGTATGGTTTGCTGTGTATATTGTCAATAAAAAAAACAGCAAAATAAATAAATTTTTTTTTTTTTTTTAAAAGAAGCAATTACAAGTGTGATGAGGGTGCCCAAAGAGATGTACAGGGTAGGAGGAAGCCTAACCGAATCTGGGATTTCATGGAAGGCCTTACTCATGAAGTGGTATGTCCTCTGAGACTTGAAGAATGAATACAAGTTGGTCAGGACACCGGAAGGGGAAGGAGAACTGCTGTCCCAGCAGAGGGAAGAGTGCTGTGAATTCTCCAGTGTGATGGGGGCCAGGAGATGCAGGTCATCCAAAGGAAGTGGCAAATTACCAAATCTACTTCAAACCTGCGGTACAACCTGGATAACCCAATGACCTGGATAGTCAGTCACAATTCTTGGTTGATTATTTTCAAACACTAAGTATGTGCAAAAGAATGTGGGTTAAAAGAGCTGAGAAAAAGTTTCCTTGGTATTTTATGAATTATTGCTTAAATGTTTACCAACATCCAAACAGTTATTGTTGAGTCAACGCTGACTCATGGCAATCTGAGTGAGGTGTGTCAGAGTAGAACTGTGCTCCACCGGGTTTTCAATGGCTGACTTTTCAAAAGTAGATCACCAGGCGTTTCTTGCAAGGCATCTCTAAGTGGACTCCAACCTCCAGCCTTTCTGTTAGTAGCCAAGTGCATTAACCCTTTATGCCAACCAGGGACTGCTACAAATATCCAAGGGGTCTTACTGCTTTGTGCTCTAAAAGTATTTTTCATTGTAATCATTTTTAGATTCCATCACTAAATGTGGTAGGCATCAGCCCCAATGCCCTAATCCCCAGAACCAGTGAATATGTCACCTTAAGTGGTAAAAGGGACTTTGCAAATGTGATTAAGGCTAAGGACCTGGAGATGGGGGGGGGGGCAGCGGGTAGTTTGGATTACCCAGGTGGGCCCAACTGAATCATGTGGGTCCTCTAAAAGGAGAGAATCTTTCCCAGCTGTGGTCAGAGAAATGTGATTACGGAAGCACAGGCAGAGAGAGGCTATATTGCTGGCTTTAAAGATGGAGAAAGGGACCACATGCCAAAGCTTAGAAGCTGGAAAAGACAAGAAAATTCCTATTCCTCTAGAGTGGCCAAAAAGAAGGCAGTCCTGTCGACACTCTGACTTTAGCCCAGTGAGACCTGTACAGGACTTCTGGCCTACAGAACTGTAAGATAATAAATCTGGGTTGTTTTAAGCCACTAAGTTTGTGGTAATTTGTTATGAGAACAAATACCCTAAGTCAACAATGCATGTGATACCTTAAAACAATACTTGAATCATAATGTTATAACCGTATTTATATTCGTCTCAATGAATTTCCTTGATAACGAGATAATTACATGAAATAAGCAGAGTCTATTAAATAATTGCAGACAAAGCTGATGAGGTGCCCGCTTGCATTAAAACACTTCCATTCTATGCCAGGGATAAAATAAAACCACGGGATCGAGCCAGAAACTATCGAGCTAGTTTTGTGCAGACCAAAAAAGAAAAAAATTATAAATCCAGTGATTTCTTCTACATTATGACCTATATGGCTTAGAGATGGTCAAGAATACAGGGGAAACACACATCTACTCTCTCGTCCCCATCCATTAAAAGGGGGGGCGGTGAAGTACCAGCTACTGCATACCAGGCTCTTTACATATACTAACTCACTGGATTCTAATACCACCCTATAAGGCAGGTATCATTTTGCCAAAAGTTCAAGTCTTTGAACCAGGTTCTTATGGCAAATAAATCACAGCACCAGATTAAAACTCAAATAAGATTCTAAAGCCTGTGGTCTTTCCATTCCACCATGCTGAGCAAACAAAATAACCATGGGAACGACGACACCAGGAAAGGCGCCAGTTCCAGAGTAAGACCCCTAAATTCCTACGGCATTTTGGTTGCAAAGTTCTAACCCCATTTTCCACATTCTGCCTGTAATGTAACGTCTGTTGCATTTGTTTCACCAGTGTATACCTGCAGAAACGATGTCATAACTATTCTGGCACATTCCACTTACATACGCACACCCACACAAGATCTGGTAATAATAATAATGTAACGACGGCTGACACTCAGTGCACACTGTGTGCCAAGCACTGTTCTAACAATTTAATATTCCTAATTCATTTAATCCTCCCAATGACCTTAAGAGGTAGGTACTATTATTATCGCTATTTACAGATGAGGAAACTGAGGCACAGAGGTATTGAACAACTTGCCCAAGACTACACAGCTAGTAAATGATGGAACACAACCAGTGTGGTTCCAGAGCTTGAGCTAGTAATCCCTGTGACATTACAAACACACTACGTACATCTACTAAGGACTCAAAAGATGCTTCCACTTCCAACAGAAGTGCAGTGGCTTAAAAGAAGTAACTGTGTATGGTGCTGTACTAAGTGCTTGTATCTGCTGTTCCGTTTAAAGCTCTCCAAAATTCTTGTGAGGCAGGGATTATTAGTCCAATTACACTTCTGAAAATCTGAGATTCAGCTGTTGAGAGAAGTTAAGTAACTTCCCAAGGTCAGATAATTAGTAAGTCTCTATTTTTTCCATTCCATACACTACCCTCCTGATAATGGCAACAAAAACATATATAATATTGAGGATGATTCCACACAGAGAGATTAGTTGATACAAATTTTCCGGCACCTCTAATAACGGGCATGGATTAACCCAGCTCTGAGCATAACGATTTCATTATGCAATTAATTATTTTAATAAGAGGTGTTCCAATGAAAATACAAGAGAAGGTATAAAATCTATGGTACCCTTCTTTGTCCTTCTATTTTGATTTGTTGAAGTAAGAACGTGAAACACATTTTCAGATCACCTGTTCTCTCAGAATATGTGTCAGAGGAACTCGAGTCACAGAGCCTAGCTGTGTATGGGGGGGTAGGAAGGCCGGGGGAGGGGCACCAAACTCTGGGTGGGCAATAATGTGGAGTGATGTAGCCTCTAACCCCAGGATCCTCCCTTCCCCATACTTCCTCTATGAGAATTCCAAAAGAGACAGCAACATGGCCATACTCCAAGACCACCAAAAGAAGCTCCAAGAGGCCTGAAAAGGTGGGTGCAGGGATGGGGGAAGGGAGGGTGGGATTAGTACTGGGTAATGAGCACACTGCTGTCTCAATAGTCCAAATTACAGGAGTTTACGGCCCTGTGACAAATAAACAACCTTCCCTCTACCCAGCCAAGTCTTGCACAGGTCCTGAACAGAACAGACTAACCCTGCTCTCAACAGGCAGCCAAGAAGCCACATCTCATAAAATTTTAAACCGTCCTAACACTTTTTTTTTTTTTAACACTACCCATTCACAAGGCTGGACAGAAAGTTTTGAAGGACTTTTTCTTCTTTTCAAACTACTGTAAAATCTAAATTAACCCCCTTGTGGGTTATCAAAACAAATACAAGAGTTTTCAAAACTTGATTTTTTTTTTCATTTGTGCAGTTAAAGCTAAAAATTGTAATACTCAGATGAAAAGAATCAACTGGTTGGCAGTTAGAAAAATGAAACCTACAGTCAAAGTGAAGCACAAATAAAGAGACAGAGAACACCAGTGTGGTTTGGGTTCCTGGCTCTAGCTGCCTCCCTGGTCTCTCTGTGGTTTGGCAGCTTAACCCTCCTTGACTCTAAGCCCCTGTGTGGTGCAAACTGTTAATGCCTTCAGCTGCTAACCGAGAGACTGGAGATTGAGTCCACCCACAGGCACATCAGAGCAAAGCCCTGGCAATCTACTTCTGAAAAGTCAGCCTTTGAAAACCCTATGGAGCACAGCTTTACTCTGACACACATGAGGTCATCATAAGTTGGAGCTGACTCGATGGCAACTGGTTTTGACTCTGTAAAGTAATAAATCCTCCTTTTTACTACACTGGTGGTTAGCTCGATTCCTTTGACTAACAAACTAATACCCTCATCAGCACCAGGCACCTGAAGAAAACAGGAGTCTCAGCTTGACCCAGGAAGTTCCTGGTAACTCAGCCCAGTAAGGGAAACGGAAGCGTAATGGAGATGCTTCCTGTGAGTCATGTCGCCCATTCCAGCCTTTCAACACCCCACAGGCCTCAAACCAGAGAAACTTGAAGCCATCTGGCACATGCCCATCCTTAATCAGCTTCAACTATTCCTAATTCTAATCCTGCCAACTCCCAAACTTTTCAAGTGAACATCCACTACCAGTTAAAGAGAATTAAATATTAGTGGGGAATGCTCATTGGTGGGCTTGTATCAGGCTCCCAAAATTTTGGGGATGCAAGCCCAAAATTTTTTCAACTCTCGGGTATTATCTTGAAAATCCATATAAATTGGAAGATATCTGAGAAATATATAAAAGTAATAGAATAATAATCTGCATAAGCCATGAGCAGGTATTTTACAGAGGTGGAAATATATAAGGCCAATAAACATACACAGAGAGTCAAATTAATTACTGGCCAGGGATATGCAAATTAAGACCACAAGGAGGTATTACTTTGCATTCATTTGATTACTAAAAATGTAAAAGTCTGACAATAGCAAGTATTAGAAAGGATGTTGTTTTACAGGATTTCTCATGCACAGCTGGTGGGAGTGTAAACTGGAATAACCACTTTGGAAAACAGTTTGGCATCATTTTATAAAGTTAGTCATATACCCTACCATATACACTATTTCTAGCAATTCCCCTCATAGATCTGTGTGCGTGTGTATGTGGGTCTGTGCATGCGTATGAAAGAACTCTTATACATGAACAACAGGAGACATGCAGAACAATGTTCACAAAAGCTCTGTTGACAAGAGGAGAAAACCCAAATGCCTATTTACAGAATGGATGAATATATTCCTGTAAATTCACAGGAAACACTATATAGCAGTCAAAGTGAGCATTCTACAGCATCACACAACAAAATAGAAGAATCTTAGCAATATGATATAGTGGGGGAAGTAAGGAAATCCCTAAAGACTATATATGGCATGATATCTTTTTTATAAAGTAAAAACTGAGAATAAAAAACATCTTTTTAGGAATATATAGAGGTAAAAATCATATAAAAACAAAAGCAAAGGAATAGTAAAAAGATTTAGGATGGTGGTTATCTGGGGTTGGGAGGGGGATGGAATGGGGATGACCAATAGGTAGATGTAAATTGTCAAGATTCTAGTTTTAGGGTTGGTGGTCAATTTACAGGTACTTGTTACATAAAAAAATTAATTGAGCCATTCATGAGGAGTGTGATGAGAGTGTGTCATTAGCCAGGGATCATGATTAATCCACTACTGTAAAACTGGAGTCTAAAAAATAAATGATCCTCCAAGAAGAAGAACTGTATTCAACCTGTGACATTATATATTCTCTGGAACCCCTGGGGATACAAATCGTCCAGAGTGAGAAATCTAGGTGTAGATTACCCAAAGCCTGCTTTTTCTGTTTGTTGCCCATCTCCCAAGAAGCAGTATAGCACAGTCATTAAGAGCTCTCGAACCAGACTGCCTGGTTGGGGAAGTAGGAGCAAAGAGTAGGGAGAACCTAGTTGCATTCTTTACTGCTGTGTGAGTAATCATCTAAGAGCTAATTACCTAACCTCTCTGCACTTCAGTTATCACATGTGTCCAGTGGGATTGGCAAGGATAGAATTATAACACCTACAGAAGTTACTATAAGGATTACGTGAGTTAATCCACCCTGAGCTCTTGGAATAGCATGATTGCTCTCGGTACACAAAGTAAGCACTCAGCAAACATTGGTTTTTATTATTGTTGTCGTTATTTTTATCCCTTGTTTGATGCCACTGAAATTTCTTAGGAAATGTCCTTCTCCCCAGATATATCCTAAACTCTTCTGGGGCAGTAATGTTGCCCACACTTCTGTGGGGAACTCTACTGTACCTAGTCTTAAGATCTCAGTAAGGACTTGTTGGGCCGAAGAAATTGAGTCAATTTATTCCTTAAATACTCTGATTTTTAAGAAATGACTACAGAGAAGTTTTTTATGTAATCTAGCTCTGCCTTGTTAACATCACTAACCAAGATTTTGGTGACAAATCACTTGTTTGATGACCTTAATTAACATTCACTTCTGTAACCATTCAAAATAAAGGCCCCAAAAATCCATAGACTAAAAAGATTTCACAATTTATTAAAATGAAAACCATTCAAGCATTTATTCAGGACCTATTTATACTTTCATTACAAACAATTCTAACAAACTCAGTTACCTGGTTTCTAGAGTGTTACAGGTTAGAAGTTATAATTTTAAAAAATGCAGGCTTTCTACATATGTTCAGTAACATAGAGAAAACATCAAACGACACTCATGAGGAAAAAAGTCAGAAAAAAATAAGATGAATAATTCCTTTCAGTGGGCCCTAAGTATATTATTGCCACTCAGCAGAATAATTAAAGACCATAATGATTCTGGAAACCCTGGTGGCATAGGGGTTAAGAGCTACAGCTGCTAACCAAAAGGTCAGCACTTAGAATCCACCAGGCGCTCCTTGGAAACCCTATGGAGCAGTTCCACTCTGTCCTATAGAGTTGCTATGAGTTGCAATCAACTTGACGGCAATGGGTTTGGTTTTGGTTTTGGTTTGGTTATAATGATTTGGAATCATCAAGGTAAGGTGGTACCATATTCAACGTTCTTCGTTTATTTAAAGGAGAGTGGTCTCGTTTATTTGTTTTAAGTATACCATGAAGAATTATAAATATTTTTTTCATGGCAACATCTCCATGATTAGTTACAAATTGACCTACTCTGTAATTAAAAGGGTTGACCTACCCTAGAGTTGTTCCGTACAAAACAATTCATTGTTAAAGAATTGCTGCCCAAAATTATAAGTAAACTAACAGAGGTGAGTAATCCATTACATACAGAGTTCCATTCAATTGGATTCAAAAGCAAATTACAATGCTTAAAAGAGTCTGTTTTCAGTTATCTGGAAAATTCGCCTATATGGAACAATTACTTCTCTCTGATGATTCTCCATAAACAAAAATATAAGGAAGTTTATGTAGTTTTTTAACAAAATTACCAAAACTATATACAAAGGCAGTAACCTTGGGAAGCAACTGGCTTTTCCACAAATGTAGCTACTGATCAAAACACCTGTGACAGCTATTCAGCAATAGTCTTAGTTTCATTACTTTACAGACCTAAATCTTGCATCTTATTTACCAAATTTGGTTGCAAATAGGCTTTTACTGTTCCTAGAAATCAAATCTACACCTAAAATGGGAAAACTGCTACCGTTTCATTTCTGTGTCTGGCACAACGGTAAGACAGGGACTTCAAAGAAGAAAAAGCCCTCGTGGTGCAGTGGTTAAGTGCTCAGCTGCTAATCGAAAGGTCAGCAGTTCAAATCCACCTGCCGCTCTGCAGAAGAAAGATGTAGCAGTCTGCTTCCATAAAGATTACAGGCCTGGAAATGCTATGGGGCAGTTCTACTCTGTCCTATACTGTCACAATAAACACAGTGAGATGGGCATTTGGGTTGATGAGCCTGCAGAGGGAAGGAGCCAGTAGTAAAGGCCCTTGTAGTTCGTATCGAGAAGCTTGTGCTCTATCCAGTAGCCAGTGGCTTTCAGACTTGTTTTAGCTATAGAACTGTTTTTCCAAGCAACACCTTGCACAAAGTCCAAGCAAAAGCAACATAGCCTGGTGGGTGCCAGAGGCCAGCCAAGAAGGCCAACAGCTCTTATTGTTTGCCTCTCACCTGCTCTGTCAAACAAGACTTAAAAACCAAACTTACAGGATTTTGTGAAGATTGATGAAAATGTAAGTAGGACTCCTGCTACCTGGTGAATTTGATGAAAGCTACTGCTACCACATGTTTCTCAGTTTGTTGTACTGTGGGGGCTTGTGTGCTGCTGTGATGCTGGAAGCTATGCCACACCGGTATTCACATACCAGCAGGGTAACAACTGGGATAATAAAACCTATTAAGAAAACATTCTGCATCCCACTTTGGAGAGTAGCTTCCGGGGTCTTAAACGCTAGCAAGCGGCCCTCTAAGATGCATCTATGGGTCTCAACCCACCTAGGGCAAAGGAGAATGAAGAACACCAAAGACACAAGGTAATTATGATCCCAAGAGACAGAAAGGGCCACATAAATCAGAGGCTGCATCGGCCCGAGGCCAGAAGAGCTAGATGGTGTCCAGCTACAACCAATGACTGCCCTGACAGGGAGCGAAATGGAGAGCCCCTGAGGGTGCAGGAGAGCAGTGGGATGCAGGTCCCAAATTCTCATAAAGAGACCAGACTTAACAGTCTGACTGAGACTACAAGGACCCTGGAGGTCACGGTCCCCAGACATTCTGTTACCCCAAGACAGGAGCCATTCCCAAAGTCAACTCTTCAGACAGAGATTGGACTGGACTCCGGAATAGAAAATAATACTGGTGAAGAATGAGCTTCTTGGATCAAGTAGACACATGAGACTATGCTGGCATCTCCTGTCTGGAGGGAAGATGAGAGGGCAGAGGGGGTCAGAAGCCAGCTGAATGGACACCACAATAGAGAGGGGAAGTAAGGAGTGTGCTGTCTCATGAGAGGGAGACGATTAGGAGTATATAGCAAGGTGTATATAAATTTTTATATGGGAGACTGACTTGATTTGTAAACTTGCACTTAAAGCACAATAAAAATTAAAAAAAAAAAAATCACTACTCGTCTGTCAGTTTTTCATACTCTGGTGGCTACATGTTGCTGTGGTCCTGGAAGCTATCCTACCAGGATTTCAAATACCAGCAAGGTCATCCTTGGTGGACAGATTTCACCAGAGCTTCTAGATTAAGACAGACTGGAAAGAAGGGCCTGGCCATCTACTTCTGAAAAAAACTGGCTAGTGAAAACCTTATGAACAGCAGCTGAACACTGTCTGATACAGTGCTGGAAGGTGAGCCCCTCAGGTTGGAAGGCACTCAAAACACAACTGGGGAAGAGCTGCCTCCTCAAAGTAGAGTCGACTTTAATGACACAGGTGAACTACAGCTTTCGAGACCTTCATTTGCTGATGCTACATGACTCAAAATGAGAAGAAATCCGTTAGAAATTAGAACATGGGATGTACAAAACATGAATCTAGGAAATTGGAAGTTCTCAAAAATGAAATGGAATGCTTGAAGATCGATACCCTAGGCGTTAGTGAACTGAAATGGACTGGTAATGGCCATTCTGATTCAAACAATCACATCGTCTACTATGCTGGGAATGACAAATTGAAGAGGAACAGTGTCACATTCATTTTAAAAAGATATATCCTGAAGTACAATGCTATGATAGGATAATATTCATAAGCCTATGAGGAAGACCAGTTAATACAACTATTATTCAAATTTATGCACCAACCACTAATGCCAAAGATGAATTGAAGATTTTTACCAACTTCTGCAGTCTGAAATTGATCAAACATGAAATCAAGATCCATTGATAATTACTGGTGATAAGAATGAGAAAGTTGGAAACAAAGAAGAAGGATCAGTAGTTGGAAAATATGGCCTTGGTGACAGAAATAACGCCAGAGATCGCATGATAGAATTTTGCAAGATCAATGACCTATTCACTGGACATATGCTTTTTCAACAACATAAATGGTGACTATACACATGGACCTTGCCAGACGGAATACACAGGAATCAAATCAACTACATCTGTGGAAAGAAACAATGGAGCAGCTCAATATCATCAGTCAGAACAAGGCCAGTGGCCAACTGTGGAACAAACCATCAATTGCTCACATGCAAGTTTAAACTGAAGCTGAAGAAAATTAAAACAAGTCCATGTGAGTCAAAGTACAACCTTGAGCATTTCCCACCTGAATTTACAGGCCATCTCAAGAACAGATTTGACGCACTGAACACTAACGACCGAAGACCAGAAGAGTTGTGGGGTGACAACAAAGATCATTAAAAAGACAGGAAAGAAAAGAGACTCTTAAATTTGCTCTTTCACATGGAATAACTGAAGTGAACAGAAGAAATGATGAAGTAAAAGAGCTGAACAGAAGATTTTAAAGGGCAGCTCAAAAAGACAAAGTAGAATATTATAATGAAATATGCAAAGACCTGGAGTTACAAAACTGAAAGGAAAGAACACGCTTGGCATTCCTCAAGCTGAGAGAACTGAAGAAAAAAGTCTTGAGTTGCAACAATGAAGGATTCTATGGGCAAAAATCCAAATGATATAGGAAGCATCAAAAGAAGATAGAAGGAATACACAGAGTCACTATACCAATTGAGATGTTTCAACATCAGATGCAATGCTCATCTATGCCAAGAAGTCAGAAAGAGAGCTGAAAATTTTGCAGAAAATAATTCAATAACAGTTGCAGCAGTACTCAATAGAGAACTGCCGGAAGTTCAGGCCAGATTCAGAAGAAGACACTAAATGAGAAATACCATTTCATTTCCACTGGGATATTTCTTACAAGTAACGATGGTAAGACTTCTCGTGTACTTTGGACATGTTATCAGGCGGGACCAGTCCCTAAAGAAGGAAATCATGCTTGGTAAAGTAGAGGGTCAGCAAAAGAGAGGAAAACCCTCTACAAGATGGACTGACACAGTGGTTTCAACAATGGGCTCAAACATAGCAAGGATTTTGCGGATGACCCACATTATGATCTCATTAATATAACAAAAGAAAACTCCTATTTCCAAACAGGATCACATCCACAGGTACAAGGGCCAGGAATTCAATGCCTGGCCCTTGTACCTGTAGATGTGATCCTGTTTGGAATATTTTATGGGGACCTAATTTATCCATAACAACAACCTACCATCACAAGACTTGTGCTGTGCACACAGTAAGCACACAAGGGAGGTTATGGATTGAACTGTGTCCCCCCACAATGTGCGTCAACTTTGCTAGGCTGTGATTCCCAGTAGTGTGTGATTGTCAACCATTTTCTCATCTCGTCTGATTTTCCTGTGTGTTGTAAATCCTATCTCTACGATGCTAATGAGGCAGGATTAGAGGCAGTTACGTTAATGAGGCAGGACTCAATCTACAGGATTAGGTTATATCTTGAGTGGGTCTCTTTTGAGATATAAAAGAGAAAAGCCAGCAGAGGCAGGGACCCTCATACCACCAAGCAAAAAGAGCCAGGAGCACACACATCCTTTGGACCCAAGGTCCCTACGCTGAGAAGCTCCCACACCAGGAGAAGATCGATGACAAGGACCTTTCTTTCCCCAGAACTGACAGGGAGAAAAAGCCTTGCCCTGGAGCTGGCACCCTGAATGCAGACTTCTAGCCTCCTAGACTGTGAGAGAATAAATTTCTCCATCCACTTGTGGTATTTCTGTTATAGCAGCACTAGGTCACTAAGAAAACATATGCGCTTGAATGAATAGACGAAGGCTAATCAAAGGGTCGGCAGTTTGAATCCGCCAAGCGCTCCTTGGAAACTCTATGGGGCAGTTCTACTCTGTACTATAGGGTCGCTATAAGTTGGAATCCACCTGACGGCACTGGGTGGTTTTTTTTATACGGTTAAGCACAACTAAACGACTCCTTCAAAAATTTCTGGGTCTTACCCCTTGAGAGGAGAAAACCAAACTGAAAGGAGGAAATGAAGGGCCAGGCCCTATTTTAGACAGTAACAAGGAATACGCATGTTCACTGAGAGCTTAGAAAAACAAAACAAACCCACTACCGTAGAGCCCATTCCGACTTATAGCAACCCTATAGGACAGAGTAGAACTGCCCCTTAGGGTTTCTAAGGCTGTAATCTTTACAGAAGCAGACTGCCACATCTTACTACCACAGAACGGCTGGTGGGTTCGAACCGCCGACCTTGCAGTTAGCAGCCAAGTGCTTAACCACTGTGCCACCAGGGCTCCTAACTGAGTACCTACTACAGTTCATTCCCTCTCAAGCCCATGCCCCCTCTCACACCAAGTTTTGTTTCTTAAACAAAACACCCTCTGACACTTCTTAGTCTGCTAGTGCCACTGTAACAGAAGTACTTACAACTGGGTGGCTTTAAAGAACAGAAATTTATTTTCTCACAGTTTACAAGGCTAGAAGTTCGAATTCAGAGCACTGGCACTAGGGAAAGCTCTCTCTCTCTCTCCCTCTCCCTCTGCTCTGTTGGCTCTAAGGGAAGATAATCCTGGACTTCCTTGGTCCCTTGGCGATCTCCAAATGGCATCTACCTTTACCCCATTTGTGTCTGCTTCTCTCTTGTGTTTAATCTGCTCCTTTTGTATCTCAAAAATCATGAGCCTTAAGACACACCCTACACTGATATGACCTCATTAACATAACAAGAAAACCCTATTCCAAGACGGGGTTACATCCACAGGTATAGAGGTTAGGATTCCAACATATATTTTGGGGGGAGGACGTAGAATTCAATCTGTAACAATCTCCAAGCCTGGACAGCCCTTCCTCGCCTAGTTTACATGGAAAATTCTTACTCACGCATCAAGGCCTCGAACACCTTCTCTCTCAAGCTCTCCAACCCTGCTTCACCCCAAGACACATGATCTCTGCCCTCCTTTATATCACCACTGCACTTTGTACTCACTCCTACCTACAAAGCTTGTCATAACTTCTTACCCTAATTTGATTATGAGCATTCTGGAGATCAGGAATTCAATGCTGTTCATCTTTACAGCCCCAGAGACTAGTCTAGAGCCTGGAACATGAAAGAATGAATAAATGAACATATGTCCAGCACCGTGCTACCAAAAGAATATAATAAAACCTACGTCCTCAAAAAGATTACCATTTATTCAATGGGGAAAACATATAAATATATGAAATAATAATCAAAGCTTTATACTAGAGATATAAACTTCATGGTTGTTATTATAGAAACATGTATTTTTCATGTGGAAACCCTGGTGGTGTAGTGGTTAAGTGCTATGGCTGCTAACCAAAAGGTCAGCAGTTCGAATACATCAGGCACTCTTGGAAACTCTATGGGGCAGTTCTACTCTGTCCTATAGGTTCCCTATGAGTCGGAATCGACTCGACACCAATGATACTACTACTACTATATTTTTCATGTGTGAATTAAATTAGAATGTATTTGTTAAAATACAAACTGCTTAAAAAAAAACCGGTTGCCATCGAGTCAATTCAGACTCACGGCGACCCTACAGGACAGAGCAGAACTGCCACAAGGGTTTCCAAGGAGTGGCTGGTGGATTTGAACTGCGAACTTTTTGGTTAGCAGCTGAGCTCTTAATCAGTGTGCCACCAGGGCTCTGTAAACTGCTTGCCGATACACAATGAAATATCCTCAGGCACTCCAGGAAACCTGGCCTCCTATTAAAGTATTTGTTATTTGAGTTGATAGCAATAAATAGCAAGAATCAAAATTATGAGTAGATGGTACTCATCATAAATACTTGGCAGATAGTAAGTGCTCAATAAACGTATCGAATGCATGATCTGATATTCCCAATCATAGAGAAAAGTTGTCTGTACCCTAAAGGAGGAAGGCAGGGATATCAAAAGTTAAGGTTACCTAGAATATCCTTCCTCCCTCTCATCATGAAAACAGAACCAGCTCTAGACCCCAAACTTTCCCCCTGTATTTAGTACCCAGGTGCCAAAAGGATAATCTTGCCCCTTTTTGGAAAGAAAGAAAAGAGCCATGTGGTTACAAACTCTCTCTACATCCTTGTCCATATGGTGCTATCATCCATTCACCAACTTCTCTCCACATCCCATGGTTCCCTGGCCACGGCTGGGGATTCAGAGGCCTAAACCCAAACTTAGGTTTAGGTTTACTGAGAATTTAAAATATTAAGTACAAGGAATACTGGATATCCGGTAAAGTACGCTTTTTCTAGTTGCTGGGTCAGATGGGGAGAAGCTGCAAACCAGAATCCATGAGCTTGGACAACTGCCAGAAGTGAGATTGAAAATTTTAATGAACAAAAGGGCCCAACCAACCAAAAGGGCCAGAACCCTCAGACAAAGATCAATAAAGGGAAGAGTGCAGGTAGTGTGGCAAAATGGAAAGGAAGCCTCAAGAACTTTCTCATACTCACTTACTCATTCATTCATTTATTTGTGTGCTAAGTGCTATGGGAGATACAAAAATGAAAAAAAAATCATTTCTACTGTTAAGAAATTGGATTCATCAAGTTATATAAGATATCCACGAATAGCTATCACATAGGAAGAAAGTAAAAAGCCATAAAAGCCAAAAAACCAAACCAGCTGCCATTCCCACTAATGGATTCCCACTAATGGCAACTGCATCACCCAGGAATTGAAGTAATGGTGACAACTAACCAACACGGAGCAACGCCATGAGCCAGGCTCCATCTGTCCATTCTTGTGTATTCACCCACTTACTCCTCACAACAACCCTGCAGGGTAGGTACATTATTATCTCCATTTTGCAAATAAGAAAACTGGGGCACAGAGATGTTAAATGACCTGCCCAAAGCCACCGGGCCGATAAGTGGCACAGCCAAGATTTGAGTCCAGAATCTGTGCCCTTAGCTATTACCCTACACTGCCTCCCAGCTGAGAACCTTCAGTTAAATTTATCAGGAGATACACAAATGGATGGTACAAGACAAGTTTTCATCAACTTTCCCCTTTACCACATGGACCTACTTAAAACTATACTTATTTATATGGTGAAAATGCATATAATTTCATTGATTTAGTTTTGAAAATGGCCTGGCTTTTCAGAACATAGCTTTCACAGTCCTGAAAAGGGAATTCGCTTTTTAGTCTGGAAAAAAAAAAATTAAAGCCTGTTTGATGATGTGCCAGTGGCCAGGAGTGGTTAAAGTGCAGTTTAAACTAAGGGCATGCAGGGGCCACGCCTTACAGTACACGGCCTTGGGCAAATTGCTTAGCCTTTGTTTCTCCATCTAGGAAGTGGGTATAATAATACGTGCCTATCTCATAAAACCGTGAGGGTTTGATGAGATTATCCATATAAATTGCTAAGCACAGTACCTGACACTTAGTCAATGTTGGCTTTCATTATTTTATTTTCCGAGTTATCTGTGTTTCTAGAATGCAAATTCCCCAGTAACCACAGACATCCTTTCCCAGTCTCGCACCAAGCCCTTAACCACATTTCTCTTTACTTCCCACCGAGCACAGCGAATCAAGAGACGGGGGGACCAGACCCCAGCCCTGGAGGTGGCCATGTCGCCCCGCACTGCCGGCTCAGGCCGAGGAAGGAGGCAGGCCCTGAACTCCCTTCGGCGGCAACAGAAAACTTTAGTGGGGCATCAGCCAGCGCCGTCTGTCGGGCTGGGCAGAAGGAGCGCAAGGAGCCAGCGCCAGGAAGCGGCGCTCACCCACCTGTCAAGCCCGCGGGTAAGCACCCCTCCTTTACAGCATCCCTGGGGACTTCGCCCCCTCCCCGCCTGGGTGGCACTGGGGACCGACCTGACAATGCCAAGAGGGTGAATTTCCCCCAAATCCTCTGAAATACATTCCCACGATTTCTAAGAGCGAGGGAGGGAGGAGCAGGACCGCCAGGCCCCCGGCACTCCGGCATCACGAAGCCAGGTGCAGCGCGAGACCCCGGTTTAGCCGCCTGACCCTGTAACGAAGCCCGTCCCGCAGCCACCTTTGCCTCCCCCTGCCGCCGCCGGTCGCTCAGGTGGCGCGCGCTCCGCAGCCACGTGCGCAGACAGCCGCTTTGCCGACCGGGGGCGCCGGACTCCGCCGGCTGGTTCCCGCCGCCCCGCTGGGCCGCCGCGCGCTCCTTCCACTCACCAGGTGAAGAGTTTGCCTTTTATTCTGCGCAGGAGGCTAGCGAACGCGCCCGCCGCTCCCTGTGCTTGGAGCTGCGGGGCGCCGGGCCCCTCCGGCGAGGTGGCCTCCATGGGGCCCCTGCTCGGCTCCAGGTCCGGGAACACCCCCGAAGTGCCGGGGCCCGGAAGACGGGAGGCGGCGCCTGTACGGCCGGCAGGGGCTCAGCTCCGGCCCCTGCGCTCGCGCTCCCTCGCTCGCTCGCTCGCTCACGTCCCACGCGTTGCCCTGCTCGGGCTCCTCCTGCCGCAAATCATTAACAGTCGAGCCCGAGGGGCCAGACAATACATTTGCAGATTACAATCTGGCACCTCCGGGGTGCCAGGAGGAGAAAGGGCACTTTTTTCCTCCCTTGGCAGTCGAGCCTCAGAGTTGGGTGGTACCCAATATGCATTTCAGGTTTTTATGGTTTCTTATTTAAAATCAGCAAATGAGGTGATAGGAAGTTATCAGGATTTACTCCCAGGGTGTCCTAACCTAAGAAGCAGTAAATTAGGAACTGTCTGAACTTTGTTAACTGGAAGAGACTAGCTGACACCTCCCCTTATCTCCCAGCCTTCCTCGCTCTGATTTATGAAAGACAGAACCCATCTAAAAAAAGCTGAAGACGCTTTATGTTTGTGTTTTCGTTTTTTTTCCCCCTCGCAAAACATGGCTAAGATCCTAAAAAAAAAAAAAAAGGATACTGAAAACATCTTTTTCTAGCTGGAGGGAGGTGCGTGTCCTTCCTCTTGGATATATTCGGTTTGCCTTTCAGTACTCAGAGTTGTCTCGGCGGTGCCAGCATAAGAGGACAGTGCCAATCCCGCTGACGTTCAGTCGGGACGGGCTGAGCTTGGGCCGCGCCTTCTGATGCTTCCGCGGACGGCGGACCGAGGAGGGCCTAAGAATTGGGGTCGGAAAGTTCCTGATTCACACTGACTTCGGAAGTCTGTGCCTCTGGTTAACCCTGGGCTTCCAGAAAGGAGGAAATAGGAAAACAAAAGAAAAAGTTTTGGGATCTTTTTACTTTCCTGGCCAACTCCTTCCCTGGAGCTGGAGAGAGCAAAATAAACAAATATAAATTCAGTTATATGAGAGAATTCTAAGAAAAGAAGTGTTGAAAAATTAAATGCAGCTTCGGCAGCCCCAAGTTTAATAACTACAGAAACCCCAAAGTTTAAATGAAATGATTTTTTTTTTTAAGTTTAAGTAATGTTAAGACAGAAGCTGAGAAACAGGAATTGACAGATTCCTGAGTGTATAATATGGAACATTCACAAAGATCAGAGACCAAGGTGAAATGCATTCAAGATCAGATAAAAAGCAATAATGTGGAGACAGGTAATCATAAAATCCCAAACTCCCTCTGGTGTAAGGCAACTGTGATAACCATGAAGCTTTTAAAGTTTATCTTGTGCAAAGAATTTAACTTCAGGCAATGTCAAATGAATGGGGGCCTCCCTGAAACCACATAGTAACAGGGTATCAGCTGATCTTAGGAAAAAAAAAAAAACCCAAACCCATTGCAGTACTGTCCATTCTGACTCATGGCAACTTTATAGGGCCCAGTAGAACTGACCCATAGGGTTTCCAAAGAGCTACTGGTGGGTTCAAACTGCTGACCTTTTGATTAGCTGTGAGCTCTTAACCACTGCACCACCAGGGCGCCTGATCTCAGAAAGGAGGCTTGATTTGGCTTCCATTCAGTCAATCATGCTGAGACTAGCCAATGTTTTCCCCTTCTTTGCCTTAAAAGACTCATTGTAACAAGCCTGCATTGAGCCATTTGTTTTTTAAGAAACAAAATGGTCGTCCTGTATGTGCAAATAGAGTAACGGCTGGAATAAATGCTATGTTTTTAATTTAATTTAGTTGGGTTTTAATTATTTTTTATCAGTTAAATGTGGAGAGGAGGCCTGTCATGGATTGAATTGTGTCCCCCCAAATTATGTGTCAGCTTGGCTAGGCCATGATTCTCAGTATTGTATGGTTGTCCTCCATTTTGTGATCTGATGTATATTCCCTATGTGTTGTAAATCCTAATCTCTGCCTGTGGCTAATGAGGCAAGACTAGGTTATGTTAAAGAGGATTAGGATGGGATGCAACACTCTTACTCAGGTCATAGACCTGATCTGATAAGGAGAGTTTCCCTGGAGTATAGCCTGCATCACCTTTTGTCTTACAAGAGACAAAAGAAGAGAGAAGCAAGCAGAGAAATAGAGATTTCATACCAACAAGAAAGAAGCAGCAGGAGCAGAACGCATCCTTTGGACCCAGGATCCCTGTGCTGAGAAGCTCCTGGACCAGGGGAAGATCGATGACAAAGACCTTCCCCCAGAACCTACAGAGAGAGAAAGCCTTTTCCTGAGCTGGCACCCTGAATTCAGATTTCTAGCCTCTTAGACTGTGAGCGAGTAAATTTGGTTGTTAAAGCCACCCATTTGTGGTATTTCTGTTACAGCAGCTCTAGATAACTAAGACAGGGCCTGAAAACTAAGTTCATGGTCATCCACAGAGGACTGATGGAATATTATGGCACAACTACATTATGAAACATTATGAAGCCATTAAAACGGAATGTAAGGCCGCTATAACACGACTTGGAGGGATCTTCTCCAAGTATTACAGAGTAAAGGAGCCCTAGTGGTACAGTGGTACACTCAGCTGCTAACCAAAAGGTCAGCAATTCAAACCTATCAGCTGCTTCATGGGAGAAAGATGTGGCCATCTGCTTCCATAAAGATTCACAGCCTTGGAAACCCTATAGGGCAGTTCTATTTTGTCCTATAGAGTTGCTATGAGCTGGAATCAACTTGATAGCAGTGGGTTTGGTTTGGTTTTGGATATTGTTAAGTGAAAAAAGTAAGATGCAGAGAAGCACATTTAATATAATTCCATTTTTTTAAAAAAAGAAATAGCCTTTTAAACCCTGCATATTGACAATGTTGATTTTTACCTGAACCCTGTGCCCCATAGAAAACAGTGATGGCTAATAAATTCCTCCACACTTTTGTGTTCCAGAATCTGCTTACTGCAAAGAAACATCCTTCCCCATATAGACTTACTTGAGTCTGATAGGGTAGGAGTCTTATCACAGGATGCCCACCATTTTACCTATGACAAGGCCATTCCTTACCTCTTAAACGATTTGCTAAAATGCTTGTCTCCACTGATCAATGGGAAAAAAAATGCTTGCCAACCAAACTTTGGCTAAGTTTCTCTTCTTCCTCCAAGCCCCAAAACTTTCATCCACCTTTCTTACCTGCCCCTCCAAATAGGCTGACTTCAAAGTAAAACATTTTCTGATCTATTGTCTGATCGAAGCACACTCTCATCCTATTTCCCCACACCCAGTTCTTTCTAGTCTTGTTTACTCCTCCCTAAAAAAAAAAAAAAGGAGAAGGACCTGCAGTCTATTTCTGAAAAATTTAGTCAGTGAAAACTTTATGAATAGCAGCAGAACATTGTCTGGTATAGTGCTCCACAGGTTGGAAGACACTTAAAATACAACTGGGAAAGGGCTGCCTCCTCAAAGTAGAAGTGACCTAAATGACATGGATGGAGTAAACCTTTCAGGACCCTCATTTGCTAATGTGGCATAAAGTATAATGAGAAGAAACAGCTGCAAATATCCATTAAAAATTGGAACATGGAATGTACAAAGTATGAATCTAGGGAAACCAGAAGTCATCAAAAATGAAATGGACCACGTAAAGATCAATATTCTAGGCACTAGTGAGCTAAAATGGACTGGTATTAGCCATTTTGAATCAGACAATCATATGGTTTACTATGCCAGAAATGACAAATTGAAAAGGAATGGCATCACATTCATCATCAAAAAGAACATTTCAATATCCTGGAGTGTGATGCCGTCAGCGATAGGATAATATCCATAAGCCTACAAGGAAGACCAGTTAAAATGGCCATTATTCAAATTTATGCACCAACCACTAAGGCTAAAGATGAGGAAATGGAAGATTTTTACCAGTCTAGAGATTTTTACCAGTCTGAAACTGATCACATATGCAATCAACATGCATTGATAATTACTGGTGATTGCAATGCAAAGGTTGGAAACAAAGAAGAAGGATCAGTAGTTGGAAAATACGGCCTTGGTGATAGAAATGATGCTGGAGATTACAGGATAGAACTTTGCAAGACCAACAGCTCCTTTATTGCAAATACCTTTTCTTAACAACATGAACGGCAACTATGCACATGGACCTCACCAGATAGACTACACAAGAATGAAATCAACTGCATCTGTGGACAGAGACAATGGAAAAGCTCAATATCCCCAATCAGAACAAGACCAGGGGCTATCTGCGGAACAGACCATCAATTGCTCTATGCATGTTCAAGTTGAAGCTGAAAAAAATTAGAACAAGTCCACAAGAGCCAAAATTTGACCATGAGTTTATCCCACCTGAATTTAGAGACCATCTCAAGAACAGGTTTGACACATTGAACACTAATGACCAAAGACTAGAGGAGTTGTGGGATGACATCAAGGACATCATACATGAAGAAAGCAAAAGTTCATTAAAAAGACAAGAAAGAAAGAAAACACCAAAATGAATGTCAGAAGAGACTCTGAAACTTGCTCTTGAACATAGACTAGCTAAGGTAAAAGGAAGAAATGATGAAGTAAAAGAGCTGAACTGAAGACTTCAAAGGGCGGCTTGAGAAAACAAAGTATTATAATGAAATGTGCAAAGACCTGGCGTTAGCAAACCAATAGGGAAGAACACGCTGAGCATTTCTCAAACTGAAAGAACTGAAGGAAAAATTCATACCTCTAGTTGCAATATTAAAGAATTTCATGGACAAAAAAATTGAGTAACACAGGAAGCATCTAAAGAAAATGGAAGGAATACCAGATGGAAGGAATACACAGAGTCAGTGTTCCAAAAAGAACTGGTCAACATTCAACCATTTCAGGGTAGCATATGATCAAGAACAGATGGTACTGAAGAAGTCCAAGCTGCACTGAAGGGAATGACTAAAAACAAGGCTCCAGGATTTGATGGAATACCAATTGAGGTGCTTCAACAAGTGGATGCAGCACTACAGGTGCTCACTCATCTGTGTCAAGAAATTTGGAAGACAGAGTCCTGACCAACTGACTGGAAGAGATCCATATTTGTACCCATTCTAAAGAAAGGTGATCCAAAATAATGTGAAAATTATGTAACAATATCATTAATATGGCACGCAAGTAAAATCTTGCTGAAGATCATTCAAAATTGGTTGCAGCAATGCATTGACAGGAAACTGCCAGAAATTCAAGCTGGATATCATTGTTGATGTTAGATGGATCTTGACTGAAACCAGAGAATACCATAAAGATCTTTAGCTCTGTTTTATTGACTACGCAAAAGCATTCAACTGTGTGGATCATGACAGATTACAGATAACATTGTGAAGAATGGAAATTCCAGAACACTTAATTGTGCTCAAAATGAAATTGTATATAGACCAAGAGGCAGTTGTTCAAACAGAACAAGGGGATACTGTCAGGAAAGGTGTCAGGGCTGTATACTTGCACCATACTTACTCAATTTGTATGCTGAGCAAATAATCCGAGAAACTGGACTATATGAAGAAGGATGGGGCATCAAGATTGGAGGAAGACTCGTTAACTGCAATATGCAGATAACACAACCTTTCCTGCTGAAAGTGAAGAGGATTTGAAGCACTTATTGATGAACATCAAGGACCACAGCCTTCAGTAGGATTATACCTCAACATAATGAAAACAAAAATCCTCACAACTGGACCAATAAGCAACACCATGATAAATGGAGAAAATGCTGAAGTTGTTGAGAATTTCATTTTACTTGGATCGACAATCAATGCCCATGGGAACAGTGGTCAGGAAATCAAATGATGTATTGCATTGGGCAAATCTACTGTAAAAGATCTCTTTAAAGTGTTCAAAAGCAAAGATGTCACTTTGAGGATTAAGGTGTGCCTGACCCAAGCCACGGTATTTTCAATCACCTCATATGCATATGAAAGCTGGACAATGAATAAGGAAGACCGAAGAAGAACTGGTGCCTCTGAATTATGTTGTTGGCAAAGTATATTGAATATACCACGGACTGCCAAAAGAATGAACAAATCTATCTTGGATGAAGTACAGACAGAATTCTCAGAAGCAAGGATGGTGACATGTGTTTCACATACTTTGGACAAGTTGTCAGGAGGGACCAGTTTCTGGAGAAGGACATCGTGCTTGGTAAAGTAGAGGGTCATCAAAAAAGAGGAAGACCCTCAACCATATGGATTGAGACAGTGGCTGCAACAATGGGCTCAAGCATAACAATGATTGTGAGAATGGCGCAGGACCTGGCAGCATTTATTTGGTTGTACATAGGGTGGCTACGAGTCAGAACCAACTCAACGGCACCTAACAACAACAAGAACATAAAAGAAAAGGATGTCTGGTGGCGCCATGGTTAAGAGCTCAGCTGCTAACCAAAAGGTTGGAAGTTTGAATCCATCCGCTGCTCCTTGGAAGTCCTGTGGGGCCATTTTACTCTATCCTATAGTGTGGCTATGACTCTGACTCCCAGCAACGGGTATTGTTTTGTTTTTATAAAAGAAAAACTCATTTTGTCTTAACCCTGACACACTTGCATATCTTATGATCAGAGCATACTCCCTACTGCAATATTTCCCTGTCCCCCAGTGCAAGAGTCCCTTTCTTCCCCATGCAATAATCCTTTTGATTATAGTCTCTCCTTACTTAAGTCCAGATTTGTTTTTTTTTATTTGACAATATGTATGTGGTTGTGAGAGCATGGAAAAAAGTACAGGATACATGTTAACACAAGAAACCTTACAAGGAAGTGGGGGTGCAGCCAGCAAAAAGAAAAACCACTTAAACACACACACACACACACACACACACACACACACACACACACAAAACTCCAGCATGAATATGTTGGTGTTGTTGTTGGATGCCATCAAGTCAATTCCAACTCATAATGACCCCATAGAACAGAGAACTCCCCAGTATGTTTTTCTTGGCTATAATCTTTATGTACGCAGATTGCCAGGTCTTTCTCCTGTGGAGTCGCTGGGTGAGTTCAAACTGCCACCGTTTTGGTTAGCAACTGAGCACTTAGCTGTTGTACCGCCAGTGCTCTTTATAAAATTGTGTGCGTTTGCATAAATAAATTAGATTTTTAAAAATTGGATTTAGATGCTGAAGTATACTGCATAATGAATGGCCCCCAAAAAACATCCAGGCCCTAACCCCTGGAACTTGCGGATGTTACCTTATATGGCAAAAGGGACTTTGCAGAAGTGATTAATATGGATTTTGAGATGAGCAGATTATCTTGGATTATCCAGGTGAGTCCTAAATGTAACATAAGTATCCTTGTAAGAGGGAGGCAGAGGGAGATTTGCAACATAAAAGATGTTGGTGATATGACCATGGAAGCAGAAACTAGAGTGATTCACTTTAGAGATGGTGGAAGGGGCCACAATCCAAGGAACAGGGGTGGCCACTAGAAGCTCAGAGCCTCCAGAAGGAACCAGCCCTGCCAACACCTTGACTTTAACCCGGTGAAACTGATTTTGGATTTCTAAACTCCAGAACTGTAAGAGAATAAATTTGTGTTGTTTTGAGCCCTGATGGTGCAGTGGTTAAGAGCTACAGCTGCTAACCAAAAAGTCAGCAGTTTGAATCCACCAGCTGCTCCTTGGAAACCCTATCAGGCAGTTCTACTCTGTTCTATAGGGTCGCTATGAGTCGGAATCAACTCAACAGCAACAGGTTTGGTTTTTTTAAACCACTAAATTTGTGGTAATTTGTTACA
This sequence comes from Loxodonta africana, assembly GCF_030014295.1. Taxonomy (NCBI): domain Eukaryota; kingdom Metazoa; phylum Chordata; class Mammalia; order Proboscidea; family Elephantidae; genus Loxodonta; species Loxodonta africana. Next base: position 128,435,150 of record NC_087348.1, read on the forward strand.
ACAGCTGTAGGAAACAAACGCAGATGTATATACACTAATTTGTAAAGATCTTTATGTACTGTCAAGTGAAAAGAGCAAGTTACAGAGTAATTGCATAAAATGATCCCATTTCAATAAAAACCACCCACTAAGTAACTAAATATGTATACATATGTACATGTGTTTATATGAGCAAGAAGAAGGGTGTGCAAGAGTACACATCAGGCTGTTGATATTGGTAAAGTAATGGGAGTGGTGGGGGAAGGGTATTAAGGGAAGAGAGATTGCCTTATACATCTTCATTTTGATTCTTACTAGAGGCAAGTACTACTTCTGCAATTTGAAAAATATTCAATTAAGACATTTTTTCAATAGGTCACATTAATCTTAATTTAAAAAATATTAGACTCAATGAGGTCTCACAAATCACCTCCAGGGGAAGTGGGGCCAGGAAATATGTTCAACCACTGATATGGACTCTAAAACTACAGGCAAAGTTATATGTATTTTCTAAACACAAAAAACTCTTTGAAAAATAATAATAGTAAATACTCCTCGAGCATTGCTCCAAAATGAGCTCATCCCCTTAATAAGGAGTATTGATCAGGGTTAAAATACATTGAGTGGCTCTGTGGGCACCAATCCACAAGTTTTTGTCAAAGAAATGTACTGAAAAAGTTACTTACTTGTGGGGGTTTGCAAATAATCTTGTTTCTTACAAATACAAAAAATAGTAGCTACTACTTACTGAGCACCTACTGTGTGTCAAACACTTCACATATATTTTTCAATCCTGTTACACCAGCTATCTATTGCATGCATCAGATTGCCCCAAATTTAATGGCTTAAAACAACAGCAATCATTTTATTATCTCTTGTGGTTTCTGTGGGTCAGGAATTTAGGAAGGTTTAGGCCAGGCGGTTCTGGCTCAAGGTCCCTCATGTGGTTGCAGTCAGAAGGTAGCTGAAGCTAGAAAGCAGAAGGATAGAGAGGGTGTGGGGAGGAAGCATCTAGGGGCTGACCAGCATCTACCTCTCTACTTAGTTTCAGGGGCCCTCCATTTGGTCTTTCTTTGCAGGTGTTTTCGGGGCTTTCTCAACAGCCTGGTAACTTCAGGGCAATTGGCTTCCTCTCAAAAATTGGTCCAAGAAAAAAAGGCAGAAGCATATTGTCAATGCCCTCCAGCCAAAGAGCACCATGAATACCCCTATAGCTGAACAAGTTGGATTTATTACTCCTTGCAACAAGGGTGAACACACACCATAGCGGAACCATGGATACCTTAGTACAAGGCTGTTAAAAAGGACTTATAACAGGATTTGGGCTTTGGTTGACTGATTTGGGGAAAGATCTAAGTAAGCAAAGATTAGCTCTAGAATGATTGCCGTCGGATTGGATGCAGTTGTATGATTGAGTGTCTTGATAAATCTGATCTATACAGAAGTCAGACTACAATGAGGATAAAGCTGTAATTGCTTAAAAAAAAAAGTAGCTGTCGTTTATTTCTGCCAAGAGAGGGAACTAGTTGGTAATTTGTGGGTGGCACACTGACCTTGTTTTTGTGCTCAGGTAAAATTATGACTTGACCTTGTTTTGTCTCGTTTTATCACAGGCTCAAAATAATCTTTTCTGAGGTTGTTTATGTCCAATAAGAGAGTAACATAGCCTGGCCGTGAGTGCCAGGCTAGCCTCTGAATGTCAGAGACTGCTTTTTTTTTTCTTTCTTTCTTTCTCAGTATCTCCTTTATGACCTACCCTCAGAAGTCACAGAGCATCATTTCCACCGTAGTCACAAGTCCACTCAGATATGACAGATAGACTTGACCCCTGGACGGGAGACACATCGAAGCCTCAGGTGAGAGAGTACATGGGGTGGGAGACATCATTGCAGCCATCTCGGAAAGTAGAGTCTGCCACAGATGCTGTCCATGTTACGTCAGGCATTATTAAGGGTATTTTTCAGGGGAGTAAACTAAGGCTTAGAAAGGTTAAGTAATTTGCCCAAGATTTTCAGACTAGTAAGTGATCGAGCCCTGGTGTCACAGTGGTTAAGAGCTCAGGCTGCTAATCAAAAGGTCAGCAATTTGGATCCACCAGCCCCTCCTTGAAAACACTATGGGTCAGTTCTACTTTACCCTATAGGGCTACTCAACTGGATGACAACAGGTTTGATTTTTTTTTTTTATTTAAATGACTAAGGCTGATGTCAGGGCCCCCAGGCTGCCTCTCTGATTTAAGTGATAAGCATGCATGCACCTCACCCCAGTATCCTTTTCTCATCGGTTGTAAAATAAATATAAATATATGTACGTACATATATACACTTTTAATCTAATCAAACACAAATATATTGAACAGTAAAAGCAATTACAGGCAGATCAATATTAAGATTGTCATCGATCAAGAAATATGACTGTAGTTCTAAGTCTCTGTGATTTTATGTTACTTTGTGAGGTATATTTGAATACTAAAAATACTCTATTAGTAATGAATTTCAACTTGTTTTTTTAATTTAAAAGGGTCAAAAAGAAGAAAAATTTAAAGCAAGTTGCAGGCATAATTATTTAAGACTCCTTTAATCAAGAACCATTGTTTTAGGTAATTAAACTAAAGACATTTTTATAGACAGTCAATGGGAACTTTCCAAAAGGAATCTGTATTTAATGTTCATCTTAAAGGCCTTATTGAAAAAGATCCTGTTAGTAGCATACTATTAATACACTTATTGCCGCAGCACTTGAGGCTCACAGAGGAATAGCTGTCTTGTTTCAGCCAAACCTCTCTGTTTTCTCTATCAGAGATGTTCTAAGAATCCTAGTCAGTGTCAACCTGTCTTCAATTTGAATTCCAAAAAGTATACAAGGTACCAAACAAATGAAAATGTCAGAATTATTTAAATCATTAGGCAGAATGAATCAATAATACTGTGTGCGTAGATGGCAACTTTACTTGCAGAATTCACATTATTACCATTATCTTTTTATAGGATATATTGCAAATCAATCAAGCAACTATTTGCTGAATGCAAATTATGTGCAGACCATAGCTCTAGATGTAATGAGTGGTGTTCAAGACCTGAAAGATACTTACATTCTTCTTTGTATCTTTCCTTCTTTCCCTTCACAAACATTTTTGGGACACCTATATTTTTTATGATGTTCAGGGTACCATGCTTGGTGGTGGAGACAGTGTAAGAATAAATAAGATTTGGTTCTTGCCCTTGAATTGTTTGCAATTCAGTCAGGAAGAAAAAACATGCACACAACCTTAAAGGGCCTCATTATCTATTTTAGAAGAAAAGATTCCCAGAAATGAGCCATTTCCTGGATTACTCCTTAATCCCAACCAGCTCCTTTTCTTCACCCTTCTTTTCTGCCTACAGTTCCCAAAGATTTCTCTTCCTTTTACCTCTTTTCCAGACGTCATTGCCTGAATCCCCTTTCCTGAGGCTATCAAACCTCTGAAATAAGTCCTCAAGAGGTAACAAAATGGAATCAGACATGGGGTTGAACAACAAATAATTAAAAAAAAAAAAAAAGAGGTGGGGACAAAAAGAACACCTGAAAAAGTTTTAAAGTTTGTAATTAATCATGTTGTTCTGTGCTGTTGAGTTGATTCTGACTAATAGTGAAGGTCTACTTCAGAGCAGAAGTGCCCCTTATAGTTTATTAGGCAGTAATCTTTACGGCAGCAGATCTCCAGATGGGTTTGAACCATTAACCTTTCAGTTAGCAGCCACGTACTTAACCATTGTGCCACCAGGGCTCCGTTATTAGCCATAGTTGCCCTTTATCTTCTAGTCCCACAGTTTTATATACTCTCCATAGGCTGATGTCTCCCACGTTTTTATCTCCAGTAGGACTTCTCCACGAGCTCCAGGTTCATTTGTCTAATTGCTTACTTAACATTTCCACAAGGAGATCTCATAGGCATCTGAAACTTAACACGGCCCAAACACAACTCTTTCAGTTGCCCAATTTCCTGTTCTTTCCCCAGCCACTCCTATTCCAGTATGTAACACCTCCATCTACCTGTTTCTCAAACTAAGAATCTAGGAATCATACTTGAGTCCTCCTTTTCTCTCATCCACCCCATTCAATCCAATAGCCATTCTTGGACTTTCATTTCTAAAATGTGTCTTAAGTCCCCTCACTTTTCCCTATTTCCACCACTCTAGGCCAAGCCACTATAACCTCTAGCTTAGACCACTGCAATAGACTCCTATTTCTTCTTACTGATTCCACCTTCCTCTCTATAATCCACTATCTAAAATGTCTATGAAATAAAGTCACTCCCCTGCCTACAAGCCTTCAATGGCTACCTGCCATATTTAGGATAAAATTTAGGCTGCTGAGAATTAAGGGTGGTACAAATGGTTAAGCACATAACTACTAGCCAAAAGGTTGGTGGTTCAGACCTACCCAGAGCTGCCTCAGAAGACAGGACTGGCAATCTGCTTTTGAAAGAGCACAGCCTTGAAAACCATATGGAGCACAGTTCCACTCTGTACACATGGGGTTGTCATGTGTCAGAACTGACTCAAGGGCAACCAACAGCAACAGACTCTGGCTCACAATACCTCTATTTCTTCAACTTGCATACTGTACTTTTCTTTCTATTTCTCAAACACCAACCCTGTCTCATTTCCTCTGCCAGAATCATCTGCCTCCAGCCTAGCATACTGTTAGGTTCAGTGTTACCTCTTCAGAGAAGAATTCTCAGTTTCCTAGTGCTGCTGTAACAGTAAAGAACAGAATTAATTTTCTTATAGTTTAGGAGGCTAGAAGTCCCAATTCAGGTCACCAGGTACAGAGGAGGGCTTTCTCTACGTTAGCTCTGGGGGAAAGTCCTTGTCTCCTTCAGCTTCTGTAGCCCCAGCGAGCCTAGGTTCCTTGATGATCTTCACTTGGCATGTATTTCTACCTCCCCCACCCGCCTGCCCCTTTGTGCTTCCTTATGTGTCTGTTCTGCTCTTTTTATAACTCAGAGGTGATTAGGTTTAGGACACACCTAAAAATGGGATTATATCCACAGATATGGGGGTTAGGATTCCAACACGTATTTTCGTGAAACAAAATTCAATGCACACCACCTTCCTTGATCTAAATTAACCTGTCGTCTCTTAGCCTCTTTCTGTCAAAATCATTGGTTCTTTTTTTTATTGTGATAAAATATATGTAACACAAAATTGCCGTTGTAATCTTTTTTTAAGTATACAATTCAGTGACATCAATTACACTCATAATGTTGTACAATTTTCACCACTCTATACTTCCAAAACTTCTTCATCACCCCAAACAGAAACTCTATCCATTAGGGAATACATCCATAGTAACATTTATAGCACAGAAATTATTTAAAATTTATTGATTTGAAATTCATTTGATTACTTATTTAGAGTCCGTTTTACCCCCAAAGAACTCCTTGCCCTTCTGTTGGGAGCACCCCCAAGAGTACCTTGATATTCATGTTAGAGCTCCTGTTTGAACAAGGCGCACTGCCTTCTCAGGGACTGCAAATTACGCAGCCAGCGCCGGATACGATCACGTATTTACTAATGGATCTGCTCATCATTTCATGCATCCCAAATCTTTCATCAGGAATTTATTTTCCTTCTACTTGAGTTACATATTTAGGGCTTCTTAAGATGGGCTCTTTTGGTGGTAAAGTCTCTTCATTTTTCTTTGTCTGAAAATATCTTTATTTTACCATCTTTCTTTGTTTAAAATCGTTTTGATGGGTACAGAATTTTAGACTGAAATAACCATTTCTCCCACCACTTTAAAGATATTTTCCTGTCTTCACTATTGCATTGAAAATTCAGCCAACCATCTAACTATCCTTACTTCGTTAGTGATCTGACTCTTTTTTGTGACTTTTTTTTACTACCTTCTCTTTGGGGTTCTGTATTTCATTATCATATATCTAGATGCGGATTTTTTGCTTGGGATTTGTTTGGTTGTCACATATTAAGAGGCAACCCAGAGGATCCCCTAGATTCCAGAAAAACTCTTCCTGTCTCCTTACGTATCAATAGCCCTATTTCTTCTTGATCATTAGGATCAATACTTCTAGTAAATGTAGTAAACCCTTATTTTCCAGTAGGGAGCAACTGAACAAAGGCTCACCATTGCAGAAAAGCCCAAAGTTTCCACTACTCATGCCTAACAGCGAAAAACAGCAGATACAGTAACAAACAGATGGCCTCTGCCTCATTTCTGCCTTTCAAATCTTGAGCACTGACATCTTGCAAGAATCCTAGCTGTCATCCATAATCTTTCTTAATGTACTCATCAGTAATGCTTCCTGAAATATTTACAGGTACAACGATACGAGGTCTTAGATTTGTTTTAAAGAATACACACATAAATGTGGAAGAGAATAGATGAAACGAGATTGGCAAAATGTTGATAACTGTTGGAGCTGTACAATGGATAGATGGGGATCCATTATACTATTTTTTCTACTTTTGTAAATGTTTGTTCAAAAATGTCCATACTAAAGTTTTTTTTTTTAAACACATAGCTTCAAAAGAGTCTGGGAAATCTAGTTTTTAGTTCCAGCCCTCGCAAACCTAGAAGATAAAAAAAAATACTGGAAGGAAATTGGATGGAGATCAAATGTTAATCTACCATGTTCACACAAATCAAACACAAAAGAGACATTATCTAAGTTAGGAAGCCCCCATCTCACAGTAGGCTCCATCTCTCTAGTAGCTGAAGTATTTATGTGTTTGAAATACCGTATCTCTCTCCCTTGACTAGGGCTGAAGGTTCTAACTTTCCAAGTTACTTAGTAGCTCTCGGATTATATCTTAATCACGGTGTTTATTAACAACGCGTGTTTTAGAATGGATACTCCTGCAGGTGTTGTGCACCGTGAGAGTTAGTGCACGTAGTGAGCTAATTAAGGCACCAAGTCTTTTTGGTTTTGCTTTGAAAGCCAACAAATTCTGGGACTGACTTAGTGTAGTCCTCTTTACACTAATCTCATTCTCACTGAGGAATAATAATGAGCCCCTGTGGACAATGTCAAAGGGAAAAAAACTAGAGGAATAATGCGAAGTGCATAAGGAAGACAGTCTCATTACCTGGAGTTGTTCTATGTAAAATCTACATTGTAGATTAGAACATTATTGTTTAAATACTGGAGTGCTTTTGAAAATTTTCCAAGCAGAAGGAAAAAAGAGAAGAGGTTTGGGCATTTAGGATGTAATGGAACATCCTTTAAAAGTATTGCCATTAAAAAATAGGTAGGTAAGCACTTGGGAAATTTGGGCCTTTAGTATCGAGTGCATATAAAGATGATATTTTAAGCTCAAGAATGAACTAAAAGTCTCACTGAACTGCTGACAGTTTTGAAACGTATTGAAAAACTATAGCTGCACAAAGAATTAAAAAGGCAAATACAACACCATCCTGTATCGGTTGGAATAAGCACTGTCGCCAAATGTTTCTTAAATTATCCTCACAGGCTCAACCCACTTGTCAGCAAAAATTAAATGGCAGAGTCAGAGTGATATTATTACTGAAATGCTGCCTACTTTTAAGAAACACTCTTCAAGATGTTTACTAATGCACTCCAGTGTGTTGTTATAAATAATTAAAATCAAATAAATAAATTCAGGGTAACTAAATAATTTAAACATTTGTCAAAATAAATCAGCTAAGAAGAGTCTGAGATTTACTATATTTTATTTTCATGTGTTGATTTACTTGTTTTCCCATTAAATCAGATGAAATTAAAAACGGTTAAACCTCCGACTCATTTATGCCAAATAACATCGCCTTTCCTGGCCTGCAAAACACATTTGTTAAAAAACCAACTTAAATGCGTCAACGATGCATTTGAAACTGGTCGTGAAATTTAGGTGGATTTTCCATGAGTCACAAGTGCCTCAGATTCAAATAGCAGTCCTGTGTCTCTGTAAGTACAGACACATTTTCACAGATCATATACCCCAGTTTTGGGGTTAATGTATATGGTTTTGGCCTCAAGACATTAATATATGTATTAATATGTGCGTGCGTGTGTATCATCCTTGGTCTCAAGAAGTTAGGAATTTATTAGAGAATTAAAGTATATGTGTTAAAAGTTGACTGACAAAACAAGGCCCTAAATGTCAAGTGCCAAAAATTCTGCAGGGATTCAGAACTCTAAGAGATGATTCCGGACTCAACCAGAGAAGGCTTCCTGAAAAAAGTGAATCTTTCTGAGCTTTAAGTTATGGTTAGAGCCTAGCTGACAAGTAAGAAAGCACTTGGAAGCCAGGTAAAAAGTGGAATATCATGAGTAACCATGGAGTAGTCTGGCTGAAAAAGCGGAGTTCATGAGAGGAAAGAGTAGAAGATAAGGAAAGAGAGGTAAATTGAGACCAGATTGTGGAGAGGGTTGAATTATAAGTCAATTTCGAGATCATTCTATAGATAGTAAGTAGGTAGTCATTAAGAGGCTTTTTTTTTTTTTTGTAAGTAGAGTACTAGGAAGGTCGTTCAAGTCAAATGAGTTAGAAAAAACATACTCTGGATGTGGGGAGACACATTAGAAGATAATTATAGCAACACCCAGGGCCAGAGTAAGGCATGTGAGGACCCTAAACACTGATAATCTGTGGTGCCACTGCCTCTGCTACTCACGCGTTCAAACAGGACATGTGAGTTATGTATACACATGTATATATGTGTGTGTGTGTCTTAGCTATCCATGAAGTAACTTCTTTTTGAATGTAACTATAATACTAGCAAATGAACACAAAAGTGGGGTATGCCATTTTAGCAGAATAAGATGAACTGGATTATAAAAATTTAGTGGATCCCAGTCACTAAGATTTTTAGTATATACAACATTTTCTACAAAAAGAAATATCCCACATATTCTATAACAAAGAAAATGAGTCCGTGAATTTTGTTGTTTCAAAGCAATTAGTGTAAAATTCTGTTGATCTCCCACAACAAAAAATTGACTTTCACCAACTTTGCTTTAAATGGCTCATACTTCGATTCTGATGCTTGTTTTGTAATAAATGCTATAATTATAAATGAATGAATGAAAAGATGTCATAAAAGAAAACTTAATGCTCAGAAAAGAAATATTATAACAAATTGTTGTTGTTAGGTAACGTCAACTTGGTTCTGACTCATAGTGACCCTGTGTACAACAGAACGAAACACTGCCTGGTCCTGTTCCATCATCACAACTGTTGTTATGCTAGAGTCCATTGTTGCAGCCACGGTGTCAACCCATCTCCTCGAGGGTCTTCCTCTTTTTTGATGATCCCCTACCTTACCAAGCATGATGTCTGTCTTAGCTATCTAGTGCTGCTATAACAGAAATACCACAAGTGGATGGCTTTAACAAAGGGAAGTTTATTTTTTCACATTAAAGTAAAATAAAAGTCCAAATTCAGGGTGTCAGCTCCAGGGGAAGGCTTTCTCTTTCTGTCGGCCTTCTCATCAATCTTCCTCCAAACTGGGAGCTTCTTTGTGCAGGGACCCCAGCTCCAAAGGACACATCCTGGTCCCAGCACTGCTTTCTTGGTGGTATGAAGTGCCCAACTCCTTGCTTGCTTCCCTTTCCTTTTCTCTCTTGTAAGATAAAAAATGGTGCAGACCACACCCCAGGGAAATTCCCTTTACATTGGATCAGGGATATGACCTTAGTAAGGGTATTACAATCCCACCCTAACCCTCTTTAACATAAAATTACAATCACAAAATGGGGGACAACCACACAATTTGGCACATATTTTGGGGGGACACAATTCAATCCATGACAATGTTCTTCTCCAGAGACTGGTCCTTCCTGATAACACGTCCAAAGTACGAGAGCCGAAGTTTCGTCATCCTTGCTTCTAAGGAGCATTCTGGCTGTACTTCTTCTAAGATAAATTTATTTGTTTTTTTGGCAGTCCATGGGATGTTCAATATTCTTTGCATAATTCAAAGGTGTCAATTCTTCTTCAGTCTTCCTTATTCATTGTCCAGCTTTCACATGCATATGAAGCAATTAAAAATACCATGGCTTTTTTGAGTCAGATGTCAAACTGACATCTTGGCTTTTTAACACTTTAAAGAAATCTTTTGCAGCAGATTTGCCCAATGCAACACGTGGTTTGATTTCCTGACTGCTGCTCCCATGGGCATAGATTGTGGCTCCAAGTAAAATGAAATCCAACAGCAAATTAGTATATTCTATTTTTAGATACATCTTTCATCTCTAACACGTTATAATTAAAAAACATTGCTTTCTATTCTTTGCTCTTACAAACTCTTCAATGATTTCATCACAATTAAGCCACCAAACAATATCTACTTCCATACATAGTAAGGATAATGAATTGAGTCTTTCTTGAATCACTATATGCTGAGGGCTTTTGAGCCTCTTTTGGGATGAAAATGAACCTTCTGTTGTGCAGTTTGTGACCATTAATGTTAGGAATATGCATAAAGCAATTTCAACATTGGGAAATATGCATTGTATTTTATCCACTATTAAGGAATCACACATGAATAAAATTTGTCTTTCCTGAATCTAAACTTAGTTCTCATGTAAGAATGAAATTGTCACACTTCTCCATAAAGGTTTGTATTTAAGTCATTGGGATAAGCCTGCACTGATTTCTGCGATGCCTTCGTGCGTTCTTTATCGGGCATATGCACATTGTTTAAGAAGGAAAATCTATTTGAAAGAACTTCATGCACTTTCACCCTTCTTTTCATGCAAGACTCAAGTGTGGCAGTGATGGTGTAGTATGTGGTAATGCAAAACTGATCTCTGGCACACAATACTTCTGGAGCACTTCATCATTTAATTGTTTCTTTCTAATGCTTCAGTAACAGTGAACTGCTTGATAATCAGTATTCGGCAGTATTTGTTTTCTGTTATCAAAATGTTCAAAATCTTCTCTTAAATTACGTAAATATACTGTTAATAACTGGTAGAGATCTGTGCATGTCTTTAAATTTACTTTTGAATCTTGGAGATCTTGACTCATCGGTTGAAAATGCTGCAATATATTATTCCGCATAACCAACATAAATGTATACTGTAGTGTTTGCATTTTGTTAGTGATGTTTTCCGCTTCTCTTTTAGTATCTCCTTTTTTGTGTCTTCAGCGATATTTTCTAAGGCATCTAGAATCTGAGTATACAATTCCAGGATTGCACTTATTGCTACACCATGCACTTCCCAAGATGTATTAGGGAGACATTTTCATACTCAGGAAACCCTGGTGGCGTAGTGGTTAAGTGCTACTGCTGCTAATCAAGAGGTCGGCAGTTCAAGTCCACCAGGCGCTCCTCAGAAGCTCTACGGCACAGTTCTACCCTGTCCTATAGGGTTGCTATGAGTCGGAATCGACTCAATGGCAGTGGGTCTTTTGGTTTCATACTCAATCATTGCCTAAACATGTTTTAAAAACTTCGTATCAGTGAGTAGAGGTGGCAAAAAATGTGTAGAGTAACTGAACAGTAGAAAAAAAAAAAAAAATCAACTGCTTCCAGACAACAATCTACTGCACTAAGTCCTATAAGATTAAGTGAATGAGCAACACATGGTGTAAAAACGGCATATTCAATTTTCTGTGGCATGCCTTATAACACCCTGACATATCGGCAGCATTGTCAGAGGACTGGCCTCCACACTTAGAAAAATCAATTCTGCAAACGTCACTTAAATAGTGAAGTACTCGATTTGCAGTTTCTTCACTGGAATGACTTTTGAACCTAATAAATATGATAAATCACTCGACAAATTTTCCATCTGATTTGTATGAGAAAGATCAGAGTGGAATCTACAAACAAACTGAAACATCCAAACCCAAACCAAACCAAACCCACTGCCGTCGAGTCGATTCCGACTCATAGTGACCCTATAGGACAGAGAAGAACTGTCCAATAGAGTTTCCAAGGAGCGCGTGGCAGATTCGAACTGCCGACCTCTTGGTTAGCAGCCATAGCACTTAACCAGTATGCCACCAGGGTTTCCCTGAAATATCCACCTGTATTTATTTCACTGAAAATAAAACAATACTTAGAATAAAACAATGCTTAGCTGACCTGTATGAGAAAGATCAGGAGTGGAATCTATGGAAAAACTGAAATATCAAGCTATACTTATTTCACTGAAAATAGTTCATCAAACTTTTTCACTAAGCTTATTAATTCTTCACATGTTTTAGACATATATGATGGGTTGCTCTTTCCTGTGTTACCATATTTTGAGATGTGACTGCTAAAAATGGATCAAACTGAACAAGTTCAAGTAAAACCCCCAAATTTCTATTTTGTAGGGACCCAAACACTTCATTTCTTCCTCAAAAACGATAGTCCATGTTCAGTGATTGCTATACTAACAGCAACAATGCCTTGCAAAATGGCTTTCCAGTGCTGACATTCTTCATTAATTTGTACTTCCAGTTAATGAGTTAAGCCAAAGCCATATCTTCAGTTTAAATGTGACAACATACAATCTCTGTGAATTGAACTGTTTTAGTGTTTATTTATCATATTCGAGTTGTGCCAATCACTAAATCCATCCATAGCAAATCAAGAATTAAATGATTTAGGATGGAATAGTTTGCAAACAAAAAAATACACAGAACTGACTGGTGAAGAATACAGTAGCCACTCCCTGTCATAATTTTCATCATTAGCTTTGCACCCTAAAAATATATTCTGGCTACAGGCCTTGATTGTTTTTCATTCAAAAATCTGTGACATGAATTTTCAAATTGTCCACTGTGATGTTGACCATCACCTGAACTTCTTTCAATCTAATAATTACACCATTAGAAGAAAAATTTTTCCACAAAGCAGGATCTGTATTTCGGTTATTTATGGGGTCTGCAGATGCAACAATTTCAGTTTCTAAAATAGTTTCACTTTCTACATCAATATTAATTTTTTTACTACAGCAAGACATGGATGCAGAATTTGGAACAAATTCTGTTATACTGATATTGCTATTAGTAATTTCAGCACTAGCAGTACTAGTACAATGATTTGTACCTATTAAACTCGAGCGGAAAAACCTCTTCTAATCCGTTACATTTTAAAAAGGAAGTTGATTTTGGAATTGTCTTTAGAGTTTCACAAATCCTTTTCTCTTTTTCTTCTGTGAGGTTTTGTTTTTGCACTCCACTTAGTTGTTGCTGTTTCTTTTTACCTGAATATAAAATTATGTTACTTTTTAAATTTGGTTCTACTATAGCAAATAAATTTGAATAATTGAAAATAAATAAAATTTATAAAACAGGTAAAATTTATAAAATAAAATTTACATTCGAGTTTGGATATTAAATACAAAAATTTATATTTGAACATTAAAAAAAAACCATTGCCGTTGAATGGATTCTGGCTCTTAGCAACCCTATACGACAGAGTAGAACTCCCCCATGGAGTTTCCAAGGAGCACATGGTAGATTTGAACTGCTGACCTTTTGGTTAGCAGCCCTAGCACTTAACCACTATGCCACCAGGGTTTCCATTTGAACATTAGCAAGTAAAAAAAATTGATTTGGAACATGTAATTTTGTTCTCCAGGTCTGAGATAGGCAAAAGAAGTAGTACTTACAAGGCATTTGGAAATAATTTCATTTGTTTGTGGTAAGATGTTTGTTGGCGGGGCCTTTGCAGATCTCCACAAGTGTTTTTGGCCTTGAAATAATACTTAAAAACTTGTGCACTCACTTTCTGTCCTTTGCATCGTCACAGTTGATTGGACTACTGGTGATACCTAATGGGGGCAAGAGCAATCACAAGGAGCATGATATAAATACAAGGGTATGCTCAGTCTGAAGACTCATTTTGGTTTGCTTTGCTCAGGACAGGGCTAGATATATCACAAGTCACGTGATTATAGTGCCACTGGCGCATTCTCATGTGGTCGATGAGAAAGAACTGAATTTGAGATTATGCCCTCTCAGACCAAAATGAGAAGGAAAATACAATTGTTATCATATACAAAATTTATAAAATTTACATTTTATTTCTTTGTGGAATTGTTCAACTTCCATATTTGGAGAGATGTACATAATTGATGTAACAATAGCACCAGTTCTCGATGAGCAAGTTTGTTTCATGAGTCATTACAGTATCAATCAATTTCTTAAAATAAAGCCGGTCTGAAGGGAAATGAAAAATAAAATACGTTTATATAATTTTTATTATCTAAATATTCATTTATTTCCTCAAAGAATTGTTCACTTTCCTTACACAGAGATACGTAAATATTCTCATAAAAAAACACATAACGTTCTGATAAATGCTCTTTGTTGCTTTCTTGTAAGACAAATTTAGAAACAGGCTGATTATTGCAAAACACATATTTTGCATGATAAATAAATATTGAATTTTGCATCTTCTTAATGTGCCTAATGCCTCGTTTATTATCGCGTATATAGAGTAGTATCAAGCACTGTGTCCTGCAAAACAGACAATAAAAAATGAAACTCACTTGATATATAAATTAAAACTTTTCATTCTAGAGAAATATTAATATTTCCAGTATTTTTGGAAGTTTGCTATGTTAGTATTATATTAAATTATTGTACATGTTAGCATTATATTAAACATATTCTAGATTGTGTCTGTGTGTATGCCAAATATATTTTAAAGTTAAAGTTATAAATATTGTTTACAAAACTTAGGACATAACATAAATACTATACAGTTAAAAGAAACTCGACTGAATTTATTGCAATGGTCAACTTATTCGAGTTCCCTTGCTATTGCCCGTCATCTGGGACTGGAGTTTCCATTGGTTATTTACCAGAACGTGAGAAAGAGCATACCCTGGTGTTTGTATCATGGCAAAGAGCATTGCTGGCCCTCCTGGCTGGAGTTGCTGGATCAGCAGACGTGGATGTACAAGACGGTTGTCTCGAAATGAATCAGAGACTTGTTATCTATTAATATAATCCATCCTTGCCCAATAATTGCTTATGTTAGATCCAGTTGCATATTGGGTGAATGTAGCCAGTTAGGCTCGACAGCCCACCCCTGCCTCTTGTTTACTGGGAAAAAATAGTATGCTCCCAAGAAATCCACGGTGATAAGAAGTTTCAATTACACGGGAGGGAACCGTAGGAAACAGATGTCAGTGAAGGTGTTGAAGTGTAGGGGTCTCATAGCTTCAACAACCGTGCCTGTGGGCACCCTTGTGACCTGTGTGAACTTTATATCTAGCGGGCACATTCTCACACACTGGAACTGATATCAATTTCACTTAGCTCCCTGCCAGTTTCCTTCTACCGCGGCGCTTGCTTTTCCTTCTGTCCTGTCTGCTTGGCATCTATGTGTCTTTGCTTTGGACAACTGGTGCCCCTGTTTTGTTGATGCCCTTGCTTATTGGATAATCCATCCCCGGAAGCACCATATGCAGTAACAGAGACCACCATGAGTAGTTGTGGTAGAAGTATCAAAGGAGGTGCCTAAAGAATCTATTAAACTTGGTGATTGCTTGGGAAGAGGGAGAGATAAAGGATAAACTGAAGGTTCTGCAAGTGACTGAGAGAGTGATGGTACAGAAAAAGAGATGGACAGAGAAAGAGAAATCAGAAGGAGAGGGTAAGTTTGTGAGGAAGAGGGTGAGTTTGATTTTCAAGTATGTTGCATTTCAAGGATCAGCAAAGTTTCAAAGGGCCTGTCCAGACAGCTGTTTAACCTATGTGAGTGGAAAGCCTGGAAAAGATGATACTAGAGATAGATTTGGGGTTCTTTTGCCTAGTAGTGGTAGCTGAAACCAAACCATGAAGCTGAACCACATTCCCTAATGATCAGAATGTAAAGAGAGTAAAACAGAACCAAACTAGCAAATGCCCTCACTGAAAGAATGGGAAGAGGAAGAGAGGCCCTTGTAGGAAGCCAAAACACTTAATAGATGTCAGTGAAGGAAACAGAAGCATGTAACATGAATGATGAAAATGATTATTATACCGGAAGTAGAATTTTCAATATTATTCGAGAATATATAAGATATTCAAATTTTAATAAAGAATAATGAAAAGGCAAGAGTCACAGCAAAACTCTTTTTCAGGAATTCTGAAAATAGAAATTACAGGATATGAAGGGACAGATAAATGTTACAGTATTTTCAAATTAAATGTATATTTTTCACATAAGTGAGATGAAGGTTAATACACTATATACAAATATTTGCATTAATAGTGGATACAAACAAGTATTTGCATTAATAGCTAATACAAAATTTCTAGGATGGCTAAGATAATATTACCCATAATAATGATTTGTATTTATGTATGAGAAATAAATCACCTGTGCTAGCTACTTGTGTCAATTATCTAATTGGGTTTTTTTCTCTAATAAATTGGCCAAGTTAATTGAATTAACTTATTTGGTTGTTTTAGAATCATGTGATCACATGGACAAAGCCCCAAAATATTCAAATATGTGCTCAAATCCTAATTATTCATTAACACTTCATAGAAAATCTTCAAACTGACTCAGCTATTGAGTCCCTCAGTTCTAACTGAGTTGGTCTGATTTCCATACAATGCCAGGCAATAAAGTAGTATTTGGAAATAATTGCCTTGTATAAGAATGAGGCTGTTTTTGATCATTTTTATGGAATCACTGAATTATTGAGAAAATTTAAAGAGGCTGATATTAAAACCAGGCAGCTGTATGATCTAACAGCATGCATTTGGGAATCAGGCAAATTTAGAACCAGACTGAGTCATTGGGAATGTCACCAGTAACCATTTGGCTGTGAGTCAATTCTGACTCATGGTGACCCCACATATGTGTCAGAGTAGAACTGTGCTGCACAGCGTTTTCAATGGTTGATTTTTCAGGAAAAAGATAGCCAGGCCTTTCTTTTAAGGCACCTCTGGGTGGACTTGAACTTCCAACCTTTTGGTTAGCAGCTGAGCAAGTTAACCATTTGCACTGCCCAGGGACGCTAAGAGGATTATATGAGTGGATATATGCACATAAAAAGCACTAAGTTAATGTTATTGAATAATTAGTTAGGGAAATTCTGACCTTAGGTGATCATAGGCAGGGAAAGAAACCAGGCATGTAAATCACCAAATAAATACAATAAAATAATGCAGTAATAATAATAATACTTTTTGAGTACTACCCATGTGCCAAGCATTATATACATGTTATAGAAAAAGAAACTGAGAGAGGTTATATAAATTGCCCAAAATCACGCAGTTAATAACTGACAGGTTCGAACCCAGTTTGCTGACTCAAGAGTTTGAGCTCTTAAACATAGATGTATACAGCCTCCAAATAGAGTTGAAGAGAGGGTGTTGTAGAAATATGATGGAGGAGTCTCTTGATATAGGGAAGCAAGATGTAGCACTGAGAGGGTGAGAAGGGATCAAAAAGGACTTTACTGAGAAGGTGACAAAGGCAACTTCTTAAAAAGTAGATGTCTGTCCCAGTTAATTGGCCCAATAATGTGTTTAGTGCTTCTGTCCTACCTCTTCACTTCTTGTGTAGTTCCTGGGGTCTTAAAAGCTTGCAAGCAGCCATCCAAGGCACGACAATTGGTCTCTATTCACCTGAAGGAGAGTCAGGAATAGGAGGAGGAAATGGTATTTCCTCTACATAGCTAATTGCTTGTACGAATAACTGCTTCCTTTGCCATGAGACTAGAAGAACTGGATGGTGCCTGGCTACCATTACTGAACATTTTAATCAAAGATTCTATAGAAGAATCCTTATCAAAATGGGGAAAATGGAGAACAGAATTTCAAATTCTCATGGATTCCAGGCCTTCCGGAGCCATTGAGGCTGGATGAACCCCCCAAAACTATTGCCCTCAGATAATCTTTAAACCTTAAACCAAAAATATCCCCTGAAGTCTTCTTAAAACCACACAATAGTTTAGCTTAACTAGTAAGGAATGTCTGCCTTGAGCACTGTGGTCTTTCAAGATCTATCTGTAATGGAATCAAATTGACAACAGCAACTTGAAAGATTAGATGGGAAACTTAAGGGGCAGTGAGTTTATGTTAATTGGGGAGGAACAACTCAGAAAAGTAGGGTGAGAATGGTTGCAAAACTCAAAGAATGTAATTAATATCACTGAATTGTACATGTAGAAACGGTTGAACTGGTGTATGTTTTGCTGTGCATATTCTCAACAGCAACTAACTAACTAACTAAATAATTTAAAAAAGTACACACCTGATAGACAAGCAGATGGAAAGGACACTGCAGGCAGAGAGGAAAAGAGCTGCAAAGAGGTGTGGCTGGCTGGCTGAGAGCATGTGGAGAAGTGGGAAGGTTGGAAAGGTCAGCAGAGGACAAGTCATAAAAGGCTTGATGCGTCAAAGGAGTTATAACACCAGGAAGCACAGGAATGTCATACTCATTCCGGTGTTAACGTGTGTGATATAGATGGGGGTGGGAAGTAGAAACACTAGTTAGGAAGCAATTGTAATAGGGCAAAAGATAAAGCAGGCCTGAACCAAAGATGGAGAGAGGGGACGTAATTTGAAGAGATTTAGGAAGTAGAATCAACAAAGTTTAGTACTGACTAGATGTCATGGGTAGAGGGGATGGATGAAGGAGCCTAAACAAAGTCCCTGACTTCTGACTGAAGCAACGTGATGAATAATGATTGATTCCTCCTGAGGAATCTGGAATCTGGAAAATAATAAGTTTTAGTTTGAACTTTTTGTGTTTGGGGTGTCCCTAAGACAGCCAAATGGGAATGAGTAGTAGCAAGGTAGTAAAAAAACATGTCTGCCACTCAGAAGTGTTTTCTTAATACCTATTATCAAACTTAATTAGCCCCTCCAAGTGTACAACAATCTTGTATTAATACATTCTCCATCCTTTCATATGCAGAGAAATAAAGGTGTGTATTTTTATTTAATAAGTTACATCAGTGACAATCCCATAATCATACAACTAGTCAACAACGGGTCCTGGAAGCCAATGCCAGTCTGACTCCCAACCTTGGGATCTACCTTGGGATCTTCAGACTGTACTCTCTGAATGTGTATCCAAGTTGCCGTAGCAGAAGGAAGATAAAACCAAATACTTGATTTTTTTTTATTATTATTTTTTTATACATATTCAAACACTTAGAAATCAAAAGTAATCCAATGGGGCAGATTCTCAGCCTATGTAACTTTTTGTAAAACCTTTTGGTAACTCTATCAGAGTCTTGTATTTCCCAGACTAAAACCTGAACTAACAACAACAATTTCTGTATTACATAAAAAAACAGTTATTCAATAATCTGAAAGGACATTATTCTTAGCTTTATTAAGATACCAAGAAGTAATGGACAAATTCTAAATAAGGGCTAGATGTAAATATAATTACTTGCCATACCATCTTCCCATGGCCTTTAGTCAAAAGCCCTAAAGTTCTGAATTCCTGCATGCTATTAATAAAAATAAGATTCTAGTCTGCATACTCTGAAAATTTAGGAAAAAACACCAGGACAATAAAGAATGCTTTTTCCAACCTTTAGCAGAGTAGGTTCACATAAGTTCTATAAAACATGGTTAGCACTTATCCATGCAGACAGATGAAGAAATACCTCCTTTCTTCAAAAACAGATACCACAGAGCTTCAAAGGGAAGAATGGTTATAATGAGGGCAAAAGGAGGAACGAAAAAAATATACTGACCTGGGACTACAAAGTCAGATTCTCTTACCTTCTGAGACTTTTGAAAATGAAGAGGAGGTTGCACAGATTATAAGCAAGTTAGCATAATTTTAATGAAATCCAATTCGTCTATTTTGTCTTTTATTTTTTGTGCTTTTGGTGTCATAACTAAGAATCCATTGTAAAAAAGAAACAAACAAAAAAACTATATCCTAAACCATTACTCCTATGTTTTCTTCTAAAAGTTTCATGGTTTCAGTTCTTACATTTAGGTCTTTGATCCATTTTGAATTACTTTTCATGTATGGTGTGAGGTATGGGTCCAGCTTCATTCTTTTGCATGTGGAAATCCAGTTGTCCCAGCACCATTTATTAAAGACGCTATCCTTTTCCTATTGAATGGACTTAGCACCCTTGTCAAAAACCAATTGACCGTAGCTGTATGGGTTTACTTCTGGACTCTCGATTCTGTTCTATTGGTCTATGTGTCTATCATTATACCAATACCAGACTGTTTTGATTACTGTAGTTTTAGAGTACATTTTAATGTCAGGAAGTGTAAGTCTTCCTACTTTATTCTTTTTCACAAGATTGCTTTTGCTATTCTGGGCCCTTTGCAATTCCATAAAAATTTGAAGATTGGCTTTTCTATTTCTGCAAAGAAGGCTGTTGGACTTTTGACAGGGATTGCATTGAATCTATAGATTGCTTTAGGTAGTACTGCCATCTTAGCAATATTAAGTCTTCCAACCCATGAACGAGGAATGCCCTTCATTTAGTTAGGCCTTCTTTAATTTCTTTTAGGAGCCCTGATGGTACAATGGTTAGGGACTCAGTTGCTAAATGAAAAGTCAGCCACTCCCATAAAGATTTACAGCCTTGGAAACCCTAAGGGGCAGTTCTACTCTGTCTTATAGGGTCATTATGAGTCAGAATTCACTTGACAGCAACAAGTTGTAATTTCTTTCAGTAATGTTTTCTTTAATTTTCCTTTCACAATTTTTTTTGCCTCCCTGGTTATATTCATTTGTAGGTTCAGTATTTTATTCTTTTAGATGCTATTGTAAATGCAGTTGTTTCCTTAATTTCCTTTTCAGAAGGCTCATACCTGAATTTATTTCAAAGCAGTGAGGATCTGTTACAATTAGAAGGTGGAACCCTAATAGTTCATGCCACCCAGTGGGAGTGCTGCTGAAATGATGACATGGTGTGAACTGAAAGAAAGTGCCTACTGTGGGCATAGCTTTGGTGGACTAAGGAGCAGAGGTACGGTATGATGTGCGTAAGGAACACAAGCATTGTGGGATGAGATGACTATTTCTAACAGCACTGGGATGTTTTAAAAAAAGAGAGAATAGGAGAAGTTCACGTTCTGTTTGCCTCCCACTTTCCCTTTAAATCCACCCTGTTGGTAATTTTTCCTTTACCCCTGGATAAAACTCAGATGGGTATTTGGACTTTTCTGGCCATTCTTAAGTAAAACAAAGTCTTTTGGTTGCTCCAGGTGGCAGAATACTCAGTGCAATAACAGTCTCCAGTCGCATGATTCAAAGTTTCGGCTTCTCCCTGACCCCCGGCTCTGGCGAGTTGTAGCAAGAAACCTGATGGAAAAGGCAGCTTCTGGTCTCTTTTCTTACCTCGTGCTTCCCCTCCCCCATCTTGCCAACCATGGTTTCTAATCACTCTGGTGTTTGTGCATGGAAAAGGAGGAGGAAAGGGAAGCAGAAAAGTACACCTAACTGGTATTGTTGTGGTGAGGTGGTATTGGTGCTCTCTGGACTCGGGGGAGGTTTTATAACCAACTCTTTTTCACAAGCACTTTGGTAGGTTTTGTAGGTTCTTCATAAATCCCCCATCACTAGGAAGCTTTAACTTGCAGGTCTCTTGACATAGGTGCGTGCATCCGAATTCCAGCTGGTTGTTTGCTACTCCTTCTGCAGCCCATAGGCAACCAGGGGTAAACTTCCAGGCTGTCCTCTTGGATGGAACCTAAGACAGCTCCATGCTGGCTCTCTCACATGCATGACTTCATTCTGGTCCATAGAAACACTGATTCATCCTTTGCCCCAATGAACTAGAAAATACAAGTTAGTCCCAACATATCAGCAAACTTTCCTTTGCTCCTCCACCAGAACAAATATCTAGCAAGGTCCTCATTCTTTAGATTTCTCAGGTGGAGTTAAACACCACTCCCCTCCAAACTTCAGGAGTGTACATATTGATCTCTATGAGTGGTCCTGTTGAACCCTATTTCCCTGGACTTGAGATGAGGGAAAAACATCCTCAGGGAGGAGAGATGGAACTTACAGAACACTACCAGCTTTCTCCAAAAACCCTCTCATTATCTATCATCAGCAACCCATGACTTTGGATATTCTCAATGTAGGTGAGGGTTTAGGAATTGGTTTTGGGTTATTTCCTTTGAAATTTTGGAGTCTTGGTCTGAAGAATTACTTTGGAATGTGTTCTCTGTTGTCCAAAGGATTCAGCTGAAACTTTCATATGTTTTGTTATGCTTTGGTAAAAATTAAAGTTGAGGGGGTTTCACTACACTATTGTTATTGTTAGATGCCGTTGATTCAGTTCTGACTCACGGTGAGCTTACATACAAGAGAACAAAACGTTGCCCGGTCCTGTGTCTTCCTCACAATCACCAGCATGTTCAAGTTCATCTCTGTGACAGTTGTGACAATTCACCTTAAAAAAGGTCTCCCACGCCCTCACTGGCCCTCTGTTCACCAAACATGTCCTTCTCTAGTGATTGATTCCTCCTGACAACGTGTCAAAAGCAAGCAAGTCTTATAATGTTCTGTTGTGATCCATAAAGCTTTCATTGGCTAATTTTCAGAAATAGATTGTCGGCCTTTCTTCCTAGTCTTAGTCTGGAAGTTCCACTGAAATCTGTCCATCATGGGTGACCCTGCTGATTATTTGAAATAACGGTGGTATAACTCCCAGCACCATACCAACATGCAAGTCACCACGGGATGACAAACTGACAGATCTTTAAGGTCTCTTCCACCTCTATAGGCTGTGTGTGTGGTGGAGGTTGGCAAGGAGGCAAAAAGAAGAGTAAGATGCTAACAGTGTTAGCACTGAGAAGAGTAGGAAAGATGTGCACGTGTGTGTGGTGTGATGTGGTCAGGGGAGGGTGTAGCTGCCAGTCACACTGCAATTCCTGTTGACTATTATCCCTTGGTATCCATGGGGAATTGGTTCCAGGACCCCCTGGTTACCAAAATCTGAGGATGCTCAAGTGCCTTATATAAAATGGCTGTAGCATTTGCACATAGCCTATGCATATCCTCCTATATACATCAAATCATCTCTAGATTACTTATAATACCTAATACAATGTAAATACTATGTAAATAGTTGTTATACTGTACTGTTTAGGGAATAATGACAAGGAGAAAAAAGTCTGTCCCCCCCCCAAATATTTTCCATCCACAGTTGGTTGAATCAGAAGTACTAACTGTACCTGAAAGCCTTGGAGGACAAGGAGGAAGGTCAGTAGCTGGGTGAAATGATGGTCACATAGGACTTCAAAGAACTACTGGCCAGACACCATCATTTGTAGAGACCTGAGCCTGAGGCAGGTGGTTTGGAAAAAGAAAGAGCTTTTTTTTTTTCTTCTCCATTTTAAGATCTCTAGGTTATAAAAATACAGCTCAACATATTTAACTCTACCAAAAAGAAAAAAAAAACCCAACAACAACAAACCTGTTGCTGTCCAGTTGATTCTGACTCATAGCGACCCTATAGGGCAGAGTAGAACTGCTCCATAGGGTTTCCAAGGAGCGGCTGGTGGATTCGAACCACTGCCTATTTGGTTAGTAGCTGTAGCTCTTAGCCACTATGCCACCAGGGTTTCCATTAAACTCTAGGGAGGGCTATAATAGTGACTCTTTTATAATATACCAGGTCCCAATGTTTTGATAAAAATAAATGGGCACTCTTTGCAGTAACTCCATAAATACATTACTGAAGAATGCCATCTATATGCAGGTTGCCTATTCCTAATAAAATGTTGCTTGCTAGAAAATTTTGTAAAAGCTAAACCATTTCTTAAAGAATAATCAGAGCCCCAGCATTTAGCTCTGATTAGCTAAATAGGCCCTGAACAGTCTTTGGTAGACTTCCAGTCAGAAATAACTGGCGTCTAAAAAGGCTTAAAAATGGAAGATAGCCAATTCTTTTTCTTTCCTCCCTTTCAATAATATTGATTTCTAAGCACCTTTGTAAAGCAAAATTTTCTAAATGTTTTAGGTTTGGGACTAGAAGAAAATTTGTTTCTACTTTCAACATTCAGAAATACTACCAAAATTGCTTTCTTTAATGATCTTGACATTCATTTTCATGATTTGTACACTAACCATTGAGTCATTTAATCTCCAGCGATGGGAAAGTGAGGTAAGCAAAATCTCAAGTGATTGATCTTCAAGTTAGTCACTCTCAGCAAAACTGTCAATTTGGTGGGTAAAAGATCACTGATTTAATTTGCATCTCTTTGATTATTAGTGAGGTTGGCCTTTTTTTTTTTTTTTTTTTTAATACTTAATGGCCATTTACATTTCTTTGTTTGGGAACCTGTTCATAGGTAGGAATGGCCATTTGATTTATCAGATAGCAATTTCCAGAAGGATGAAAACAAACTATGTTCTGGCCCCTCCCTTTTGCAATTTGCACTTTAATGATGTGATACTGCAGACAAGTAGTTGACGGTCCCCTAGCCACAACAACAAAAACAAAAAACAAGCCTTCGTCTTAAAGGTGGATCACTTTTAGTGTCTCTGTTATCACATATCTGCTCTCTATTTTCAGACAAGAAATACAGTTAAAAAGTCAACTGTTCTAAAAATAAACGGTTACCTTTGAAAGACAGACATGAATGTTTAACTTGCTTATCAATTATAAACTTTTGCAAGCTAACTCATTGTGTTACCTATGCATATTTTCATTTCGAATGGCTAAGATAGACATTAGTTTCACCTGATATAAAACTTTTCCAACTTAAGTTATTGAAGTTGTGTTCCGCTATATAGGACTTTGGGGTCTTGACAGCCCTTTCATTTGCATGTTAGAGTGAATCCCAAACTACTTCCTGAGGAGAATCTAGATTCTGCCCAAAGGTTCTCCATTGGCCCACCCCCATGCCCTTTTTAGGATTTTTCTGGCTTTAGAAGAGGTTGTCATGCCTATCCCCAGCTCAGCGATTATATTATGGCTGTATGTTTAGCTACATTCCAAGTGCCTAACATTGAGAATACTATAGAATTCACAATACTTTTTTTTTTTATCCAAAATGAAACAAGCAGTATTTATAGGCAATTGACTAAACATTCTATACCCCTAATTTAGAATATGATAAGATCTATCCCTTGTTGTTGCTGTTGTTAGCTGCTATCGAGTCGATTTCGGACTCATGGCAACTTCATGTCACAGAGTAGAGCTGTCCCATAGAGTTTTCTAGGTTGTAACCTTTACAGGAGCAGATCACCAGGTCTTTCTCCCATGGAGCTGTTGGGTGGGTTCAAACCGTCAACCTCTTGGTTAGCAGCCAAGCACTTAACTGTTCTAGGAAATACCAAACCAGAATAGCTGAACCTCAGCCTCTCATTATCTGTTAATACTAAATTATGCTCAGGTATGATGCCATTAGCCTTCACTGAGGGGCATTTATATGAAACAATCAGGCACAGTTATTTCTTAGTACCTTGGCCTCACCTCCACGGACATTTTTCATCCACATCACCTGAGGTACTAACTTGCCAGAGTCACATCCTGGTATCTGTCAACACCAGCAACTGTAACCAGAAAACCCCAAACCCCTTAGCGTCGAGTCTGTTCTGACTCAGGACAACCCCATGTATCAGACAGAGTGGAAATACTCCATATGGTTTTTTTGGCAGTAATCTATGAAAGCAAATTACCAGGACTTTCTCCCATGGCGCTGCTGAGTGGGCTCGAACTGAGGATAAGTTGTTTTGAGCCATCCAGGGATCTACCCGAAACTATGAAAAAAAAAAAAAAAAAAACTATACCACCTCCAAAATCACAAATCTGACATCCTAACCCAAATCTCTTTGCTATCCATCTAGCTCCTATCTTTAAGTAGTCTACTACCACAACCCCTCTTCCTTAAGAGTTCCTATCCATTGACCTCCCATCACTTTCTTTCTCTGAAATCAGAGAACTCCTTTGCAAAGGTACAAAAGCAGTTACAGCAGTGAGATGTACAGCAATAAATTAGGTAGTAGCTATGAGACATCACCACTTGTCAGTCACTTTGTCATACTGTGGTGGCTTCTGTTGCTGTGATGCTGGAAGCTATGCTACCAGTATTTCAAATAGCAGCAAAGCCACCTACGATAGACAGATTTCAGCAGAGCTTCCAGACGAATACAGGCTGTGAAGAAGGGCCTGGCAACCTACTTCTAAAAAAGCTGGCCACTGAAAACCTTAGAAGTAGCAGTGGAACACTGAGACCCTCAGGTTGGAAGACATTCAAAATATGACTGGCAAAGAGCTGCCTCGTCAAAGTAGAATAGGCGTTAATGACATGCATGGAGTAAAACTTTTGGAACCTTCATTTGCTGATGTGACACGACTTACAATGAGAAGAAACACCTGTAAACAACCATCAGAAATCAGAAAGTAGAATGTACAAGGTATGAATCAAGGAAAATTGGAAATCATCAAAAATGAAAAGAAGGGGGGATAGGAGGATAGAGAGAGAGGGAAGCTGGCAAAATTGTCACGAAAGGAGAGACTGAAAGGGCTGACTCAATAGGGGGAGAGCAAGTGGGAGTATGGAGTAAGATGTATGTAAACTTATATGTGACAGACTGATTGGATTTGTAAACATTCACTTGAAGCTTAATAAAAGTTAGTAAAAAAAAAAAAATGAAAAGAAATGCATAAAGATTGAAATCCTAGGTATTGGTGAGCTGAACTGGACCATTTTGAATCAGACCATCATATGGTCTACTATGCCAGGAATGGCAAGTTGAAGAGGAATGGCAGTGCCTTCATTGTCAAAAGAACATTTCAAGATCCATGCTGCGGTACAATGCTGTCAGTAATAGGATAATAACACACCTACAAGGAAGACCACTTAATACAACTATTGAAATTTATACACCATTAATGCCAAAGATGAAGAAATTGAAGATTTTTACATATTTAAGCAGTCTAAAATTCATCAAACATGCAATCAAGATGCATTGATAATGACTGGTGATTGGAATGAGAAAGTTGGAAACAAAGAATGATACGTAGTTGGAAAATATGGCCTTGGCGATAAAGCAATGCAGATCACATGATAGAATTTTGCAAGACCAATGGCTTTTTCGTAGCAAATACCTTTTTACAACAACATAAACAGTGACTCTACACGTGAGCCTCGCCAGGCAAAATACACAGGAATCAAATTGACTACATCTGTGGAAAGAGACAATGGAGAAGCTCATTATCATCAGTCAGAACAAGGCCAGGGGCCAACCGAGGAACAGACCATCAGCAGCTCGTATGCAAGTTCAAGCTGAAGCTAAGGAAAATTAAATCAAGTCCACAAGAGCCAAAGTACGACCCTGAGTATATCCCACCTGAATTTAGAGACCATCTCAATAATAGATTTGATGCACTGAACGCTAATGACCGAAGATCAAACCAGCTGTGGAATGACATCAACAACGTCATACATGAAGAAAGCAAAAAGTTGTTATAAAGAAAGAAAAGACCAAAATGGATGTAAGAAGACTGTGAAACATGCTCTTAAACACAGAGTAGCTAAAGTGAACAGAAGAAATAATGAAGTAAAAGAGCTGAACAGAAGATTTCAAAGGCAGCTGGAGAAGACAAAGTAAAATATTATAATGAAATGTGCAAAGACCTGGAGTTAGAAAACCAAAAGAGAAAAACATGCTCAGCCTTTCTCAAGCCGAAAGAACTGAAGAAAAAATTGAAGCCTCGAGGGGCAATATTGAAGGATTCTTTGGGCAAAAAATTGAATAATGCAGGAAGCATCAAAAGAAGATGGAAGGAAGACACATAGTCACTGTATCAAAAAGAATTGGTCAATGTTCAACCATTTGAGGATGTAGCTTATGATCAGAAGGGATGATACTGAAGGAGGAATCCAAACTGCATTGAAAGCATTGGTGAAAAACAAAGCTGCGGGAATTGACAGAATACCAATAAAATGTTTCAACAAATGGATGCAATGCTGGAAGCACTCACGATTGTTGCCAAGAAATTTGGAGGACAGCTACCCGGCCAACCAACTGGAAGAGACCCATATTGGTGCCCATTTCAAAGAACGGAGACCTAACCGGATACAAAAAGTATCAAACAATATCATCAATATCACACACAAGTAAAATTTTGAAGATCATTCAAAAGTGGTTGCAGCAGTACAATGAAAGTTAACTACTAGAAATTCAAGCTTGATTCAGAAGAGGATGTGGAACAAGGGCTATCACTGCTGATATCAGAAGGATCTCGGTGTGAAAGCAGTGAGTATCGTAAAAACGTTTAGCTTTGTTTTATTGACTATGCAAAGGCATTCACCTGTGTGGATCTTAGCAAATTACAGATAACATTGGGAAGAATGGGAATTCCAGAACACGTAATTGTGCTCATGAGGAACCTGTACATAAACCAAGAGGCAGTCATTAGAACAAAACGAGGGGATACTGTGTAGTTTAAAATCAGGAAAGGTGTGCATCACGGTTGTATCCTTTCACCATACTTATTCAATCTGTATGCTGAGCAAATAATCCAAGAAGCTGAACTATATGAAGAACACAGTATCAGAGTTGGAGGAAGACTTATTAATAGCCTGTGATATGCAGATGACACAACCTTCCTTGCTGACAGTGATGAGGACTTGAGGCACTTATTGGCAAAGATCCAAGACTACAGCCTTCTGTATGGATTGCATCTCAACATAAAGAAAACAAAAATCCTCACGACTGGACCAATAAGCAACATCATGATAAATGGAGAAAATATTTAAGTTGTCATTTTACTTGGATCCACAATCAACACCCATGGAAACAGCAGCCAAGAAATCAAAGGACATATTTGTCATGGAGCGAATTGTGTTCCCCCCAAAATATGTGTCAACTTGGTTAGGCCATGATTCCTAGTATTGGGTGGTTGTCCTCCATTTTGTGATTGTAATTTTATGTTAAAGAGGATTAGGGTGGGATTGTAACACCTTTACTAAGGTCACGTCCCTGATCCCATGTAAAGGGAGCTTTCCTGGGGTGTGGCCTGCATCACCTTTTATCTTACAAGAGATAAAAGGAAGGGGAAGCAAGCAGAGAGTAAGGACATCATATCCACAAGAAAACAGTGCTGGGAGCAGAGCATGTCCTTAGGACCCAGAGTTCCTGCACGGGGAAGCTCCTAATCCAGGGGAAGGTTGATGACAACAACCTTCTTCCAGAGCTGACACAGAAAGCCTTCCCCTGGAGTTGATGCCCTGAATTTGGACTTCAAGCCTACTAGACTGTGGGAGAATAAACTTCTGCTTGTTAAAGTCATGCACTTGTGGTATCTCTGTTACAGCAGCACTAGATAACTGAGACAATATTGCACTGGGCAAATCTACTGCAAAAGACCTCTTTAAAGTGTTAAAAAATGAAGATGTCACTTTGAGGACTAATGTGCACCTGACCCAAGCCACGGTATTTTCAATTGCCTTGTATGATGTGAAAGCTGAACAGTGAATAAGGAAGCCCAAGGAAGAATTGACGCCTTTGAATTATGTTGTCGGTGAGGAATACTGAATATACCATGGACTACCAGAAGAACAAACAAATCTGTCTTGGAAGAAGTACAGCCAGAATGCTCCTTAGAAGTGAGGGCTTTTCTTGCTTACTTTGGATATGTTATCAGGAGGGACCAGTCCCTGGAAAAGGACATTTTGTTTGGTAGAGGGTCAGTGAAAGATGAAGACTCTCAACGAGATGCATTGACACAGTGGCTGCAACAATGGGCTCAAACACAGCAAAGGCTGTGAGGATGGCACAGGATCGGGCTGAGTTTCTTCTGTTGTTCGAGAGGCTGCTATGAGTTGGAACTGACTCTACTGCCCCAACAGCAACTAACAGCTATGAGGCAGGAGAGAACGGGGCAGCGCGTGCTGAACAGACAACAGCCCACAGCACGAGGTCTGTGCTCAATAATTTATAACACAAAGCAGCACAAAAATGAATACTGAAATGAAATTACTGACTAACCTCAGAAGCTAGAATAAACTGGTGCTAAAAACTTATGCTTGAGAGAGCCCTACCAATTTTTATTTACTTATTTTTTAAAGCAAAGGATTTGCTTTCTTTGGGGAGGATTTGGGAAAAAGCCTGAGAGTAAGGGAAACAAGCCTACATTACAAAAAGGTTGTTGCTTTTGTTCTTAAATTGGAAAAAAAGAGAAAAAAACCCATCTGTTAAAATCGTGACAATGAATTTTCAATGATTGGAAAGGAAAAAGGAAGAGAATGCTTCTGGCTTCTTTCCCCGGCTTGGGGCCACGCTGTCCTGGGGGTGCGGCTCAGCTTACAGGTCTTTCTCCTCTCCCCACAGGATGCAGGCCCAGCCTGCACCAGACAGCCTGGGCACAGGCGTGGAGCCCCAGTGCCCCCTGGTGGCGATGGCTGTTCCCGTCACTCTGCAGTCTGAGGCGCCCTGGGGACTACCTCTCCAGCACCTGTACCCAGACATGGACGGAGGCGGCAACCCCCATGAGTCAACACTCATCCCTACCTGCCTGTCCCCCACGAGGTGGTGAGCACCCAGAAACCCAAGTAGGACAGGAGCGCTTGCAATCACTGCAGTCCACCACAGGAGAATCCCACCACTTTCAATCTATCTAGGCTTTCTTGTCTTCACTTTTTTCCTTATCCACCATTGTCTGAATTTATAGTCATTCATGTAATTTGCCACCACTCCTCTCTCATTTTGTTGTACTGTGGTGTGATGCTGTGATTCTGGAAGCTATGTCACTGGTATTTCAAATACCAGTCAGGTCACCCGTGGTGGACAGGTTTCAGCAGAGCTTTCAGACTAAGACAGACTAGGAAGAAGGACCTAGCAGTCTACTTGTGAAAAAATTGGCCAGGGAAAACCTTATGAATATTAGTGGAACATTGTCTGATATAGTGCCAGAAGATGAGCCCCCCAGGTTGGAAGGCACTCAGAATAAGACTGGGAGGAGCTGCCTCCTGAAAATAGAGTCAACCTTAATGATACGGATGGAGTAAAGTTATCGGGACATTCATTTGCTGATGTGGCACGACTCAAATTGAGAAGAAACAGCTGCAAATATCCATTAATAACTGGAAGGTTTGAAATACGCATCTAGGGAAATTGGAAGTCATCAAAAATGAAATGGAATGCATAAAGGTAGATACCCTGGGCATTTAGCAAAACCCGTTGCCATGGAGTCAATTCGGACTCATAGCAACCCTGTAGGTCAGAGTAGAACTGCCCCATAGGGTTTCCAAGGAGCACCTGGTGGATTTGAACTGCTGACCTTTTGGTTAGCAGTCGTAGCTCCTAACCACTATGCCATCAGGGTTTCCACCCTAGGCATTACTGAACTGAAATGGACTGGTATTTGCCATTTTTGAATGAGACAATCATATGATCTACTATTCTGGGAATGACAAATTGAAGAGGAATGGTGTCAAATTCATTGTCAAAAAGAACATTTCAAAATATATCCTGAAGTACAATGCTGTCAGTGATAGGATAACATCCATATGCCTACAAGGAAGACCAATTAATACAACTATTATTTAAATTTATGCACCAACCACTAATGCCATAGATGAAGAAATTGAAGATTTTTACCAATTTAAGCAGTTTGAAATTGATCAAATATGCAATCAAGATGCATTGATAATTATTGGTGATTGGAATACAAAAGTTGGAAGCAAAGAAGAAGGATCAGTAGTTGGAAAATACCGCCTTAGTGATAGAAACAATGCTAGAGATCCCATGATAGAATTTTGCAAAACCAATGACTTCTTCATTGCGAATATCTTTTTTCAAAAACATAAATGACGTCTATACACAAGGACCTTGCCTGATGGAATACACAGGAATAAAATTGACTACATCTGTGAAAAGGGATGATGGAGAATCTCAATATCATCAGTCAGAACAAGGCCAGGGGCTGACAGCAGAACAGACCATCAATTGCTTATATGCAAATTGAAGCTGAGGCTGAAGAAAATTAGAGTAGATCCATGAGTGCCAACATACAACCTTGAGTATATCCCACCTGAATTTAGAGACCATCTCAGGAATAACTCTGACTCATTGAACACTAATGACTGAAGACCAGGTGAGCTGTGGAATGACTTCAAGGATATCATACATGAAGAAAGCAAGAGGTCATTAAAAAGAAAGAAAAGACCAAAATGGATGTCAGAAGAGACTCTGAAACTTGCTCTTGAACACAGAGTAGCTAGAGCAAACAGAGGAAATGATGAAGTAAAAGAGCTGAACAGAAGATTTCAAAGGGCAATGAAATGTGCAAAGACCTGGAGTTAGAAAACAAAAAGGGAAGAATATACTCAGCATTTCTCAAGCTGAAAGAACTAAAGAAAAAAATCCAAGACTTGAGCTGCAATATTCAAGGATTCTTTGGGGAAAATATTGAATGATGCAGAAAAGTATCAAAAGAAGATGGAAGGAGTGCACAGTCACTGTACCAAAAAGAATTCATCAATGTTCAACCATTTCAGGAGGTAGCACTTGATCAAGAACTGATGGTACCGAAGGAAGAAGTCCAAGCTGCATTGAAAGCATTGGTGAAAAACAAGGCTCCAGGAATTGACAGAATACCAATAAAATGTTTCAACAAACAGATGCAGCACTAAAGGTGAAATCTGGAGAACAGCTGCCTGACCAATGGACTAGAAGAGATCCATATTTATGCCCATTTCAAAGAATGGTGATCTAACAGAATGCAAAAATCATCGAACAATATCATTAATACCACACATAAGTAACATTTTGAAGACCATTCAAAAATGATTGCAGCAGTACATTGAAAATTAACTGCTAGAAATTCAAGCCTGATTCAGAAGAGGATGTGGAATGAGCAATATCATTGCTGATGTCAGAAGGATCTTGGTGTGAAAGCAGAGGATACTATAAAGATGTTTAGCTTTGTTTTATCGACTGTGCAAAGGCATTCACCTGTGTGGATCTTAGCAAATTATTGATAACATTGGGAAGAATGGGAATTCCAGAACACTTAAGTGTGCTCATGAGGAACCTGTACATAAACCAAGAGGCAGTCATTGGAACAAAACAAGGGGATACCATGTGGTTTAAAATCAGAAAGGTGTGCATCAAGACTGTATTCTTTCACAATGCTTATTCAATCTGTATGCTGAGCAAATAATCTAAGAAGCTAAACTATATGAAGAAGAACACAGTAAGGGATGGAGGAAGAGTCATGAATAATCTGTGATATACAGATGACACAACCTTGCTTGCTGAGAGTGAAGAGGGCTTGAAGTACTTACTGATGAAGATCAAGAACTACAGCTTTCAGTATGGATTTCACCTCAACATAAAGAAAAAAAAAATCCTCACACTGGACTAATAAGCTACATCATGATAAACGGAGAAAATATTTAAGTTGTCAAGGATTTCATTTTACTCAGATCCACAATCAGTGCCCACGGAAACAGTAGTCAAGAAATCAAATAATATACTGCATTGGGCAAATCTACAGCAAAAGACCTCTTTAAAGTATTCAAAAGCAAAGATGTTACTTTGAGGACCAAGGTGCACTTGACTCAAGCCGTGGTATTTTCAATCACCTGATATATATGTGAAAGCAGGGCAATGAATAGGTAGACCAAAGAAGAATTGATGCCTTTGAACTCTGGTGTTGGCAAAGAATAATTTACCATGGGTGGCCAGAAGAACTGACAAATCTATCTTGGAAGAAGTACAGCCAGAATGCTCCTTAGAAGCAAGGATGTTGAGACTTTGTCTCACACACTTTGGATGTGTTATCAGGAGGGACCAGCCCCTGGAGAAAGATGTTATGCTTGGTAAAGTAGAGGGTCATGGAAAAGAGGAAGACCCTCAATGAGATGGATTGACACAGTGGCTGCAACAATGGGCTCAAGCACAACAACGATCGTGAGGATGACGCAGGACCAGGCAGTGTTTCATTCTATTGTGTACAGGGTGGTTATGAGTGGGAACCGACTGGATGGCACCTAATAACAACAATAACATACAATTTAAAAAATGCAAGAATAGGTCTTGCCTCAGGCATAGTTTAATGTAAAGGATCAGCAATGTCACAAGAACCTAGTTTCTCTTTATGAGCTTAATTAAGAGCTCTGCTTCCTCCAGGTTTGTTCCATTCTTAAGTAGTTTCTTTCCTCATGACGGCAACTGAAAATCCAACCAAATCTACTTTCCACACGTAAAAAAAAAAATTTTTTTTAAACTTAAATTCCTATCCGAAGTCTACAATGCTCATGTCTGAAATGAAATATCATTATCCTTTTTATTTACTTAAGGGTCAGTGACCCTGATTTTGTCTTCCTGAGGGAAACTTATAGAAACCTTAAGTTTATTCAACAAAATATAATTGAGCATCTACTATCTTCCAGGCACTGTGCAAGGTGCTGGGATACAACTGTGACTAAAACAGACCCCAGTCTCACCCCAAAATCCCTGCACTTGTAGAGCTTATTACATTTTCCTGGGGGACAGACAATAAACAAAATAAATGAGTAAAACATATACTATGTTAAATAGTAATAAATCCTAGGACAAAGATAAAACAAAGCAGGGGGATGGTGAAAGAAATTTTATATAGAGTGGGCAGAGAAAGCTTCATGGAGACATTTGAGTAAAGATTGAGTGAGTTGAAAGAACAAGCCGGGTAAGAGCTGTTCCAATGGGAACACCAGTATAGAGGCTCTGAGGTAGGAGCCTGCCTGGCATGAACATCAAGGAGGCCAGTAGGGTTGGTGCGGAGATATGGAGGGAAAGGTTGAAGATGAGGACTGGGAGGTAATGGAAGACCAAGGTCTTTGTTTTTGCTCTGAGTGAGGTAAGAAGCCATTAGAGGATCTTATACAAAGAAGTGATGTGATCTGATTTACATTTTTACAGGCTCATTCCAGCTGCTAGGTTGCAAATAGTAGTGTTAATAGAAGGGCAAGGCCTAGGTAGAGACTATTACAATACTCCATACTAAAATGATGGTAGATTGGATCATAGTGGCAGAGGTTAAGATAGTTAAGGTAATTAAGAAATGGTCAAAATCTAGATATATTTTTAATATACAGCATACAGAATTTACTGAATGTTGTTGTGTCATCGAGTATGTTCTGACTCATAGCAATCCTATGTACAACAGAACGAAACACTGTGCCATCCTCACAATTGTTACTGTGCTTGAGCCCATCACTGCAGCCACTGTGTCAATTCATCTCATTGAGGGTCCTTCTTTACCAAGCAAGATGTCCTTCTCCAGGGATTGATCCCTCCTGATAACATGTCTAAAGTAAGCAGGAAAAACCCTTGCTTCTAAGGAGCGTTCTGGCAGTACTTCTTCCAAGACAGACCTGTTCGTTCTCTGTCAGTCCATGGCATATTCAATATTCTTCACCAACACCATAATTCAAAGGCATCAGTTCTTCCTTGGTCTTCCTTATTCTTTGTCCAGCTTTCGTATGCATATGAGGCTACTGAAAATACCATGGCTTGGGTCAGGTGCACCTCAGTTCTCAAAGTGACATCTTCATTTTTTAATACTTTAAAGAGGACTTTTACAGCAGATTTGCCCAATGCAGTATGTCCCTTTGATTTCCTGACTGCTGCTTCCATGGGCATTGATTGTCGATTCAAGTAAAATAAAATCCTTGACAACGTCAATATTTTCTCCCTTTATCATGATGTTGCTTATTGATGGAATGCTTATGGAGAATGAGAAGAGTGGAGTCAAGCCTGAGATTTTTTACCTGAGCAACTAGAAGAATGGTACCTCTGTTTTCTAAGGTTAGGAAAACTGAGAGGGCAGCAGATACTTTTTGATGTTTTCTCACTTGTAAATCATTGCACCCACATTGAGCATATAAAGTATTTCTTAGTGTTTAACATAGCAATCGCCAAGAACACATGGAGAACTTCCTAGCATTTTAAAAGAATCTCAGAGGCAGAAGATGCATGAAAGATCATCTAGCTCACTGGCTTTTGAAACTTTTTACTGTAATCCAAAAAAAAAAACTTTTACATCTTGACCCAGTATGCACATATACACATACACCTCACAGAAATAAAAGCTTCATGAAACAAACTTATCCTTATTATGTATGATGTATTCTGCTGTTTTGTTTTTAATTCTGGTATTTATACAACAAATAGATCTTACAACCTTCAGTTTGCAAAACACTGATTAGCTCAACACTTGCCCTGTTCGAATGAGGAACAGAGGCCCAATGAGAGTAAGTGACTTGTCAGAAATCCCTCAGAATTAGTGGCAATGCTGGGAGCAGAACATAGGTCTCCTCATTCCTGGGCCAGGGTTTTCTTATCACAAAAAGAGACTAGTTCCCCCTTTCCCGCATTCTCATATTTTGACTTTCTTTTTCAAAATATATCTATTAAAAGAGAATTTACTGAGTAATCACTTAAGTTGCTTTCTAAATTAAATGTGCCCTACCTAGTACTTGCCTTTTCTAGGCTTAAACTTTTATAAACACATTCAAACATAGCATTTTAAAATAAAACATTAACTTATTAATACTTAGCATGCATAACCCAAATATGCCTGAAATTAAAGTCATTCAGGGATTATTAAAAGGCACATTAATTAACCTTTAGTTAATCATGAAGCTCATCAGGTTGTGTTCACACTGCACTTATATAGAAGTTCATGTTTATGCAAATTACACTTAACAGTTCATTCCAACTCAATGAGTATTTATAGCGTACCTACCACATGTTAGGTTTGTGTGCTGGGGAAACCACAATGAATTTATAAGTCTCTCTGGCCTTGAGGAACTCACAATCTAGCAGGAGAGATAGTCAAATGAATAGCTATAATTCAATATGGGAGATGTTGTAGAAGATATAAGAGATATTATAGAAGCGTAGAATATCCTTTGCTTAACTGCTATAGGAACACAGATGAGGAGAAATCGATCCTCCCCAGAGGTGTGAATGTTCCAGAAAGGCTACAAAGGGGAGGCAATATTTGTTCTGTGCCTTAAAGATGAATAGAAATTTGCTGAGCAAATAAGGAATGGAAGGGGTATAAGGCAGGAGAGGGGACAGCATTAAAAAAAAAAAAAGTATAGCATGAATTGCATGCCAGGTAACTGGATCACCCGGCTAGGTCATGGATGCCATATTGTGATTGGTCTTATTTGACATGATTAGGTATTTAGACTTTATCCTGGGGCAAATGAGCAGTCATCAAGGGATTTTAATTAAGTAATTCTGAAAGCAATGTAGAAACTAAATGGGAGGCTATTGGGCAGTGCACTTGAAAGTGATAAGAGACTGAACAAAGATAACGAAAGTGGGGAGTTCAGAAAAAGACATAAATCTGAAAGGCATTCCTGAGGTAAACACAGCAAGATTTAGTGATTGGCTAAACTTGCCAAAGGGGCGGCGGGTATCCAATATGGATGGAACTTTTATTCTATCTTAATTAATTTAATGTAATGTCTAAACTAGTTTAGTACCCTTGTTACATCTCTCCTGAGGTCCAAGGATCTTATAAAAGTTGCCATGCCTTTTTTTCTAATGGAATTTATCCAGGCTATGCCTTCTGCCTCTCATTGAAACCTTTCTTTGGGCAGAAATTCCCAGTTTCAATTGTTAACTTTTAGCTGTATCCTCCTCATCCTTCCTCTAAGAGGCTTCAGTTGACCCACCTCTCATTGAAACCTTTCTTTGGGCAGAAATTCCCAGTTTCAATTGTTAACTTTTAGCTGTATCCTCCTCATCCTTCCTCTAAGAGGCTTCAGTTGACCCACCTAGCTGCCTTTCCATTTTGGGTTTGTCCTGGACACTGTTTATTTATCTTTAGCTTCACATGCTGCAGCCATTCGGCCAATCCCATCCCTCCGCTATACATAGCACGAGCTGCCGCCTTCATTCAGCTCAAACCCAGCACCACAGGCTCTCACTTGTCGAAAGAATTAGAATAGATGCTAAAGTCATAAACCAATCTGTAGCATGGCAAGAAAGCTACTCAATTTAGTCTATATTTTGGACACAAAGGAAAACCATTGACGCACCCTTTCTCTAAGCCTGCAAATATCCTATCTTCCCCACCCAAAGACATTGGTCTGCTACATGTCCCTGTCCCACTGGCCATAGATTTTTGGTTCAGGGATAAGCACATTTCCCAAACTGGGCTGAATGGAGTCTCTTTAAAAAGAAGTGAAAATTAGTCTTTCTATATGTCTGGATCTCTAACATAGAAACATGGAAACTGCCACACTTATATTTCCATATACAATAAGCAGGAGAGAAAGATGGTTTGCAAAGAGAAGAATTAAGCAGATTTTAAGAGGAGGTAGAGATTAGAACAACAGAGAGGGAGGTTGCCTGCGATCCTGATAGCTTTCTCTTTCCTGGTCCCAGTCCCTTTCTAATGCCATCTACATCCCTGCATGTGAGTTCTCTAAAACGCTATCCTTATAATAAATGGACTCATCTTTTTATATCACCTTGAGTAGAGTTTGTTTCAAAGGTTTCAATTAAAGAATTCTAGCCAACACAGATATGTTGAGTCTGAAATGCACATCCGATACCTAAGAGAGATGTAGTTGGAAATATGGGTCTGATGACAGAGCAGAGGGTGGGACTGGACTTACGGTTTCAGTAAGGGAGCAAATGAAGTCAGTGGAGTAGACGAAGTCACCAGAAAAAGCCCAAAGTGAAAAAAGAGAAGAGATGAAGGACGTACCTCTTAGGAACTTTAATATTTAAGGAATGAATCACAGAAAAAGGAGTCAGTGAAGGTTAAAGAACAGAAAACCAGGAGCGAATGCTTTTGTGGAAGCCAAGGAAGAAAAATGTTCGTGTTGTTGTACTGACAGAAAACACGACCACCAGGGGCTTAAACAAGTAATGATTTCTTTGTCTCACAATAAGATGTACAGGGCTGGTACGACAGGTCAGCAAGGCCATCAGGGGGCCAGGTTCTTCCTTTCTCTCCTGTCACCATGCATGTAGGTCTCCATATTTATGATCACGAGATGGTTGTTGCTCCTTCAGGCCTTGTGTCTGAAACCCAGGTACGAAAGAAAAGGAAGGGAGAAGAGGTGAAGGACAGTAGGGTGTCAGTCTCTTTTTATCAGGAAAGCAAAAAGCTTTATGTGAAGCCCCACTCATTTCTCATTGGTCAGAACTGTCACTTGGCCTTCCCTGACTGGAGAGGGGCCA
Source organism: Loxodonta africana (assembly GCF_030014295.1). NCBI lineage: Eukaryota > Metazoa > Chordata > Mammalia > Proboscidea > Elephantidae > Loxodonta > Loxodonta africana. Next base: position 128,474,186 of record NC_087348.1, read on the forward strand.
GAAGAGAGAGAATTATGGATGAGGATTGAGTCAGCAACAGAATATAATCAAAAGAGATGATCCAGGGAGTTCAAGGAGAATGATAACTAAAGAAGGAGAGGGGTTTTGTAATTAGGAAGTGTCTGGCAACCTTATCAAAAGCAATTTCATTGTTATATATTAAGAGGGTTGTTAAAGACTAACTGGTAGGTGAGAAATGAGAATAGATCATTCTTTCCTGGTTTTGGAAAGAGAATGATGGAGGAATCAAAAATCTGAAGGGGAGACATAATGGAGAGGTGTTCTGTTTTAGGATGGGGAAGACTTTAGTATATTTATAGGATGCGGAGGAGAAACAATTGGAGAGAAGGAGTTTAAGGTGTAAGTGGTATGGAATACAGATTAACTGTTGGAGAAAGTCCAAACAAGATGAGTGCCAGGGGGTTAAACACGGCCTTGAAAGATACATCTCTTCCTCCAAAACAAGAAAGGAAGATGAATAATGATAGCAAAATTTTGGATGTGGGCAAGAAAAAATGGAATTGCTGAAAATTGTATTTTGGCAAAAATACCCTTTTAAACTGTTTAACTTTTTTTTTTTTTGCTCTTTATAGTGATATTTATTTTTATTTATTTATTTAACTTTTCTTGAGCTTCAAGTGAACGTTTACAAATCAAGTCAAACTGTCACATATAAGTTTATATACACCTTACTCCATACTCCCACTTGCTCTCCCCCTAATGAGTCAGCCCTTCCAGTCTCTCCTTTCGTGACAATTTTGCCAGCTTCCCACTCTCTCTATCCTCCCATCCCCCCTCCATACAGGAGATGCCAACAGTCTCAAGTGTCCACCTGATATAATTAGCTCACTCTTCATCAGCATCTCTCTCCGACCCACTGTCCAGTCCCTTTCATGTCTGATGAGTTGTCTTCGGGAATGGTTCCTGTCCTGGGCCAACAGAAGGTTTGGGGACCATGACCGCCGGGATTCCTCTAGTCTCAGTCAGACCATTAAGTCTGGTCTTTTTGTGAGAATTTGGGGTCTGCATCCCACTGTTCTCCTGCTCCCTCAGGGGTTCTCTGTTGTGCTCCCTGTCAGGGCAGTCATCTGGATTTAACTTTTTAAAGATAAAATTGAAATCACTGTTATGCCTTTTAGGAAGCTCTGGTGGTGCAGTGGTTAAGGTTAAACATGGCTGCTGATCAACAGGGGGGCAGTTGGAACCCACGGAACCAACAAGAGACGCCAAAGACTGTCACTTGGCAGTGGGGAAAAAGACCTGGTGTTCTGCTCCCATAAAGATTACAGCCTAGGAAACCCTATAGGGTATTTCTACTTCGTCCTGTAGGATCACTACGAGTGGGAACCAACTCTACGGCACACGAGTTACGCAGATTGAGGAAAGGCATGTGAAAGTAGAATTTAGCTTTGCTTTTTTTTTTGTTTTGTTTTGTTTTTTAGATCACTTAGACACAAACTAAGTAGAGACCACTTGTAGGCTTTTTCGGGTTTACAGAAATCAAAAAGAGTGGGCGCTTTTGTGGGGATCTCAACATTTCACTTTTTTTTTTTTATCTCGTTTCCCTTGTTGAAGAGCTTCTGAGAGTCTAGGGACGATAGTCGGCACTTTTCACACTGTTCTGGGCCACTGAAAGCACTGAAGAAGGTGGCAGCAGCAATGGCCAGAGTCCTCGTTGGAAGGATGCAAAACTCGCTCTGCAAATATAATTCGATCTTGCTTTCCAGTCCTTCACCCTAGAACGCCTGGGACGTGGCGCTTGGCAAGGCTAGAGAGCAGAAAGCTGTCACTGGCATCTCCAGAAAACTGGGAAGTGGCCATATTCACAGAGCTGGTCATATTTGTTAAAGGGAAAGCAACAACATCCATCCTGGTGATAGCCTCCCGCCGCCAAACTCTGGTGAGCCCTCGTCTACTGGCTCCGAAACCTGAAGACAGCTACTCTCACTTTTCATTGGCTGACCGTCCCTAAAGTGAGACCTTGCTTCATCTTCATTGGTTGGAGCTGCTGTCACGTCCCTTCGCCACACCCCCTTTTCTCATCAATGCCCAGTGAACTTTGCAGACAAGTGATTTACAACGATCGGGGGCGGGACTTCGCAAACAGGAGGGGTCCCACCCAGCCCCGCCCCCGGCCCGAGGCCCCGCCCCCGGCCCGGCCCGGCCCCGCCCCTCCCTGCCGAGAGGGCGGGGACCAGGCGGCGGCCGCAGCCGCAGGAATATGCTGGAAGCCGACGGGCTGGCTGGCGGGCGGGCGTCCAGGGGGTGCTGAAGGGACAGTTCCCGCCGCCGAACTTGCGCTGCGGCGGGCGGGTGGGGCGGCCCTGGAGTCGGCGGGGCGGGCACGTGAGCGATGGAGACCATCTGGATCTACCAGTTCCGCCTCATCGTGATCGGGGACTCCACCGTGGGCAAGTCGTGCCTCCTGCACCGCTTTACCCAGGGCCGCTTCCCGGGGCTGCGCTCCCCCGCCTGCGACCCCACCGTCGGCGTGGACTTCTTCTCCCGCCTGCTGGAGATCGAGCCGGGCAAGAGGATCAAGCTTCAGCTGTGGGACACGGCGGGGCAGGAGCGGTTCAGGTAGGGCCGCCCGCGCCGGGACCCTGGGCCCGGTGTCCCCGGGGACCACTGCGCCGCCTCTCGGGCGCTCCCTTCCCTCGCGCCCACCCCACGGGTGCCGAGAGGCTCCGGCCCTTCCCCCTCGAAAGTGCAAACACTCCATTCTTGCTTCCCCTTTGCCCCTCCTCTTCCAGGGACGACTTCCTCCTCCGCAATTTCTCACTTCTTTCTTTGGCGCCCATTTCCTGCGCCCCTTTCTGTCTTTGATTTCCCTCCTGGACCGAGGTCACCGTCGCCGCCCCCCTTTCCCCAACTCTTTCTGCCCCTGCGGGTATCCTGATCCCCCCTTCTTCGGCTCCCTTGCTGCCTTCTCCCTAAGCTCGGTGTCTCTAGCTGAGATACATGACTCTGATCCGGCCATCCTTTGCCAAACGCCCCTTTTCCTCCTCTAACCGAGAAGTGTCCCCACTGCGGCCCAGGAGAGCTGCGAAATAGGGCTCCCAGTTTCCTGATTGATCCTCTACCTTCACAACAAGCACTGCTCCAGCCTCGGCCACTGCATGAGCTCACTGAGCATCATCCAGAGGGAGAAGGATGCGGCAATGCTATCAACACCTCACAGCACCGAGCGTGGGCATCAGAAACACTGGGCCGTGACCCGAGGGAGCGTGGCTTGTACTGCAGCTAGATACAACGTCAGGGAACTGGCACAGATGAAGTTGGTTTTTTTTCTTTTGTTTTTGTCTTTAAGGGTTGAGTTGTCCTTAGAAGTTTTTCACCATTGGTACTTTGTGGGGGAAAGAGATCATCTATTAAGATTCGTCGGGAACTTTTCCTGTTTTACCTATGATCAGTACTTAACCTCCTGGGGTGAAAATACATTTCTTAATAGAGAACGAGGGATCCAAATGAATAGTCACATTCTAAATGTTCACTGGGAACGCAGAGGAAGGATTTCGCAAAAGCAACTCACGTTTTGTAAAGGAAACAAAAAGTAAATGAAATTATATGCATTTCCTGGATATTGAAGATTGAACCGAATTTAAAGCACATTTTAAATTTCTAGAATTCAAGGATACTTTTGTTTTTAGAGGAAGGGAAGAAATCTAATATATTGTTGTATTTTCTTTTTTAATTGCATGATCAATTGGAACTCATTTAAGCAAGCATTTTGCAGTCTTTGGCAAGTACTCTGCTTGTGAAAGACAGTACTCTATGAGGGGACTTTCCAAACATGGCTTCCCCTCACTCTCAGTCAGCATCCATTCCAAATGAGATCAGCCTACATTTGTGAGACTGGTCCAACATTAAGTTTTGGCTTCCGTTCCCAGCTATGACACTGATTCATAGAAATAATAAGTAAACTGCTTAGCTTGCTTATACCTTAGTTTCCCTATGTATAAAAGTGGTAAGATGGTAAGGCCAGACCTTCAGAGAGGTGTTAAGGGTTGAAGATCTCCAGTTTTGCCATTCTAAAGATGATTACAAATTCCTTCACTTGTGATCTCAATCAGAGATGAACTTTGAGATATTGCAGGATCAGAAAAGAACATTTAGTAATAACTCTTGCTGTACCCTCCTAAGTGAATACAAGACATTTTCTTTATCTCTTAAAAACTCTAGCAATTGTAAACTGCATCTAAATTGTAAAATCTTATTTTGTCTAATTCTTTCCTTAAAAGTAACTCAACTTCTTGACAAGAAAGTAAAAAGGTAGCTAATTTGTTAGACTTCAGAGACGTTTCTGTTAAATAGATAATTGTTTTTTAATGCCTTTAAGAAGAATGTAAATAACAATTTGCTTTATATACATTATTAAAACCAGGCAGTAACTCTCCCATAATAATGCAAGGACATTTAGGGAATGTTTATTGACAATGAGTCACACTTTATTTTGTTTGGCTCCTTACCAAATATATATCCATAAATACATATTTTAGAAGCTACCTTCAAATACTTGCTTTTCTTTCATTTAACAGAATATTGTACCATAAAATTATATTTAAAACAATTACTGTTAAATCATTTAGTATCTTTCCCAAAGAAAATACAGGTACTTATTTTGAATAATAGCTATCCTTGCACATTTTATCTCATGTGAAGGTTTTATGGTTCATGAAAATATATTCCTGCCACTGGTTATAATCATACCATTAAGAAGGAATTTGTGGAAAATGTAGTATTTGGAGGTTTATTAGTGATTATATATAAACTGCAGCCCTGGTGGTGCAGTGGTAAGAGCTCAGCTGCTAACCAAAAGGCTGGTAGTTGAAATCTACCACTGCTCCTTGGAAACCCTAAGGGGCAGTTCTACTCTGTCCTATAGGGTCGCTATGGATTGGAATCCACTCAACAGCAACGGGTTTGGTAGTTTGGTTTTTTGTTTGTTTGTTCGTATATAAACTAATAAAAAGGAACCTACTTCAGGCAGCTCATGATACAGCTTGAAAGTATAAATAATGTGTTATTGAAAAAACCCCAGTGCCATCGAGTCGATTCCGACTCATAGTGACCTGATAGGTCAGAGCAGAACTGCCCCATAGAGTTTCCAAGGAGTGGCTGGCGGATTTGAACTGCCGACCCTTTGGTTAGCAGCTGTAGCACTTAACCAGTACGCCATCAGGGTTTCCAATGTGTCCTAAACTGTGAGAGAATAAATTTGTTTGTTATAGCAGCACTAGATAACTAAGACATTACAGTTTACAGTATGCTTACCTATACCTTATTTTTCTAAACCTTTTTCACTTTGATTCTGTTCCTTTTTGATTTTATGCAAGTAGTCATTGCCTATTAGCATATGTTAATCTGAACATTGAAAACTAAGGGTAATCATGATCATAATTACCAGCTCACTATTTTGTTATTAATGTGTTATAGAATAACATGATCATAATTACCACCTCACTATTTTGTTATTAATGTGTTATAGAATAACATGATCATAATTACCAGCTCACTATTTTGTTATTAATGTGTTATAGAATAACATGATCATAATTACCAGCTCACTATTTTGTCATTAATGTGTTATAGAATAACATGATCATAATTACCAGCTCACTATTTTGTTATTAATGTGTTACAGAATAATATGATCATAATTACCAGGTCACTATTTTGTTATTAATGTGTTACAGAATAACAAAAATAACAAAATAGTGAGCTGGTAATTATGATCATGATTACCCTTAGTTTTCAATGTTCAGATTAACATATGCTAATAGGCAATGACTACTTGCATAAAATCAAAAAGGAACAGAATCAAAGTGAAAAAGGTTTAGAAAAATAAGGTATAGGTAAGCATACTGTAAACTGTAATGTCTTAGTTATCTAGTGCTGCTATAACAAACAAATTTATTCCCTCACACTTTAGGAGGGTACAAGTCTGGATTCAGGGTGCCAGGCACAGAGGAAGGCTTTCTATCTCTGTTGGCTCTGGCGGGAGGTCCTTGTCATCACTCTTCCCCTGGGTCAAGGAATTTCTCAATGCAGGGACCCTGAGTCCAAAGGAGGTGCACTGCTCCTGGCTGTTCTTTCTTGGTAGTAGGAGGTCCCTCTCTCTGTTCACTTCCTTCATCTTTTATCTCTTGTAAAATAAAAGGTGATGCAGGCCATACCTCAAGGAAACTCCCCTTACATAGAATCAGAACTGTGACCTGAGTAAGGGTGTTGCCTCTCACCCTAATTCTCTTTAACATAAACTAATCTTGCCTCATTAACCACAGGCAGAAATTAGGACTTAAAACACATAGGACAATTACATCAGGCCACAAAATGAAGGGCAACCACACAATACTGGGAATCAAGGCCTAGCCAACTGACACATACTTTTGGGGAACACAATTCAATCCATGACATGCAATATAACACTAACTGCTAGTTTTATTATTATCCATATTTTTGTAAGGATAAATGTTAAACTGCTGTATTAAGGACACTCAAAATTACAGTGCCCTCATTGGAAACAGAAGTTTCTTTCTTTCTTGTGTAACCAGTCCCAAGGTGAGTGGTCCAAGCTGGTGGAGTGTTCTGCTCCAGGACATCACTCAGGCACGTTCTCTCCTATTTTTCTGACATCCCTAGGACATTATCATCATCTGCATGGACAAAGCTGGATTGCAAGCACATCTGTGTGCCAGTTAAGGGGAAGGAAAAAGAGAAAATGTAAATCAAGCAGTTTTCCTATTAAGCAGGTGAGGCCTCAATTCATTGAGGACCTTAGTTACAAGGCCACACTTAGCTGAAAGGGAAACTAGGCCACCTGTACCCTAAAAGAAGGAAAGATGGATTTGGTATTGTGGGAGTTGTGGCAGCTAGGAGTCACAGCTTTTTATAATTTTTATTCATCATAGCAGAAGAAGTTTAGCAGTAAAGGAAGGAAGAATATTGTTTAGTACAGTGTTAATAAGTATAAAAGTATTGGAATATCTATAAGTATGACAGCATTAAATGTAAGAATATAAGTTTTGAACTTTCCTCATAAAAAGCTTTAAAGCTGGACTACATGAAGAAGAACGTAACATCAGGGTTGGAGGAAGACTCATTAACAACCTGTGATACGCAGATGACACAGCCTTGCTTGCTGAAAGTGAAAAGGACTTGAAGCCCTTACTGATGAAGATCAAAGAATACAGCCTTCAGTGTGGATTGTATCTCAGCATAAAGAAAATAAAAATCCTTACAACTGGACCAGAAAACATCGTCATTATAAACGGAGAAAATATTGAGTTGTCAAGGATTTCATTTTACTTGGATCCACAACCAATACCCACGGATGCAGCAGTCAAGAAATCAAATGATGCATTGCATTGGGAAATCTGCTGAAAAGACCTCTTTAAAGTGTTAAAAAGCAAAGATGTAACTTTGAGGAGTCAGGTGAGCCTGACCTAAGCCATGGTATTTTCAGTCACTTCATATGCATGCAAAAGCTGGACAATGAATAAGCAAGACGGAAGAAGAATTGATGCCTCCGAATTATGGTGTTGGTGAAGAATACTGAATATACCATGGACTGCCAGAAGAATGAACAAATCTGTCTTGGAAAAAGTGCAGCCAGAATGCTCCTTAGACTTCAGACTTCATCTCACATACTTTGAACATGTTATCAGGAAGGACCAGTCCCGGAGAAGCACATCATGCTTGGTAGAGGGTCAGTGAAAAAGAGGAAGACTTTCCACAAGATGGACTGATGCAGTGGCTGCAACAATGGGCTCAGATATAGCAAAGATTGTGAGGATGGTGCAGGACCGGGCAGTGTTTCATACTGTTGTACATAGGGTCGCTATGAGTGGGAACTGACTCAATGGCACCTAACAACAACAAAACAATATGAAAATGAAGTGAGATAAAGGAATATCAATATTGGCTGTAGGCATAGGAAACCTCTAGGCTACCAGCCAGATATGGCCTTTTATCTCATGCTGTCTGGCCTTTGGAGAAGGAGCCCTGGTGGCACAGTTAAGAGCTCAACTGCTAACCAAAAGGTTAGAAGTTCAAACCCACCAGCCATTCTGTGACAAAAAGATGTAGTAGTCTGCTTCCATAAAGATCAGAGCTCTAGAAACCCTGTAAGGCAGTTCTATTCTGTACTGTAGGGTTGCTGTGAGTCGTAATAAACTAGGTAACAACAGGTTTTTTTGGTTTGGGCTTTGGGGTATTATAGTACAGCCACTGATTATAAAGTTCAGAGGATAATGTCTTCCTAGTGCAGTGCTTTTCGAAGCATGTTCTGTAGAACACTTATCCCTTGAGATCCTTTTCAAAAGATGGATTCTGTGATCAAATAAGTTCAGAAACCCCTGTATTCTGTGTAATACTCTCTTAGAAATTCATATCAAACACTAAGAAGTATCACAGCAATGAAGGCTGTCTTAACATGTCCCAAATTTACTTGAGGAGTTATTTTTAAAATATGAAAATCTATGAGAACTAGTGGTCTAAGGAGTATAATTTAGGGGAAATTCCCTTGATGAGCTGCTTTGGTCATACTCTTTTGAGCTGAACATCTAAACATTTGAGGTTTGGAGCAGTGGAAAACCTGCAAACATTAGTTAATCAGATAATTAACTTTTTAAAGGGCTGCAGTCAATAAGTGCTAATATAAAGGGTACAGCCTTCACCTCACTCCCCTCTCCCCTCCCCCCAAAAACCTGGTGGCCTCTAATTAATATTACTAAACTCCTGGGCCTTTCTCTGACCCTTTGCCTGCCTCTTTATCTCTTTCCTCTAGCTCTTCCTTTTCTACTGTGTATCATTCTCTTTTCCATGTGTCTTAGCCCTCTCATAGTTTATTTGTATTTTTCCTTTACCCGTTTCACCTGTCCCTTCCTATTCATAGTTTACTCCCACCCTCTTTTTCTCTCTCTCATTAAAATTTTAATGTGTCTCCTACTCTCGTTTCTTTTTAATCTGTCCCCCCTTATTTATCTATGTGACTTCCTTATATCTGTTTTCCCTCCTGCCCCTTTGAAACATTTGTATGATGTTAATGTTTAATAGTGGTTTAATTTAGGTTTTCTGTTCTTAATTTTAAAAGCAAGCAACCTGACATGATGGATGTGTAATTCGTGTATTACTAAATTGTACACATGAAAAATGTTCAATTGGCAAATATGTTATATATTTTTTTCCAATAAAAAAAGTGCATACGAAGAAACAAAACAAAATAAGTAACCTGAACATTTTACATTTCTCCTTAAGGGATTAAAACAAATCCCTAAACCAAAATTCTTTTTAAAGGCCTTCATTTGATCCACCCCCACCACCACTGTGGTTTGTGGTCTTCAATGGAAAAAAATTCTCTGTTCTGGATTAGTGGGCTTATAATTGCATAGCTTTCAGCAGAGACTGTTCCTAATTAGGTGCTATGATCATTGCAATCCACTGTAGCTTCAAGTTATTAGCATAATAGAAAGCTAGGCTATCTTTGTATTGAGTAATGAGATGATACAATGTCTCAGTTAAAATTCTTTCTTATAAGTAACAGAAATCTAACTCAATTAGCTTAGGTAAGAGGGGATAAATTACAGATGACATAAATCTCATGAAAGACAAAAGCTTACAAACACCTGGGTCTCTGAAGTATGGGGACTCCAACAATAAGGGTTTGTGGATTTTCCTCTAGCCTATTTCCATTCTCCAACTCTGTTAGCTCCCAACCCTGTCTCTGAGCCTCTTACTGAAATTCCTGAAAGAAAAAATCTCATTGGCTACTGACTGGCTCATGAGTCAGCTCCTCCTCAGTCAGGTTATTGGGATAAATATAAATAGAATACATATATATTATGGATCATACAATGCAAATGTATCTGTAAGGAAAAGTTAACACAGGAAGGAAATGAGCAGTCATCTCCAAAGCGTCTACTTCATGGTGCTTCTGAGTAAAACGGTATGTAAGAATGAGCTCACATAGTCTCCAGCGAGTGTGGCAGAATGTGAAAAGATGACTCCTGTAGCTAAGTGTATTTTTATTCTCTAGAGATTATTTTCACTGTCTACTCAAGGCAGTCAGACCCTTTTCAGGGATTGCATAGTCAGTACAGTCAAGAAACTAGCCAATAATTTGAAAAACCCGTGAGTGTTTTTTTTTTTTTTTCAATAAATCAATTGACTTAGCATACATAGCCACAACTTCCGTGGTTCACTGGTACATGAAGATCATTACACACCCTGAAGTAAACTATTGTACGAAATGTCTGAGGGCCCTAGGCCAGGAGTAGGCAAACTTGTGAAGTAGGTAAAGCTTATTCTTGGGGTCTTTGGGGCCTCCCCACTCTCTTTCCTGTTGTTTTGGAATGGTGATACCTTGATCTATCCCTCCTTTCTATTCTCCCTCACATCTCAGTCAGAAAGCCACCCCTTAATGCTCCATCTTAGCTTCAGAGAGAGAAGCAGCTAGAAGACCAGGGCATGCAAAATTATTAATGTTTGAAAACAACTTAATAAAGGTCCTGTAAGAGTATTTATACTCTAAAAGAGGATGATCATCTTGACCTATCCCTCCCTACTGTTTTCCCTTGCATCTCAATCAAAAAGTTGTCCCTTAGTGCTCCATCTTAGCTTCAGAGAGAGAAGCTGAAAGACCAAAGCAGGCAAAATTATTAGTTTTTGAAAACAATAAGCATCCTACAGGAGTATTTATACTCTTAAAGAGGATAATCACCTAAAGAAATAATACCTCATCTTATTTAAAGTAACATTTCCCTGTTGGCAGACTTATAGGTTTTCTGACTGAGGGGTGTTGGAATTTCTTATCCTGCTGCAATGATGACCACATATTCCAACCCACTGGCCCCACATTTAGTTCTCAAAGGATGGGCTAGAAAAAAAAAAAAAAAGTTACGGAAAATGTTGTGAATACATGGATCTCTGCAGTAAAGTTTTCACATGAAGAAAAGTGCTTTGCTTAGTCTAAGAGGAAAAGGGAGGAAATTTACAGCCATTGTTAGTGAATTTGGAATAGCATACAAGGATTTCTTAACAGCTTATATTCCATAGCTATAAATTTTTTTTTTTTTTATGCTACTTAGAATTTTGAAGAGGAACTTCTTGGGACAGTACAAGAATGTTTATTTTGGTGTATTAAGAGCCAGTTATTCTTATCCTAGCTGAGTATGAGGGAATTTGCTTTCTTTCAGCCTGTTCTATTTGTCACGCAGTAGAATGGAAAGATGGGCCACTCAAGTGAATATATGTTGTTTTTAGTTGACGTCCAGTCAGTTCCGACTCACAGCAAACAAAACCCTGCCCAGTCCTGCGCCATCCTCACAATTGTTGTTATGCTTGAGCCCACTGTTGCAGCCAGAGTGTCAGTCCATCTCGTTGAGGCTCTTCCTCTTTTTCAGTGACCCTCTGCCAAGCATGATGTGCTTCTCCAGGGACTGGTCCTCCTGATAGCGTGTCCAAAATACGTGAGATGAAGCCTTGCCATCCTTGCTTCTAAGGAGTATTCTGGCTGTACTTCTTCCAAGACAGATTTGTTCATTCTTTTGGCAGTCCACGGTATATTCAATATTCTTCACCAACGCCACAATTCAAAGGCTTCAATTCTTCTTCCGTCTTCCTTATTCATTGTCCAGCTTTTGCAGGCATATGAGGTGATTGAAAATACCATGACTTGGGTCAGGCTCACCTTAGTCCTCAAAGTGACATCTTTGTTTTTTAACACTTTAAAGAGGTCTTCTGCAGCAGATTTGCCCAATGCAATAGATGGTTTGATTTCTTGACTATTGCTTCAATGGTTGTTGATTCTGGGTCAGAGTATAATGAAATTCTTGACAACTTAAATATTTTTTCCACTTATCATGATATTGCTTATTGGTCCAGTTGTGAGGATTTTTGTTTTTGTTTATGTTGAGATGCAGTCCATACTGAAGGCTGTACTCTTTGATCTTCATTAGTAAGAGCTTCAAGTTCTTTTCACTTTAAGCAAGCAAGGTTGTTTCATCTTTGTATCAGAGGCTATTAATGAGTCTTCCTCCAACCCTGATGCCGCATTCTTCTTCATATAGTCCAGCTTCTCGGATTATTTGCTCAGCATACAGGTTGAACAAGTAGTGAAAGGATACAACCCTGATGCACACCTTTCCTGACTTTAAACCACGCGGTATCCCCTTGTTCTGTTCTAACGACTGCGTCTGGGTCTAAGTACAGGTTCCTCATGAGCACACTTGTTCGGGAATTCCCATTCCTTGCAATATAATCAATAATTTGTTATGATCCACACAATTGAATGCCTTTGCATAGTCAGTAAAATACAGGCAAACATCTTTCTGGTATTCTCTGCTTTCTGCCAAGATCCATGTGACAAGAGCAATGATTATTCCTCATTCCACGTCCTCTTCTGAATCCAGCTTGAACTTCTGGCAGTTCCCTGTCAATGTACTGCTGCAATCACTTTTGAATGATCTTCAGAAAAATTTTATTTGTGTGTGGTATCAATTATATTGTTCAGTAATTTCCACATTCTGTTGGATCGCCTTTCTTTGGAATGGGCACAAGTATGGATCTCTTTCAGTGGGTTAGCCAGGCACTGTGAGGGGATTTTCTTCCTTTCAGCCTGTTCTATTTGTCAAACAGCAGTATGGAAAGATGGGCCACTCAAGTGAATATATATACATATAGTTGTTTGTGTTAGTTGCTGTTGAGTCATTTTTGACTTGTGTGTAGAGTAGAACTGCTCTATAGGGTTTTCAAGGCTGTGACCTTTTGGGCATACACACACACACAGATTACTATAATAAGATACTTCAGTCTTTTCTGAAGTAAAATACCTACAAAGTTCTGTATTTTATGATTTTAATAAATTTTCTAAATGTCGGTAACTTTTAATCAATTTTGATAATGTATGACTCAGGAAAGCTCACTTTAAAAATTGCCATTTCACACACTCTACCTGGCCATTATGAAATATTTATTATGGTAAAAAAGCATTGTTTTCTGAAAGGAATCACTATGTAGTATTGTTTTGGCCTACAAGGTTTTCAGAAAAATGTGAAACAAGTCAAAAGAGTATGTTTTAAATTTAGAAGTATACTGGTTAGACTGTGAAAAGATTTCAAAATATAGATAGTAGTTCTGAATATATGCATTACTGAGTAAATGTTGATTGTGGATGGCTAACTGAAATACTGTTTTAATTTAGTTTAAAATCTTAAGTGTATTCTCTTAAACATTCTTGAAATGTAATGAAATTATTTCTGTTTTCCTTCCTATGGAAGTGATGTGTTTTTAATTTAGGAATACTCTGCTAAATCAGATTACTATAGTAGGTATAGTAAGTCTTCAAAACCATCCACTGATATCAATAGTTATGATATAAAGGAACCATCAAACATAGCTCCATGTCAATGAAGTATTGAGGTAGGGGACTGACACTTCTCCCTTAGTCTTGTTTCTACTTCACTAATCTGGTGAGTGCATCAGCAGTCACATTAGAAAGGTCTTTATCAAGGCGTATCAGTAATTTTTCTTGGTAAAATGTGAGCCTTCTCCATGCCTATTTTCTTTTCCACTTTTTGTAGGACTTAGTGTGATAATGGCCTCAAGTAGATAAGGCTGAAGTACAGCCTTAATCACAGACCCCTGCATCAGATGTACAAAAGAATAGTGTGTGGCCAAAACTGAAATCTCTTCTTGAGATCAAGTGAGAATGCTGCACAAGGAATTTACATAAATATTAGGAACCTCCTAGCTATAAGAGAAAGTATTACGAAGACTGACCAGAGATTTTCAAATTCTAGGCATTGCCTATCATTTTTCTTCAGAGAAACATTTTCCAAAGTGATATTAATAGATGTAATTTGAGAAAAGGGTTCCTTGATGAAATAGTTTTGGAAATGCTGGGTTGTTGCAGGACCTCTCAGAGCTTTTAATATACTAATGCACATTGTGAACCCTCAAGGGCAGATATGGTATTTCCTATAGTGGAGTCCTTTTCCACAGAGCATTTTGCAATATTAATGTTATGCAAAACAGACATTAGGAGTCGCTACTCTAAATAAAAAATGTAGGCAATTCCTCAAATTTTAGTAATATATTGAGAACCTCTCAGTTTGTTCTCTCATGTAATTCTCTATGTCTCTTCTGCTGAGGCTTCCAGATGATTTCATCAGGTCTCCCTTTTTAAATACCTGATTCCTATATTTTGGGGAGAGATCTAGTAACCCTTGCTATTCCCTTGATCTTTGTCCCCTTATTCAAAATTAAAAGGCTTATCTTCTGTTGTCACACTTTTACACAGAGTATATAATATCATTACACCTACTCCTCACTTACTGTCTCGTTATCTGACATTTCACATTTGTGGCAACAGTAAAAAAATCTACTACCCAACTATTTTGCACATTAACAATGTATGTCTGTCAATAACGAATCCCAAGGTGCGACGTGAGAGTAATGCTGGCTGTGATAGTTGAGATTTGTGTCAGTTTGGCTGGGCCATGATTCTCAGTGCTTTGGCAGTTACATAATGATGTAATTTGGCAGTTATGTAATAATATAGTCATCCTCCATTTTGTGATCTGATGTGATCATCTGCCATTTTTGTATAATGTCAATTTTTACATAATGACCTGGTCTTCAGAGCCTAACCATGTCAGTAAGTGAGGAGTGGGTGTATTCCTTATTTTAAGCACAAACCTTCCAATAAGAATCACTAGGAAAACTTAAAGATAGATAAAGTAGCTAATGGGTAAATCCTCATAATATTAGATTTCTTAAGTATAAAAGAGCTACAGACAATCTATAAGATTAGGAAAGCAAAAGCTTATGAAGCCAATATGAGGTGACATGTAAGACTGAGATGTCATGGAACAGATGGATAGATGCTAAAAAGAGAATTAAAAAATGGAAGAGAATGTATAATTGTGTATATATATATATATAAGTCGATTCCAACTCCTAGCAACCCTATAGGATAGAGTAGAACTGCCCCATAGAGTTTCCAAGGAGCAGCTGGTGGATTCGAACTGCCAACTTTTTGGTTAGCAGCTCAGCTCTTAACCACATTGTATAGCATAGGAGTATTGGAGGAGAGGAAGATTACTGAGAGATGAATTGAAAACAATGGCCAATAAAGTGAGGGGGAAAAAAGATACATCAAAGAAGCTACAGAGGTCAGCCACACTGTGGTCAACATTCTGGTCATTTTGGTAGATAACTAACTACAGGTACAGGACCGGGAAGGACCGAGATGACCTGATGTAACGGTCTCGTTTTTTTAAGTAATATAATTAATGTCCATAAAGGCCTTGACTTGTTCAAGGCCATATAGCTAATTAGTGGTTTGCACAAAAGCACAGTTCTCTTAACTCTATTCAGTGCTCCTTCTACTATACCAGGCCTGGCTGTCATGGTTGAAGAGTTTTAATGGCACATTGTTGTGTAGTTTCTATCCTGAAAAGTAATTCTGCTGCACTTTCCCCACCCCTACCCTGTATAGAGTAGAATGAAATGAGAAAAAGATAAACATTTATTATAAGTTCCAGGATGTGGGGAGAGATACAAAAGCACATGAAACAAAGCAGTATAGAGAAAGTTGTATGGAAACAAAGCACAGCCACAAAAAAAGAATCATAACCCAAGAAAAATTATTCTTTCATTAGGTTAGATCATATAATTCACTATGTTGTATGGAAAATAGATAATTTTGAGAAACTGGAGATGGAATCATTATTGTTCTACAAAAGAATACCAGAAAATATTGGGATAAGTGTTGAAGTCTTTTATATACTTTCTGGTACCATACCAAACAACTGGAAAATAAGCATCCTTTTTCTAACACTTGTAGACAGTAAAGCTAGAAACATTTCTCATTAATTTCCAGATAAACTATTTTGATTTTCACATGTAACATGTTCTGCCTTCCAGAATGCATTGCAAAGTACAATTTGAATATCAATTTAAATACAGTAGCTATTTAGAAAATGTGGATGATTTCACATATATATTTATAATATGTGTAATTATTCAGTCCTTTTAGCTTAAATCCATATTATAAACACAGACAGAAGATAAGCCTTTTTGTATTTCTCTCTCTTATTCTCCTATCTGCTCAACATTTGCACACTGCCTGGGCACAATTTGACACAATATGAATTTATTAATTCAGTTATTCATCTATAAATATTGGTAGGATTCATACATGGCCGTTTCTGTTCGAGACACTAAGGATACACCACCACCAACAAAAAAAAGACAGAAGATCCTTTCCCTCATGGAGCTTATCTTCTAATGGGGGGAAACAGGCTATAACAAAAATAAGCCAGAAAGAGTATGCAGGATGTCAGAACGTGCTCATTGCTACAGAGGAAATCAGAGCATAAAAGGTGAATAGAGAGTGCTGGGAGTGGTGAGAAGGCCTCACTACCTTAAGATGATGATCTGTCATGAAGAGAAAATAAAGGGTGGCCATAGGGGAAAATGATTCACACATTCTAAGGAAGAATATGGCCCATCACGTGTTACCAGCATAACATACAGCTCTACAACTACAGATCTGATTTTTGAAGGGAAAAAAAGAAAAAAAAAAAACAAAAACCCTCGCTGTCGAGTCTCTTTTTACTCATAGCAACCCCACAGGACAGAGGAGAAGTGCCCCAGAGGGTTTCCAAGGCTGTAACCTATATGGAAGCAGACTGCCACATCTTTCCCCCACAGAACGGTTGGCAGGTTCGCACCCCTGACCTTTTAGTTAGCAGCTGAGCATTTAACCACTGCATCACCAGGGCTCCTTCTTTGATGTAAAGACCCTAAAATTATACAAAGAAAATGAATTTTAATGCTGTTTGAATGTGTAAAGAAAGAATAGCCTAAGTTATAAGCACTAAGTTTCAGAATCTTAGGCAAGGGCAGGGGTTATTACAGTCCGTAAAAATAAAAGAGGTGGGGAGACTTGTGTTTTAGTTTCTTGAAAGCAATCCTAAGAGCCAGCAGTACAAGATAAATGAAGCAGGTAAATAAAGTGTCAACATAATGATGATTCCCAGAGGAGCAGCAGGACTGTAATGTCACGGTGAAAAAAGAGGCGCCCACAAGGCTAATGCATTCATAGGCTGCTTGCTGCCAAGATACTTTGGCATCAAGGTACTTCTATCTTCTAAATGCCAGTTCTACAACTGGCAAAGCCACAAGAAGGGCATTTCCAGGACAGGACATCTGGTTTGTTTTACCTAAGTAAGTCAGAAAGTACTTGATATTTTGTTGCTTTTTTAAGAAGTTTATGCACATCTAGCTAAGTTCATAATCATAACATAAAAATAAGATCTATATAATTCTGCCACTTTCAGATAAAATTTTGTATATAAGGAACTATCCCATATAAATAATCTGGAGCATTCCAGGGCCTATGGAACTTGGTCCTTCATACGACAATAGCATCTTATTTTCAGTGTCTTCTGGGGAAACTAGATAACTGTTTAATTTGAGATATCATTTACGTATTTTAGAACTAAGATAACCATGTCATTTGTGTCAAAAAGATTCCAAATTTCCCAAAGCATAGCATTCACACTTGATTTGATTACTCATATATTGAAGTAATTCTTTGTAAATATAAGCAAACGCTGGTGGTGTCATCATCTGTCTACGTATTATTTCAGGAAAAAATGAAAAATGACCTAAACAAGAAGACCATTGTTCTTTTCAATTATTCTAAAGCTAATATATGTACAAGAATTGGCTTTGGTTTCACAAAACTGTGCGTATGTTGAAATTTATAAAATAGTTGTGATCTTTTTTTTATCATTCTTTTATTACAAAATATATATAGACACTATCAGTCAGGTCCTTGGATGTGAGCAATAAAACCAACTTGAGGATCTTAACCAATAACAAAAGCTATTAGAAGTATGTCTGGGGCACAGAGAATTGATGGGAAGCTGGAGGACTAGGCTTGGAATGAATTAAAAGATCCCAGGAGGTCCACGCAGCAAGATCCAGAGGAGACTAGTGTGGTCCACGATGCTGTTGCCCCTTTTCTCCCTGTTCACCCACTGCCATAAGAAGCCTGAAATGGCCAGTTGGTATTCTCAACTGCTACTTCAATAGAAGCATCATGGGGTTCTCTAGTGTAAGGCTTTCTTTCTTAGATACTAAAACTTTTAAATCAGCAGAGTTCAGAGTCACAAAGATTAGAAGCAAACAAAAATTTTAGTGAGTCATCAAGTGTAATTGTGAGGGGCACAATCATCCCCACTTTCACCCTTTGCTTCCCATACCACAGCTTCCACCTATAGGATAAAATGCCACCTGCCATATTGCTTGCTAGTTTGTAGAGCGTATACATTCTGAAGGAACACACCAACATCTTACAAGGTATCATCTCCTGGACACGGGCATAATGTGATAGTGGCATGAAAAGATCAATGAATCCCATGGCACCAGCCCATTGCCCTATCTCTTCCCTTGTTAAGTGAATTCTTCAGTCAGTAGCAATGTGTAAGACACTATGACTATATATAAGGCATCCCATAACTTCATGGATGGTGGTGCTAGCATGGCCTGAACCCAGATTAAATATCTGTTACAGTGAGGACATATCAGTGTCCCATCCATGATGGTCCCCCCAGAGTAAGATACTGTATCCGAGGTGCCAGTAGCTGCTAGAAAATTGGGTATTAAGCAGTGACAGTCCAGGTCAGCCTAGATAAGAGCAAGTCTCTGTTAAATCCAGGCACAGCCTCCATCTCTCTACCAGGGTCGCTTTGTTTCAGTCCAAACTGGGGTAAAAATACTGACTGATAACTAGGAGGACATTTTGCTCCCCCAATGATTAAGAACTCTTCCACAGAGGGGGACTTTTGTTGAGTATTCACATAGTATACAAGTACTGACATACTTTAGATTCATCCATATACCTCTTCCCCAAACCTCCTTGCTACCAGTCTTCCAATCTTGTTTTTCTTCCAACATGTCAATCCCTTAGCCTTTGTCCATAAATTGGCGTAGATCCTTGCCTACATCTCCCCATCTCTTCTTCTGGAAAAAGTAGACAAGGAGATGTACCAGTAGAAGTTCCATAAATGGGAGGATTTGTCTTTTCCACTGACCTTTGATTTCACCATTGAGTGGGGCTGACTGATGTCAGCATATTTGGTAAAGCCTGGTTTGATTTTTTTCCTTTTTAATTATAGGGAAATACAGGTAAGATCATGGATTGAGAGGGTGCTGCAGGAGTAGGCACATTGAGGGTGTGAGCCTTGTCACTCCAGGTTCCCTAAGGTCCAGCCCCATATTCCTGCCTATATATGTACCACTTCTGCTTGATAACAAAGTTCCAGGCTGGTGAATCAGAAAACACCTAGATCACGATGGACACTCAGATTGCACAGTCACTTGGTGTTCCCGCAGCCAGGCATTTAGTCTTTATCAAAACCAGGTTGTAAACCAAGAACTATCTCTTCAAAACTATAAGCTCTTATTCCAAAATGCTACTCCTGTAATTGTCCAGTGGAGGCTTCCACAGGCTTGAAAAAGCATCCCAGTCTGCTGCAGGCACTTTAGCAGGCACCATTAGATCTGACAGACCATGGACCAAGTGGCAAAGCTGTCTGCATTACAGCTTGAACCAGCTCAAGGGATTTTCTTGCTCTCAGCCCTCTTGAAGTGGGTAGCCTTTGGAGTCTCCCAGTTAATAGGTCAGAGAAGCACATCCAAATATATGTTTTCTCCAAATTACAAAAAGGTCCACCTAGTATTATGCTTCTTTCTTCTTGGTAGGGGGTATAAGATACCACAATTTGTCTTCTTTGGAGAGATTTCATTAACATGCCCGCTCCCCCCTTCCCTAAGAAGCTTCACAGAGATTGCTGGTTACTGTATTTTCATGGCTGTATTTCTTGGGGATGCATGTACTTCTGAATTTTTAATTCATCTGCCCTCCTGTAACACTGATAAGCTCATAGTAACTCTGTAATCTCGGTATGAGAATTAAGAGCACACTACTAATAGATCTGATGTTGGGCATCTTCCCTTTTTTTCACCCTACTAGCATCTCTTTCCCTCAAGCTTGCTCACTTTCTATGGATAAAAGTTTAGTGTTTCTTCAAAAAGTTAAACACAGAATTATCATATGACCCAGCAATGCCACTCCTAGGTATATACCCAAGAGAAATGAAAGTGTATGTCCACACAAAACTTGCACATGCATGTTTTTAGCAGTATTATTCACAATAGCCAACAGGTGAAAACAACCTAAATGTCCATCAATGGATGAATAAATAAACACATTGTACAATGAGATATTATTTAGCCATGAAAAGGAATAAAGTATTGATATGTGCTACAACTTGGATGAACCTTATGATAAGTGAAAGAAGCTAGACACAAAAGTCACATATTGTGTATTTCCTTTTATGTGATATATCTAGAATAGGCAAATCAAAAGAGACAGAAAGCAGGTTAGAGGTTATTAGGGGATAGGAGGAGGGAGAAATGGGGAGAGATTACTTACTGAGTATGGAGTGTTTTAGGGGATGATGAAAAAGTCTTGAAACTAGAGAGAGCACAACATTGTGAATACACTAAATAGCACTGAGTTGTACACTTTGAAATAGTTAACTGTACATTATATGAATCTCACCTCAATTTTTTAAAAAGTCCTCACTCTGCCATTTTTTCTATTTCCCCAACAGCCATTTTCACGGTTCTGACCAAATAAACTTTCTGTTCATTCACTAATAATTTATTGAGTGCCCACTAAGTGCCAGACACTTGAAAGCTACTAGGTATTCTGCAGTGAGCAAAACAGACATAGCATCTGCCCACCTCTCACACTTAGTAAGCCAGTAA
This sequence comes from Loxodonta africana, assembly GCF_030014295.1. Classification (NCBI taxonomy): domain Eukaryota; kingdom Metazoa; phylum Chordata; class Mammalia; order Proboscidea; family Elephantidae; genus Loxodonta; species Loxodonta africana. Next base: position 128,495,033 of record NC_087348.1, read on the forward strand.
CATGCATCCAGAAACTGGAAAAGAGGGAAAGAGGATACCATGAAAGAGTACTGACCTTGAGCACACAGTGATCCTGCATACCAGCCTAAGAAAGAGACTCTTAACCAAATGGGGCAGCCTCTTCTTCCAGTGAGGAATCTTCCTATGGTAGAAACCTAAATGTGAGGAAAGAGGGACAAGAGTTTCTCCTAATACTCTTAAGTATCTCCCCAAGAGTATCAGAAGAGTATATCCTAATACTCAAGCAATATTCCTCGGCAGTGTTGAGTGTCCACTTGGGATTGGTTATAATTAATTCATAGTGATAGTGATTCTCCCCCCAAAACATTTGGCTGCATGCTAGATTGGTCCAGAGATAGAATTTTCCCAGATAAGTATGGCAGAGGGAGAGGGGCTTGGGAATTGAAGATATTTCTAAGACAGCAATTATAATGCTTATAAAATCTGAGAAGGAGGTGAAGATAAAAGGGTGTTAATGAATAGAATGTTATTGAATTGGTCAGTGGATTACAACTCTTGATGAAATAAAGAATTATCACAATAAAAATATGCTGGGAGGCTGGGAAAGTTTGATAAAAAAAGTGGAGTGTACAAATTTGCAGTTTGGGAGGTGGTGAAAGTTGATGGTGAAGAAAAGGAAGTGGATGAGAAAGGCAGAATTGAGGGAAAAGAGCATTAGAGATGAGGAAGAAATTGAGAAGTGACATTGGATAGCTCATCCAAATGGATGTTGAAATCACTAAGCAGAATGACAAGAAGGATTGCGAGAGAATAATTATCTGGAAGTGGCACTGGGGAAGCAGAAGACGCCTCCTCCTGATCCTATAAAAAAAAAAAAAAAAATTGAGCAAAATGAGCGTGCTGCAGGGGCAACAATGTTCTCAGGAACCAGCAGGCAAGGAAGTAAAGAAAACATCCAGAGACAACTATTCCTTTAAAACTGGGATAGTATGGAACAGGATAATGTAGCATTCAAGGTATAAAAAAAAAAAACAGCTGGTTTCTTTTATAACCAAAACCAGATTTTCTACTTGGGAGGGATAAGGGGCAGCTATGCGTTCGTAACCGTGACTCTTGTCCTCCATAATTCACCTTCCCCATCATACTACCATCACCCTGAATTCAGGGGTACTACATCCCCTTTACCATTCTTGCCAGAGGGCAGTCTCAACAATTCTTTATTCCCCATAACATACCTGACACCAGATTGAAATCCGTTCATTTATTCCTCCTGTCCTTCCTTCCTTTCTTTTTTTCTTCCTTCCATCTCCCTTCCTATCATTCAATGAGACTTTCAAAGGCCGAAAGGAAATTGACAGAAAGTAATAAGATATCTGTGCTTATCAAGAGTTGTTTCTTATCATCAAATCCGAGTTTTCTGCAGGGAGGCCTCCCCAACTAGTTGTTTTCGGGTTTGTTCCCTGCCTCCTCATAATACCTTCAAGAACTTCTAGAGACTTCAATATCCAAACCCAAGAGAGGAAGGCCTGGAGAAAGAGATGGTCCCTCATCACCTCTGTAAGACCAGCCTGTCAAGTTCAAGTTTTCAGTCTGAAGACCTGCCTCTTCTCCCAAATGATTGACAACAGAATGCCCACTTGTTTTAGGGAAAACCCTACCTCTAAGGACAATATCAAAATTCTAAGTCAAATATCCCTCACATAGAAACTGGAGATCACTATATAGAAAATAAGAGTTGTTTTACAGAGTACATTACATATACTTTGCCGTAATTTTATTTTAGGGATTGATTTACCAACTGTATTGCAAATGTCTCTTCAAAGTTAAATACACGATTTTGGAAAATATGGTATTTCCTACAGTGTAAGACGTGCTTCTGCCCAATATACAAGCATTTCAACATTGGGTTTTCAGTTACAAAGAGCATATTTTTAAAAATTATACTAATGGTAAATTCACTGTGAGGGGGAATAAAGTAATGCAGACTTGCTACTAAATTAAGGCTTTTAGCATAATAACATGGACCTAGATTAGATTTCTTTCAAGACACTGCACATATGCCCGTTTTTGTTGCTGTTAGTTCCGACTCAGAGAGACCCCATATACAACAGAACGAAACATAGCCTGGTCCTGCGTCATCCTCATGATCATTGCTATGCTTGAGCCCACTGTTGCAGTCACTGTATCAATCCATCTCGCTGAGGCTCTTCCTCTTTTTTGATGACCCTCTACTTTACCAAGCATGATGTTCTTCTCCAGGGACTGGTCCCTCCTGATAACATGTCCAAAGTATGTAAGACAAAGTCTCACCATCCTTGCTCCTAAGGAGCATTCTGGCTGTACTTCTCCCAAGATGGATTTGTTCATCCTTCTGGCAGCTCATGGTATATTCAATATTCTTTACCAACACCATAATTCAAAGACGTCAATTCTTCTTCAGTCTTCCTTATTCATTGCCCAGTTTTTGCATGCATATAAGAGTATTGTAAATACCACGGCTTGGTCAGGCCCACCTTAGTTTTCAAAATGACTTCTTTTTAACACTTTAAAGAGGTCTTTTGCAGCAGATTTGCCTAATGCAATGGGTCCTTTGATTTTCTTGACTGCTGCTTCCATGGGTGTTGATTGTGGATCCAAGTAAAATGAAATCCTTGACAACTTCAATTTTTTCTTCCTTTATCATGATGTTGCTTATTGGTCCAGCTTTGAGGATTCTTGTTTTATGTTGAGGTGCGATCTACACTGAAGGCTATAGTCTGATTTTCGTCACTAAGTGCATCCAGTCCTCTTCACTTTCAGCAAGTAAGGTTGTGTCATCTACATAACACAGATTGTTTGAGTCTTCCTCCAGTTCTGATGCTCCGTTCTTCTTCATATTCTCCAGCTTCTTGGATTATTTGCCTAGCATACAGATTGAGTAAGTATGGTGAAAAGATACAAGACAGACACACACCTTTCCTGACTTTAAACCACTCAGTAGCCCCTTGTTCTGTTAGAACGACTGCCTCTTGAGCTATGTACAGGTTCCTCATGAGCATAATTAAGTGTTCTGGAATTTCTTTTCTTCACAGTGTTATCCATAATTTGTTATGATCCACACAGTCAAATGCCTTTGCATAATCAATAAAACACAGGTAAACATCTTTCTCGTGTTCTCTGCTTTCAGCCAGGATTCATCTCACATCAGCAATGATATCCCTTGTTTCATGTCCTCTTCAGAATCCCGCTTGAATTTCTGGCAGTTCCCTATGGATTTACTGCTGCAGTTGCTTTTGAATGATCTTCAGCAAAATTTTACTTGCGTGTGACATTAATGATATTGTTCGATAATTTTTGCATTCATTTGGATCACCTTTCTTTGGACTAGGCATAAATATGGATCTCTTCTAGTCGGTTGGCCAGGTAGCTGTCTTCCAAATTTCTTGGCATAGATGAGTGAGCACTTCCAGCGCTTCATCCATATGTTGAGAAACCTCTCAATTGGTATTCCATCAATTCCTTAGCCTTGTTTTTTGCCAGTGTCTTCAGTGAAGCTTGGACTTCTTTCTGCAGTACCATCAGTTCTTAACCACGTACTACCTCCTAAAATGACTCAGTGCCAACCAGTTCCTTTTGGTCAGAGACTCTGCATATTCCTTCCATCTTGTTTTGATACTTCCTGCGTTGTTCAGTATTTTGCCCATAGAATCCTTCACTACTGCAACTTGAGGCTTGAATTTTTTCCTCAGTTACTTCAGCTCGAGAAATGCTGAGCGTGTTCTTCCCTTTTGGTTTTCTAACTCCTGGTCTTTGCACATGTCATCATAATACTTTGTCTTCTCAAGCCATCCTGTGTAATCTTCTGTTCAGCTCTTTTTCTTCATTTTTTCCATTCACCTTAGCTACCTGATGTTCAAGAGCAAGTTTCAGAATGTCTTGTGACATCGATTTTGGTCTTTTTCTTTTCTGTCTTTTTAATGACCTCTTGCTTTCTTTATGTATGATGTCCTTAATGTCATCCCACAACTCATCTGGTCCTTGGTCATTAGTGTTCAATGTGTCAATTCTATTCCTGAGATGGTCTCTAAATTCAGGTGGGATATACTCAAGGTTATACTTTGGCTCTCATGGACTTGTTCTAATTTTCTTCAGCTTCAACTTGAACTTGCATATGAGCAATAGATGATCTGTTCCACAGATGGCCCCTGGCCTTGTTCTGACTGATGATATTGAGCTTTTCTATCATCTCTTTCCACAGATGTAGTTGATTTGATTCCTGTGTATTACATCTGGTGAGGTCCACGTGTATAGTCACCGTTTATGTTGGTGAAAAAAGATATTTGCAGTGAAGAAGTCGTTGGTCTTGCAAAATTCTATCGTTTGATTTCCAGCATCATTTCTATCACCAAAGACATATTTTCCAACTACTGATCCTTCTTTGTTTCCAAATTTCACATTCCAATCACCAGTAATTATCAATGCATCCTGATTACATGTTCAATCAATTTCAGACTGCAGAGGTTGGTAAAAATCTTCAATTTCTTCATCTTTGGCCTTAGTGGTTGGTGCGTAAATTTGAATAATAGTCATTTTAACTGGTATTCCTTGTAGGTGTATGGATATTATTCTATCACTGGCAGCATTGTACTTCAGGATAGATCTTGAAGTAGCTGTATATATTTATATATATTATATACATATATATATTTTTGACAACGAATGCAATGCCATTCCTTTTCAATTTGTCATTAGTAGACCATATGATGATCTGATTCAAAATGGCCAATACCAGTCCACTTCAGCTCATTAATGCCTAGGATATATGTTCCATTTCATTTTTGACAACTTTCAATTTTCCTAGATTCATGCTTTGTATAGTCCACGTTTTGATTACTAATGGATGTTTGCAGCTGTTTCTTCTCATTTTGAGTCTTGCCACAATAGCAAATGAAGGTCGCAAAAGCCTGACTCCATCTACATCAAGGGTGACTCTAGCTTGAGGAGGCAGCTCTTCCCCAGTCTTCTGAGTGCCTTCCAACCTGACAGGGTCATCTTCTGGCACTGTATCAGACAACGCTCTGCTGGTATTAATAAGGTTTCACTGGCTAATTCTTTTCAGAAGTAGACTGCTGGGTCCTTCTTCCTAGTTTGTCTTAGTCTGAAAGCTCAGCTGAAACCCGTCTACCATGGGTGACCCTGCTGCTATTTGAATACCAGTGGCATAGCTTCCAGCATACAGCAACACACAAGCCCCCACAGTATGAGAAACTGACAAATGTGTGGGGGTACATCTGCCTAACTGCACACATATAAAAATGAGTAGCAAAAAAATAATAATAATAAATTAGGTGGCCTTCAAAACAAAACAAAACAAAAATAATTTAAATGAATCGCATTATTTGGAACTCTGCAAAGATGGTAGAAATTTTTCTTATTGTCAGTAGCTATGTGGCACAGTAGTCCTTGAGAAAAGTTTTTTTTTTTTTTTAAATAGTCACTTGAGAATCTCTCTATTGAGGATTCTGAGGAAACAGTGAAGCAGAAGAAAAGAAAATAAAGTAAAATACTTTTTCTTCACACTCCCACAACAAAGGTATTTGTGGTATCAGGTCTGTGAACTGAGCTGTGATTTCAGCAATGAAATACTGAAGGCATGTGAAATCCTGAGAGTCACAGATAATCCCCTGGCCTTCCACAAAGGTCTTTAATGCCTTAGAAAGTAGAGAGATGAGTTTGCTTAAGAGTGGTCTCAATGCTTAAGGTCACTGAGAACTTGGAAGCTGAGAAACATGGGGTTTCTGGCTCATAAAACATTTAGCGCCTTCCCTCTCCAATAGGATTAATTAATCCAATATAACAACCATTTAATGACATTTATCATTTGCCAGCCAATATGATCATTAGATAGATACACAGGTGAAAAGAAATGTTTGGCTTTCAAGGAGCTTTAAATTAGGTGGGGAGACACACCAGCAAATCCAATCACAGCACATTATGAAAATTTGTTACAATCTTAAGGGCAACAGGTTCCAGGGAATCATAAAAGGAGGAGGACTTACAAGGGGTGGAGGTAGAGAGGTCAGGAGGAGGGAAGGCTTCTCAGATGATGCGATTCTTCAGCTGACTCTTAAAAAGAAATATGAATTTTTTAGGCAGAAAAGGAGTTCAGGACATTCTAGGTAGATAGAACAACATAAATAAAGGTAAGAAACAAAACACTATGTCCTTGCCACCTTGCCTCACGAATCAGTCTGGAAACAAATGGCACACTTGAAGGGTTAACCGAAATGAGTTTAATGAAGTAACTATTTCCAGAGATGTGGGCAAGGTCAAGGGCAGCAACAAAAGGTAGTGAAGCATTCAAGTATAGGAACAGTGAGAAGGTATTAACTACTGTAAAGGGCAAAGAGAATGGTCTTACCAGAACCTGGTGAAAGCTGTAGCCCTGGGAGAGGAACCTTGACCAGAGACGAGAACGCAGCCACTGCCAGGCCACAGCCCGGCAGAGATAAATACCCTGACTTCTATTTCCTTCTGTCTCCAGTTTTTTTTTTTCCAGCAGGTGCCTCCCATTGGCTGAATCCAAGTGCAAGCCAGAAGGCAAAGGAGTTTGGGGAAAGCTGTTTGTAAAAGTCACATTCCTGAGGCCCAGAGAAGAGTAGAGATTAAATCTGTAGGGCAAATAGAGATTCATTAGCACACCTCAGATTGATATCCCAGGTCCATAGAACAGTTTCCTGTCTCTTGAATAGGTATAGTCCAGGACTAGCCGTCTGCCCTTGTTTTTTCTTCCTAAATGGTAGAGAAGGCCTAGCTCAATTAAATGACAGAAGAGATTCTTAAGATCTGGTTTGCTTTTAAACTCATAAACCACTCACCCAGTCTTTCTCCATGCATATTTTCAGTGACAGTGATATAATTATTGTATCAGATATTTAAAAATAAAAACAAATAATAAGACAGTTCAAGATGAAATACCAGGTAAGTGCTTACTTCTCTATCTAGAAGTAACTAGTGTTCTATTCACTTAAGACACTTCAGCCTTGATTTATAAATTCTGGTTAAATCACATTAAGGGACCTTCAAATTTTATGATGGTGATATGTTGCTTGAGGGAGGGGGAAAAAAACCCAAGTCATCCTTTTACAACCTTTTTTCTATTTATTTTTCAGATCAATAACTCGATCTTATTACCGCAACTCAGTTGGTGGATTTTTAGTATTTGACATTACTAACCGACGATCCTTTGAACATGTGAGAGATTGGCTAGAAGAAGCAAAAATGTATGTACAGCCATTTCGGATTGTATTTCTGCTAGTTGGACACAAATGTGATTTAGCTTCACAACGTCAAGTTACAAGGGAAGAAGCGGAAAAACTGTCAGCGGACTGTGGTATGAAGTATATAGAAACCTCAGCAAAAGATGCCACAAATGTTGAGGAATCCTTCACAATCTTGACGAGAGACATATATGAACTTATTAAAAAGGGAGAAATTTGTATTCAGGATGGTTGGGAAGGGGTGAAAAGCGGTTTTGTTCCAAATACTGTGCATTCTTCTGAGGAAGCAGTAAAGCCCAGGAAAGAGTGCTTCTGCTGACTTCAAACATGCCAAAGAACTAACAAGAGCAGATTGGGTGTCATTTCCAGATAAATATAACACTAAGAGCAGGCTGATGCAATGCAAGCATTAAAAAATGTCGTTTATCTAACTCACGAGCCCATATTAACACTATTTTCTAAGGTATTTAATTCAGAGCACTGTGCTTATTTGTTATGCGACATGGTTGGATGTTTTGCAAAATTACCAGGCAAAGCGGACAACTTTTTCTTAAAACTGGAGTATCTACACAATTATCTCTGTTTTCACTTTGTTATCGTATAGCTGACCTTAGTATCCGAATCCATCAATATTACTCATTTTTCTTGACAGTCTGAAATGAGTTGTTTTTGTGTGTGTGTATATACATATCTATATACATAAATATATATATATATAGTCTGATTTAAAAGCCTTTATCAGGAATTATATTCTTTTAACTTAATTTTGAACAGTAAAGTAGGTATCAGAGTGTGCTGTTCACTTACAAGGAAACAATCTCAGAGGTACTGACTAGGACTAAAGTAGCAGTTTCTTATTTAAGAGACCAGGTTTTTAACCATCCTATGAAATATTTATCTTCCTTAATTTTGCCTGGGGAAACTCTGGTGGCATAGTAGTTAAGTGCTACGGCTGCTAACCAAAGGGTCAGCAGTTTGAATCTGCCAGGTGCTCCTTGGAAACTCTATGGGGCAGTTCTACTCTGTCCTATAGGGTTGCTATGAATCAGAATCGACGCGATGGCACTGGGTTTGGTTTGGGTTTTAATTTTGCCTGAATATAAGAAAATAAGTTTTATTCTCATTTTTCTTTTCTGATTTGTTGCTTCTGAAGATTTTATGTTTTATAAATGTGTCTAGGAATCCAAGCAAAGTATTTTATTGCAAATACTTGTAAAAATAAAAACAACCATTTATCAGCAGATGTTTTCATGCTTTAGTATACTGTCCTTACTTGACAGAAAAAAAAACAAATTTACTATACGCTGGCATTTTCAAAGAAATTAAATGCAATTTTACCTTGAACTAATGTCAAAATTATCAATATAAGTAAATATAGTAAATTTCTAAACTATCCCATTTCCTATACAAGGAAAGTATAGAAAAGAGTTTTCTGGACAAGGAAAATTAGCTAAATGTTTGGTATATTTAGTATTCAAGTTGTATTTTACAATCTCATCTATAAAAGTGAAGATGAAATAATGAATCAAGAGAGTACAATGACTTTTGAGTTCCCTAATTTTTAAACCTACTGATTTAAAGTCCTTTCCTGAAAGAGACATTTTGATCATAACGTCAAATATTTTATAACACACGTTTCTATTCTGTTCTGTACACCATTTCTAATCACAGAGAGGGGCACCACATGAAGCTGCCTTCTTGGAAACTTAAGGACTTTACTGTTAAACTGTAGTTGCCTCATTTGTTTGAAAACCAAAGTAGACTAGTAGAAAGAATATTTAATCAGAAAACTTGAGTCCTAAGCTTGCCTTTGCTGTACTAATATTTGACCATGAGTAAGTCACTTAACCTTTCTAAGCATCAGTTTTCTCATCTGTAAAATGAAGCTAATACCCCATTTGTTATGTTTTGTGGAATTATTTTGAGAATCCAGTGATTCATGTGAAAAAGCTTTGTAAGTAGAGAAAACATTATGGAGATGTGAAATTATCAGCTGCTCATGTGCGTGAGAATTTTGTTTTCTTATGTTCCTTCCCTCCATTCCTGTGCAGAGGGAGCAGAAAAAGGTACATACAGGTTTTCACAGACCTGGGGAAATTCATGGCCTTGATGCTTACCCTCTGCCATTTGATTCCGAAACGCTGTCCTCCAAAGTGGAAATCATAGGGAAGAAATCCCCAGAGAATTAATTCAATCAAAAGTCTTTTTCAAAAAAGGGGACTGAAATCATAAAAGCACTGGGATAATATAGTCTTGTTTTTGGTTAAAAACCTGCGGGGGCATTTTGTCTTACAAACTGTCAACAAATTCCCATTCTTGTAGCATGACTTTTATCTTGCCCTCACATCTACTAGCAGAATGAGTATTTTACTAAATTATCAGGCAAAGCAGATAACTTTTTCTTGAAACAGACGTATCTACATAATTACCTCCATTCTCACTTTGTTAGCATATATCTGACATTAGTGTCCAACTCATTTTTCTTGACAGTATGAAATGTGTTTTTAATTCATCTTTGAAGTAGATATTTAATTGTATTTTTTAAATATTTGTATATTTTCTAGGTTCATATAAGAATTTAATAGTGTTTATGGAGAGAGGAATGCAAATTATACCACCACTATAAAATTTTTGAATATTTATATTGGCAACATTCTCTTGATGTCTTGAATTTTATTTGAGTGAGTTCAAACTGTAATTGACTAGATAACACCTGCCCCCAAAATGTGAAGTAATCCAATTTTACTGTTACAATATTAAATCTCATATTCAAGCAATTTACCTTCACTACAAATGGTATCAACTCAAATACTGAGTATCAGTAGTTTAAAGTGCAGTCACTGTGCCTACTTGTAAAGTTAAACATCTAAAATATAAAATGTGATTTAACTCTCAGAGGACACACTTTATGATACTAATTAATGTTGGGATAGGACTAGTATGCTGACTGAAAAATATGATATGTTCTAAGATCTAGAATAGAATTAAGGAAACAGAAGAAACGAATGGGAAGACAGAGCCCCAAAAAGTTGATAACTTACTGTCACACATGAACAGAAGCAAGGCTAGAACTTTGGTTCTCTTAACATCTTCTTTCCGTTACCATGCTGTGGTATATGTGTGTGTGTTTATGGAAAAGGAAAGGGAAAATGCGATGTAACTGAACCCACAAAATACTGAAAGTGAGCTAAATCATTCTGATGTTATGGAGGAGCTATCTGTGGTAAAACAATAGTAATATCAACAATGACTACAAAGATCTGAGTTCTTACATAATATTGCCAACACGTCTGTATAACCTTAGCCAGATATCTTTATCCATATATATAAAATAGCTGATCTATTTTCTTATATATTATTCTAGAGAATATGGACAATAATAATGTCAAAATAGCGAAAATATTTGCCTCAGGCAAAACATTTTGACCAAGTTGCTTAGAAATCAGATGTACTTGATTTTATATTAAAATGATTAAATTTAAATATTATTTAAATTAAAGCATTTTAAACTAATGAATGATGTACCTAATTATTAAATGTTTTAACTAAGTGTGGTAGAAAAGAAAGGAAACACTATCCAATCATGTAATAACTCATCCCTGACGGTAGTCACTCATCTTGGGCTGCTTTAACGCCGTCAGTCCATGGAGTGATATGACGCTTCATTAAATGGTAAGCTTAAGCCAAAATGACTCTGTAAATCAGAGTGCCTTTAAATATGGCCTTGAAACATGAATATGTACATACTAGTAGCAAACACGATTTCTTAAACCTAGAAACTTGAGAGTTTACACTAGGTTTCCAAAAGCCTCAAGCAGACAGTGATTTTTTTTGTGGCAACCACAGCAGTCTTTTCTATTATCATTAAAAAAACTTTACCAGAACAAAGTCTTAACAAAGTCTTTTTAATTCGACTTTACATCATTAAAAAACTGAATATATAGATTGACAAAATCATTTTGAGAGAACTTTTTAAAAAAAAAATTTTATCGTGCTTTAAGTGAAAGTTTACAAACCAAGTCAGTCTGAGAGTACTTTTGTCAGATTTTATACTGCCTTTGGTTCAATTAAGTACAAAGCTTCTATTGACTTCAAAGAGTACGCTGTAATATTTGAATAATTTCCTTAAGTCTAATATAGTGAGACAGCCAGAACGCTCCCTAGAAGCAAGGATGGCGAGACTTTGTCTCATGTACTTTGGACATATTATCAGGAGGGACCAGTCCCTGGAGAGGGACATTGTGCCTGGTAAAGTAGACGGTCAGCAAAAAAGAGGAAGACCCTCAACGAGATGGACTGATACAGTGGCTGCAACCACAGGCCCAAGCCCAACAACAATTGTGAGGATGGCGTAGGACCGGGCAGTGTTTTGTTCTGTTGTACACGGGGTCATTATGAGTCGGAACCGACTTGACACCTAACAACAACAACAAATACAGTGAGAAGGACTCATAAGACTAAAGACACATTTCATAAACTAACTCATCTGTTACCTAGCAACTGTGCCTAGAGAGATTTAGTTTGGAATTGCAAAGGAAACATGTAATTTTTAAGGAAAAAAAAAAATTAAAGATTGTAAATGCTTTAAAATCAAACCCTTTGTAATTCAAAATAGTGGAATACATTCCCAATCAGGAGCTAACTTTTGGAAGTTTCACAGCTCACAAATAGACGTCTCTGCTTCAGAATCTTTATAAATCCCAATGTTTGCACTAAACTTTCCTGAGCAACTGATCTTCACCTGATCTGAAAATAGCTAATGGACTATTCTCCTGAATTGAATGATCTGCTACATAACTTGGTATTTCTATAATCTTAGTAACAGATACAAGTAGATACCTGAGTGATTAGCTGTGACAATCTTTATCAATTATCACACAATCTAGTTTACTTACTACACATAATCATGCTAGAAAATCAATGAAAGGAAAAGAAACTTTTAAAAGATATTAGAAAAAATTAGTGTTTCTTTTTGTTATTTTTGTAAAGTTTTTGTCTTCTTTTAAATAGTGCCTAAAACATTGTCTTATCTATGTGAGATTCAGTGAATACTAATTGATAGTTGTTATGTTGAATTAATCCTATTAAATGTGAGTTCCACATACTTGGTTTTAATTTATACACTCCATAGAGAAAAAATATGTTTTGCTACAGTCATCTCTTGGCTTTTTTTCTTTTTTTTCCAGAATGACAACCAATGGAAGAAACATATGGTATAAACTTTTTCAAGTATGTTATTAATGTTAATTGATTTTAAGTAATGAATAAAAAGAATGAGAATGAGAACTCTGCTTGTTACATATCCATCTTTAGCCATCCATCTTTAGTGGTGCTTTTAAAACAGAAGCAACTATTTAACTGCAGTTGTGTGTGTGTGAGAGAAAGAGAGAGAGAGACCGATGTCACAAAAAGCATAAATAATTACACTTTTCAATTACAGGTCCACAATCCCTTATATGTTACATAATACTCTAGTGCACTCTGGAGCAGAACCATGTAATCAAACATTTTTATGGAGCAAAATGTATGAACATTCACAGTGGTGTCACTAGGGGGGCACGGGGTGTACGGGCCACACCGGCTGATGCTGTCAGAGGGGGTAACACCAAAATGACTATATATAAAATTTCTGTGTAGTGTTTCAGCAGAAACTTACTGTTTTTTATAAAAATATCCCTGTAGTGGGGGTAATCAGCACAACTGGATCAAAGCAAAAGCTAAGAAGTTTCCTGAACACATCCAAACACTTTGAGTGACAGAGTAGCTTGGGCTGGGGCCTGGAGACCATAGTTTTGGGGGACATCTAGGTCATTGGCATAATAAAGTTTATTAAGAAAATGTTCTCTATCCCATTTTGGTGAGTGTCATCTGGGGTCTTAACAGCTTGCAAGCGACCAGACAAGGATGCCCTTTATCACCGCTCTTATTCAACATTGTGCTAGAAGTCCTAGCCAGAGCAATTAGGCTAGACAAAGAAATAAAGGGCATCCAGATTGGCAAGGAGGAAGTCAAATTATCTCTATTTGCAGATGACATGATTTTATACACAGAAAACCCTAAGGAATCCTCCAGAAAACTACTGAAACTAGTAGAAGAGTTTGGCAGAGTCTCAGGTTATAAGATAAACATACAAAAATCACTTGGATGCCTCTACATCAACAAAAAGAACATCGAAGAGGAAATCACCAAATCAATACCATTCACAGGAGCCCCCAAGAAGATAAAATACTTAGGAATAAATCTTACCAAAGATGTAAAAGACCTATACAAAGAAAACTACAACGTACTACTGCAAGAAACTGAAAAGGACCTACTTAAGTGGAAAAACATACCTTGCTCATGGATAGGAAGACTTAACAGTAAAAATGCCTATTCTACCAAAAGCCATCTATACATAATGCACTTCCGATCCAAATTCCAATGACATTTTTTAATGTGATGGAGAAACAAATCACCAACTTCATATGGAAGGGAAAGAAGCCTTGGATAAGTAAAGCATTACTGAAAAAGAAGAACAAAGTGGGAATTCTCACTCTACCTGATTTTAGAACCTATTACACAGCCACAGTAGTCAAAACAGCCTGGTACTGGTACAACAACAGGCACATAGACCAATGGAACAGAATTGAGAACCCAGATATAAATCCATCCACATATGAGCAGCTGATATTTGACAAAGGCCCAGTGTCAGTTAATTGGGGAAAAGATAGTCTTTTTAACAAATGGTGCTGGCATAACTGGATATCCATTTGCAAAAAAATGAAACAGGACCCATACCTCACACCAAGCACAAAAACTAACTCCAAGTGGATCAAAGACCTAAACATAAAGACTAAAACAATAAAGATCATGGAAGAAAAAATAGGGAGAACGTTAGGAGCCCTAATACAAGGCATGAACAGAATACAAAACATTATCAAAAATGACGAAGAGAAACCAGATAACTGGGAGCTCCTAAAAATCAAACACCTATGCTCATCTAAAGACGTCACCAAAAGAGCAAAAAGACCACCTACAGATTGGGAAAAAATTTTCAGCTACGACATCTCCGACCAGCGCCTGATCTCTAAAATCTATATGATTCTGTTAAAACTCAACCACAAAAAGACAAACAACTCAATCAAAAAGTGGGCAAAGGATATGAACACGCACTTCACTGAAGAAGATATTCAGGCAGCTAACAGATACATGAGAAAATGTTCTCGATCATTAGCCATTAGAGAAATGCAAATTAAAACTACGATGAGATTCCATCTCACTCCAACAAGGCTGGCATTAATCCAAAAAAACACAAAATAATAAATGTTGGAGAGGCTGCGGAGAGATTGGAACTCTCATACACTGCTGGTGGGAATGTAAAATGGTACAACCACTCTGGAAATCTATCTGGCGTTTTCTTAAAAAGTTAGAAATAGAACTACCATATAATCCAGAAATCCCACTCCTTGGAACATACCCTAGAGAAATAAGAGCTTTCACACGAAAAGATATATGCACACCCATGTTTACTGCAGCACTGTTTACAACAGCAAAAAGATGGAAGCAACCAAGGTGTCCATCAACGGATGAATGGTTAAATAAATTGTGGTATATTCACACAATGGAATACTACGCATCAATAAAGAACAGTGACGAATCTCTGAAACATTTCATAACATGGAGGAACCTGGAAGGCATTATGCTGAGTGAAATTAGTCAGAGGCAAAAGGACAAATATTGTATAAGACCACTATTATAAGATCTTGAGAAATAGTATAAACTGAGGAGAACACATACTTTTGTGGTTACAAGGGTGGGGAGGGAGGGAGAGTGGGAGAGGGTTATTTACTGATTAGTTAGTAGATAAGAACTACTTTAGGTGAAGGGAAGGACAATATTCAATACATGGAAGGTCAGCTCAACTGGACTGGACCAAAAGCAAAGAAGTTTCCTGGATAAACTGAGTGCTTCAAAGGTCAGTGAAGCAAGGGCGGGGGTTTGGGGACTATGGCTTAAGGGGACTTCTAAGTCAATTGGCAAAATAATACTATTATGAAAACATTCTGCATCCCACCTTGAAATGCAGCGTCTGGGGTCTTAAATGCTAACAAGTGGCCATCTAAGAAGCATCAATTGGTCTCAACCCACCTGGATCAAAGGAGAATGAAGAACACCAAGGTCACACAATAACTATGAGCCCAAGAGACAGAAAGGGCCACACGAACCAGAGACTTACATCATCCTGAGACCAGAAGAACTAGATGGTGCCCGGCTACAACTGATGACTGCCCTGACAGGGAGCACAACAGAGAACCCCTGAGGGAGCAGGAGATCAGTGGGATGCAGACCTCAAATTCTCATAAAAAGACCAGACTTAAGGGTCTGACTGAGACTAGAGAAATCCCGGCGGTCATGGTCCCCAAACCTTCTGTTGGCTCAGGACAGGAACCATTCCCAAAGACAACGCATCAGACATGGAAGGGACTGGACAATGGGTTGGAGAGAGATGCTGAGGAAGAGTGAGCTACTTGTATCAGGTGGACACTTGAGACTGTGTTGGCATCTCCTGTCTGGAGGGGAGATAGGAGGGTAGAGAGGGTTAGAGACTGGCAAAATTGTCACGAAAGGAGAGACTGGAAGGGCTGACTCATTAGGGGGAAAGTAAGTGGGAGTGTGGAGTAAGGTGTATATAAGCTTATATGTGACAGACTGACTTGATTTGTAAATGTTCACTTAAAGCTCAATAAAAATTATTAAAAAAAAAAAAAAAGCTTGCAAGCGGCCATTTAAGATGCATCAATTGATCCCAGCCCATGTGGAGCAAAGGGGAATGAAGAACACCAAAGACACAAGGAAAATATTAGCCCAAGAGACAAAAGGTCCATATAAACCAGAGACTCCATCAGCCTTAGACCAGAAGAACTAGATGGTACCCAGCTACCACCAATGACTGCCCTGACAGGGAACACAACACAGAGTACTGGACTGAATGGGAGAAAAGTACAGAGCAGAACTCAAATTCTAGTAAACAGACCAGACTTAATGGTTTGACAGGGACTGGAGGAACCCCTGAAACTCTGGCTTCCAGATGCTGTGTTAACCCAGAACTAAAACCATTCCGACGCCCACTCTTCAGGCAAAGATTAGACAGGAGTATAAAACAAAAAATAGTACTTGTAAGGAGTGTGCTTCTTAGTTCAATCAAATACACAAGACCAAATGGGAGGCTCCTGTCTGGAGGCAGGATGAGCAGGAAGGGACACTGGTTGAATGGACACAGGGAACCCGAGGTGGAAAGGGTGAATGCTGTCACATTGTGGGGATTGCAACTAATGTCACAAAACAATATGTGTATAAATTTTCGTATGAGAAATTAACTTGAGCTATAAACTTTTGCCTAAAAAAGCACAATAAAAAAAGTTAAAAAAAAAAAAAACCTGTAGTTATCTAACAAGAAAAACATTTTTTGTAAGCCCAGCTATCACGTATCAATGTACCTACAAGGCTAAAACTCTATGCTAAGTAACTTTTTGAACCTTCTAATGCCCTCAAGTCAGAGCTGTCATTATCACCCAACTACAATGAGCTTTCATTCAGTGGTTTCGATCTGCATGCACCACAAGCATGCACTATTGTTTTCATTGCTGCACTGTTGTTTTTTACAGTTGCTGATTTTGTCATATTTTCTGGTATTTTAGCTACGAAGTTGTGGTAATTAGTATTTGTGAACCTATATCAATAACTTTTTTGAGAATGAAGTAGTAAAGGAAAAGGAGTGATATACAGGAATTACAATTTATGTGTAACATTAGTACAAAAAACATTACTAAGGATTCTATATGGTTTGCTATGGGAGGAAGTTCATGGGCGGAGGGGGGTGTGACACCACGAGTTACCCTACTAGGTGATACTAACCCTATTGATGCCACTGAATATTCACATGAAAAAGGATGATATCAATAAATAACGTGATCAGTTTAGGTCAGATTTTTGCTGCCAAACGAGTTACAAAAAGAATTTTAGACCCAAAGCCCACTTTTCAGATGAATACTAGACAGGCGTATAAAACAGTGAATACTAGACAGGCCTATAAAACAAGCAACAAATGTGAGGGACATGCTTCTTAGTTCAATCAAATACACGAGAGAGAAGGCAGGAAGGGACAGGAAAACTGTAGGAATGGACACGGGGAAGCCAGAATAGAAAGGGGGAGAGCGCTGTCACATTGCAGGGATTGCAACCTATGTCACAAAATAATATGTGTATAATCTTTTTTATAATTTTTATTGTGCTTTAAGTGAAAGTTTACAAATTAAGTCAGTCTCTCACATAAAAACTTACATACACCTTGCTAAAATTAAGTCAGTCTCTCACATAAAAACTTACATACACCTTGCTACATACTCCCAATTACTCTCCTCAAAAAAAAAATTTTTTTTTTTTAATGATACAGTCTGCTCCCTCCCTCCACTCTCTCTTTTCCTATCCATTTCGCCAGCTTCTACCCCCCTCTACCCTCTCATCTCCCCTCCAAGCAGGAGATGCCAACATAGTCTCAAGTGTCCACCTGATCCAAGCTCACTCCTCACCAGCATCCCTCTCCAGCCCATTGTCCAGTCCAATATATGTCTGAAGAGTTGGCTTTGGGAATGGTTCCTGTCCTGGGGCAACAGAAGGTCTGGGGGCCATGACCACCGGGGTCCTTCCAGTCTCAGTCAGACCACTAAGTCTGGTCTTTTTACGAGAATTTGGGGTCTGCATCCTACTGCTCTCCTGCTTCCTCAGGGGTTCTCTGTTGTGTTCCCTGTCAGGGCAGTCATTGGTTGTAGCCAGGCACCATCTAGTTCTTCCGGTCTCAGGATGATGTAGTCTCTGGTTTATGTGGCCCTTTCTGTCTCTTGGGCTGGTAATTACATTGTGTCCTTAGTGTTCTTCATTCTCCTTTGGTCCAGGTGGGTTCAGACTCATTGATGCATCTTAGAGGGCCGCCTGCTAGCGTTTAAGACCCCAGACACCACTCTTCAAAATGGGATGCAGAATGTTTTCTTAATAGATTTTATTATGCCAATTGACTTAGATGTCCCCTGAAACCATGGTCCCCAGACCCCTGCCCCCGCTACACTGGCCTTCGAAGCATTCAGTTTATTCAGGAAACTTCTTTGCTTTTGGTTGAGTCCCGTTGTGCTGACCTCCCCTGTATTGTGTGTTGTGTGTCCCTTCCTGTGTATAAATTTTTGAATGAGAAACTAACTTGAGCTGTGGACATTCACTTAAAGCACAATACAATTTTAAAAAAAGAACGTTGGTGAAGAGTAAGACAATACACAATACTGGGGAAGCCAGTAAAACTTGTCCAAGACAAGGTCGTGGAAGCTCCATAGGCACATCCAAACTCCCCTAAGGACCAAATTACCGTGCTGAGGGCTGTGGCCACCATGAACTCAGGGACCATCTAGCTCATTTGGCGTAACATAGTTTATAAAGAAAATGCTCTACATCCTACTTTGGGGAGTAGCGTCTGGGCTCTTAAAAACTTGTGAGCGGCCACCTAAGGTATTCCACTGGTCTTACCCCATCTGGAGCAAGGGAGAATGAGGAAAACCAAAGACACAAGGGAAAGATTAGTCCAAAGGACTAACGGACCACAGGTACTACAGCCTCCACCAGACTGCGTCCAGCACAACTAGATGGTGCCCAATTACCAGCACCAACTGCTCTACCAGAAGAGGACGTCAGGCTCACTCCCACCCTCTTCATGGCTTGACTCTTGTTCTTTTAGAAGAAACCACAGACAAAACTATAAGGTGTTACTCACTATGATCATTACTATGAGAGAAACCAGAAAGTGAAGATGTAGAGAAATTTGTTCCCTTGTGCATTGCTGGTTGGTCCCGGACAGCGCTGGAGAAAAATGCAGAACAGAATTCTAACTCACACACACACAAAAATGACCAGACTTACTGGTCTGACAGAGATTGAAGAAACTGAGAGTATGGCCCCTGGACAACCTTCTAGCTCAGTAATGAAGTCTCTCCTGAGGTTCACCCTTCAGCCAAAGATTAGACAGGCCCATAAAACAAAACAAGACTAAATGGGCACACCAGCCCAGGGGCAAGGTCAAGAAGGCAGAAGGGGACATGCAAGTTCATAATAGGGAACCTAAGGTCAAGAAGGGGAGAATGTCGACGTGTCATGGGGTTGGCAACCAATGTCACAAAACAATATGTGTACTAATTGTTTAGTGAGAAGCTAGTTCTGTAAGCATTCATCTAAAGTACAACAACAACAAAAAAAGAATTTTAGATTTTCAGACTTTTTTGGATTTCAGAATTACAGAAAAGGGATTGTGGCCATGTACTATGCCTTAATAGACATTTAAGAATTTGTGACTTTTCTGTAGTTAGTTCCTTTGTCTTGCTTTAGCCTTGCACTTAATAAGAGCTCATTAAATTTTGAATTGAGCTGTTAAATAACACAAAAGACTGTTTCATATGTTCTGCACATATAATCAGTTACACGTGTAAAATGTTTACTATAGCACCTGGCACATAGTGAGCACTTGATAAATGTTACCTTTCAGTTATCTGGAAACCCTGGTGGCAGAGCGTACCTTGGAAACTTTATGGGGCAGCTCTACTCTGTCCTACAGGGTCGCAATGAGTCAGAACCAACTTGACAGCAGTGGGTTTTATTTATTTATTTATTAGTATTATTTTTCTTATAACCATCGAGTTGTCAAGAAGCCAGTTTTATCTCCATAGTCTGTCACAAACTAACTGTTGATAACGATTATCTTGCTTGTTCATTTTAAATGGTCATGACTGTGAAACAGTCTGATTCTTAGTCAGAGAAGAGTGTTTTAGTATTGCCCTAAAGAACAAATCATAAGAAGATACAGCTTTTGGAGACTGCTGGTGATCAACAGCAGCACCTGACCAGATGAACAAGTACTCTAGTGATTGTGGGTCCATTACATGTCTCAACAGCTATGCTGGAAGCAGGCATTTCCAAGAACAGTTAGTACATATGCACAGTGTGGTAAGGAGCCCTGGTGGTGTGATAGTTAAGCACTTGGCTACTAACTGTAAGGCTAGAGGTTCAAACCCACCAGCTGCTCGAGGGAGAAAGATGTGGTAGTCTGCTTCCCTAAGGATTACAGTCTTGGAAACCCAAAGGACAGTTCTACTCTATCTTATAGGGCTGCTATGAGTCTCAGCAGACTTGATGGCAACAGGTTTAGTTTTGGTATATATACAATAATTATCAGTAGAATCATTTTTTAAAAGGATTTTTTTTACAATAGATTAATTGATATACAATTTACATGCCATAGAATTCATCCACTTAAAGTTTACAATTCAGTCATTTTAGTATCTTCAGAGTTGTGCAAACACCACCACAGTCAATTTTAGAACATTTTCATCACCTCAAAAAGAAAGCCTGTATCCTTTAGCTATCACCTTTCAATCTCCCCATTTTCCTCCCCCAGTCCTAAACAACCACTAATCTATTTTCTGTCTCCATATATTTGCCTATTCTAGACATTTCACATAAATGGAATCATACAATTTGTGATATTTTGTGACTTGTTTCTTTCAATTAGCATGTTTTCAAGATAGTCGCATCATTTTTAATAAAATTTTCCCGTTATATAATAAATACTAGCTCATTGTACAAAATTTGGAAAATACAGAGAAATAGAAAAATGGTAGGGGGGGAATCACCATTAGACTCATTCCCCCAAACAACTGTTTTAATATTTAATATATTTCCTTTTAGTAATACAAGAACACAGTCACATTGCAAAGAAAGAAAGAAAAAAATCAAACAACAAAGAAAAAAAATCAAACAACATAGGGGTATATAAAATAGGAAGTGAAAGCCTCTTTTAACCACTTTTTAGTTTTATGTGCATCCTTCATGTCTTTTTCCTATGCATTTACATATACATAACCAAAAAAACCAAATCCTTTGTCAATGAGTCAATTCCGACTCATAGCGACCCCATAGGACCATAGGATTTCCAAGGAGCAGCTGGTGGATTTGAACTGCCAACCCTTTGGTTAGCAGCCGTATCTCTTAACCACTGCACCATCAGGGCTCCTATACATACATACACATGTATATAAATGGCAGGAGGGTTATGTAAATGGGATCAGTCTGTAATATTCTTCTATAACTTGCTTTTGGTACATAATATGTCTTGGGAATCATTATATATCAATATAAAATAATTTTCATTTTGACAGCTTCGTAGAGAACCCAAATATGGAGTCAAATATCATTTATTTAATCACTCCCAGTAATAGACATTTAGATTATTTCCAATGTTTTGCTACTATGAACATCTTATGAACATCTTAGTGCACATGTTGTTGGGCAAATGTGCAAGTAATTTTGTATGATGAATCCCTAGAAGTGAACCTCTTGGGTCAAAGGTCATGCACATTGCCAAATTCTCCTTACGAAGAGTAGGCCAAGTCACACTTTCACAGAGTTTATAAGAACTTTTTTCCTTCATATCAGTATTAATGGCAAAAATTTGACATATTGACAATCTGACATTCTCATTTAATTTGCATATTTCTGTTCTGAGACTGAACATCTTTCATAAATTTATCAATTTTTTTTGGTGAATTGCCTATTTATATTCTTTTACAATTTTCAACTGGATTGTTAAAGAGTTTTATTGATTTTAGGAACACTTTTGTTTTTTATTTTGAAAATATTTCCTTCTAGCCTGTTATTTGTGTTTTTAACTTGTTTATTCTATCTTTTGTTATAGAGAGGTTTCTTTTTAGAAATTTCAAATCTGTTTTTTTTTTCCTTTTTATCTTCTAGGATTTATGTCTTGATTTGGAACTTCTTCCCTAGCCTCAAATTATAAAATACTCTCCTATGTTTTGTTTATGTTTATACTTTCATATCTCAAAATTTGTTTACATATGGTATGATATGGAGGTTTTTTTCTGAATAGTCCATTGTTCCAATGTCATTTGTTCCTTTCTCCAAACATCTTAATTGCCATCTTTATCACATAAGATTTATGTATCTATATTTAGTTCTATCTGTATCTATACAGAATGTTCCCAGACTATTCTGTTCTACTAATTATTAGTCTATTGTTGAACTAATGTCACATTTTCATTTACTGAAGTTTTAAAATATGGTTTGGTAATGACTGAGACAGTTGCTGTAAGTCCCTGTTACCCCTCCACAAGGAGCCCTGGTTGCACAATGGTTAAGCGCTCGCTTGCTAACCAAAAGGCGGTGGTTTGAACTCACCCAGCGGTTCTGTGGGGGAAAAGACCTGGCAATCTGCTCCTGTAAAGAAGCCTAGGAAACCCTATGGGGCAGTTCTACTCTGTTCTATAGTGTCCCTACGAGTTGGAATCAACTCTAGGGCACACAACAATAACCCCCTCCAGAACCTAGATTGTGGTCTCTAAATACTTTTTCCTATTAAAAAGAACCAGAGCTCTTCGTTGAAATGACTGATTGGTGATTGAGGGCAGGGAATGTACAAAATGGGCCTGGACATCCTGTTGCACCACAAAGTAAGGAAATTATTAAAGAACACTGGAAACATGTCAAAAGGACTTAGAAGCAAACCTGCAGAGGCCAAAGCTGGGACAACAGGAGCATCAAAATAAGTAATACTTGGAGTTAAATCACATTAAATATTTTTAAGTCTACGAGTTAAAAATGATACTAAGAATTCATTGCATAGTGAAAGGAGTCACTCCCACTTCCAGTCCATGATTCTCAGACCCATGTATTCTGACTATGGGGGAAATGGTAACATATACTGGTCTCTGATTATTCAAAGCTTATACTGCATCCTTAAGACAGAACCCCATCCTTTCATGGTATTTCCAGGCTGTGTAACTGAGTGTTCAGTTAGGCATATCACCTTTCAATTAAGCCAGTTGCTTCTGGGTGATGAGAGATGTGGTAATACCAGACAACTCCATAGGCACGAGCCCACTGCTGCATTTCCTTTACCGTGAAATGAGTTCCTTGATCAGACACAATGCTACAGAGGATGCCATTAATGTGGATAAGGCATTTTGCGAGTCTATGGATGGTAGTGCTGCCAAAAGCATTGCAGACGGCGAAGGTAAAACCATATCCAGAATGTGGATAAACCTCTGCCTCTTTCATGATGGAAAAGATCCAGTGTAATTAAAGGCCATGAGGTGGCTGGTTGGTTCCTGCGTAAGGGTACCCAGGAGCACCCCCGGACAACCTCTTTTGCTAGGAGGACTCACAGGACTTGGCATATAGTTGTAATCATGGCTATGACTTACTGAACTGAAAGGATATCAAGCAAAACCAGCAAAGTGAAAGGCACACGGGGCAAAGTTTGTGGGAAATCAGGTGCAAGAGTCCCCTCCCAGGAGAGTCACACAGGACACACTTATATTCCCCAGCAACAAGTTGTGACAATACCTGTGAAATGTTGTCTACTAGGGAAGCTCATTATAGACTCAGCATCCAGGATTTTTGGGGAGGCTAGTCAGGAGGAGGTTGCCTGGGTAGAGCAAAAGGTTAAGTGCTCAGCTACTAACAGAAAGGTTGGTGGTTTGAGTCCACCCAGCACCTTAGAAGAAAGGCGTGGTGATCTACTTCTGAAATGTCACAGCCATTGAAAGCCCTATGGAGAGCATTTCTACTCATGGGGTCATCATGAGTTGGATTCAACTCAATGGTTTTTTTTTTTTTTTGGTCATGGAGGCAGCCTCTGCCTGGCAGATACCAAAATTCCAGACTTCCAGGGGGAAAGCAGGTGTTCAGCATAAATCATATTGTTTATATAAGATTTTATGTATAATGAGCCATTCATCAGTTCTGGGAATGGTGGGAACCCTCTTGAAATCCAGGTTCCCAGATGCCAGCAAAGGGCCAATTATCTGGGTATGCCCAGTATGTTACAAGAGTCCTCATAAGAAGAATGCAACAGGGTCAAAGTCAGAAAAAGGAGAAGGCCTTGTAATAACGGACGCAAAAAGAAGTAGAGTCAAAGAAGATGCTACACTACTGACTTTGAGGACAGAGGAGGAGGCCACAAGCCAAGCAGTAAGGGCAGTGTCTAGAAACTGGAACAGGCAAGGGACAGATTCTCCCCTATAACCTCCAAAAGGAATGCCAGCCCCATAGACACCTTGATTTTAGACTTCTGACCTTCACAACTGTAAGAGAATCAATTTGTGCTGTTTTAAGCCACTTAATTTACGGTAGTTTCTTATAGTAGCAATAGAAAACCAATACAGTAGGCATATGGAGTTTCACTGTACTACTTTATCTACTTTGGTGAAATTTTCTATAATAATTTTTTTTTTTTCTTTTTTTACACAAATAAAACAAGCATTGGAAAAGTTAACATGGGTTGACTACTAGTTGGGCAAGCCCTTTGTTTTTTAATTTTTTTGCTGTTCTTGCACATTTTATCTCTCAGGTACATTTTTTAAGTGGTTTATCAAGTTTCAATAAAAAAGATCATTAAAGACTTTATTGGAATATTATTGAATATCCAAATTAATTTGGGAAAAATCATACCAAAGTTAAGTGTAACAGGATGTCCCTGCTGGTCTAAACTGATTGTTGTGTACGTCTAGTGGGTCCCTTCTCACTTGCAGGAGTTGAAGAAGGTATATGTTCTCCAATCACCCTGCCGATGACTGGGTGGGTGAGTTCTACGCAGAGAGAAAGGAGAAAAATCTCTCACTCTTTGGCCTCCCTTTCATGACGCATTCTCAGCATAGCTTTACTACCAGAATGTAGATATTTAAAGCCCTGTTTGTCTTCTTATGTTTGTTATCAATTGGCTCATATTTAGCATTTCTAATTATAGTCTCTGAAATCACCACTACATTGCAGATAGCCCACTACAATGATGGAGCTTAATGTTGCTGGAAGAACACAAACAGAATTGATTCTGAGCATTTTGAAGCATGTCTGGAGACTCTGAACAAAACAAAGCAAAAAAAAAAAAAAAAGACCCCCCCCCCCAAAAATGAGGGGCAAGGGTGGAGGCTGCTGGGAAAAGATGCGAAATTTAGGCAACAGTATTGATGTGACTTCATTGCTGAAACCCGTAAAGTCTGAGGATACTATAATGTTATGAGTAACAAGCAGTTTTCTAAGAAAAATACAACAGGACACATCCTTTCCACTATAACTACTAGATTGCTTTGGTACAGCAAAGAATATTCTAATGATTTCCTTCAGATTTAATTCAAATAAGAACCTGAGTTTCATCTAGAAGGTAAATCTCTAAACTCTGTTACTAAAAACATATTTTCTCATAGTTCATCCTTATCTTGTAAATTGTCTAAACTGAATTTAAAAATAAAGTAGATAAGGCTTTTAAATTATAGTAGGTTTAATTAAAAGTATTATTCTAGAATTCAAAAATAAAATTCTAATTTGACAAGGTCTCCAAATTATTGTTTGAATAGAAAGTGTTATAATTGCCCAATAGCTGCTAATTTTTGTTTCTTCTACTTAGTGCTAATTAGACAAGATAAAGTTGTTTGTTTTTTTCTGGTATTGGGAAAGTGAATAATTATTTGTGTAATTATATACAATGAAACAAGTATTAGAAGCATTGGTGCGTGTGTGTATGTGTTTTTGTAGGGTTTCTCTGAAATCCCCCTTAAACCAACGAGTCAACCTTGTAATCTCAGGTACCAGCTCCTGCCACTGTAGTTGGCTGACCTACCACTAGGGGAGCCGTTAGATTTGAACACTCCCCATTCCAGTTGCTTTAAGCACAACAGTGGCTCGTGGAGGGCTCCAAAATGTGAGGCTAAGGAACCTGGAGTTAAGACCTCAGACGTGCAGGATCTCCCTGTGGAGGAGAGTTTCTAGCTGCTGGAGAATCAATTTAGTTGATGAGGAACGGCAAAGGGGTTGGCCTGACTTGGGCACTGGAACAAAGAGGTTCAGAATATAAGGAAACAGGTCCAGCAAAAAGGTCAGAAAACCAGGATCCATCTCAAGTTTAACCACTCCTCTCTTCATGAAGAGAGTTAGGGTACATTATGAGAGTAAGGCAGGGGAGGTCCACAGATGTGGAAAAGGAGCAAATTAAGAACTGCAATATCATCCTAAATGGACAGAGTCTGAAAGCATTCCCCTTGAAAATGGGAACCAAATAAGGATGCCCTTTATCACCACTCTTAGTCAACATTGTGTTGGAGGTCCTAGCCAGAGCAATTAGGCTAGAAAAGTAAATAAAGGGCATCCAAATTGGTAAGAAAGAAGTAAAAGTATCTGTATTTGCAGATGATATGATCTTATATACAGAAAACCCTAAAGAATCCACAAGAAAACTACTGGAATGAATAGAAGATTTCAGCAAAGTATCAGGACACAAGATGAACATACAAAAATCAGTTGGCTTCCTCTACACCAACAAAGAGAACATCGAAGAAGAAATCACCAAATCAATACCATTTACAATAGCCCCTAAAAAGGTAAAATACTTAGGAATAAATCTAAACAGAGATATAAAAGACCTCTACAAAGAAAACTATAAAACACTGCTGTAAGAAACCAAAAGAGACCTACATAAGTGGAAAAAACATACCTTGCTCGTGGATAGGCAGACTCAGCGTTGTGAAAATGTCTATTCTACCTAAAACGATATACAATGTAATCCCGATCCAAATTCCAACAGCATTTTTTAATGAGATGGAGAAACAAATTACCAACTTCATATGGAAAGGGAAGAGGCCCCGGATAAGTAAAGGATTACTGAAAAAGAAGAACAAAGTGGGAGGCCTTACTTTACCTGATTTTGGAACCTATTATACTGCCACAGTAGTCAAAACAGCCTGGTACTGGTACAACAGATACATAGACCAATGCAACAGATTTGGGAACCCAGACATAAATTCATCCACCTATAAGCAGCTGATACTTGACAAAGGCCCAAAGTCCACTAAATGGGAAAAAGACAGTTTCTTTAACAAATGGTGTTGGCATAACTGGACATCTATCTGCAAAAAAATAAAACAAGACCCATACCTCATGCCATGCAGAAAAACTAACTCGAAATGGATCAAAGACCTAAATATAAAATCTAAAACGATAAAGATCATGGAAGAAAAAATAGGAACAATGCTAGGAGCCCTGATACATGGCATAAACAGTATACGAAACATTACTAATGTACAAATACCAGAAGAAAAAAAAAAAAAAAAGAGAGAGAAACTAGATAACTGGGAGCTCCTAAAAATCAAACACTTAATGCTCCTCCAAAGTCTTCACCAAAGACAACATAAGCTGGGAAAAAATTTCGGCTATGACAAATCCAATCAGCGTCTGACCTCTAAAATCTACAAGATACTTCAAAACCTCAACAACAAAAAGACAAAATACCCAATTAAAAAATGGCAAAGGATATGAATAGGCACTTCACCAAAGAAGACATTCAGGCAGCTAACAGATACATGAGGAAATGCTCTGGATCATCAGCCATTAGAGAATGCAAATCAAAACTACAATGAGATACCATCTCACCCCAACGGGGCTGGCATTAATTCAAAAAAACACAAAATAATAAATGTTGGAGAGGTTGTGGTGAGACTGGAACTCTTATACACTGCTGGTGGTGATGTAAAATGGTACAACCACTTTGGAAATTGATTTGGTGCTTCCTTAAAAAGCTAGAAATAAAACTACCATATGATCCAGCAATCCCGCTCCTTGGAATATATCCTAGAGAAATAAGAGCCTTTACACAAATAGATATATGTACACCCATGTTCATTGCCTCACTGTTTATAACAGCAAAAAGATGGAAAAAACCAAGGTACCCATCAACGGATGAATGGATAAACAAATTATGATATATTCACAGAATGGAATACTACACAATCATAAAGAAGAATGATGAATCTGTGAAACATCTCATAACTATGGAGGAATCTGGAAGGCATTATGCTGAATGAAATTAGTCAGATGCAAAAGGACAACTGTTATATAAGACCACTATTCTAAGAACTCAAAAAAAGGTTTAAACACAGAAGAGAACATTCTTTGATGGTTACGAGGGTGGGGAGGAAGAGAGAGGGGTATTCACTAATTAGATAACAGGCAAGAATTATTTTAGGTGAAGGGAAAGACAATACACAATACAGTGGAAGTCAGCACAACTGACTAATCCAAAAGCTAAGAAGTTTCCTGAATATGGCCAAACACTTCGAGGGACATAGTAGCTGGGGCAGGGGTCTGGGGACCATGGTTTCAGGGGACATCTAGGTCAACTGGCATAACAAAGTGTATTAAGAAAAGTTCTGCATCCCACTTTGGTGAGTGCATCTGAGGTCTCAAAAGCTAGCAAGAAGCCATCTAAGATGCATCAATTGGTCTCAACTCACCTGGAGCAATGGAGAATAACGAACACCAAAGACATGGGGAAGATATGAGCCCAGGAGAAAGAAAGGACCATGTGGACCAGAGATTCCATCAGCCTGAGACCAGAAGAGCTAGATGGTACCCCAACCCGAAACTACCACAAATGATTGCCCTGACAGGGAACACAACAGAGAATCCCTAATGGAGCAAGAGAAAAGTGGGATGCAGACCTCAAATTCTAGTAAGAAGACCAGACTTAATGGTCTGACTGAGACTGGAGGAACCCCAGAGGTCATGGACCCTGGATCCTCTATGAGCTCAAAACTAAAACCATCCCAACTCTTCAGACATAGACTGGACTGTAAGACATAAAATGATACTCATCAAGAGTGTGCTTCTTAGCTCAAGTAGACACATTAGACTATGTGGGCAGCTCCTGTCTGGCGGGAAGATGAGAATGCAGGGGGGACAGGCGCTGGTTGAATGCACATGGGAAATACAGGGTGGAGAGAAGGAGTACGCTGCCACATTGTAGGGAGAGCGACTAGGGTCACATAACAATGTGTGTATAAGTTTTTATATGAGAAACTGACTTGAATTGTAAACTTTCACTTAAAGCACAGTTAAAAAAAACAAAAAACTGGAGCCTGAGTCTTTGCTAAGGCAGCCTCAGGGGAAGAAGGAAGAATCTTGTCCAGAAGTGAAGGTTCTGCCTCACAGGAAGGACAAGCAAAACATGCCTGGTGCATTTTTCTGTTTAATGTTTTTCTCTGAAACCATCCTTCAAGAAGAGTATTCAATCACAAATCAGAAGGCCTGGGTCTAGTCTCAGTTTTGTCAACAACACTAGCTGATAAGGTAGAAGATAATCTGACCCCCCCACAAATTCACAGGATGTAAGCTGGTCAACCCAAGTTGGTTAAAATAGCTATTTGTTCCAAAAATCATATACCTAATTACTGGTTTTTCAAGTATTGATAATTCTGGTGCCTTAGGGTGTTATTTTGCAATATTTTGAATCATTAGACATTTCTGCTATTTCTCAGCATTTGGGAAAGTTTATTTTCTGTTACGTAAGCAGAATAAAAAAAAATTTTTTTTTTTAAGCAGAATATTTAAGCCCCATATATTTTAATTCAGCATTGGCCAGAAAATATAACTGAGGCATAAGCTTTAGGCATTGGTTAACAACTGCTAATGAAGAGCCTTAGAAGAGTAGGTGACTATTCACCAGTTGCTTTGAGTACCTTAGCCCCTAAGTAACCATTAAAATTTGTTTGCCAGAATTTGCAGTACTTCAAATAAGCCCACGTCTCTCTTCAGGTTCCTGCCTCCTTTGGCAAGGGTCAGGAGAGTTCTCATGAGCCCTGTGGATTTGGAGTAATACTGCCCACTCCCCAACCCACCAGCTTCTACTCTTACAACTACAGCTGAGAAAAGGGGCCCCTAGAGCTCCGTGTACTTCTGGCAAGTGCCCTTCTCCTCTTTTCCCCCTCACACTCACCCATTCTCTGCCTTTCTGCCATTAAAGCCAGGCTCATTTTGCCTTTAGCCTCGTTTATGGCAGTCTCCACAAACAGCCTGGCACCTAGGCTACCCTTCATCCCAGTACAGGTCAGGACCTTCCCCTTCCTGATTCCATCTCCCATTCACTGCCTCTGGACAGTCAGTGAAATCCCCCGTATCCTCAAACTCTTCTATTAATGCTTCCTGTACTTTTTTTAAAGTGAAACTTGGTTCCCCCCAAGTCACTGCTTCTCCGTGTAGCATTTTCACATGATGGCCGGATGTACTACTGAGCCCAAAGTTCGGATGTGGGTTCTCTTTGCTCCCCAGTGCCACTTCCAGATCGTCCTCCCTTCTACATATTCTCAGAAGGAATACATATATGTTATTTTAAAATAATTACTGGAAAGAGTACTCTTTCAGCACCTCAGATTAGGTCCACAATCTCTAATGTATAATTTGGTAACGTTACAACATGCCAAAGGACCGCTAATTCTTCCCCCCGGCCCCCACCCAGAGGTACTGAATAGAGAATGTATTACAGTAACGTACTTAGGGATCCAGGAGTCCCTGGGTGGTGCAAATGGTTAACATGCTCAGTTCCTAACAGAAAAATTGGAGGTTCAAGTCCAGAACACCTCAGAGGAAAGGCTTGGCTATCTACTTCCAAAAAACCAGCCATTGAAAACCCTGTGGAGCACAGTTCTACTCTGACACACATGGGTTGCCACGAGTCAGAATCCACTTCACCACAACTGGTTTCGTTTTTGGAGCTGGGTACCTGCTGAAGTTTCCTGGCTTGTAACAAGGTGATGGCAGTGGATATGGGGTAAGGGGTAGAATGGACGGATTCAGGTAATGTTTTGGAAACAAAATCAAGAGGGTTTGCTGATGCACTGGCTGTAGGGAAAAGGATGAAGGAAGGATGATGCCTAGGTTTTTGGCCTGAGGATGGTGCATTAAATTGAGATGGGGAAGCCTTGGAGGGGTGGGAGAGCAACAGATTTGGGCCATGGAAAGGTGAGGAAATAGCAGTTGAGGAAGAGGGAAGAAAATCAGTCCTATTTTGCATATTGTCAAAAGATGAAAAAACCGAACAAGCAAGGAAATTGATTTCATTTCCACTATTGCAACAGAGAAAGCATCTCAGATTGGAAGATCAAAGTGTCTCAGCAGGGTGGTTTTGACTTAAACTTCTGTACAGAGGAATAGACAAGACATAGACGAGGTGATTTTACAGTTGGGATTGTTTTGGTAACCAGGGGGAGTCTCAACCAGTCAGACGAAGAAGGAATGTTTATCTTTGCATCTACAAGTTTTGGGGGGGCAAAGAGTTCAGCTAATCATTTACGAGACAAAGAATGGGAATTCGTAGGGTCTGTGTCTGGCCTTGTCACACAGCAACAAGGGAGTCATCTGCAAGTCTTATGAGTCGTTGGAAACAGTGGACAGTGGGTTTTACCTAATCTAATTCACATGGAGAAGGGTGGTTTTCTGCAGTAAGCCATTTCCGAAACACTGAAAGGTAGGACAATTCAGCAAACGAAAGATTGGGGGCATGAACCTTCACTGTTTTCCGGGAGCACAGGGCTCAGGTTAAGTTCAATACTGTCCATATGTTAAACTTGAGATGTTGGAGATCTCAGGTAGAGATGTCAAGCAGGTGGCTGGATACATAAGTATCCATAAGAGAGAGGTTTGTCTTTAACTAGAGCTGCCACAACAGAAATACGGCAAGTGGATGGATTTAAAGACTAGAAATTCATTTTTTCACAGTTCTAGAGGCTAAAAGTACAAATCAAGGTCTTGGCCATGTTGATTCCTTTCTTGTTGGTAGCCACAGGTGTTACTTGGTTGCTTAGCTTGAATCCTTGCACGCCATCAGTCTTCTCCCATGTGTGTCTTTACGTCTATTCTAGACTTTTTATAACTCAGAAGTGATTAGGCTTAAAATCTACCCTACACAGGTATCGCCTCATTAACATAACAAAAGACCTATTTCCAAACAGGATCACATCCATAGGTACAGCACATATTTTGGGGTGACCACTTCAGTCCATAACAAGGTTCAAACCTAGAAATATATATTTAAGTCCTTACCATTATAAATGATATTTAAAACCACAGGGCTGGATGAGATCACTAAGGGAGAAATTATATATAGAAAAATGAGGGTCTAAGATGGCACCCAGAAGAACTGCAACCATAAAGGTTAGGTAGAAAAGAGGCTGGCAAAGAAGATAGAGAAGTAGCCAAAGCAGATAGAGAGGTAGGTAGGAATCAAACAAGTGAGTTTGGTGCCACAGAGGCCAAGAGAGGAGAGTGTTTTCAGAAAGGGAGAGTAGAGAACTGTGTTAAAAGTTGCTGAGAGGTAAGATCAGGGTAGTGACCATTAGAATTGACAAAGGAGTAAAAGAAGCAATTTTTTAAAGATAAAAGATACCTCTGAACATGTTCTTTATGCTTACAGAAATAAAATAGGTGTCTCAGTTATCCAGTGCTGCTGTAACAGAAATACCACAAGTGGGGGGGCTTTAACAAACAGAAATTTACTTTTTCACAGTTTAGGAGACTAGAAGCCCAAATCCAGGCTGCCGGCTCTAGGAGAAGGCCTTCTTTTTCTGTTGGCTCTGTTTCAGCTTTTGTTCCTCGGCTCTCTGGTGATCTCCACGTGGCCCGGCATCGATTCTCCCCCATCTCTACTGGTTTGGTTGCTTGCTCAATCTGCTCTTTTTATATCTCAGAGATGACTGGCTTAAGAGACACCCTACACTGACATGGCCTTGTTGACATAACAAATAAAACCCATTCCCAAATGCGATTACATACCATTGCCATCAAGTCCCCATTCCCAAATGCAATTACAACCACAAGTATACCATTGCCATCAAGTTGATTCTGACTCAAAAAGACCCTATATGACAGAGTAGAGCTGCCCTATAGGGTTTCCAAGGCTGTAAATCTTTATGGAAGCTGACTGCCCATCTTTCTCCCTCAGAGCTGCTGGTGGGTTTGAACCACTGACCTCTGGTTAGCAGCCAAGCGTTTTAGCCACAGCGCCACCAGGGCTCATTTTGGAACCAATATTTATAACACACACTTGTGGGGAACACAATTCAATCTATAACAATAGGAGAGAGCAGAAAAATGATGATACAAGAGAGGCAGAGGATGGCTAAAGGAAGACAGTCCTTGAAAAGGCAATAGGAGATGGGATTCAGGACACAAGCAGAGAGAGGTTCCACCATTGGGCTGAAGAAGGGACCTTTCCAACAGTGTAATAAAGATGAATTAAAAGATGGAAAAATGAAAGTTCAAAGATTTGGTGGGAGAAAAACAAGGAAGATGTCATTCATTTTCACGGTGAAGTACAGATGGGGGTAATCCACTGAGTAAGGGAAAGGGGCATGAGATTATGAAATGAAGTAGGTGTGCTGGGGAGTGGAGTGAAAGAACAAGTCCACCAGCAAAAAACATGATGGGATTGTTGGGTAGTGTCCAAGTACCCATTCAAAGTCTGAGTTTATGAATTTAAAGCGAAATCACTCAACTTGGTTGTATGCTTTTCCCTAACAATGCCCAGTGACCTAAGTATAGGCAGGAAAAGATAGACAGGAGGGTTCATTCAAGGGTGTAATTTTATTACTTACATATAGTGGACAGGGAGAGGGATTAGGTTGTTGAAGACATAGGAAAGTAATTATGTAATGTGTATACACTGGACGGTGGGGGTTTCACTCCTGATCTAATACCAGGAGTAGAAATCTTAGGATGGTTCTCTTCGGTCTCACACAGTTGCCGGTGGGGCTTTCACTTCCTTACTTTCCTATGCCCCCAGCCATCCACCTTGTTCAGGGCCTCATTTTTTGGAGGGGTTAGGGTGGAGCTTAGAAGTGTTTTTGGCCATAGAAGAAGTCATCCAAAAAGAGTAGTCCCCATGGTCTGAAAAAGAATTAAGTTACAGGTGGTTGTTTTACAAGCAATATTTTAAAAGGTAGCCACTTCTGAGATGCCCTCTCCCAAGAAATACAACTACCACACCCCTCAGCACAGGCAATGTGTGGCACTCCCTAGCACAGCAAAGAAGGATCTTCTGGTTTAGGTAGAAGGATAGGAATCCATATAGGGTATGATTACATTCTAATTAGGCTTAAGGCTGGGTTTAGGGTTGGCTTCCACGGGTCCTTCAGGTGCCAGGCAGTGGTACAGCTTTTTGAGGCAGACTTTTTCTCTCTGTGTGGTAACCAGAGGCCTAGGAGGCCCTAATGGATATTCTCTTCCATCTGTTGGGTCTGTTCCCTCCTCCCTCTCCCAAAACCCTATGAACTCCTGGCACTTTACCTAGCTTTGTTTTGGTTGTTTCTTTTTTCAAATTGATTTTTTTTAAAAATTTTTTTATCGTGCTTTAGGTGAAAGTTTACAAATCAAGTCGGACTCTCACACAAAAATTTATAAACACCTTGCTATCTACTCCTAACTGCTCTCCCCTTAATGAGACAACACACTCCTTCCCTCCTCTATTTCTTTTCGCGTCCATTCGGCCAGCTTCTGGCCCTCTCATCGCCTTCAGACAGGAGATGCCAACACAGTCTCATGTGTCTACTGGATCCAAGAAGCTCATTCTTCACCAGTATCATTGTCTACCCCATAGTCTAGTCCAATCCCTGTCTGAAAAGTTAGCTTCAGGAATGGTTCCTGTCTTGGGCTAAGAGAAGGTCTGGGGACCACGACCTCTGGAGTAATTCTAGTCTCATTTAAACTGAGTCTTGAATCAACATATACTTTATTGATTAAACTTCACTCATTGTCTTTACATATGCAGAGACCTTTTTTTTCTTTTTTTTTTGTTTGCAACTTACGAATCAAAAGCTCTGACTCTATAGCTATTGTGCTTGAAACAGACTTCAAAAGCCTATTTTGGAAGTAGTGATCTCAAACATCTTGGAGGCAATGGATGAATCAGGGCCTGCCAGTAATTCTTTAAATTTCTATCAGAAAGTGTGAAAAGAATAAGCACAAAAATATTTTTCAGTCATTTATATCATACTGCTGAATAAAAAAAAGCTGTTAAAACACGTAAGTAATATAGCGCCATTTGTGGGATGAGAAATAATTATATAAATTCACTAACGCTTGTCTATGCACAGAATGTCCTAGGGATTCAGAAGAAACAGTGGCTGTCTCTGAGAAGGGAAAATGGATGCCTAGGGATCTGTGGAGGGAACAAGGCCTATTGTATTTTTTTTTAAATTTCCCCTATGTTTAATTATGAAAAATTTCGAATGTAGCAAAACTGAAAGAATTTTACAGGAAACATCAGTATATTCACCACCTAGTTTTTAACACTAACATTTTACTATACAAAATGTGGAAATTCTCAAACAGTATCATTAATATCACACGCAAGTAAAATTTTGCTGAAAATCATTCAAAAGTGGCTGCAGCAGTACATCAACAGTTAATTGCCAGAAATTCAAGCCGGATTCAAAATAGGATGTGGAACCAGCGACATCACTGCCAATGTCAGATGGATCCTGGCTGAGAGCAGAGAATACCAGAAGGATGTTTACCTGTGTTTTATTGACTATACAAAGGCATTCGACTGTGTGGATCATAAAAAATTATGGATAACATTGCAAAGAATGGGAATTCCCGAACACTTAATTGTGCTCAAGAGAAACCTGTACATAGATCAAGAGGCAGCTGTTCAAACAGAACAAGAGGATACTGTGCGGTTTAAAGTCAGGAAAGGTGTGTGTCAGGGCTATATCCTTTCACCATACCTATTCAACCTGTATACTGAGCAAATAATCTGAGAAGCTGGACTATATGAAGAAGAACTAGGCATCAGGATTGGAGGAAGACTCATTAATAACCTGCATTATGCAAATGATACAACCTTGCGTGCTGAAAGTGAAGAGGACTTGAAGCACTTACTGAAGTTCAAAGACCACAGCCTTCAGTATGGATTACACCTCAGCATAAAGAAAACAAAAATCCTCACTACTGGACCAATAAGCAACATCATGATAAACAGAGAAAAGACTGAAGTTGTCAAGGTTTTCATTTTACCTGGATCCACAATCAATGCTCATGGAAGCAGCAGTTAAGAAATCAAATGTGACACTACATTGGGCAAATCTGCTGCAAAAGACCTTGATAAAGTGTTAAAAAGCAAAGATGTCACCTTGAAGACTAAGGTGCGCCTGACCCAAATTACAGTGTTTTCAATCACTTCATATGCGTGTGGAAGCTGGACGATGAATAAGGAAGATCAGTGAAGAATTGATGCCTTTGAATTATGGTGTTGGCGAAGAATACAAAATATACCACAGACTGCCAAAAGAACGAACAAATCTGCCTTGGAAGAAGTACAACTGGAATGCTTCTCAGAAGGATGGCAAGACTACGTCTCACATACTTTGCACGTGTTATCAGGGGGGATCAGTCCCTAGAGAAGGACATCATGCTCGGTAGAGGGTTATCGAAAAAGAGGAAGACCCTCAACGATATGGGTTGTGTAGCCGCAATAATGCACTCAAGCATAACAATTGTGAGGATGGCGCAGGACCAGGCAGTGTTTTGTTTTGTTGTACACAGGGTTACTAAGAGTTGGAACCTAACAACGACAACATACTTGCTTTATTTGCTTTATCAATTTTTCTATCCCTCTTCTGCTTTGATACATTTCAAAGTAAACTGCAAATATACCTTCACTTCCCCCTAAATTCAATATTAATATCATTAACTAAATTCTCAGGTGCACATTGTGTATTTCTTTCACAGCATTTATCACAACTCCACTTAAGGAATATTTGGTTTGTGTAACCATGCTTAACATCTGGCTCCCTGACTAGACTATAAGGTCCAAGAGAGCAGGGGTCTTCTGTCTTACTTAATCCTGCGTTTCTGGTGTCTACTGCATAACAGATGCTCAAACAAGTATTAAATATTTAATTGGATTCTTTAAGTAGGGTCATTAGTTCATTTATTCATCAATTGTTACATCACATTTTGTCACCTCACTTCTCTTTTAGGGTGCATGCGTTGATTATAGTCTAACCTAGAGTCTTACATTTTAAATTAAGCAGTAGAACTGGACTAGGGTTGAGGATAACCCAGTTGCACTGGAAAACATAATTACATAAAGTTTATTGACTAGGCCTTTTTTGTGAGGCCAGCTGAGTAGAGGTGCTAACTAAGGCATGGCTGCTTGAACTAAAAAACTAAACCCATTGCTGTTGAGTCAATTCCGACTAACAGTGACCCTACTGGACACGGTAGAGCTGCCCCATAGTTTCCTAGGAGTACTCGGTGGATTTGAACTGCCGACCTTTCGGTTAGCAGCTATAGCTCTAACCACTATACCACCAGGGTTTCCATGGCCATTTGAGGAGGGCACTAATGAAAAGTTTGTATTGGCCATTGCAGTTTCCACCTCCAGATGTGAGAGATTATTCAGCAGTTTAAAACTAATTACCATAGGCACTATTTTCCATAGGAAGGCCCCTACAACTGAGTGATCTTGGCCAGGTCATCTCTATGAGCCTCAATTTTCTCACTTGTAGAACAAAGATGATCTCTTAAGTTTAGTCTCCCTTTGTTAACATTCTGCCAGGACATTACAGGCATTGTGGCTCTTAATCATTGTTCTATCACTCAGTAATTGTTTAAGTTTGGCTAGGTTACCCTCTGAAGGAGCCCTGGTGGTGCTCTGGTTAAGCACGTGACTGCTAACCGAAAGGTTGGCAGTTTGAACTCACAAGCTGCACCACAGAACAAAGATGTGGCAGTCTGCTTCCATAAAGGTTAGAGCCTTGGGAACCCTATGGGGCAACAGGATTGCTATGAGTCAGAATCAGCTTGATGGCAATGGGTTTGGCTTTGGTTTTAGGTTACTCTCCATCAATTCATTTGGATTAAATGAGATTTCAAAAGCCTTCTAAATGATCTTCCTGTTTCTATTCACTACACAGTAGTCAGAGTAACCAGATTAAAATGGGTTCTAAACCCTGCAACAATTTCCCATCTCATTTGGAATAAAAGCCAGCAGTTTAAGGGGGCGCTGGTGGTTCTGTGGTAGAATTCTCGCTTTCCACGTAGGAGGCCTGGGTTCGATTCCCAGTCAATGCACCTCATGTGCAGCTACCACCCATCTGTCAGTAGAGGCTTTCATGTTGCTATGATGTTGAACAGGTTTCAGTGGAGCTTCCAGAGTAGGTAGCAGGACTAGAAGAAAGGCCTAGTGATCTACTTCCAAAAATCACTCATAGCGACCCTACAGGACCCACAGTTTCCAAGGAGCGGCAAGTGGATATGAACTGCTGACCTTTTGGTTAGCAGCCAAGCTTTTAACTACTGTGCCACCAGGGCTCCATAAAAATCCTATGCATCGCAATTGTCCAATCCCCAAATATTCTGTTTTGGGTCGGGGGCAAACCTGATGGTAGCTAAGAATAACAGTGGCCTACAAGGTCCTATGGAAACCCTGGTGGTGTAGTGGTTAAGTGCTATGGCTGTTAACCAAGAGGTCAGCAGTTCAAATCCACCAGGTGCTCCTTGGAAAGTCTATGGAGCAGTTCTACTCTGTCCTATAGGGTTGCTATGAGTTGGAATTGACCTGATGGCAGTGGGTTTGGCTTGGTTACAAGGTCCTATATGATCTCACTACTCTCCTTTCTCTCTCTGCTCCAGACACACTGACCTGTTTCTTGGATGCTCTGGGCACCCTGCCATCTCAGGTACATTCCCCTGCTTTTCCCTCTGTCTGGAATGCTCTTCCCCCACATATAGTATGGGCTGGCTCCCTTACCTCCTTCACATCTTTACTCAAACGCCATCTTTTCATTGAGGCCTACTCAGGCAACTTTACTTAAAATTACATCTTCATCCCCCCTTTTATTTTACTTCGTAGCTCTTATTAATTTGTAACATATTATGAATGTAAGAATGAATACTGTTTGTAAACACATATAATACAATGCCAGCTATACTGTTCTCTGTACAAATTACATTCTCTTGTCTAGGCCAGTGGTCTGTGGTCTGAGGGGATAAAGCTTGAGGACTTAGGGTTCAGCATCTTTTAGGAAAATATGCCTTAATGCAATCCAGGACTAATATTCATTCCTCGACAATCTTTTACAGGATATCTAAGTGCCACGCGCTCTTGAATAGAAACATGAACAGTATCACTTTGGCGCATTCATTCAACAAATATTTACTGGGCGCCTTGTCTGTGTCAGTTCTGACGGAAGACAGCTGCTACAAGCATTTCGGGATCACACAGTTCCATCCCTGAAAACCGAATCCCCAGATTGGCGACGGGGAGTGGGGGGAGCACGCCGGGAAACGCCGGGTCCCGCCAGCAGAGGGCGTACTCCAGCCCCCTACGCGGCCTCCGGTCCCACCAAGGCTCCAGGCTCCCACGCTCGCTCCCGTGCGCGCCCCCGCCCGCCGCGTCACGTGATGCGGCCGCGGAACCTGAGCTGTGGGGCCTAAACCGAGCTAATTTCGTTGCCGGTGGCCGCTGCGGGGGCAACCGTAAAGGCTAATCCGAAGGTGTGAGGGAGGCTCGTGGAGTCGATGCTTCCTCAACCACGTCAGGTCGGCTCCCGTTACCTTTTCACCATTCGCTGCTCTGGTCGCCCTGAGCGTTTGCATGAGCTCTTTCGTGTGGAGAAGCTCCGGTGACCATGTAGGCGGAAAGAGTAAGGAAGCTCCCGGTGCCTGGTCCAAGGTCAGCGCTGTCGGCACGCCGCTCCCGCGCCCACCACACCCTCGGTGCGGGGCCCATCGGCCGGTTGGTTCTGGTGGGAACTCCGGCCTCCAGTTGTGGCCTGGTCCAGCGCCCCACGAAATCTCGCGCTGTCTCGCGAGAGTGTAAGTTGAAGGAACATGGCGACGTCTAACCTGTTAAAGGTAAGACTCTCAATGCAGCCTGGCTTTTACTCTGTGACTGCCGGGTTCAGCTCTTCAGATAGGCTAGGTTCAGGTTCAGCAACGAGATGTGTGAGTGTCCAGGGGCTGCCCACCGGAAGGGAATCAGCTGCGACTGCCGCAGAGGAGCGGAACGCGGGTGCCTGGCCTTGCGGCCGAGAGGCTCTGGTTGTCCCTCCCGCCGGTTGCCCGGCGTGTGAAAGGCCCGGCTGCGGGCTGACGGGGAGCGGTGCTTGTAAGGGACCAGCTCTGGCCGGGAGGCTGAATGCTCGTACTGTGGCCTGAGGGATTGGGCCGTTAGTACTCGTGGGGTCTCAGTTTCTTCTGAAGCAAGAGTCTAAGACGAATAAAAAGAAAATCAGTAAAATGCTGCCTAACAGGTTTCAATGACTAGACCCCCATCTCCTCAATCCCTGTTTTCCTCATTTGTACGAAATTCCAAGTCAGACCGAGCAGTGCCTCCAACCCCACCCCCTTCCTCCCTCCCTTTTCCGCACGACGCACCTTCCCTCCTATCTCCCAGGCCCCTACCTCCTCTTCTTGAATTCTTGTTTTTCCTTAAGAAACTGCTCCCCCCTCCACTCACTCACCCCCGCCCCCATTACAGCACCCAACCAAATGACAGCTGATGAAGTGCTACCATCGTTTTAGGGCTTAGGAAAGTTACCTTATCAAAACGTTTAGTTTTATGTGTTTGGGATGGCAAGGTAGATCTAGGCCCAGAGGGACAGGTGCTCTACCGTCAGTTAAAAAGTTTGAAAGAGAATGAGGAAGACATGGTACTAATTCGTTCTATGTTTGTGTTTATAGTTAGGAAACTTTTCCTTAAAAGCATTGACTGAAATGTGGATAGTGATCTGCTCAGGAAACATAAAAACAAAGGATAAACTGTTCCTCCCTCAGACCCATTATTATGCCTTCAGGCAGTGTAGATGGATAATAGAAAATAATATTAAAATATACCGGATGCTCACCTTTATGTCTTCTTTAGGCCACTGATACTGATTGCTTAATAGGTGAAACTGTCTTATAAACTGAAAACCTAATTTTACGAACTTAACAGGCAGTGTCTTGCCTTTTAAACTCGACTGCCTGAATTTCTGCAACTTACAAGCTGTATGGCTTTGGGGTAGTTTCTTAAGCCTGACTTATCAGTGAAAGGAGGTTATCAATAGCACCTATTTCATAGGAACATTGTGAAGATTAA
The DNA here is from genome assembly GCF_030014295.1 of Loxodonta africana. NCBI lineage: Eukaryota > Metazoa > Chordata > Mammalia > Proboscidea > Elephantidae > Loxodonta > Loxodonta africana. The sequence continues at coordinate 128,536,247 of NC_087348.1, forward strand.
ATGAATTAATGTATGTAAAATGCTTTAAACAGTACCTGACACTTAATTCGTATACCCGTACCCGTTGACATCCAGTCAGTTCTGACTCATAGCAATAGTATAGGACAGAGTAGAACTGCTCCATAGAGTTTCCAAGGAGCGGCTGGTGGATTTGAACTGCCCGCCTTTTTGGTTAGCAGCCCAGCTCTTAACCACTACGCCAAACCAAAAAAACCAAACCCGCTGCCGTCTAGTTTATTCCGACTCATAGCAACCTTGTAGGACAGAATGGAACTGCCTCATAGGGTTTCCAAGGAGTACCTGGTGGATTCGAACTGTTGACCTTTTGGTTAGCAGCTGTAGCTCTTAACCACTGCGCCATCTGTTTCCACCACTACCCAGTACACATAAATTACTGGAACTATTTCTCCATCTGTCCCATTTCTTTAAGAACTAATTTACAGGAGTTGAGCATCCCATCCTACTCTGCTTTCTTTTTCTAACAGATGGTATAGCAGAGTTGTAATGTATTAGTCCAGAAAGAAATTCGTTAACTTCTGAAGACTATTGTTAATGCGTCAGTGTTTACTAGCAGTAGTGTATGTTATTAATCAAAATGTGTTTAAGAAATAATTGGGTTCCTACCTTGTGAAGTTTTTGACCTGTTGATTACCTGAATATGAGGCAAGCTCTCCTCCTTGCCCCCCCATACTCAAAAGAGTATTGTTTGAAGGAGATATAAAAAGTATTGTTTGGAGGAGATACAAATCTGAAGCTACTTTAAGTCAAAGTTAGTAAATGGTTACCATGTAGAGATTATGAATCTGCATCTATGGGATACACATATAGAATGGAAAAACTGCCGTAACGTATACAAAGTGGACATTTAGGCTTAGGTTAAAAGATCACAAGACTTCAAAAAGTGCTACAGTTCAAACAGCTTGTAAATAAAAGGAAGTTAACATGGTTTGAAGAAAACTGTTAGGGGGCTCAATCACTCTAGTGAACATGAAGACGGATGCCAAAGATACATTGGAAAAATGTCAATAAAATTACTTTATAAAATGTTGACTAGGAAAAAAGCAGAATTTCTATATGAATATTATTTTATATGGTATGTGATGTAAAATCTGTATAACTAACTTACTATGATAGGTATTGTAAATAGACATTTGATTCTTTTATCTATATCCACAAAAGTTTATGTACTCAAGTTGGCCTGAAAACCTTTTTTTCCTCTCCTCATTGGGAGATAGGGGGGATAGTCATATATTAAAAAGTAGATAATCATAAAATAGGAAGACTGAGAAGTTTATCTTTTTGGAGAAATGTAGTGAGACCCTGTCAGATAGATCTATAACATAATTCTTAGGAAACTTGTATTCCTAAGTTTAATAGAGACAGGGCTGGCTAGGGAGTGATCAAATTAAAATTAGCCTCATTTTCTTTTTTTGACAGGATTAATAGGCTTGTAGAATTCTCAGGAATGCCCAGTTTGGTTCCTGGCCAGTATACCTTAAGCACAGCCACCACCTATATGTCAGTGGAAGCTTGTGTGTTACTATGATGCTGAACAGGTTTCTGTGGCACTTCCAGACTAAGATAGACTAGGAAGAAAGGTCTGACAATCTATTTCAGAAAATCAGTGAAGACCCTGTAGATCACAGTGGTCCCATCCTGTTGTACACGGGGTCACGACAAGTTGGGGGCCGACTCGATAGCAGCTAACAACAACTTTAGAGAAATGCCCTACACATTGTGTAATTAGGCTTCACCAGGACATGTTTGAGACAATTATTATGTCTATATGGTCAAGATGGAGGAATGTGGGATGGATGAGAATACAGTCATAGAATTTGATTCCTTAACAACCGTACTTGCAGAGCGATGAGTAATAAATCACCATCAGCCTGAGAGAGGCCGTTAGTGTCCTGCTGAAAGAGTCCAGCCCTATCCTGTTGGATGAAGTTTATTGAATTTGTGGATGACAGACAGTTCAGAGGGACAGCTCATATGTTGTGAAAGATAACAAGTTTTCAAAACTTTCTTGGTATGAAACGTACTGAGTCATAACTCAGTGCAAAAAAAACACCTTTTTTGTATTGAAATATGATGTAGTAATAATCGTAATCTCTTTTTAAAACAAGTAGATTACTGCTTAATCTTGGAAGTTTATAGATATACAAAGATTTGTGTTGTACATTTTGACATACACAGTTATCAACTGCTTAGGGTTGTTACAGTTCCCAAAAGTTTGCGTATTCCTACTTTATTATCTCTGTCGTTTTTCCTTACCTCTCCAAGTGTATCTGTAGAACATTTGCAGGATAATAGAGTTTCATCTTCTGCTTTAGATTATTTTGTTAACATACAGTTTGGTTTGTTCCTTTATTTTTGCATTGTAGGATTATCATCTGGGCTTTCAGTGCTCGTTTTCTTCATTTCCAGTTAGTTATCTTATTCCAGATAGCAGTTATTCAAAACTTTTTTTTGCTGAGCTTCACCCCTCTTAATTCTTAGAAGATTACTTTACCCAGCTAGTTGGAGTGTCCTTAAGTTACTTGATTGTTACCAGAAATTTTTCTAGCTTCCCCTGTATTCTCCTTTCCAAACCACCTCCTAAATTGCCTCCTTCAACCTATTCTTGTTGAGCCCTCCTTTCCCCCCGCCCCCAGGTCTTAGCGGCATGTGCCCTCTTTTCTTTCAGACTCCTTTCTTCTCAGATCTGATTCTGCCTCAAGCCCCTGCCCTTTTCTGTCTTTTCATTCACTATTACAGCTTTTGGAAAAGCACCCCCCATGTATTATAATTTATATACCTTTATAATTCTTTCTCTCTCTCAACTTACTGTGATCTTTCCCCGGGCATTGTATTGAAACTGTCAGTCTTAAGAGCATCAACAACTGCTTGGTTGCCAAATGAAATTCATCCTCTTTTCTGATATTGTTAATCACTTCCTTTGCTGCCTTTTTGGTTTTTGATGACATTATCTTCATGTTCTGCTGTCTTTCAAATCACTTATGTTTTCACTGGCCTGCCTCTCTCCTTCTTGCCTCCTTCCCCTCTCACCCTAAGTATGATTTTTTTTTTTTCTGAGACAGTCTTAACTCCCATGATTTCACTGTTTTTATCTCTTAATTCTGATCTGAGCTCTAGACCAAAATGCAGTTCTGACTATATCACTTTCTTGTTCAGATACTTTTAATAGTTTAAATTCCTTGAACTCTTTTGAGCTTGGTCATCTTTTCACTAATAACTGTAACTTGCTAACGCTCTATTTCTCTTTCTGTCTCTCACTCTCTCTGTCTCTCACACACACACCCCTACCTATTTGGCTGGTTACTTGTTGGTTCTTTAGCATACCAGGGTCGTCAAGACTCTATGTTTCCTGTTTCTTCTCTAGAATGACCCCCTCCCCTCAACATATGCCTGTTAAAATTTTATTTATCCATCAAGAATCAGCCCAAATACCTCTTTTCTAAGTGCTGTCAGTTGGAATTAACACTTGCCTTCTCTGCATAGCAATGGCACTGCCGTCAGTCTCTTCTAGCACCTATGTCTTATATGTTTTTTACAAGACCTGTTTACATACCTAAGTCCCTCTCTGGATTGTAAGCCCATTAGTGCAGGGACTTTATTTTATTAATCTGTGGATGCCTTACCATCTATTCTAATCTAGTGTGGTGATCTCTCATATTAGGTGCTCTGTAAATGAGTGATAATTGATTAAAAAGAGAAAAGTAATATAGTAATCAACACATCAGTAAATGAGTGTTGATTGGCTAACAGGAGGAGTTCCTGGCTTTATCCCCTTCCTAATTAGATAGAATGGGAGAGAGAAGGGCAGAGGAGTATAAAATCAAACCATCAAAGGAATCGTAAAGTTTAAAATGAAATATAAAGCACACTGCTTTTCTCACTGCAAACTTTTTGATCCTTTGGGGCAAAAGAAAATGGAAGCATAAGGGAACAATTCAAACCATCTGTAGAATTTATTCGTTATTACAGTAATTTTATTAGGTGTCTATGTGCAAGGTAATTAACTACAAATAGTTAATGTCCTCAGCTGAAAGGTTGGTGGTTTGAGTCCACCCAGAGATGCCTTGGAAGAAAGTCCTGGTTATCTACTTCTGAAAAACCAGCCATTGAAAACCGTATGAAGCACAGTTCTGCTCTAACACACATGGAGTCACTGTGGGTTGGAACGATTCGAGAACAGCTAGTATGTGCAAGGCACCATGAAGGATACAAAGATGTATAAAAAAGATCCATGCGCTTTGGGAATTTACTGTATACTGAAGGAGATAAAGAAGTACTGATGATTTACTATAAGGCAAGAATTTCAGGAGTGTTACTCTGTGCTATGTGGAGGAGATGGAGGCAATCACTTCTGGTGGGATGATTAAGGAAAGTTTTGTGGAGAAAGCATTGGAGCTGAATTATGAAAAAGGAGTAGGATTTTGGTACGTGGCGATTAGGAAAAAATATGGTAGGAATATAGACTAGATCAGTTTGGCTATGGTATAGGCAGGACTACAGGCCGTGTTGCATTCTGTGTGAATGGTGCTCCTTGGAATTGTGTAGCGTAGTAGCCAAAATACAGGAAAATAGTAGGAGATAAGAGTACAAAGGAAAACCAGGGTCAGATCGTGAAGAGTCTTCAATTCTAGGCAAGGAGTTTGAAATAAAGCTCTGTCAGAAACCAAAAACCAAACTGTTGACATCGAGTTGATTCTGACTCATAGTAGGTAATGGGAAATATTTGGAAAATATGTGAGCAGAGATATACCAAGCCCTCAATGTCTTTTTGGGCACATGAAAGCTGTTCTCGTCATTACCTACCCCTTTTGGGTTTTTTTACTATGTATGTACTGAGAATCTGATTTGGAGGGTGACCATGGTGAGGAGCATTTATGCTGATGATACCATATTCACTGAAACTATAACAAGAGTCATTAAACCTATGGAACATAAATTCATTCAACAAGTATTTATTCAGCATTTTCTAATTCCAACTAGATAATGATAAACCAGGCAGACAAATTCCTAACCTTATATAAAATAATTTTTATAGGGAAAGGGGCAAAAAATATACAAGCCAAATAAATATAAATCAAGTTGTGATAAATACTATGAAGAAAACAATCAGGGTAAAGGATAGTATTATTATTGTTATGTTAATGTGCAATGGGTATGTTATTATTTTTCCCTAATAATATTTTACTGTGTTTTTTCTAATAGTTTATACAGCAAGTTAGGTTCCCATTTGACAGTTTCCACTCATGTTGATCAGTGACATTAGTTATATTTTTCACGGTGTGTCGGCATTTTTTTATAATGTGTTATGGTTGTTCCATTTCCAGTATTCTAGTTTCCCTGCCCCCTTACCTTCTTATCTTTACTTTATATTAAATGTTGACCTTTTGGACTCTTACAGATGGGTTTTTAGTACAGCACCGTTCTAATGGTTAATATCCTTTATTTTGTGTGTTTCTCTGCTTTTCTGCTAAAAGGTGATTTCGGGATCGTTTTGGTTCAAGTTTTGAAAAGTGCTTCAGGGCAATAGTCTCAGGAAGTCCTCTGGTCTGAGGTGGTCCAGTTAGTCTGGCCTTTTTTAAGAATTTAAGTTCTACATTTTTCTACCATTCTATCTGGGATCGTCTGTTGTGACCCCAGTCAGATTGGTCAGTGGCGGTAGCCAGGTACCTTCTAGTTCTTGTAGTCTCAGGGTGGTTGAGGTTGTGGCTTGTGTATGCGCTCGGCCTGGTAGACTTGTTTGTTCTCTGAGATTTTGGTTACCCTCTTACTCTTTTGCTCCTGACAAGTAGAGACCAATAGTTGTACCTTAGATGGCGGCTTGTGAGCTTTTAAGACCCTGGATGCTACTCACTTCACTAGGATGCAGAGCGTGAACTTTGTGAACTGTTGTGCCAGTTGACTGAGTTGTCTCATGAAACTATTGTCCTAAGCTTTCCAACCTAGAAGACCAATCTTGGAAGGTGTTAGGTTATGTCTGAGGAGTATCTGTAGTTGTGTCTTCAATGAATATATGTGCCTGCCTATACATACCTCTATTTACTCATTTTATAGATACTTCTCTGTCTGTTCTCACATATGTATATACCCGTATATATGCCTGTACCCGTATTATGCCTGTACCCATCCATATGTCATCCTAGACTCGTTTTTTCGTCTTTGTTGGAGTTGTTGCCATCTTTTGTACGTTACATTCTTCAGTTAGGCATCCTTTTCTCATGAACACTTCTCAGTAGCATTATTTACTTTGGTCAAGCTGTGCCCACTACACCCACATTTGGTGCCACTTTTCCTGTCACCACAAATAACAAGTATCTACAGTCTAAAGCTTACTTCCCCCTCCTGCTCCTCTTCCCCCTGGTAACCACCAATGAACACTGGTCTCTTTATATATGTCTATTCATATCTTCTTATAAATTAGGTGTTGTTATTTTTGATAGTATTGTCAGCAGATGATATTTGAGGAGAGACCTTAGTGAAGCAAGGGAGCAAGCCATACATATATTAGGTGAAGAGTTCCCAGAAGAGGAAGTACAAAGGCACTGAGTCTGCAACTTGCTTGGTGAGTAATACAGATGTGATACCAAGATTTGAATGTTGGTAATGAATGTTGTGAAGATACACAATTGGATAATTCTGTTTATTAAGTCTATTCAAACATAGGCTTCACTAAGAACCTAACTTGTCAACATTTTATGGGCTTGATGGAAATTACTTTTTGGAAAAATGAGCATCCAAGAGGGATGTGACCTTCAGGGCTGCTTTCACTCACTCCAGTGTTCTGTCCTAGAGACATGGTTACATTAGACAGCCTGGGGACAAAGCTGATCCAGGGGTGTGTATGTTGGCTGTGGATAGGGGTGGGAATATTGGACTAAGTCAGTAACTATAAAAACTGTGTGATAAATGTTAATATGGGAATCTTTAATGCTCTATGAAAATAAATGAGTGAGTAGTTATAATCTGGTATAATATGTTAATTAAAGCTACTAAATGAAAGTAATAGTTTGGAATAAACTTTGAGAAATCAATCATTTATCAAATGAATTTGAGGAGGAGAATTCAAGAAGGCACTAGGCATCTGTCTGCTGGACAGGGAAGGAAGATGGGGAAAGAGATGGGTAAAGGCAGAGTTTTCTTATGAATTATTTTGCCCAGGGTCCTGGTGAACCCAGTTGTATCACTAAAAGCGACCTCGCTCCTGCTATTGGTATATTATGTAGGATTGGTGCTTGATATGCTGTATAAACAAAGAAGGGTAAAAGTTAGGATAAAACGTTGGTCATAATGCTTTAGAGTACTTACAGGTAATATCAAAAGCAACTGATTTGTGTAACTGGGATTTGCTTATCGCGTAAATCTCTGGCCACCTACCTCGTGCTGTATTCTTATCTAAGTGTCAGCGATACAGTAGTAAATGTGACAGACAAGGTCACTAGTCTTTGGAGTTTATATTCTAATGGGTAAAGACTGACACCAAAGAAGGAAATAGTAAGCTGGATAGTTTTTGCTGGTAATGAGGGCTATGATGAAAACACTGTAATCAGGAGTATTCAAAAGGTAGGGGCCCTCTTTGATGTATATACTTACTTATTTACAACAGAAAATAACTTTATTTTTTCCCCCAAATATTGATTTCAGTGATGTTCCATGAATTTCGCTTCCCTGCCACTTAATGACATTTCAGCCAGGTCCCATAGTCTTCTGGTCTTTTCCAAAATATTCAAAAATTTAGTCTGAATTAAAATTTCAGTCTTATAGCCAATCAAAGCATCTCTCTTTATCGCCCCAAGACCTTGGGACTGTTCTGATCTCTATGAAGAGGAATAGGAAAAGGGCATTTTTTAGATTGGATGGAGAAGGTCTCTCTGAGATGACATTTGAGCTGAGACCTGAATGATCTGCATTCTAGGCAAAGGTCTGGAAGTGCAGTGGTTAGCTTGGCACATTTGAGAAATAGCTGGAAAGGTTGGTATGGCAGGAACATAGTGAGAATTGCCAGTATTCAAATATACACCGTAGTTTTGTGGTTCTTTTGGTTAATGGGCTTTACAAATGTGGTTTTACAATCACCGAAGCAGCTCATAGACAGTGTGAGAAACCAGGCATTCAAATAGCTACCCTCATAATTTACACCTGCAAATTGGGTCCCTTTTGTAAAGTTATTGGTGTCCCTGGGTGGTGTGGCACAATGTTTAAGAGCTCGGCTGCTAACCAAAAGGTTGGCAGTTTGAATCCACCAGCCATTCCTTGGAAGCACTATGGGGCAGTTCTTTCTGTCCTGTAGGGTCAGTATGAGTCAGAATCGACTTGACAGCAATAGGTTTGGTTTTTTTTTAGGTGGTATAAATGGTTCATGTGCTTGGCTGCTAATTGAAAGGTTGGAGGTTTGAGTCCACCCAGAGGTGCCTCAGAAGAAAGGCCTGGTGGTCTGCTTCCAAAAAAATTAGCTATTGGAAACCCTATGGAGCACAGTTCTCTGACACACATGGGGTTGCCATGAGTCAGAATCGACTTGGTGGCAACTGGTTTGGTGTTTTTTAACATAGCACCAAGTTTTATATGTGTACACAAGCAATTAGGAGTGACCCGTCCCTGGAAAAGGACGTCATGCTTGGGAAAGTAGAAGGTCAGTGAAAAAGAAGAAAGAAAGAAAAAAAAGAGGAAGACCCTCAATGAGATGGGTTGACACAGTGCTTGCAACAGTGGGCTCAAGCAAAACAATGATTGTGAGGATGGTGCAGGACAGGGCAGTGATGAGTCAGAATGGACTTGACGGCACCTAACAACAACAAATTATATACCAAGTTTTTTTCTTGAAGATAAAATGGGACTATTGTACACAAATGCATTGATTGAAAAAGTACTCTTGAATTTCAGTGGGAAGTGTGTAGATTTTTTTTGAGTGATAATGTTACTTAGAAAGATTTACATAGCATCCTTCACTCCTGGCCTATACCATCTTCTCCCACACCAAACACATTAAAAATATTAAACTCCTGTAATCACTTTCTTTGTAATGCACGTTCATTTGTTTTACTTTGGGACTTTACTGTCAGTCAGTTTTAGAACTGATTCTTCCATTAGGGAATATTTTTCAGATAAACCTGAATATACTCTATTTGAGTCAGGGCAGCCAAAATATTGTATTAATGGATCCTGATTTCTTCATATTGATTATAGCAGGGAAAGGCAATTGAACCTTTGTTCACTTGTTATTCTTTGTTATTTTTTTTCTCCCATACTGTTTTCATCTGATTGTGAGAAACCTGACACTGGTTTATTTTTTTTCCCAGTCCTGTGGGGGAGATATTAAGTAAAAAGCAACTTAGTAGTAAATAACTTTTAATTAAAATTAAAGAGGAAGGGAGAGTACAGGAAAAAAGAAATGAAGGCCAAGAGTTAAAACGTCAGTATTTGTTTAAATTGAACAGTACAGCCAAAACTCAATTCATGACCTCTCCCAAACCATCCAACTCAAATACATTCTTGCTCTGTATTTCTTCTTTTGGTCAGTGATTCCACCATCCATTCAAGTCAGAAATCTGAGAGCCATGTTGTATTACCCAGTAGGCAGAAGGAGGATATGTTTGATTAGGATACTGGCAAAGACCTCCTTTCCCCCATAAAAAGAAAAGTGAGAAAAAAATGTTGAATGGTTTTAGAAATATTTGATTTTTTTTTTTGAGAAAACTTTTGGACTTTTGACCTGTATTTTAGGATTAGTTTTGTTTGTGTTTTGAATTATATTGGGGAGTAGTGATGGGGAAGGAACTATAGTCATTTGAGAGCTTAGGGCTTTACCACTTTTTTTTTACTGAGCCATTTTCAACATTCTTTCATTTCTACATCTAATTATTATCAAATCCTGTTATAGCTGACCTTTTGTTTAGCAGCAGAGCTCTTTAAGTACTACACCACCAGGGTTCTTCTTGCTTATATGGACGGTTGCAGTAGCTTCCTGTTAAACTTATTTGAATTTTTCCTTCTTACGTTGATCTTTCTAGAAGTTACATGTAATCATGTCATAGCCATTGGCTACTTCGCATCCAAAAAACTATTTTAATTGGTCATAAACTGTTACACATGGGCTCTCCATGAAGTCAACTCGACGGCAACTGATTTTTTGGCTAAACTGTACTATCAATGCAGTAATGCCTCCTTATCTGTGGTTTCATTTACCTGCATTCTGAAAATATTAAATGGAAAATTCCAGGAATAAATAATTCATAAGTTTTAAATTGCACTAAGTTCTGAGTCCAAAACCAAACCAAACCCAGTGCCGTTGAGTCGATTCTGACTTATAGCGACCCTATAGGACAGAGTAGAACTGCCCCATAGAGTTTGCAAGGAGCACCTGGTGGATTCGAACTGCTGGCCCTTTGGTTAGCAGCCATAGCGCTTAACCACTACGCCACCAGGGTTTCCATGTTCTGAGTAGTATGATGAAATTTCACCTTGTCTCTGTCCCACCTGGGATGTGAATCATCCCTTTGTCCATCCCATCCATGCTGTATACAGTACCTGTCCATTAGTCACTTAGTAGCCTTCTTGGTTATCAGATTGACTGTCGAGGTATCCAGGTATCGCAGTGCTTGTATTCAAGTAACTGTGGGGTGAAGGCCATCTTGTTTATGGAATGGCTTTACCAGTGCTTCATCCCAGAGTGAAATTGCTATAGCAATTGTTATAATTGTTCTGTTTTGTTCGTAGTATATATAGGGTTCGGTACTATCCATGGTTTCAGGTGTCCACTGTGGGTCTTGGAACTTATCCCCCACGGATAAAGGGGAACTACTATGTTTAGCTCCTGCACATTTGTCAGTTTGTCGTACTGTGGGGCTTGCATGTTGCTGTGATGCTCGAAGCTATGCCATTGGTATTTCAAATGCCAGCACTGTCACCCAGGGTGCACAAGTTTCAGCTGAGCTTCCAGAGTAAGACAAGGGAGAAGGACCCAGCAGTCTACTTTTGAAAAGAATGAGCCAGTGAAAACCTTATGAATAGCAGCGGAGCATTGTCTGTTAATAGTGCTGGAAGATGAGCCTTTCAGCTTGGAAGGCATTCGAAATATGACCGGGGAAGAGCTGCCTCCTCAAAGTAGAGTCAACCTTAATGACTTTCGGGACCTTCATTAGCTGATGTGGCATGACTCAAAACAAGAAGAAACAGCTTGAAACATCCATTAATAATCAGAACATGGAATGTACAAAATATGAATCTAGGAAAATTGGAAATTGTCAAAAATGAAACGGAATGCATAAACATTGATATCCTTCGGCATTAGTGAGCTCAAATGGACTGGTATTGACCATTTTTGAATCGGACAATCATATGGTCTACTATGCCAGGAATGACAAATTGAAGGGTAACTATATTGCATGTATCATTAAAAAGAACACTTCAAGATCTATCCTGAAGTACAACACTGTCAGTGATAGGGTAATATCCATACCCATACACCTACAAGGAAGACCAGTTAATATGACTGTTATTGAAACTTATGGACCAAGCACTAAGGCCAAAGATGAAGAAATTGAACTTTTTTGCCAAGTTCTATAGTCTGAAATTGATCAAACCTGCAATCAGGATGCTTTGATAATTACTGGTGATCAGAATGCGAAAGTTGGAAAAAAAGAAGAAGGTTTGGTAGTTGGAAAATATGGCCTTGGTGATAGAAATGACGCTGGAGATTGCATGATAGAATTTTGGAAGACCAACAACTTCTTCATTGTGAATACCTTTTTTCAACAACATAAACGGCAACTATACACGTGGACCTCACCAGAAGGAAACCACAGGAATCAAAGAGCTACATCTGTGGAAAGAGATGATAGAAAAGCTCAATATCATCAGTCAGAACAAGGCCAGAGGCTGACTGCTGAACAGACCATCAATTGTTCATATTCAAGTTCAACTTGAAACTGAAGTTTTGAACAAGCCTACCAGAGCCAATTGTTTTTTACCAGAGCCAAAGTAGAACCTTGAGTATATCACACCTGAATTTGGAGATGATCTCAAGAATAGATTTGACATGTTGAACACTAATGACTGAAGACCAGACGAGTTGAGGAATGACATCGAGGACATCATACATGAAGAAAGCAAGAGGTCATTAAAAAGACAGGAAAAGAAAGAAAAGACCAAAATGGATATCAGAAGAGACTCTGAAACTTGGCTCTTATACATTCAGTAGCTAAAGTGAAAGAAAGAAATGATAAAGTAAAAAAGCTGAACAGAACTCAAAAAGACGAAGTATTATAATGAAATGTGCGAAGACCTGGAGATAGAAAACCAAAGGAGAAAAACATGCTTAGCATTTCTCAAGCTGAAAGAACTGAAGAAAAAATTCAAGCCTCAAGTTACAGTATTGAAGGATCCTATGGGGAAAATACTAAACGACTCAGAGAACATCAAAAGAAGAAGGAAGGAATACACAGAGTCACGGTGTTGTTGTTGTTATTAGGTGCTGTCCAGTCGGTTCCGACTCATAGCGACCGTATGCACAGTAGAAGGAAACACTGCCTGGTCCTGCGCCATCCTTATAATCATTGTTATTCTTGAGCTCATTGTTGCAGCCACTGTGTCGATCAACCTCGCTGAGGGTCTTCCTTTTTTCTGCTGACCCTGTACTCTGCCAAGCATGATGTCCTTCTCCAGGGACTCATCCGTCCTGACAACGTGTCGAAAGTATGTAAGACACAATCTCGCCATCCTTGCCTCTAAGGAGCATTCTGGCTATACTTCTTCTAAGACAGATTTGTTCGTTCTCTTCCCAGTCCATGGTATATTCAATTTTCTTTGCCAACACCACAATTCAAAGGCGTCAATTCTTCGGTCTTCCTTATTCATTGTCCAGCTTTCACATGCATATGATGTGATTGAAAATACCATGGCTTGGGTCAGGGTCAGGCACACCTTAGTCTTCAAGGTGACATTTTTGCTCTTCAACACTTTAAAGAGGTCCTTTCCAGCAGATTTACCCAATGCAATGCGTCTTTTCATTACTTGATTGCTGCTTCCATGGTTGTTGACGGTGGATCCAAGTAAAATGAAATCCTTGACAACTTCAATCTTTTCTCCATTTATCATGATGTTGTTCGTTGGTCCAATTGTGAGGATTTTTGTTTTCTTTATGTTGAGGTGCAGTCCATACTGAAGGCTGTGGTCTTTGATCTTCATTAGTAAGTGCTTCAAGTCCTCTTTACTTTAGCAAGCAAGGTTGTGTCATCTGCATAATGCAGGTTGTCAGTGAGTCTTCCTCCAATCCTGATGCCCCATTCTTCTTCGCATAGTCCAGCTTCTTGTATTATTTGCTCAGCATACAGATTGAATAGGTATGGTCAAAGAATACAACCCTGACGCACACCTTTCCTGACTTTAAACCAATCGGTAACCCCTTGTTCTGCCCGAACAACTGCCTCTTGATCTATGTAAAGGTTCCTCATGAGCACAATTAAGTGTTCTGGAATTGCCATTCTTTGCAGTGTTATCCATAATTTGTTAGGATTGACACAGTTGAATGTCTTTGCATGGTCAATAAAACACAGGTAAACATCCTTCTGGTATTCTCTGCTTTCAGCCAGGATCCATCTGACATCAGCAATGATATCCCTGGTTCCACGTCCTCTTCTGAAACTGGCCTGAATTTCTGGCAGTTCCCTGTCGATATACTGCTGCAACTGTTTTTGAATGATCTTCAGCAAAATTTTGCTTGCGTGTGATATTAATGATATTGTTCTATAATTTCTACATTTGGTTGGATCACCTTTCTTGGGAATAGGCATAAATACGGATCTCTTCCAGTCTGTTGGCCAGGAAGCTGTCTTCCATATTTCTTGGCCTAGACGAGTGAGCACCTCCAGCGCTGCATCTGTTTGTTGAAACACCTCGATTGATATTCCATCAATTCCTGGAGCCTTGTTTTTCGCCAATGCCTTGAGAGCAGCTTGGACTTCTTCCTTCAGTACCATCGGTTCCTGATCATATGCCACCTCTTGAAATGGTTGAATATCGACTAATTCTTTTTGCTATAATGACTCTGTGTATTCTTCCATCTTCTTTTGATGCTTCCTGCATTGTCTAATATTTTCTCCATGGAATCCTTCACTGTTGCAACTCGTGCTTTGAATTTTTTCTTCAGTTCTTTCAGCTTGAAAAATGCTGAGCGTGTTCTTCCCTTTTGGTTTTCTACCTCCAGCTCTTTGCACGTGTCATTATAATACTTTATCTTCTCCAGATGCCCTTTGAAATCCTCTGTTCAGTTCTTTTACTTCATCAATTCTTCCTTTTGCTTTAGCTGCTCGACGTTCGAGAGCAAGTTTCAGAGTCTCCTCTGACATCCACGTTGGTCTTTTTTTCTTTCCTGTCTTTTCAGTGACCTCTTGCATCCTTCATGTATGGTGTCCTTGATGTCATTCCACAACTTGTCTGGTGTGCAGTCACTAGTGTTCAATGCATCAATTCTATTCTTCGGATGGTCTCTAAATTCAGGTAGGATATACTCAAGGTCATATTTTGGCTCTCGTGGACTTGTTCTGATTTTCTTCAGTTTCAGCTTGAACTTGCATATGGGCAGTTGATGGTCTGTTCCACAGTCGGCCCCTGGCCTTGTTCTGTCTGATGATATTGAGCTTTTCTATCGTCTCTTTCCACAGGTATAGTCAATTTGATTTCTGTGTGTTCCATCTGGTGAAGTCCATGTGTATAGTTGCCGTTTATGTTGGTGGAAGAAGATATGTGCAGTGAAGAAGTCATTGGTCTTGCAAAATTCTGTCATTTGATCTCCGGCATTATTTCTATCACCAAGGCCATATTTTCCAACTACCGATCCTTCTTATTTGTTTCCAACCGCCAGTAATTATCGATGCATCTTTATTGCATGTTTGATCAATTTCAGACTGCAACAGCTGATAAAAAATCTTCTGTTTCTTCATCTTTGCCAGTTTGTCGTACTGTGGGGGCTTGCATGTTGCTGTGATGCTGGAAGCTATGCCACAGGTATTCAGATACCAGCAGGGACACCCATGGAGGACAGGTTTCAGCTGAGCTTCCAGACTAAGGCATACTAGGAGGAAGGACCTGGCAGTCTACTTCTGAAAAGCATTAGCCAGCGAAAACCTTATGAATAGCAGCGGAACATTGTCTGATGTAGTGCTGGAAGATGAGCCCCCCAGGTTGGAAGGCTCTCAAAAGATGACTGGGGAAGGGCTGTCTCCTCAAAGTAGAGTTGACTTTAATGACGTGGATGGAGTAAAGCTTTTGGGCCCTTCATTTGCTGATGTGGCGTGACTCAAAATGAGAAGAAACAGCTGCAAACAGCCATTAATAATTGGAGCCTGGAATGTACAAAGTATGAATCTGGAAAAATAAGAAATCGTCAAAAATGAAATGGAACTCATAAACATCGATATCCTAGGCTTTAGTGAGCTGAAATGTACTGGTATTGGCCATTTTGAATTGGACAATCATATAGCCTACTATGCTGGGAATGACAACTTGAAGGGGAATGGTGTTGCATTCATTGTCAAAAAGAATGTTTCAGGATATATCCAGAAGTACAGTGTTGCCAGTGATAGGATAATATTCATACACTTACAAGGAAGACCAGTTAAGAGTCACTTTACCAAAAAGAATTGGTCAGTGTTCAACCATTTCAAGAGGTGGCATATGTTCAGGAACCGATGGTAGCGAAGGAAGAAGTCTAAGCTGCTCTCAAGGCATTGGTGAAAAACAGGGCTCCAGGAATTGATGGAATATCAACTGAGGTGTTTCAACAAACAGATGCAGCGCTGGAGGTGCTCACTTGTCTATGCCAAGAAATATGGAAGACAGCTTCCTGGCCAACTGACTGGCCTATTGCCAAGAAGGGTGACCCAACTGAATGTGGAAATTATCAAACAACATTATTAATATCACATACAAGTAAAATTCTGCTGAAGATCATTCAAGGGCAGCTGCAACAGTATATCAACAGAGAACTGCCAGAAATTCAAGCTGGATTCAGAAGAGGACGTAGAACTAGGGATATCATTGCTGTTGTCAGATGGATCCTGGTTAAAAGCAGAGAATACCAGAAGGATGTTTATCTGTTTTTTATTGACTATGCAAAGGCATTCGACCGTGTGGATCATAACAAATTATGGATAACATTGCAAAGAATGGGAATTCCAGAACACTTAATTGTGCTCATGATGAGTGTGTACATAGATCAAGAGCCAGTTGTTCAAACAGAACAAGGGAATACTGCATGGTTTAAAGTCAAAAAAGATATGCCTCAGGGTTGTGTCCTTTCACTGTACTTGTTCATTCTGCATACTGAGCAAATAATCTGAGAAGCTGGACTGTGCGAAGAAGAATGGGGCATCAGGACTGGAGGAAGACTCATTGACA
Source organism: Loxodonta africana (assembly GCF_030014295.1). Classification (NCBI taxonomy): domain Eukaryota; kingdom Metazoa; phylum Chordata; class Mammalia; order Proboscidea; family Elephantidae; genus Loxodonta; species Loxodonta africana. Next base: position 128,552,654 of record NC_087348.1, read on the forward strand.
ACCTGCATTATACAGATGACACAACCTTGCTTGCTGAAAGTGAAGAGGACTTGAAGCACTTACTGATGATGATCAAAGACCACAGCCTTCAGTGTGGACTGCACCTCAACATAAAACAAAATCCCCACAACTGGACCGGTAAGGAACATCATGAAGAACGAAGAAAAAGCTGAAGTTGTCAAGGATTTCATTTTACATGGATCCACAATCAATGCTTATGGAAGCAGCAGTCAAGAAATCAAACGATGCATTGCATTGGGCAGATCTGCTGCAAAAGACCTCTTTAAAGTATTGAAAAGCAAAGGTGTCACCTTAAGACTAAGGTGCACCTGACCCAAGCAATAGTGTTTCAGTTCCCTCATATACACGTGAAAGCTGGGTGATAAATAAAGAAGACCAAAGAAGAATCGATGCCTTTAAATTGTGGTGTTGGAGAAGAATATTGAATATAGCATGGAGTGCCAAAAAATGAACAAATCTGTCTTGGAAGAAGTACAACCAGGATGAGCGAGTATGGCAAGACTGTGTCTTAGGCACTTTGGACATGTTATCAGGAGGGATCAGTCCCTGGAGAAGGATATCATGCTTGGTAAAGTAGAAAGTGAGCAAAAAAGAATACCCTCAACAAGGTGGATTGACAACAGTGGCTGCAACAATGGGTTTAAGCATAACAACCATTATGAGGATGGCACAGGACCAGGCAGTGTTTTATTGTGTTGTTCATGGGGTCGCTATGAGTCGGAGCCAACTCAACGGCACCTAAGAGCAACAACTGTATTTATTTTGCTTCTATTGAATACTTACTTTCTGGCACAACGAGGATCATCCAAGATCATCCCTGCCCCAGATTTAGAATTAGATTTTCTCTAATGAGTCCTTTTAGGAGAGAGTGGTATTGAGAAACCAAGATCTGGATGCTCTGTATGCTAATTGCTGTTGAGGTGTCACTCTTCCCAGGTTCTCTCAGTGAACCGAAGTAGGACACACACACAAACACATACACACACATCAACACACACAGTTACATCAGAACTTACTGTATCTATATTATTGAAAACTATGAGTTCACTCCAATACCTCCAATTAGAATCTACCACCACAGGGTTTATTCTGTCCTTCTCCTTTCGGTATGTGTAACTTCCTTTTTGGAGTCCCTGGATAGTGCAGACGGTTAATGCACTCAGCTGCTAACTGAAAGGCTGGAGGTTTGCATCTACCCAGAGGTGCCTTGGAAGAAAGAATTCTGTTATATAGTTAAAAAATGGATTTACAAATTAAATATTCACAACACTAAAAATTAAATAACATTTAAACAAACATTATTAGCATGACAGTTTTTAAAAGTAAACTTTACTGAATTAATAACATATATACAGAAATGCAACACAAATCGTAAGTATATAAAAAAAAAAGGACGTATTTTTCATAAAGTAAACATACTATTTAATTAGCACCCAGATCTAGAAATAGGATATTAACAGATCCCTAAAGCCTCCTCTCTACTGCCCTATCCCAGTCTCCACAATAACTGCTGTTCTGAGTTCTAATCATCATAAATGTGTGTTTTTCCTGAACATAGTATTATTATTCTTGTGTCTGGCTTCATCAGTATTGTGTCTGTGAACATGTTGTTACATGTTCATTTTTTACTGCTATATGGTATTCCATTGTTATAAATTTTCCACAGTTTATCCATTCCATTTTTGATAGATATTTGGGTTGTTTCCAGTTTCTGACTATTGTGCATAAAGATGCTGTGAACTTTCTTGTGCATGTCTTTTGGTAGATATTTGTATGCAGTTCAGTTGGAGGTATAAATAGGAGTGAAATTGTTGGGTCGTATGGCATGTATATGTTTAAAACCAAACAAAACCCAGTGCCGTCGAGTTGATTCCGACTCATAGCTACCCTATAGGACAGAGTAGAACTGCGCTATAGAGTTTCCAAGGAGTGCCTGGTGGATTCGAACTGCCAACTTTTTGATTAGTAGCCGTAGCACTTAACCACTATACCACCAGGGTTTCCATGTATATGTTTAGCTATCATAAATATTGCTAAAGAGTTTTTCAAAATGTTTGAGCCAGTTTACACTCTCACCAGCAGGATGAGGTTCCTCTATATTTTCTGACATTTGGTATTATCATTCTTTTCTTTTTTTTAGCCTTTTTGTTGGTGTGTAGAAGTATTTCATTGTGGTTTTAGACAAAGGATTACAGAACAAATTAATTTCTCATGAAACAATTAATACACATAATGTTTTGTGACATAGGTTGCCAACCCCACGACATGTCAATACTCTCCCCTTCTGAAACTTGGGTTCCCCGTTACCAGCTTTCCTGTCCCCTCCTGCCTTCTCATCTTTGCCCCTGGGCTGGTGTGCCTATTTAGTCTTGTTTTGTTTTATGGGCCTGTCTAACCTCTGGCTTAAGGGTGAACCTCAGAAGTGACTTCAGTACTGAGTTAAAAGGGTGTTCAGGAGCCATACTCTCAGGGTTTCTTCGGTATCTGTCAGACTAGTAAGTCTGGTCTTTTTTTCTGTGTGAGTTAGAATTTTGTTCTACGTTTTTCTCCAGCTCTGTCTGGGACCCTCTACTGTGATTCCTGACAGAGCAGTCAGTAGCCAGGCACCATCTAGTTGCGCTAGACCCAGTCTGGTGGAGGCTGTGGAAGTTGTGGTCCATTAGTCCTTTGAACTAATCTTTCTCTTGTGTCATTGGTTTTCTTCATCCTCCCTTGATCCAGATGGGGTGAGACCAGTGGAGTATCTTAGATGGCCACTCACAAGCTTTCAAGACCCCAGACAGTACTCACCAAAGTAGGATTTAGAACATTTTCTGTATAAATTATGTTATGCCAGTTGACCTAGATATTCCCTGAGACCATGGTCTGCAGACTTCAACCCAGTAATTTGGTCCCTCAGGGAGTTCGAATGTGTCTATGGAGCTTCCATTACCTTGCCTTGGTCAAGTTGTACTGGCTTCCCCAGTATTGTGAACTGTCTTACCCTTCATCAAAGGTATAACTAGTGTTTTTCCCTTCCCACCCCTCTGCTTCCTCATAACCATCAAAGGTTTTTCCTTTTTATGTATAAACCTTTTCCTGAGTTTTTATAATGGTGGTCTGTCATGGTTTGAATTGTGTCCCCCCAAAATGTCTGTCAACTTGGCTATGCCATAATTCCCAGTATTGTGTGATTTTCTGACGTTTTGTCATCTGATGTGATTGCCCTGTGGGTTTTAAATCCTATCTCTATGATGTTGATGAGGTGGGATTAGCGACAGTTAATAAGACAGGACTCAATCTACAAGATTGGATTGTGCCTGGAGCCAGTCTCTTTTGAGATAGAAAAGAAGCAAGCAGAGAGACAGGGTGACCTCATACCAAGAAAGCAGCCCTGGGAGTAGAGCATATCCTTTGGACTTGAGGTTCCTGTGCGGAGAAGATCCTAGAACAGGGAAAGACTGACGACAAGGACCTTCCTCCAGAGCCCACAGAGAGAGAAAGACTTCTGAAGTCGATGCCCTGAATTCGAACTTCTAACCTACTAGACTGTAAGAGAATTAACTTCTGTTTGTTGAAGCCATCCACTTTCGGTGTCGCAGTACTGGATAACCAAGACATGATCTCATACAGTATTTGTCCTTTTGTGATTGACTTATTTCACTCAACATAATGCCCTCCAGATTCATCCATTTTGTAGATGTTTGAAAATTCAACGTTGTTCTTTATTGTTGCCTAGTATTTCATTGTGTGTGTGTACCATAGTTTGTTTATCCATTGATCTGTTGATGGACACTTAGGTGGTTTCCATCTTTTTGCTATTGTGAATAATGCTGCAGTGAACATGGGTGTGTATATGTCTATTTGTGTGATGGCTCTTATTTTTCTAGGATATATTCCTAGGAGTGGGATTGCTGGAGCATACGGCATTTCTATTTCTAGGTTTTTAAGGAAGTGCTGTATAGTTTTCCAAAATGGTTGTACCATTTGGCATTGCCACCAGCAGTGCATAAGAGTTCCAAGCTCCCAGCAGCTCCTCCAACATTTGCTATTTTCTGTTTTTTGATTCATGCTAGTAATGTTAAGGTGAGATAATATCTCATTGTGCTATTGATCTGCATATCTCTAATGGCTGGAGACCGTGAGCATTTCCCCATGTGTCTGTTCGCTGCCTGTGTGTCTTCTTTGGTGAAGTGTCTCTTCAGGTCCTTTGCCCATTTTTTAATTGGATTGTTTGTCTTCTTGCTGTAGAGGTTTTGGATTTCCTATAGATTTTAGAGATTAGACCTTCATTGGATTTGTCAGAGCCAAAAGTTTTTTCCCAGTCTTTAGGTTCTTTACTGTTTTGGTGAAGTCTTTTGATGAGCATGTGTTTAATTTTTAGAATATCCCAGTTATCTAGCTTATCTTCTGGTGTTTGTGTATTGTTAGTTATGGTTTCTATGCCATTTATATCATGTATTAGGGCCTGTAGTGTTGATCCTATTTTTTTCTCCTATGATCTTTATAGTTTTTGGATTTATATTTAGGTCTTTGATTTTTTTTTTTTTTTAATTTTTATTGTGCTTTAAGTGAAAGTTTACAAATCAAGTCAATCTCATACAAAACTGTATATACACCTTGCTGTATACTCCTGGTTGCCCTCCCCCTAATGAGACAGCACATTCCTTCTCTCCACCCTGTATTTCCGTGTCCATTCAGCCAGCTTCTGTCCCCCTTGGCCTTCACATCTCCCCTCCAGATAGGAGCTGCCCAGATAGTCTCATTTGTCTACTTGATCCAAGAAGCCCACGCCTCACCAGTATCATTTTCTGTCTTGTAATCCACTCCAATCCCTGTCTGAAGGCCTGGCTTCGAGAATGGTTCCTGTTTTGGTCTAACAGAAGGTCTGGGGACCATGACTTCTGGGATCTCCTTTGTCTCAGTCAGATCATTAAGTCTGGTCTTTCTACTAGAATTTGGGGTCTGCATCCCGCTGCTCTCCTGCTCCTTTGGGGATTCTCTGTTGTGCTCCCTGTCATGGCAGTCATCGATTGTAGCTGGGCACCATCTAGTTCTCCTGGCCTCAGGCTGATGTAGTCTTTGATTTATGTGGCTCATTCTGATTCTTGGGTTCACACTTACTTTGTGTCTTTGGTGTTCTTTTTTCTCCTTTGCGTCAGGTGGGTTGAGACCAATTGTTGCATCTTAGATGGACGCTTGCTAGTGTTGAAGACCCCAGACGCCACCCTCCAAAGTGGGATGCAGAATGTTTTCTTAATAGTTTTTATTATGCCAGTTGACCTAGATGTCCCCTGAAACCATGGTCCCCAAACCCCCGCCCCTGCTACTCTGGCCTTTGAAGCGTTCAGTTTATTCAGGAAACTTCTTTGCTTTTGGTATAGTCCAGTTGTACTGACCTCTCCTGTATTGTGTGTTGTCCATCCCTTCACCTACAATAGTTCTTGTCTACTGTCTAGTTAGTGAATCCACCTCTCTCTCCCTCCCCTCTCGTAGCCATCAAAGGATATTTTCTTCTGTTTTGACTATTTCTTTTTTTTTTTTAAATAATTTTTATTGTGCTTTAAGTGAAAGTTTACACATCAAGTCAGTCTCTCACACAAAAACCCGCATACGCTTTGCTTCACACTCCCAATTACTCTCCCCGTGATGAGACAGCCCGCTCTCTCCCTCCACTCTCTCTTTTCATGTCCATTTCGCCAGCTTCTAACCCCCTCCACCCTCTCATCTCCCCTCCAGGCAGGAGATGTCAATATAGTCTCAAGTGTCCACCAGATCCAAGAAGCTCACTCGTCACCAGCATCCCTCTCCAACCCATTGTCCAGTCCAATCCATGTCTGAAGAGTTGGCTTTAGGAATGGTTCCTCTCCTGGGGCAACAGAAGGTCTGGGGGCCATGAGCACCGGGGTCCTTCTAGTCTCAGTCAGACCATTAAGTCTGGTCTTATGAGATTTGGGGTCTGCATCCCACTGCTCTCCTGCTCCCTCAGGGGTTCTCTGTTGTGTTCCCTGTCAGGGCAGTCATCGGTTGTAGCTGGGCACCATCTATCTCTTCTGGTCTCATGCTGATGTAGTCTCTGGTTCATGTGGCCTTTTCTGTCTCTCGGGCTTGTAATCGCCTTTTGTCCTTGGTGTTCTTCATTCTCCTTTGATCCAGGTTGGTTGAGACCAATTGATGCATCTTAGATGGCTGCTTGCTAGTGTTTAAGACCCTAGATGCCACTCTTCAAAGTGGGGTGCAGAATGTTTTGTTAATAGATTTCATTATGCCAATTGACTTAAAAGTCCTCTGAAACCATGGTCCCCAGACCCCTGCTCCTGCTACGCTGGCCTTTGAAGCATTCAGTTGATTCAGGAAACTTCTTTGCTTTTGGTTTAGTCCAATTGTGCTGACCTCCCCTGTATTGTGTGCTGTCTTTCCGTTCACCTAAAGTAGTTCTTATCTACTGTCTAATTAGCGAATGCCCCTTTCCCACCCTCCCCCCTCCCCTCTCTCGTAACCACAAAAGAATGTTTTCTTCTGAGTTTAAACTATTTTTCAAGTTCTTATAGTAGTGGTCTTATACAATATTTGTCCTTTTGCAGCTGACTAATTTGACTCAGCATAATGCCTTCCAGGTTCCTCCATTTTATGAAATGTTTCACAGATTCCTCACTGTGGTTTATTTATGTGTGGTATTCCATTGTGTGAATATACCATAATTTGTTTATCCATTCATCCGTTGATGGGCACCTTGGTTGCTTCCATCATTTTGCTGTTGTAAACAGTGCTGCAATAAACATGGGTGTGCATGTATCTGTTCGTGTAAAGGCTCTTATTTCTCTAGGATATAGTCCAAGTAGTGGGATTGCCGGATCGTATGGTGTAGTTCTATTTCTAGCTTTTTAAGGAAGCGCCAAATCGATTTCCAAAGTGCTTGTACCATTTTACATTCCCACCAGCAGTGTAGAAGTGTTCCAATCTCTCCACAGCCTCTCCAACGTTTATTATTTTGTGTGTTTGGATTAATGCCAGCCTTGTTGGAGTGAGATGAAATCTCATTGTAGTTTTGATCTGCATTTCTCTAATGGCTAATGATCATGAACATTCCCTCATATATCTGTTAGCTACCTGAATGTCTTCTTTAGTGAAGTGTCTATTCATATCTTTAGCCCATTTTTTAATTGGGTTATTTGTCTTTTTGCAGTTGAGTTTTTGCAGTATCAAGTAGATTTTAGAGCTCAGGGGCTGATCAGAAATGTCACAGCTGAAAACTTTTTCCCAGTCTATAGGTAGTCTTTTTACTGTTTTGGTAAAGTCTTTGGATGAGCATAGGTGGTTTTTTTTTTTTTTTTGGATGAGCATAGGTGTTTGATTTTTAGGAGCTCCCAGTTATCTAGTTTTTCTTCTACATTCTTTATAATGTTTTGCATACTGTTTATGCCACGTGTTAGGGCTCCTAACGTTGTCCGTATTTTTTCTTCCATGATCTTTTATCGTTTTAGATTTTGTATTTAGGTCTTTGATCCATTTTGAGTTAGTTTTTGTACATGGAGTGACGTATGGGTCTTGTTTCATTTTTTTGCAGATGGATATCCAGTTATGCCAGCACCATTTGTTAAAAAGACTGTCTTTTCCCCATTGAACTGTTTTGGGGCGTTTGTCAAATATCAAGTGCTCATATGTGGATAGATTTATGTCTGGATTCTCAATTCTGTTCTGTTGGTCTGTGTATCTGTTGTTGTACCAGTACCAGACTGTTTTGACTACTGTGGTGGTATAATAGGTTCTAAAATCAGGGAAAGTAAGGCCTCCCACTTTGTTCTTCTTTTTCAGTAATGCCTTATTTATCTGGGGCCTCTTTCCCTTCCATATGAAGTTGGTGATTTGTTTCTCCATCTCATTAAAGAATGTCATTGGGATTTGGATCGGAATTGCATTAAATGTATAGATCGCTTTTGGTAGAATAGACATTTTTATAATGTTAAGTCTTCCTATCCACGAGCAATGTATGTTCTTCCACTTATGTAATTTAGACTATTTCTTGAGTTCTTATAATAGTGGTCTCAAGCAATATTTGTCCTTTTGCAACTGACGAATTTCACTCAGTGTAATGCCTTCCAGGTTCCTCCATGTTATGAAATGTTTCACAGATTCATCGTTGTTCTTTATCGATGCATAGTAGTCCATTGTGTGAATATACCATAATTTATTTATCCATTCATCTGTTGATGGGCACCTTGGTTCCTTCCATCGTTTTGCTATTGTAAACAGTGCTGCAGTGAACATGGGTGTGCATATATCTGTTCTTGTGACAGCTCTTCTCTAGGATATATTCAAAGGAGTGGGATTGCTGGATCGTATAGTAGTTCTATTTCTAGCTTTTTGAGGAAGCACCAAATTGATTTCCAAAGTGATCGTACCATTTTACATTCCCATCAGCAGTGTGTAAGTGTTCCAGTCTCTCCACAACCTCTCCACCATTTTTTATTCTGTGTTTTTTGGATTAATGCCAGCCTTGTTGGAGTGAGATGGAATCTCATTGTAGTTTTTATTTGCATTTCTCTAATGGCTAATGGGAAACCCTGGCGGTGTAGTGGTTAAGTGCTACGGCTGCTAAGGAAAGGGTCATCAGTTTGAATCTGCCAGGTGCTGTTTGGAAACTCTATGCGGCAGTTCTACTCTGTCCGATAGGGTCGCTATGAGTTGGAATTGACTCGACGGCAGTGGGTAATGGCCAAGGATTGTGAGCATCTCCTCATGTATCTGTTAGCTATCTAAATGTCTTCTTCCGTAAAGTGCCTGTACATATCCTTTGCCCATTTTGTAACTGGGTTATTTGTCTTTTTGTTATTGAGTTTTTGCAGTAACATGTAGATTTTAGAGATCAGCCGCTGATTGGAGATGTTGTATCTAAAAAGTTTTTCCCAATCTGTAGGAAATCCTTTTACTCTCTTGGTGAAGCCTTTGGACGAGTGCAGGTGTTTGACTTTTAGGAGCTCCCAGTTATCAAATTTCTTTTTTGCTGTTTTTGCAGTTCTAGTAATGCTTTGTACACTGTTTATGCCATGTATTAGAGCTCCTAGCGTTGTTCCTGTTTTTCCTTCCATGAACTTTATCATTTTAGATTTTATATTTAGATCTTTGATCCATTTTGAGTTGGTTTTTGTGCATGGTGTGAGGTATGGGTCTTGTCTCACTTTTTTGCAGTTGGATATCCAGTTTTGCCAGCACCATTTGTTAAAGAGACAGTCTTTTCCCCATTTAACAGACTTCGGGCCTTTGTCAAATACCAGCTGCTCATATATGGATGGATTTATGTCTGAATTCTCAATTCTGTGACAGTGGTCTATGTGTCTGTTGTTGTACCACTACGAGGCTGTTTTGACTACTGTGGCGGTATAATATGTTCTAAAGTCAGATAGAGTGAGGCCTCCCACTGTGTTCTTCTTTTTCAGTAATGCTTTATGTATCCAGGGCCTCTTTCCCTTCCATATGAAGTTGGTGGTTTGTTTCTCCATCTTATTAAGAAATGTCTCTGGTATTTGGATTGTGATTGCATTGTATCCATAGATCGCTTTGCGCAGAATAGACATTTTTACAGTGTTGAGTCTTCCTACCCATGAGCAAGGTATGTTTTTCAGCTTATGAAGATCTCTTGGTTTCTTGCAGTAGTGTCTTGTATTTTTCTTTGTATAGGTTTTTTACGTCTTCGGTTACATTTATTACTAAGTATTTTATCTTCTTAGGGGCTATTGTAAGTGGTGTTCATTTGTTGATTTCCTCTTCATCACTGTCTTTGTTGATGTAGAAGAATCCAACTGATTTATGTATGTTTATCTTGTATCCTGATACTCTGCTGAACTCTTCTATTAATTTCAGTAGTTTTCTTAAGGATTCTTTAGGTTTTCCGTGTATTAGATCATGTCATGTGCAAACAGAGATACTTTTACTTCTTCTTTGCCAATTTGGATGTCCTTTATTTCTTTATCTAGCCTTATAGCCCTGGCTAGGACCTCCAGCACAATGTTGAATAAGAGTGGTGATAAAGGGCATCCTTATCTGGCTTCTGTTCTCAGTGGGAGTGGTTTCAGTCTCCAAGTTTAGGATGATGTTGGCTGTTGGCCGTCGGGTTTGTATAAATGCCCTGTATAATGTTTAGGAATTTTTCTTCTATTCGTATTTTGCTGAGAGTTTTTATCATGAATAGGTGTTGAACTTTGTCAAATGCCTTTTCTGCATCAATTGATAAGATTATGTGGTTCTTGCCTTTTTTTTTATTTATCTGATGGATTACATTGATTTTTTTTCTAATGTTGAACCATCCCTGCATACCTGGTATGAGTCCCAGTTGGTCGTGGTGAATTATTTTTTAGATATGTTGTTGAATTCTGTTGGTTAGAATGTTGTTGAGGATTTTTGTATCTAAGTTCATGAGGGATATTGGTCTGTAATTTTCTTTTTTTGTGGAGTCTTTACCTGGTTTTGGTATCAGGGTTATGCTGGCTTCATAGAATGAGTTTGGGAGTATTCCATCCTTTTCTATGCTCTGAAATACCTTTAGTAGTAGTGGTGTTAACTCTTCTCTGAAAGTTTAGTAGAATTCTCCAGTAAAGCTGTCAGGGCAGGGCTGCTTTTTGTTGGGAGTTTTTTGATTACTTTTTGAATCTCTTCTTTTGTTATAGGTTTATTTAGTTGTTCTGTCTCTGTTTTTGTTAGTTTAGGTAGGTAGTATATTTCTAGAAATTTGTCGATTTCCCCTGTTAGGGTACGACTTTTCATAGTACTCTGTTATTATTCTTTTAATTTCAGTTGGGTCTGTTGTTTTTATCGCCCATCTCGTTTCTTATTTGGGTTATTTGCTTTGTTCTTGTTTTTCTTTTGTCAGTCTGGCCAATGGTTATTGACAAAGAACCAGCTTTGGTCTTGTTAACTCTTTCAATTGTTTTTCGATTTCATTTAATTCAGCCCTAATATTTATTATTTGTTTTCTTCTGGTGACTGAAAGTTTCTTTTGCTGCTCTCTTTCTATTTGTCCAGGTTGTAGGGATAATTCTTCAATATTGGCCCTTTTCTTTTTGTGTGTGTGTACTTACTGATATAAATTGACCTCTGAGCCCTGCTTTTGCTATGTTCCAAAGGTTCTGATAAGGAAGTGTTTTCATTCTCATTGTATTCTAGGAATTTCTTTATTCCATCATTGATGTTTTCTATCACCAAGTTGTTTTTGAGCAGGGTATTGTCTAGTTGCCAAGTGTTTGATGTCTTTTCACTGCTTTTCCTGTTATTGACTTCTACTTTTATAGCCTTATGGTCAGAGAAGATGCTTTGTAACATTTTGATATTTTGAATTCTGCTAAGGCTTGCTTTATGGCCTAATAGACCACATATTAGGCCATGTGCATTGGAAAAGAAATTATACTTGAATGATGTTGGGTGGAGTGTTCTGTATGTGTCTATGAGGTCAAGGTGGTTAATTGTGGCATTTAGCTCCTCCGAGTCTTTATTGAGCTTCTTTGGATGTGCTGTTCTTCACTGAAAGTGATGTGTTGAAGTCTCCTACTACTATTGTGGAGCTGTCTATCTCACTTTTTATGCTTGATAGAGTTTGTTTTATGTATCTTGAAGCCCTATCGATGGGTGTATAAATATTTATTGTGGTTATATCCTCCTGGTTTATTGTCCCTTTAGTCATTATATAGTGTCCTTCCTTATCCTTTGTGGTAGATTTAAGTTTGAAGTCTGTTTTGTGAGAAATTAGTATAGCCACTCCTGCTCTTTTTTGATTGTTGTTTGCTTGATATATCTTTTTCCATCCTTTGAATTTTAGTTAGTTTGTGTCTTTAAGTCTAAGGTGCGTCTCTTGTAGCAGCATATAGCTGGATTGTGTCTTTTTTTTTTTTTTTTTAATCCATTCTGCAACTCTCTGTCTCTTTCTTGGTGCATTTAGTCCATTTACATTCAGCATGATTATAGATACGTATGAGTTTAGTGCTGTCATTTTGATGCCTTTTATTGTGTATTGTTGACAGTTTCATTTTTCCACTTACTTTTTTTTGGTGAGAAGTGTTTCTTTGTGAATTGTATGTTCATCTTTTTCATTGTGGCTGAATGTGTTTCTGCTAAGTCTTTATGTTTATATTGTTTTTCATTTTGAAGTGTAGGATTGTTAGTTTTCTATGTAGTTACCTTGATATTTACCCGTTTTTCTAAATTTTAACGTTACATTTATCTCCCTATATCTCCTTGATTTCCTCTTCGTGTGAAAGTTCTATGCCTACTTTATTTAGTCCCTCTTTATTGATCATTGTCATCTTTTACATAATGACATCACTGATTCCCTGTTTTGAGGGCTTTTTTTTTTTAATCTTGATTTATTTTTATGATTTCCCTATCTGAGTTGATATCTGCTTGCTCTGTTCTGTGGTCTAGTGTTGGGTTGATATCCGATGTTATTGATTTCCTCTCCAGAGAATTTCCTTTAGTATTTCTTATAGTTTTGGTTTGGTTTTTGCAAATTCCCTAAGCTTCTGTTTATCTGTAAATGTCTTAATTTCACCTTCATATTTGACAGACAGTTTTGCTGGATATATGATGTTTGGCTGGCGCTCTATATATGTCATCCCATTGCCTTCTTGCCTGCATGGTTTCTGCTGAGTAGTCTGAACTAACTGATTCTCCTTTGTAGGTGACTTTTTGCTTATCCCTGGCCGCTGTTAAAATTTTCTCTTTATCTTTGATTTTGGCAAGTTCGATGATAATATGTCTTGGTGACTTTCTTTTGGGATCTACCTTGTATGGGGTTCCGTGAGCATCTTAGATGGATATCCTTTCATCTTTCATGATATCAGGGACATTTTCAGCCAACAAATCTTCAACAGTTCGTTGTGTATTTTCTGTTATCCCTCCCTGTTCTGGTATTCCAGTCACTCGCAAGTTATTATTCTTGATAGAGTCCCATGTGATTCTTAGGGTTTCTTCATTTTTTTGAATTCTTTTATCTGATTTTTCTTCTAATGTATTGGTGGCAAGTGATTTATCTTCAGTCTCACAAATTCTGCCTTCCAGTTCCTCAGTTCTGCACCTCTGATTCTCTATTGAGTTGTCTAATTCTGTAATTTTGTCGTTAATCTTCTGAATTTCTGAATGCTGTCTCTCTATGGATTCTTGCGGTTTGTTAAATTTTTCATTATATTCTCGAATAATCTTTTTAGTTTCTTCACCTCTTTCATCTATGTGTTCCTTGGCTTTTTCTGTTTGTTGCCTGATCTCGTTCATGATGTCATTCCTGATGTCTTGAAGATTTCTGTATATTAATCTTTCGAATTCTACATCTGGTAATTCCAGGAATACATCTTCATCTGGGAGAATCCCTGATTCTGTGTTTTGGGGGTTTGTTGAAGCAGTCATGGTCTGCTTCTGTATGTAATTTGATATCAACTGTTGTCTCCAAGCCATCTATAAGTTATTGTACTATTTTATGTTTGCTCACTGTGTCCTAGTTTCTAGCTTTGTTTTGTTTCGATATAGCCAAATAGGCTATTAGAGTGAGCTAACTTGGTTATTGGAGCCTTTGAAGCACTAATGTCCTGTTAGTAGATGGCTAGAGCTGTTACCAGGTATATGAGCCTAGGAGTCCATTCACTGTTCTTTTTTTTTTTTTTTAAATAACTTTTATTAAACTTCAAGTGAACGTTTACAAATCCTATCAGTCTGTCACATATAAGTTTACATACATCTCACTCCCTACTCCCACTTACTCTCCCCCTCTTGAGTCAGCCCTTTCAGTCTCTCCTTTCTTGACAATTTTGCCTGCTTCCCTCTCTCTCTATCCTCCCATCCCCCCTCCAGACAAGAGTTGCCAACACAATCTCAAGTGTCCACCTGATATAATCAGCTCACTCTTCATCAGCGTCTCTCTCCCACCCGCTGACCAGTCCCTTTCATGTCTGATGAGTTGTCTTCGGGGATGGTTCCTGTCCTGTGTCAACAGAAGGTCTGGGGAGCATGGCCGCCGGGATTCCTCCAGTCTCAGTCAGACCATTAAGTTTGGTCTTTTTATGAGAATTTGGGGTCTGCATCCCACTGATCTCCTGCTCCCTCAGGGGTCCTCTGCTGTGCTCCCTGTCAGGGCAGTCATCGATTGTGGCCAGGCACCAACTAGTTCTTCTGGTCTCAGGATGATGTAGGTCTCTGGTTCATGTGGCCCTTTCTGTCTCTTGGGCTCTTAGTTGTCGTGTGGCCTTGGTGTTCTTCATTTTCCTTTGCTCCAGGTGGGTTGAGACCAATTGCTGCCTCTTAGATGGCCGCCTGTTAGCATTTAAGACCCCAGACACCACATTTCAAAGTGGGATGCACAATGATTTCATAATAGAATTATTTTGCCAATTGACTTAGAAGTCCCCGCAAACCATGTTCCCCAGACCCCCGCGCTTGCTCCGCTGACCTTTGAAGCATTCATTTTATCCCGGAAACTTCTTTGCTTTTGGTCCAGTCCAATTGAGCTTACCTTCCATGTATTGAGTGTTGTCTTTCCCTTCACCTAAAGCAGTTCTTATCTACTGATTAATCAATAAAAAACCCTTTCCCACCCTCCCTCCCTCCCCCCCTCGTAACCACAAAAGTATGTGTTCTTCTCAGGTTTACTATTTCTCAAGATCTTATAATAGTGGTCTTATACAATATTTGTCCTTTTGCCTCTGACTAATTTCACTCAGCATAATGCCTTCCAGGTTCCTCCATGTTATGAAATGTTTCAGAGATTCGTCACTGTTCTTTATCGATGCGTAGTATTCCATTGTGTGAATATACCACAATTTATTTACCCATTCATCCGTTGATGGACACCTTGGTTGCTTCCAACTTTTTGCTATTGTAAACAGAGCTGCAATAAACATGGGTGTGCATATATCTGTTTGTATGAAGGCTCTTGTATCTCTAGGGTATATTCGTAGGAGTGGGATTTCTGGGTTGTATGGTAGTTCTATTTCTAACTGTTTAAGATAACGCCAGATAGATTTCCAAAGTGGTTGTACCATTTTACATTCCCACCAGCAGTGTATGAGAGTTCCAATCTCTCCGCAGCCTCTCCAACATTTATTATTTTGTGTTTTTTGGATTAATGCCAGCCTTGCTGGTGTGAGATGGAATCTCATCGTAGTTTTAATTTGCATTTCTCTAATGGCTAATGATCGGGAGCATTTTCTCATGTATCTGTTGGCTGCCTGAATATCTTCTTTAGTGAAATGTGTGTTCATATCCTTTGCCCACTTCTTGATTGGGTTGTTTGTCTTTTTGTGGTTGAGTTTTGACAGAATCATGTAGATTTTAGAGATCAGGCGCTGGTCGGAGATGTCATAGCTGAAAATTCTTTCCCAATCTGTAGGTGGTCTTTTTACTCTTTTGGTGAAGTCTTTAGATGAGCATAGGTGTTTGATTTTTAGGAGCTCCCAGTTATCTGGTTTCTCTTCATCATTTTTGGTAATGTTTTGTATTCTGTTTATACCTTGTATTAGGGCTCCTAGGGTTGTCCCAATTTTTTCTTCCATGATCTTTATCGTTTTAGTCTTTATGTTTAGGTCTTTGATCCACTTGGAGTTAGTTTTTGTGCTTGGTGTGAGGTATGGGTCCTGTTTCATTTTTTTGCAAATGGATATCCAGTTATGCCAGCACCATTTGTTAAAAAGGCTATCTTTTCCCCAGTTAATTGACACTGGTCCTTTGTCAAATATCAGCTGCTCATACGTGGATGGATCTATGTCTGGGTTCTCAGTTCTGTTCCATTGGTCTATGTGTCTGCTGTTGTACCAATACCAGGCTGTTTTGACTACTGTGGCTGTATAATAGGTTCTGAAGTCAGGTAAGGTGAGGCCTCCCACTTTCTTCTTCTTTTTCAGTAGTGCTTTGCTTATCTGGGGCTTCTTTCCCTTCCATATGAAATTGGTGATTTGTTTCTCTATCCCCTTAAAATATGACATTGGAATTTGGATCGGAAGTGCGTTAAATGTATAGATGGCTTTTGGTAGAATAGACATTTTTACTATGTTAAGTCTTCCTATCCATGAGCAAGGTATGTTTTTCCACTTAAGTATGTCCTTTTGAATTTCTTGTAGTAGAGCTTTGTAGTTTTCTTTGTATAGGTCTTTTACATCCTTGGTAAGATTTATTCCTAAGTATCTTATCTTCTTGGGGGCTACTGTGAATGGTATTGATTTGGTGATTTCCTCTTCGGTGTTCTTTTTGTTGATGTAGAGGAATCCAAGTGATTTTTGTATGTTTATTTTATAACCTGAGACTCTGCCAAACTCTTCTATTAGTTTCAGTAGTTTTCTGGAGGATTCCTTAGGGTTTTCTGTGTATATAATCATGTCATCTGCAAATACTGATAACTTTACTTGTTTCTTGCCAATCCGGATACCTTTTATTTCTTTGTCTAGCCTAATTGCCCTGGCTAAGACTTCCAACACGATGTTGGATAACAGCAGTGATAAAGGGCATCCTTGTCTAGTTCCCGTTCTCAAGGGAAATGCTTTCAGGTTCTCTCCATTTAGAGTGATATTGGCTGTTGGCTTTGCATAGATGCCCTTTATTATGTTGAGGAATTTACCTTCAATTCCTATTTTGGTAAGAGTTTTTATCATGAATGGGTGTTGGACTTTGTCAAATGCCTTTTCTGCATCAATTGAGAAGATCATGTGGTTTTTGTCTTTTGTTTTATTTATGTGATGGATTACATTAATGGTTTTTCTGATATTAAACCAGCCTTGCATACCTGGTATAAATCCCACTTGATCAGGGTGAATTATTTTTTTGATGTGTTGTTGGATTCTATTGGCTAGAATTTTGTTGAGGATTTTTGCATCAATGTTCATGAGGGATATAGGTCTGTAATTTTCTTTTTTTGTAATGTCTTTACCTGGTTTTGGTATCAGGGAGATGGTGGCTTCATAGAATGAGTTGGGTAGTATTCCGTCATTTTCTATGCTTTGGAATACCTTTAGTAGTAGTGGTGTTAACTCTTCTCTGAAAGTTTGGTAGAACTCTGCAGTGAAGCCGTCCGGGCCAGGGCTTTTTTTTGTTGGGAGTTTTTTGATTACCGTTTCAATCTCTTTTTTTGTTATGGGTCTATTTAGTTGTTCTACTTCTGAATGTGTTAGTTTAGGTAGGTAGTGTTTTTCCAGGAATTCATCCATTTCTTCTAGGTTTTCAAATTTGTTAGAGTACAGTTTTTCATAATAATCTGAAATGATTCTTTTAATTTCATTTGGTTCTGTTGTGATGTGGTCCTTCTCATTTCTTATTCGGGTTATTTGTTTCCTTTCCTGTATTTCTTTAGTCAGTCTAGCCAATGGTTTATCAATTTTGTTAATTTTTTCAAAGAACCAGCTTTTGGCATTGTTAATTCTTTCGATTGTTTTTCTGTTCTCTAATTCATTTAGTTCAGCTCTAATTTTTATTATTTGTTTTCTTCTGGTGCCTGATGGATTCTTTTGTTGCTCACTTTCTATTTGTTCAAGTTGTAGGGACAGTTCTCTGATTTTGGCTCTTTCTTCTTTTTGTATGTGTGCATTTATTGATATAAATTGGCCTCTGAGCACTGCTTTTGCTGTGTCCCAGAGGTTTTGATAGGAATTATTTTCATTCTCGTTGCTTTCTATGAATTTCCTTATTCCCTCCTTGATGTCTTCTATAACCCAGTCTTTTTTCAGGAGGGTATTGTTCATTTTCCAAGTATTTGATTTCTTTTCCCTAGTTTTTCTGTTATTGCTCTCTAGTTTTATTGCCTTGTGGTCTGAGAAGATGCTTTGTAATATTTCGATGTTTTGGACTCTGCAAAGGTTTTTTTTATGACCTAATATGTGGTCTATTCTAGAGAATGTTCCATGTGCACTAGAAAAAAAAGTATATTTTGCAGCAGTTGGGTGGAGAGTTCTGTATAAGTCAATGAGGTCAAGTTGGTTGATTGTTGTAATTAGATCTTCCGTGTCTCTGTTGAGCTTCTTACTGGATGTCCTGTCCTTCTCCGAAAGTGGTGTGTTGAAGTCTCCTACTATAATTGTGGAGGTATCTATCTCGCTTTTCAATTCTGTTAAAATTTGATTTATGTATCTTGCAGCCCTGTCATTGGGTGCATAAATATTTAATATGGTTATGTCTTCCTGATCAATTGTCCCTTTTATCATTATATAGTGTCCTTCTTTATCCTTTGTGGTGGATTTAAGTCTAAAGTCTATTTTGTCAGAAATTAATATTGCTACTCCTCTTCTTTTTTGCTTGTTGTTTGCTTGATATACTTTTTTCCATCCTTTGAGTTTTAGTTTGTTTGTGTCTCTAAGTCTAAGGTGTGTCTCTTGTAGGCAGCATATAGATGGATCGTGTTTCTTTATCCAGTCTGTGACTCTCTGTCTCTTTATTGGTGCATTTTGTCCATTTACATTCAGGGTAATTATAGATAAATAAGTTTTTAGTGCTGTCATTTTGATGCCTTTTTATGTGTGTTGTTGACAATTTCATTTTTCCACATACTTTTTTGTGCTGAGGCGTTTTTCTTAGTAAATTGTGAGATCCTCATTTTCATAGTGCTTGACTTTATGTTAGTTGAGTCGTTACGTTTTTCTTGGTTTTTATCTTGAGTTATAGAGTTGTTATACCTTTTTGTGGTTACCTTATTATTTACCCCTATTTTTCTAAGTAAAAACCTAACTTGTATTGTTCTATATCGCCTTGTATCACTCTCCATATGGCAGTTCAATGCCTCCTGTATTTAGTCCCTCTTTTTGATTATTGTGATCTTTTACCTATTGACTTCCATGATTCCCTGTTATGTGTATTTTTATTTTTTAATTAATCTTAATTTGTTTGTTTTTGTGATTTCCCTATTTGAGTTGATATCAGGACGTTCTGTTTTGTGACCTTGTGTTGTGCTGATATCTGATATTATTGGTTCTCTGACCAAACAATATCCTTTAGTATTTCTTGTAGCTTTGGTTTGGTTTTTGCAAATTCTCTAAACTTGTGTTTGTCTGTAAATATCTTAATTTCGCCTTCATATTTCAGAGAGAGTTTTGCTGGATATATGATCCTTGGCTGGCAGTTTTTCTCCTTCAGTGTTCTGTATATGTCGTCCCATTCCCTTCTTGCCTGCATGGTTTCTGCTGAGTAGTCAGAACATATTCTTATTGATTCTCCCTTGAAGGAAACCTTTCTTTTCTCCCTGGCTGCTTTTAAAATTTTCTGTTTATCTTTGGTTTTGGTGAGTTTGATGATAATATGTCTTGGTGTTTTTCTTTTTGGATCAATCTTAAATGGGGTTCGATGAGCATCTTGGATAGCTATCCTTTCGTCTTTCATGATGTCAGGGAAGTTTTGTGTCAGGAGTTCTTCAACTATTTTCTCTGTGTTTTCTGTCCCCCCTCCCTGTTCTGGGACTCCAATCACCCGCAGGTTATCCTTCTTGATAGGGTCCCACATAATTCTTAGGGTTTCTTCATTTTTTTTAATTCTTTTATCCGACTTTTTTTCAGCTATGTTGGTGTTGATTCCCTGGTCCTCCAGATGTCCCAGTCTGCATTCTAATTGCTCGAGTCTGCTCCTCTGACTTCCTAGTGCGTTGTCTAATTCTGTTATTTTATTGTTAATCTTTTGGATTTCTACATGTTGTCTCTCTATGGATTCTTGCAACTTATTAATTTTTCCACTATGTTCTTGAATAATCTTTTTGAGTTCTTCAACAGTTTTATCAGTGTGTTCCTTGGCTTTTTCTGCAGTTATCCTAATTTCATTTGTGATATCATTAAGCATTCTGTAAATTAGTTTTTTATATTCTGTATCTGATAATTCCAAGATTGTATCTTCATTTGGGAAAGATTTTGATTCTTTTGTTTGGGGGGTTGGAGAAGCTGTCATGGTCTGCTTCTTTAAGTGGTTTGATATGGATTGTTGTCTCCGAGCCATCACTGGGAAACTAGTTTTTCCAGAAAATCCGCTAAAAAAAAACTGCAGTCAGATCCCTATCAGAGTTCTCCCTCTGGCTCAGGCTATTCAGATGTTAATGAAGCCGCCTGGGGAGGGTGGGGGAGGGAACAGAGAGATAGGAGAGTAGCACCTCAGAATATAGCCAGAGTTGCTTGTCTTGCTTGGAATGACTATTATATCTGAGATTCCCGCGGGCGTGTCGCCTATGTGTGCTGGCTGTGTGGAGATTGCCCCCAGGGGGTCTGGCCCGCTGGAGTCATGGTCAGATCCTCCGCTTCCAGCCCCACGCCCAGCGTCAAGGCTCCCCTACTGGGACGGTGCACTCTCGACTCCAAAATCAGTCGCTGCCTCCCGGGGACTTCTCGTCCCTCCAGCTGCGTGGCCATGCCGCCCCCGAGAACTAGTTGGGCCTCCTCCCGGGGTTAGTTCAGATGGGTGGAGCAGGTCCCCGTGCTTGTGCCGTGACTGAGTGTCCCGGCTGGGACGCTGTTCTCCCCGCTCCAATACCAGTCGCTGCCTCCCGGGGACTTCTCCTAGCGGCTGCGTCCCACGCCACCCGCGCGACCCGGCTGGTCCCCTTCCCGGGGTTAGTTCAGTGGGGTGGAGCAACTCTCCGTGTTTATGGCGTACCTGCGTCCAGTCCAAATCCCTGCGGGACGGTTCCCGGGCTCGGATGCTGCTCTTTCTGCTCCAAGACCAGTCACTGCCTCCCGGGGACTTCTCCTACCGGCTGCGTCCCACGCCGCCCGTGGAACCGGCTGGTCCCCCTCCTGGGGTTAGTTCAGGAGGGTGGAGCAGGTCTCTGTGCTTGTGCCGTACCTGACTGGTACGCTGGCTCCAGGCTCTGGAAACAATCGCTGCTTCCCCGTATTAGTTCGTTCTCCGTCTCTAAATCTGTGTTTGTTGTTCAGGGTTCGTAGATTGTTATGTATGTGATCGATTCACTTGTTTTTCCGTGTCTTTGTTGTAAGAGGGATCCGAGGTAGCGTCTGCCTAGTCCGCCATCTTGGCTCCGCCCTCCATTCACTGTTCTTGTATAGTTTCAGCTCGGGTGTCCTGATAGCCGGTCACCTAGTGTGTGATGTAGGCTCTCACCTACTATCATAGAGGAGCAGTGGTAATGGGTGTGTGCACTGGTTTCTGGTAGCGGCAGGGGGTCACACTCTGAGGAAGGCAGGGGGCTGACAGCCTTCCCCCAAGTGTCAGTGAGGAAGGAGAGCCTCTGTTCTTTATAGCGCTCTGGTGGGTAGGCTTTGCCGGTGTACCTTAGGCATCCAGTGCTTATACCAGTAAGGACTGGTAGGCACCACTATCCTTTCGCATGTGGCTATGTGTCGTGAATGGAGCCTCCAGTCCTCAGGCCTATGGTAGGTGAAGGCCCTGGTTACTAGGCAGAGTGGTATCAGACCTCCAAAATCTGCCTCTCCACCACACAGCTGAAACAATTACAGTCAGATCTCAAACAGATCTGTCCCTGTAATATAATAGCCACCTGGATCCATGTAATTGTGAGAGACAAAGTGCGGATCGCTTATGCCTGGCCTGGAGCCGCTTCTGCTCTGATTTTCCAGATTAGGGAAGTCTGCAGAGTATTCCCCCCCACCCCCCGTTTGTTAATTTGTTCCTTCTCCTAGGCCAGCAGAATAGCTCAGAAAGCACAGCAGGTTCTATCTCAGGCCCAGATAAATCAACTGTTAATGAAGCCAGCTGGGGCAGAGGGGGTAGGGATCAGATAGATAGGAGAAAGTTCTTTCAAAAGAAGGAGCTATTAGAGCCATGCATGGCAAATTAGACAATATCACTTACCTTGTGTTGGGAGCGCTGTTTTATCTCAGATTCCAGAGGTGTGTGTAGCCTGTGTGCCCTGGCTGGTTCCCTGCTGAGATTGGCCCCAGGGGTTAGGGCTGCATCTGCACTTGCCTTCTTTCGCTGAAGCAGCTGTGTCCTGAACTCCACAGCCAGTCCCATGGCCATCACACCAGGGAGTCAGGGTGCCAGACACTTCAGTTGCCTTCTTTCACTGAAGCAGGCACTTCCTAAATACTGCAGCCAGCCCTGTTGTAGACACACCACAGAGTCAGGGGTGCACCACTCTGCTTGTCTTCTTTTGCTGAAGCTTCTGTGTCTCAGGGAAACTACCATCAGCCCCGCTGCAGTCATGCCAAAGAATGGCGCCAAGGAATTGGAGCTGAGGTGCTGCGCAGGCTCAGCAACTCGTTGCTGCTTCTGCCCCGTCTCTTCCTCCCCCGTCGCTCCGATTCCTTAACTTTGCCTTTGATGCTCAGAGTTTCTATCTTGTCATATGTATAATTGATTCACTTGTTTTTTTGGGTCTTTGTTGTAAGAGGGATTGGTGGAAGCTACTGGGTAGTTTGCCATCTTGGTCCCGCCTCTGGTCTTTGATTCATTTCGAATTAGTTTTTGTGTACGGTGTGAGGTATAGGTCCTGTTTACTTTTTTACAGGTGGACATCCAGTGTTGCCAATACCGTTTGTTACAAAGACAGTCTTTTCCCCATTTGATGGACTTTGGGCCTTTATTGAAGATCAGATGACTGTAGGTGGATAGATTTACATCTGGGTTCTCGATTCTGTTCCATTGGTCAGTGTGTCTGTCTTTGTACCAGCACCAGGGTGTTTTGACTACTGTAACTCTGTAGTGGGTTCTGAGGTCAGGTAGTGTGAGTCCTCCTAATTTGTTATTCTTCTCAGTAGTGTTTTACTTATCCAGAGCCTCTTTCCTTTCCATATAAATTTAATCGTTAGTTTTTCTATCTTGTTAAAGAATACTGTTGGTATTTGGATTGAGATTGTGTTGTACTTTTAGATTGCTTTGGGTGGAATTGACATTGTCACAATGTTGAGTCTACCTATCCCCGAGCATGGTATATTTTCCCATTTACGTAGGTCTCTTTTGGTTTCTTGCTGTAGTCTTTTGTAGTTTTCTTTGTATAGGTCTTTTGCATTCCTGATTAGATTTATTCTTAAGTATTTGTTTTTTAAGGGGCTATTATAAATGGTATTGCTTTCCTGATTATCTTTTCATAGTTTTCTTTATTGGTGTGTAGGAATCCAACTGATTTTGTTATGTTTATCTTGTATCTTGCTAATCTGCCGAATCTTTCTATTAGTTCTAGTAGTTTTCTTGTGGGGTCTTTTGGGTTTTTTTTTATGTATAGTATCATAACATCCGCAAATAGGGACAGTTTTACTTCTTTCTTACCAATTTGGATGCCCAGATTGGAAGGGAGGGTTGGGGAGGGAAAAACACTAACCGGACAATAGATAAGTGGTACCTTTGGTGAAGGGTAAGACAGTTCACAATATTGGGGAAACCAGCACAACTTGACCAAGGCAAGATCATGGAAGCTCCATAGACACATTCAAACTGCTTGAGGGACCAAATTACTGGGCTGAGAACCATGGTCTCAGGGAACATCTAGCTCAACTGGCATAATATAGTTTTAAAGAAAATGTTCTATATCCTACACTGGAGAGTGGTATCTGGGATCTTAAAAGCTTGTCAGTGGCCATCTAAGATACTCTGCAGGTCTCACCCCATCTGAAGCAAGGGAGAATGAAGAAAACCCATGACACAAGGGAAAGATTAGTCCAAAGGACTAATGGACCACAACTACCACAGCCTCCGCCAGACTGAGGCTTGCACAGCTAGGTGGTTCCCGGCTACCACCACTGACACTGCTCTGACAGGGATCACAACAGAGGGTCCCAGACAGAGCTGGAGGAAATGTAGAACAAAATTCTAACTCACACAGAAAAAAAGACCAGACTTACTAGTCTGACAGATACTGGAGAAACCCTGAGTTTATGTCCCTGGACACCCTTTTAACTCTGTATTGAAGTCACTTTCGAGGTTCATCTTTCAACCAAAGAATAGACAGGCCAATAATACAAAACAAGACTAAATGGGCACACCAGCCTAGGGGCAAGGATGAGAAGGCAGGAGGGGACAGGAAAGCTGGTAATGGGGAACCCAGGTTTCAGAAGGGGAAAGTGTAGACATGTTGTGGGGTTGTCACAAAACATTGTGTATTAATTGTTTAGTGATAAACTAATTTGCTCTGTAATCCTTCATCTAAAGCAAAAAAAAAGAAATTTAAAAAGTGCCTTTAACAGAGCTAAACTGCTTGGGTTTAAATCCTTGCTCTTCCACTTAGCACAGATTACCTTAAGAAAACCACCTAAGTTAACCTGACAGGTTATAGTGTAGTTTTTTTATATCTATGAAATGGGAATAATACCTAACCCAGCTAACTCATAGGGTAGTTGTAAAGATTAAATGAACTAATACTTGTAAGTTATTTAGAACAGCAGCTGACATATAATTAGCTGTCAAATGTTATAAGGTAAAATGATCAAAATGATTCAGTGATTTACACATCTCTACTGAATTTAAGCAATTACAAGAAAAAAAGGCAGTTGCTATCTAGTCGATTTCAACTCATAGTGACCCCATGTGTTTCAGAGTAGAACTGTGCTCCATAGGGTAGTCAATGGCTGATTTTTTGGGAAGTGGATTGCCAGGCATTTATTCCAGGGCACCCCTGAGGGATTTGAACCCCCATCCTTTTGCTTAGCCCTCTATTGTGTTAACCATGTGCACCACCCAGGGACTCTGAAGTTAAGTAATAGAGGGTATGATAGCAAAACTCAAAACTTATTTACTGATACTAGAATTTTGCATCTACGCATGGAAAGTTTAAGGAAACCGTTTTTTTTCCTTTACCCATTTTTAATTGGATTGTCTTTTTGTTGTTGAATTGTTGATGTTTTCTATAGATTTTTGAGATGAGACCTGTATCAGATGTATCAGTCCCAACGATTTTTTTCCCAATCTGTAGGTTCTCTCTCTTTTTATAAAGTCTTTTTACTTTTTTGATGAGCATAAGTATTTAATTTTTAGGAGGACCCAGTTATGTAATTTGTCTTCTGTAGCTCATGCATTTGTAGTTGTGCTTAGTATTATTTTACTGGAAAATAAATAGGTCTCATAGTTTTGTCCCTATATTATCTTCTAGGAACTTTATAGTTTCAATTTTTACTTTTAGGTCTTTGATTTTGAGTTAGTTTTTATGTATGGTGTTAGGTACGGATCCTTTTTCGTTTTTCTGCTAAAGGAAACTATTTCAGAGTAAACAAAAGGGAAGTTCATTTCTGAAAAACAGATATCACATGTACAAAATTTGTTGGCCTGTGTAACCCAAAATCAGCCAAAATATCATATACTTTCAATGAAATACCTAGTAAAACACAATGTTGCAATGGAATGATCAAACAAAAGCAATAAAAATAGAATGAGAAGTTTTTGTTAAGTGGTACCCTTCCGTAATTTCACAATTTCATGCATCCTACTTGCATTACTACCTCCTGTCTTTCTGAGTCACTCTCTGTAGTGCCCTGATTGCAATGATTTAACTCTACTAAATACTTTTTTATTTAATGTGTTGTATCTGTGGGTTTATACATCCTTTCCTCACTTATCAACATGGTTAGGTTTCAAAGACCAGGTCATTATGCAAAATCATTTTTATGCAAAAATGGAGGATGACCACATGAGACCACAAAATGGAGAACTACTGCGTCATTACGTAAATGCCAAATTATATCATTACATAACCATTAAACCACTGAGAATCATGGCCCATCCGAGTTGACATATCCTTAACCATCACAGCCAGTGTCGTCTTGCCTCGCATCTTGAGGTTCATTACTAGCAGACATCTGTCATTAATGCAGAAAATAATTGGATAGTAAATTTTTTACTGCTGTCATAAATGCAAAATATTGGGTAAAAAGATAGTGGATACGTGAGGAGAAGGTGAACATTTCATCAAATTAGGAAACATTTTGGCCTTCATTTCTTCAATATTCCCCTCACTCCTTGACTCTAATTATATGTAGGTTAGGTTACTTGATGTTGTCCCACAGCTCAGCGGTAACTCTGTTCCTTTTTTTTTTTTTTTTTAATTTTTCATTTCCATCTTCATTGTGTTCATACTTTCTCTGCCTTCTTGGACATGAAGAATATATTTATAACACCTGATTTAGCATCTTCCTTTACTAAATCTTTAACATCTGGGTCATTTCTGGGTCAGTTTCTATTGGTAGATTTTTATTTTGGTAATGGATATTTTTCGTTTTTTTTTTTTCTTGCTTGGCAATTGTTTTGATTGGATGCCAGACATTGTGAATTACGTTTCTAGAGCTGGATTTTAAAAAATTTTCTTGAAATATTTTGGTTTTGGCTGGGATGAAGTTACTTAGAATCAGTTTGATTCTTGTGAAGCTTGCTTTTTAGTTTTATTAGTGTAGGTCCAGAACTGCACTTATAGTAGGGCTACTTTGGCTCCACTTCTGAAGGACTCTGCCCATTGCCTAGTGTATCGGTGAGTGTTTCCACTCTGGCTGGTGGGAATGTGAACTACTCCTAGCCCCGTGTGAGCTATGATGACTGTTTTGCCTACTTCTTTCCAATGGTTATTTCCTCGGCCTCAGATAGTTTTCTAACACACATGTGTAGGTCAATACTCAGCCAAAGACTTAAGGGGACCCTTCTGCAAATCTCTAGAGCTCCGCCTCTATGCAACTTCTCTGGTACTCTGTGCCAGAAATTCTGATTACTTTTGGCTTCCCCAAACTTCAAACTGTGTCCCCTCAACTTGGTGAGAGTGAGACGACTAGGTGCTGTTTAGGTGTCCTCTTCTTGTGATGAGGCCTGGAAATTCTTCAGACAGTTTGCTTGGGCATTCCTAGGACTCACCTCATTTGTTTTCCTTTTTTTCCAGAATTGCCGTTCAATGATACCTGTTGGTTTTCTAACTGTTTAAGGCAGAAGGGGAAATCTGGTTTCTTTTATTCCATCAGCGTTGGAAGCAGGAATCTCTGTTTCTCTTCTTGATGTCACTTGTCTCCCTCTTACCCAGTATAAATTATCCATTCAGTCATTATAATCATTCTCTTGAATATCCGTTGACTCCCTTTCCCCATCTTGTTTAGCTTGGCAAAACCACAACCTTTATTAAATCCATCTCTCCACCTTTCAGAGCCAGCACCTGTGAGGCTGCATATCAGTTGAAAAAAGACAATTATGCTGACTATTTTCACCTTAAATTCATGTTCCCAAACTACAGCTGAGCCCAGTCATACTGTGCTTCCCTAGTTATCTGTTCTTCCACTTTTTAAAATGTCTGTTTCACATCTTTCTCTCAAAATGCCAGTACCATTGAGAAAATTGAAGCAATCAAAAATGAGCTTTCTGGAGCCCTATCACATATACCCAACAGGATCAAACGTGTTTGTGTATGTAAGATTTTTTGGAATCTGTTATAAAATTTTGGTAGAAAACATTTAGTATTAAATTACTCCTTTTACTGAGTAATAGGGGAAAATTTTTCTTTAGGTAATCTTATTTTCATCAAGCAGGAGAACCAGATTTTGTTTCCTGTTTTTTTGCCGTAGCTATCTGAAGCTTTCAAAGCTTAACCAGGATTTATCTCAAGTACATGGTAACTCTGCACCTTTTTGATTTTTAAGGGTTTATATTATATTTAAAAAAATAAAAAAGGTACAGTGTTACCATGTACTTGAGATAAATTAAATTCTGGTTAGGCTTTGAAATCCAGATAGGTATGGCGAAAATCAGGAGATAGAATTTGGTTCTCCTGTTTAATGAAAGAAACATAAGATTTACTAAAGAAAGAGTTTCCACTGTTACTTAGAGGAGGAATCTACACTTAGGAGTCCTGGTGGTGTAGCTGGTTAAGTGTTCAACTGCTGACTGAAAGGTAGCACCTACCCAGCAGCTTCATGGGAGAAAGACCTGATTATCTGCTCCCGTAAAGATTACAGCACAGTAAACCCTATGGAGCAGTTCTGCTCTGTCACATGGAGTTGCTATGAGTCGAAATCAACTCAATGACACGTAACAACAAAACATATTACATGTAGTTTTATAAATTGCCAAAAATGCTTTTGGAAATAGACCTAATTGAAATTAGAAAGTGCCTTCTTGTTAAGGGGATATTACGATTCTCCATGTGATAGTCTAGAAGAGAAAAGGCTTGTATGTTCTTTCCATGGTTCTTTAATATTTGTTATTTGCACACCCTTTCCCCAGAAGGAAGAGTAAATGAAGCATTGAGGATTATGGGAAAATAATAACAGTAGAAAAATAATATGAAGCGAGGCATAAGGTTAGTACACAAGGTATACAAATACGGCTCTGAATTTCTCATTAGCCATCACTAAGAGGAAAGCAAAGTTACCTGAAGTCCATAAGGTAAAAATAAACTAGTTGTTCGGGGGAGAAGCACAGCTAATCCTGATGCTGAGATTTGAGTGAGTATCTCCCATGGATCCTTATAGTAATAGTATGTGATAAAAGTAGCCACCTGGGGTAAGTTACTTACAGACAGTATAGTAACTTTTAGGATCATCTGTGTTTGTGTATGTAAGAAACATGACTTGCTTTTACTAGAGTACAGTGTTCATCAGTGGTTCTTAACTTTTTTGGGGTCATAGACCCTCTAACATTTTATGGACTTTTGTCATGAATTTGTTAAATGTGAGGATTCTGAACTTATCCCCAGGCAGATTCTGGTTCAGTAGATCTGAGGTAGGTTTTACAAATCTTGTGTATTATCAGCACCCCAGTGATTTTGATTGTTGTCAGACCATGTATTTGGAAACTGCTTCTGGGATATAATTTCAGGGAATTCACAGACTCCATACAGTTAGTCCATGAAGGTCAGATTAAGAACCTCTGATACAAGTGAGTGAGCAACATCTTCAATGACATTCGTATAATAAAAATAATAATGAGTTTCATAGGGGTATTTGGTGCTGGTATATTAGTTTTTAGTATATTGTTTTTTATTGAAATTTATTGGGCTAACCAAGACACATGGCCACACTTAACTTGAAACAGGGCAGAGAAGTGCAATCCTAGCAGGTGCTGAAGGGAACTAAAACCAGAAATACTTGGTGAGCTGTACTAATGACTAACACAGACGGGGAGTGTGCGTGTGTGTGAGCTGTACTAATGACTAACACAGATGGGGAGTGTGTGTGTGTGTGTGAGCTGTACTAATGACTAACAGACGGGGAGTGTGCGTGTGTGTGAGCTGTACTAATGACTAACACAGACGGGGAGTGTGCGTGTGTGTGAGCTGTACTAATGACTAACACAGACGGGGAGTGTGCATGTGTGTGAGCTGTGCTAATGACTAACAGACGGGGAGTGTTCGTGTGTGTGAGCTGTACTAATGACTAACACAGACGGGGAGTGTGCGTGTGAGTGAGCTGTACTAATGACTAGCACAGACGGGGAGTGTGCGTGTGTGTGAGCTGTACTAATGACTAACACAGACGGGGAGTGTGCTTGTGTGTGAGCTGTACTAATGACTAACACAGACGGGGAGTGTGCGTGTGAGTGAGCTGTACTAATGACTAGCACAGACGGGGAGTGTGCGTGTGTGTGAGCTGTACTAATGACTAACACAGACGGGGAGTGTGCGTGTGTGTGAGCTGTACTAATGACTAGCACAGACGGGGAGTGTGCGTGTGTGTGAGCTGTACTAATGACTAACACAGACGGGGAGTGTGCGTGTGGGTGTGTTTGGTAATGTAATGAACTTTTACGATGTTTTCCTTGAAGTCGAACCACTTTCACATTCCTTGGATAAGCCATGCCTGATTATGAGATATCATTCTTTTGATATACTGCTCGTTTGATTTGCTAATATTTAAGATTTTTGCATCTGTGTTCTCTGGTAAGAATGGCCTTGGCAAGAATGGCCTAGAATTTCCAATTCTTGTACTTTTCTCACCAGTTTGGTATCAACAGTTTGTTAGTTTTAAAAAAGGAGATGGATTTCTTTCCATCTTTTTTTTCCCTCTGTTTTCAGCACTGGTGTAGATTTTTAGTACACTTTTTATGAAGCATTTAGGGCAACTACAAAGAGAGCACAGTCTCCACACAAAACTATCTTCACTTCTGATACTGCAAGTTCAGGAGGTCCCAAAACCACACTCTCGTTTTGTTAATTCTCTAGAAAGACCTTTAGAATTGACTGAAACCTGTTATACTCATGGTTACTGCTTACTGCAGGGAAAGGATACAAATTAAGATCAGCCAAAGGAAGAGACACATAATGCAGAGTCCAGGAGGGTTCTAAACACAGACTTTCTGTTTTCTTTTCCTTATGGAATGGAGCCCTGGTGGCGTGATGGTTAAGCATTTGGCTGCTAATCAAAAGGTCAGCAGTTCGAATCCACCAGCCACTCCTTGGAAACCCTATGGGACAGTTCTTCTCTGTCCTGTAGGGTCACTTGTAGGGTCACTATGACTGGAAATCTACTCATGGCAACCTTTTCTTTTTTTTTTCTCTCCTCCCATGGAGTCAAGATGCTTTACACTCCCAGCATTGATGTTTAACAATATGCATGAAGTTCTGCCAACTAGGGAAGCTCACCGGAGTTGTGGTATCCAGAGTTTTGTTGGGACTTCATCACATAGTCTTGACTGATAGATTGTTCATATGGCTAATCTTAGTTTGTATGTTGACTGATACCATGTGACCCAAAGCCCCTACCCTAAGTCACACTGTTGGTCTTTCTGGCATGGCCAGCACCTGCCCTCAGACTATACAGGTATAGCCAACCCCTGCTCTAAATCACATTGTTAAGACTATCCAGTATGATCCAAGGTCCCCAGGCAAACTGAGACTCCTATCAGGCATAACATTCCAAGGGCTCAGAGATTATCTCCTAGAAGCTCAGGGCTAAGGCTAGACCTTTTCTTTAGTCAAAGCCAAATTTTTTACTACACACATTTCTACAATTAATTTTTTTCCTTTAATAGTGGTTTTCCTGTGGCTGTTTGATATGAGGTTAAGCTTATAGGGGTTTCATTATGGGAAAATGATTCTTTTAAATTTTGAGCCCTGCATTTCTCTAGCGGAAACCTTGGTGGCATTTCTCTAGCTATTGAAGGATAGAAATTACAGGACTTTTTCTTTATTTAACTGCATTTAAATTAAGCTTCTCTCTCTTTTTTTTTTTTTTTTTAAAGAATAAAGGTTCTCTTCAGTTTGAAGACAAATGGGATTTCATGCGTCCTATTGTTTTGAAGCTTTTACGTCAGGAATCTGTTACAAAACAGCAGTGGTTTGATCTGTTTTCGTAAGTAATCCATTAATTCTAACTTTTTACTAACATAAAGGAAATTTTGGTGATGTATTTCTCTACCAAAATTGAATGTATGGCCCTAGATTGGTCTGTTTACCTGTTTAAAATTATCACTAGTGTACAGGGGTCCCCGAGGCCATGCCCAGGTTCAGTAATTCCTTAGAAGGACTCAGAAGAGTCCGCATGTAATAATACTTATGGCTATGATTTATTACAGCAAAGAATACAAAGCAAAGTCACTAAAGGGAAAAGGTGCATGGTGTGTGGGGTGAATTCCGAGGGAAGCCAGGTGCAGGCTTCCAGGGTCCTCTCTGAAAAGATGAGTTTAATTCCCCTAGCAACAAGTTGTAGCAATATATGTGAAATGTTATCTACCAGAGAAGCTTGTTAGAGGCTCGATCCCCAGAGTTTTTACTGGGAACTGGTCACATAGGCAGCCTCTGTTTGACATACATAAAAATTTTGAATTCCCAGAAGGAGAGGTGTTCAGCATAAATCATATTGTTTGTACCATCAGTTTAGGCACAGTGAGCCACTCTTAAACCATTTTGGGAAAGTTTTATATCAGTGAGGGAACTGTTGGAGCCCTGGTGGCACAGTGGTTAAGAGATCGGCTGCCAACCAAAAGGTCGGCAGTTTGAATCTACCCGCTGCTCCTTAGAAACCCTATGGGGCAGTCCTTCTCTGTCCTATACGGTGGCTATGAGTTGGAATCGACTCGACAGCAATGGATTTGGTTTTAGGGAACTGCTGACCATTCTAGTTTTTCAGAGGCCGGCCAAAGGCCAACCTTGCAAGCAAGGCTTTCTAAGGATAGTAGTCTCAGGCCCACTATGTTAACTCTTTTTCTCTACAGTCAGCCCCCTTGGCCTTTGGCCAGAACATCTTTATATTGAAATTACAAACTGTAAGAACCCAAGCAGCAAGGGGAGGCCAACCTGCAATATTGATCTCAGTTACGCTTTTTAAGAGTCCTGGATTTAGTCAGTTAAATCCTATTAACCATGATAACCAAGATAACCAAAGGTCTATCTTAGAAAGCCACGTGGCTTTCTCCTTCATTTTCTCTTTGAGCATTTTTTACATGGCCTGAGGCATCAATTCAGGCACAGCACAACTCTGGGCAGTAAGTTGAAGCTGACATGAAAGCCTTCCGGGATTGAGGCAGTGTGATTATAGGGTGTACACACAGGAAGTACAATCCCAGAGGGTACATGTGGTACTCTTGGAAAAAAGGAGTTTAGCAAAAAAGGGTATTCTAAGCAGGACATATGTTAGTCAGGCAGTACAGTTTAACAAGACCCCCAGTGTGGCCTACTGCCGTGGATCCTCTTGATCTAGGGTTCCCAGTCCAGTCCAATTAATTGAGTTCAGTTCTTGATTTCAGAAGGCAGTTAGTTCCAAACAGTTTTGCTTACCCATCACACAGTTCAGTTGACTCACAAGTGTGGACAACACCTGGAGGTGTTCTGTGTGGAAAGTGCAGGAACTAGGGCCATTCCCTGTAGTCTCATAGTCAGCATTGCCAGGTGCAGTTGTAGGCTCAGTTCGAATTCAGTGCCCTGACAGCAGCTTGGGAAAGCAACGCTGGGAGTTTTCCTTCAGGAAGAGGGGAAAGCTTCCAGGAACAGTTCTGACAAGCAAAGATCATTAATGCCCTCTACCTCCTGTCTGCCCCCCAGGGGCTGGGTTTTGTTTTTTCTGCATTGTCAGAAAATCACTGTGTCCCAGTCAAGTAATAAAACTTTTAGGTTTTTTCTATTCATTTTTTATTTTTATCCAGACCTACAAGAGCGACAAAAGCATTTTTACATAACTAGGAAGACATGTCATGTTTAGAAATTGATCAGGATGAAATCTTGAATTTTCAAAAATTTCAAAATGCGTTTACATCATCTTCCACCCTTTCATCCTGATATTTATCTAGCGAGTGGCCTAGGAAAGAGCAATTTCTTCCTGAGGACAGCTGCATTTAGTAAATTGCTTTACTAAGGTGTGTGTACCAGGAGAAAGGTGAGAAAAATAGAGTCAGGTTATCAATCTATTGTTGCAACCTGCAGCTAATCTAGAAAACTAACACAAGTCAATAGCAGTTACACACCCCTGAGAGGGGGTCAAGAGTCTGACCTCTAAGGAGTGGATGGAGGGGTCACACTCCTTGTGATATGCTCTCTCCCAACGTGCAGCTTTTGGCAGGAATCACAAGTTAGGAATGCGATCACTCTCTGTATCAGGACTAATAGAACTGATGAGCAGCTTGATTGCAGATGGCTCTATCACAGAACAATCTCTTTTCTGTGGGCATCTGCAAGTGAGTCAGACAGTCTAGCCAGAATCCATGATGTTTTCACAGTTCATGGCCCCGCAGAGGGGTGTCTTGCATTTACAGTGGTCCCGAGTTGAAGTTCTATTCATTGAGCGTGTGCCTGCTTTGGGTTCAACACCGCTTTTGCTAAGATTGGAACAGCCCAATAGCAGACAGTATCAGGTTTCAGCTTAGAGTCAAATCCAGCAGGTAGGATCTGTGAATTCGGGATTCCAAAAAAGCCAGTGGATTTTCTTTGGCAGTAGCAAAACCAAGATCCTGTGGGACCAGACAGTCGCATTCCAAATCCAAGGGACAAGAAAGATTTTCCTAAGCCCTTTTTGTCTTAAGAGTCCAAATTGACCCATTCAGGTTATACGTATTGGGCCGTAAATCGTTAGCCACTGAGGGTCAGGCATGTGATTTCACAAGAGC
This sequence comes from Loxodonta africana, assembly GCF_030014295.1. Taxonomy (NCBI): domain Eukaryota; kingdom Metazoa; phylum Chordata; class Mammalia; order Proboscidea; family Elephantidae; genus Loxodonta; species Loxodonta africana. Next base: position 128,586,554 of record NC_087348.1, read on the forward strand.
TCGTTAGCTACTAAAAACTGCTTTCTGAAACTCCAAAAGTATACTTCCGTCTGAAGATTTCCTTTCTTTTCATATTTCCCTATCTCCAGAGGCGGCAGTAGGCAAAACCATAATAAAAATCATTCGTTACGGAGACATTCTCTTTCCAACACTCAAAGAGTTTAAATTCCAGTCCCCTCACCAGTGGTTAAAAAAAAAAAACAAGCAAGTTGTGTCCCCAACCAAAACCAAACCAAACATGTTGCTGTCGAGTCAATTTTGACTCATAGCAACCCTGTAAGAGAGTAGAACTGCTTACCAGGGAGTGGCTGGTGGATTCGAACTGCCGACCTTTTGATTAGCAGCCAAATGCTTAGCCACTGTGCCACCAGGGCTCCAAGCTGTGTCCCACTAACATTTTGTTTTGCATCTTTCCGTGGTTGGAATGATCCCTCTAACATTTATGAAATCACAAGCTTGTAACATTTTACGTCAATTTTTACCATACATCAAGGCACAATAGCCACAAAATACAAAGCCATTTTTTAAACGTTCCCCCCTTTTTTGTCTCATTACAAATTTATTCAAACCCCTTTCATTAGCATTATAGCTGCTGGGAGACCCTAGCTGGAAGACAAGGGAGGTGGAGGGCTGCTGCAGCAGCAGCTAAACTGAAGAAATATGTAGAGTGATATTTTCTCCCCCTGGTTTATCTAAAGTTTGCTCCATCCTTGAAAACTAACCAATTTTTCCTCATGTTTACAGAGAGCACCACAAACTTCTAAAACTTTTGGCCCACCCAAAGCTTAGCTTTAGGAATGTTCAGGCCTTTTCTCCTCCCACCTGTGGGGAGAGAACAAAAACTAAAAGCATCACCAAGGCTGTCTTTTTTTCACCCCCACTTTTGCCAGCGTGGCCAAAAGCAGCCAAGGGTTCCAGCAAGCCAACTCTCCTGGGATTAGCTATGTCATTTTTGAATTCCATGGATAACGTCTACCTCTCACAACAGACAGCAGCACTGGTGCTGTTTCATACAGTGGACGATTGTATAGTCACGTAGGCACTAAGGGCTTGTCACACTACCCCTTCGTCCCTCCTTTTCCCGAACAATGCTTTCACCATGTTTCATGTCATAAATTGTCTCCTGAAACTCACTTCTGACACCAACTGTGTCACCAGTTCCCAAGACCACCCCCTAGATTCAGTAATTCACTAGGAAGACTCGGACTTAGCGTATGCTCATGACTGTGATTTATTACAGCACAAGGATACATAGCAAAGTGAAAAGGTACATGTGATGAGGTCCAGGGGAAAACAGGCACATGCTTCTGAGTCCTCTCCCTGTGGGGTCACAGAAGATGCACTTAATTCCCCCAGCAACTAATTGTGACAACACTTGTAAAATGTTGTTTATCAGGGGAGCTCATTAGAGATTCAGTGCCCTTGGTTTTATTGGGGCGTGATCATGTAGGTATCCTGTCCCTAGCATGTACCAAAATTCCAGACCCCCCATGAGGAAAGCAGGTTTTCAGCATAAACTGTATTGTTTTCACAAAAGTTTAGAGACAGTGAGTCCTTACCAGGGAATGGTGCGAATCTCACCAGAATCCAAGTTCCTAGACGCCAGCCAAGGGACAGCCTTGCAATTAGACCTTAGGGATGCCAGCTTCATGCCTGCTACAGTAACTCTTTTTCTGAACACTAATGAAGTACTCTGTCAATGAATTGTAGATGTATGACTGAATATTCTGTACACGTTAAGCTTTTGTGCTAATTTCTCTCTTTTTATCACTTAAGAAAATAACCTAATTTCCCTAAAGAATGTAGAGCTTATTAACTTATATCCATGATTCTGCCCTGTGAGAATTTCATGTTCAGTAAATAGCTGAGGCATTTTAAAACTTTATTTATAGCATTCATATATATATTAAATTATTTGACTGAACTATTTTATGAATAATATGTTGAGTGTCTTTGGTCAGTTTGTATTGATAGTATGATTTATTGTCTAGAATAGCGCTTGTTTTCTGAGCATTGCTGACTGAGGAAAGGAGCATAGAGGGATGGTCTGCCCTACTTAAAGTGTTCTCCTGAGCAGAAATGTTCGATAAGCAGTACTTGGTATGTGGCCTCAACAACATTATTTTTGTCTTTGATCTCCTTGAGTTACCCAAGGCATCTCAATATGTAGTCCTTTCAGGCAAAAAGCATTTCTGTATGTGTTTTGCCATCATCAAAATTATTAGACCTGGAATAACTAAACCCCAAAAAAGCTTTCTGAATTTTAGCCATATTTTAACCATGTTAACCAGTAACGTTTATGTTGCATATCTTTCTAAATCGAAGGTACTAACAATGCATTTATCTTAAGCTATGTTAAATATTTGAGATTTGTTCCTCTTTTCTCATAATCACTGTTACACAATCAGTTTCGTACATTTCCAGATGTTCATGGGGGGGTGGGTTACAGTGCCTCACTCAGCTGAGAACTACTGGCCTAGGATTCTTATTGTGTTAAGTTTGACTCTGGTTTGTTCATTTGAAGCCACAGTCAAATAAATGATTTTCAACTTGTGAAGCCTTATTTATTTCCCTAAATTGTAACTGTCAGGAATTATTTATTTAAATTAAAATTTGTTATAAACAGTTATAGCAGGGATCAACCAACTGTAACAACTATTTCATACACCATAGTTTGGATTAAGATTTTATATTTTCTAAACCCAAGATTTAATGCAAAGTGGAAAAGGAGGGGAAAGAAAACCCAGAGTTCAGTTACATTTAAAATAATTAACAGTAGATATATTTTGTGACTTATTGCTGATGCTAGCCATGTTTTATGTCATTCCAGAACTTTCAAAAATATGTTTAATAAACCTTAATATATGTGAATGTGAGTACACTACTAATTTATGTTGCAAAGGAGTAATAAGTTCTGGAGTGAAATAAGTTGACAGTGTCTGTATTGAATTAGGAGCCCTGGTGACACAGTGGTAAAGAGTTCAGCTGCTAACCAAAAGGTCGGCAGTTTGACTTTTTACCAGCTGCTCCTTGGAAACTCTATGGGGCAGTTCTCCTCTGTCCTGTAGAATCACTATCAGTCAGAATCAACTCAACAGCAACGGGTTTTTGTTTTGTTTTAATTGAATTAGGAGCCCTGGTAGTGCAGTGGTTAAACGCTGCCAACCGGAAGGTTAGGGGTTTGAACCCATCAGCTGCTCTGCCAGAGGAAGATATGGCAGTTTACTTCCACGAAGATTGTAGCCTTGGAAACCCCATGGGGCAGTTCTGCTCTGTCTTACAGGGTTGCTATGAGTTGGAATTCACTGACAGCAACGGGCTATTTTGGGTATACTGAATTAGAAAATACTATGTAGAAAGAAAAAGTAATACAGAATAGTGGTTAAGAGCTTGGTTGCTAACCAAGAGGTTAGCAGTTAAAATCCACCAGCTGCTCCTTGGAAACCCTATGGGGCAGTTCTGCTCTGTCCTATAGGGTCGCTATGATTCAGAATGGACTTGATGGCTGTATGTTTTGTTTTGTTTTCTATTTAATTAAAGTCACTTCTGTACTTAAAGGGAGAGAAACTGCTGATATTGGATTTTGCTTCTCATTAAAGGAGCTTACATTTTTGTATTTCCACAGCCAAGTGTATTTATTTGGGTTATAAGTAGGGCTTCTCAAGCTTAATGTGCATATGAATCACCTGGGGATAGAATGCAGATTCTGGTTTAGTAGGTCTTGTGTAGGCCCCAAGATTTGGTGTTTCCAGCATGTTCACAGGTGATGCCAGTGTTGCTGGTTGGGGCCCAGACTTGAGAAGCAAGGAGCTGGAGCAGTGGTCTTCAAACTTGAGCAGACATCAGAATCACCTTTGGGGCTTATTAAATAACAGATTGCTGAGTCATAGCCCGAGAGTTTCTGATTCAGTACTTCTGAGATGATGTCCAAGAATGTGTATTTCCAACAATTTCCCAGGTGATGCAGATGCTGCTGGTGAGACCTTATTTTTAAGAAAATTCTTCATCTTTACTATAAATAATTTCTAAAAGATTTTTTTTTCTAAATTGGTTTTTATGACACCACCTTCTCTTGGTTTGTCTCCTCTTGCCTCGTGTGCCTCATCTCATTCACCTTTCCTGACTCCTCTTTGTGTCTCTCTTAAGTGTTGGTTTCTTTCAGAGTTCTATTTTTCTTCTTATTCTTTAACCATAGTTCCCAAATCTTTATAAGCAATCCAGATTATTCTCTTGAGTTGAACTTCCAGACACAAGTAGCCAGTTGCTTCCTGCATATATGTTTCTTACGTTCCATAAGTACTCCAAATTCAGAATGATAAAATCTGTTATTCACAGCCTCAAACCAAAAGCTATATCTTCCTATTTGAATTGAAATTTTCTCCTTTCCATTCTAGCTGTTTTTGCCCCACTGTCGCTTGTCTGAACTATTATAGTAGTCCTCTGTCACCTTAACTGCTTTGTTGTATCTCTGTATTAGTTGTCTAATGCTGCATTAAAAATTACTCTAAAATTTAGCAGCTTAAAACAACATTTTCTCACAGTTTCTGAAGGTCAGGAATCTGGTAGTGACTTAGCTGGGCAGCCCTGACTCAGTGTCTCTCATGAGGTTGCAGCCAAGCTGATGGCAAAAGAGTTAGACCTAGATTCACCCAGGGGTGAAGGATCTGCCTCCAAGCTCACTCACATGTATTGGGCAGGTCTCAGTTCCTCACAGGCTGCTGGCCAGAGATATCAGCTCCTCACCATGTGGATCCCTCCATAAGGCTTGCTTTCCCCAGAGAGTAATATGAGAGAGAGAGAGAACATGCACGAGTGCTCAAGACAGAAGCCCTTTCATAACAAAGTTATGGAAGTTATATAATGTCATTTCTGCCATATGCTATTGCTTATACAGACAAATCCTGGTGCACTGTGGGAGAGGACACACAAGAATATGAATACCAGGAGGCAGGGTTCACTGGGGGCTACCTTAGAGGCTGGCTACCTCAGGATTAGAGGAAATAGATAATGCACGGTATAAAAAAGAACTCTAAAAAGATTCCAGTGTATATCATTAGAGGGGCATAACATGAAAGAGACTTCTTTGAAAAATGAAATGGTCAAAATAAGGGAGACACTTTTGAAATAAAAGATAGAAAAGCTAAATAATAAAAGACTAAAGTAATAATTGGAAAAATAAAACCAGAGTTCTCCCTTAATATAGAGCAAAAGACAAAGTATGGAAAATGAAATAAAAGTAAGAAATATGTAACTATAGATCCAGAACTGAGTTACCCTCTTTTTAAAAGGCATTCCGGAAGGAGAGAACAGAAATAGCATAGTCCAAAAGTATAAGAAGAAAATTTCCCAGGACTGAAAATTCTTGTTCTCCTTGCTCGTTATATTGAAAGTGCTAAAAAACATGCCTAGACACATCCTTAAGAAATTTCAGAATTCCAAGGATAAAGAAAAGAATCTTAACTCTTGCAGAGAGGAAAAACGGGTTGCCTTCAAATCAAAACAGACTGTTCTCTCACTTTTCACCAGCCGCATCGGATGCAGGAGGTTGATGAAACATTTTCTTTAAATCTTTGAAGAGAAGTTATTTTGAACCTAGAATTTTATGCATAGTCAATGTGTTAATAAAGTTTAAGGGAAAATGAATACATTTTCAGATAGGGAAGGATTTAGTGAATTTAAGAATTCTGTAGAAATGAAAGAAAAACAAGATATGATAACCCTTTCCCTCACCATTACCAACATCAGTTATTAAAGAGAGTGTGCCTTATTAAACTGAAGAGAAGATGCTCTTGAGCTAGGAATCCTGACCGTGAAATGAATATAAATAGAAAAAAGACCACATCCATTCAAAAGTATGATAAGAAAGTGCAAATCAAAACATTTCAGCTGAAGCGGAACAATCAGAAAGCAATTAAAGAGGTTGTTGACACACTTTGAAAAATGTAAGCAATGTTGCTGAAAAATTTGTATAGAAATTGTCAAATAAAAACCTGATTTGCTATGTAAAGTGTCACTGAAAACAAGGTAAAATATTATTAAAAAAATTTTTAGCTGTTAAAAATTCTCTAGCAAAAACCGAGTATAAAGCGGAAGAACACAAGCACAACATTCCAAACTGAATTAAATACCCTCACACAAGCGTTTGTGGTTATGATAAAACACCATGAATCAGAAGTGATCCCTGCCTCCTGGTATTCAAATCAAAAAGAAGAAATGAAATGAAAATTGGTTGAACTTAGGAAACAAATAGAAAAAGACAAAGTCATATCAGAAATTGATCATCTCAGTAGATGAAGAAAAGCCATAATAAAAAATATTGTTTTAAAAATAAAATAGATCTGGAAGGCATTATACGGAGTGAAATTAGTCAGTTGCAAAAGGACAAATATTGTATAAGACCACTATTACAAGAACTCGAGGAATAATTCAAACAGAGAAGAAAATATTCTTTGATGGTTATGAGAGGGGGGAGGGAGGGAGGGTAGAAGAGGGGTATTCACTAATTAGATAGTAGATAAGAACATTTTAGGTGATGGGAAAGACAACACACAATACAGGTGAAGTCAGCACAAGTGGACTAAACCAAAAGCTAAGAAGTTTCCCGAATAAACTGAATGCTTCGAAGGCCAGCGTAGCAGGGGCGGGGGTTTGGGGATCATGGTTTCAGTGGACATCTAAATCAACTGGCGTAATAAAATCTATTAAGAAAACATTCTACATCCCACTTTGGAGAGTGGCATCTGGGGTCTTAAATGCTAGCAAGTGGCCATCAAAGAGGCATCAATTTGTCTCAGCCCACCTGGCCCAAAGGAGAATGAAGAACACCAAGAGATAGAAGGGACCACATAAACCTGAGACTACACCAGCCTGAGACCAGAAGAACTAGATGGTGCCTGGGTACAACCGATGACTGCCCTGACAGGGAACACAACAGAGAACCCCCGAGGGAGCAGGAGAGCAGTGGGATGCAGACCCCAAATTCTCGTAATAAGGCCAGACTTAATGATCTGACTGAGACTAGAAGGACCCTGGTCGTCATTGCCCCCAGACCTTATGTTGGCCCAGGACAGGAACCATTCCCAAAGCCAACTCTTCAAAAGTGGATTGGACTGGACAATGGGCTGGAGAGGGATGCTGGTGAGGAGTAAGCTTCTTGGATAAGGCGGACACTTGAGACTATGTTGGCATCTCCTGCCTGGAGGGGAGATGAGAGGGTAGAGGGGGTTAGAAGCTGGCGAAATGGACATGAAAAGAGAAAGTGGAGGAAGGGAGCAGGCTGTCTCATTAGGAGGAGAGCAATTGGGAGTGTGTAGCAGGGTATATATAAGTTTTTGTGTGAAAGACTGACTTAATTTGTAAACTTTCACTTAAAGCACAATAAAAATTAAAATAAAATAGATTCTTCCTTAATCTGATAAAAGTTTATCTGTAGGTATCTTAATAGCATACATCATCCTAATAATAACATATTGGAAGTACTGCATTTAAAGTCAGGAACAAGACAGAGTTATCTGTTTACATGCTTCACTTCAGTTTCCTTTAGGTTTATGAATTTGTTGCAGTAGGATTGCAAGTAGTATTCTTATATATATGCTTATATCTTATTTTCCATATCTAATCTCACCTATTTAATCTGGCTCTCAAGAGGTTGATCCATTTCACTGGTCTTTTCAAACCAGGTTTTGGATTTATATTATTTTATTAACTATGAAAACCCTGGTGGCGTAGTGGTTAAGTGCTATGGCTGCTAACCAAGAGGTCAGCAGTTCGAATCCACCAGGTGCTTCTTGGAAACTCTATGGTGCAGTTCTACTCTGTCCTATAGGGTCACTATGAGTCAGAATCGACTCGACGGCAGTAGGTTTGGTTTTTTGGTTTTTACTAAATTTTGGGGTATACTCAACATAATGGCTTAGTTAAGCTTTACTGGAAGGGGTTTCATGACTCTGTAGTTCATCAAATAGCTAGAAACTTCTTCAGTATTACCTTTTTTATTTTTGGTTTTTATGCAAATTTCTCATTGAGGTATATCACATATATATAAAAAATAGAAGTGAAATTTTTAAAAGGTGAGCACATATGTGTAACCAGCACCCACATCAAGAAACCAAACAAAATAGAACACCATAAGCCCCCTCATGCTTTCTCCCAGTCACTACCTGCTACTCTGCAAGGTAGCTACCATGCTGTTTTCTAATACCATAAGTTAATTTTACTTGATTTTGAACTTTATATAAACAGAATCGGAAACCCTGGTGGCATAGTGGGTAAGTGCTACGGCTGCTAACCAAAAGATCGGCAGTTCAAATCCACCAGGTGCTCCTTGGAAACTCTACGGGACAGTTCTACTCTGTCCAATAGGGTCGCTATGAGTTGGAATCGACTCGACGGCAGTGGGTTTATAAACAGAATCATACAGAAAATACTTTTGTGTTTGACTTTTTTTGCTTAACATTAAACCTGTGAGACTTATCCATTTTGTTGCATGTAGTTTGTTAGTCCCTTCTCGTTGTAGTATATCATATCCTTGTATGAATATGTCACAGTTTATCCGTTCTCTGGTTGATGGACATTTGGGTTGTTTTCAGTTTTTTGGCTATTATGAACAGTTTTGGCTAATGTTGCTATGAACATCCTTGTACATACCTTTTGGTGAACATTTGTATGCATTTCTGCTAGGGTATACTTAGGAGAGGAATTTCTTGGCTATGAAGTATGTATGTGTGTATGTTCAGCTTTAGTAGACACTGCCAATCAATTTCCCAAAGTTGTGCAAGTCTCTTACATTCTCACCAATGCTTGATGTTGTCTTTTCATTTAAGCCACCCTACTGGGTCTGGAGTGGTAGTATATTGTGTTTTTAATTTACATTTCTCTGATGACTAAGGAAGCTTATCTTTTTATATATGTATGTATATTTATTAGCTTTATGGATATCTAGTTTTGTGAACTAGAAGATACTCAGCTGCTCAGAAATTAAACATTATATTTCTGGAAAATTCATGAGTCAGAAAATTACTTTGAGAAATAGTGAATATTTAGAGCTGCATAATAATGAAAGCTTGTTGGGTGCAATTACAGCGGCACTTAGAGGGGAGTTTATATTCTTCAGTGCATATATACAGGTATCCCTGCTTTTTAAAAGTTTGCTTTATTCTGCTTTGCTTTTACAAAGGACCCATATTAGTACCTAACAACAACAACAACATTACTACTTGTTTTTGCAAACTGAAAGAAATCAAAGTGGACTTTTGCTTTTATGAAAAAAGGCAAAAAGTGGAAATAGCATTCAGTGTTAATTTTCCAGCGAGCCGTTACAGAGGCAGTGCCCACCATGAGCATCGAGAATGGTGTCATCAAGCTCCTTCGCTGGAGATTACACTCAGTATCTACTTTATGTGTTGTTGTTGTTAGGTGCTGTCGAGTCAGTTCTGACTCACAGCGACTGTGTGTACAACAGAATGAAACACTGCCCAGTCCTGTGCCATCCTCACAATCGTTGTTAGGCTGAAGCCTGTTGTGGCCGTTGTGTCAGCCGTCTTGTTGAGGGCCTTCCTCTTTTTCTACTTTACCAAGCAGGATGCCCTTCTCCAGGCATGGTTCCCTCCTGATAATATGCCCACAGTATGTGAGACATAGTCTCACCATCCTTGCTTCTGAGGGGCGTTGTGATTGTACCTCTGCCAGGATAGATTTGTTAGTTCTTTTGGCAGTCCGTGGTATACTCAGTATTTTTCAACACCACAATTCAAAGGCATCGGTTGACGCTTACTTTATACAGGCTGTGTATTTATCATATCATTCCTGCTTGTACTGTATGTTAGTATTATTTCAGGTTTTATGTATTATTTGGTATAAATTTTTTTCATATAAATTAAGGGTAATTGCTTCTTTGCTTTATACCATTTCGGCTTACGAAAGGTTTCATAGGAACACTCAGGGATGGTGGCAAAAAATGTATTCGGAGTAAAAAGAAAGGCTAAAAGTCAATTATGTAAGCCTTCATTTCAAGAAACTAGAAAAATAATTGCAAATTGAAAAAAGTAGAAAGAAGGAAATAATAAAGACAAAAGCAAAAATCAATGAAATAGAAAGCAAATGTGCAATAAAGTCAAATATTAGTTCCTTGAAAAGAATATTTTTTCCACTTATTTTCATTTTTGCTTCTTATCAGATTCGTTAATTTGTTTCTTTATTAATGTCTTTTTTCTGATTTGTTTGACTTTCTGGTTTTTTAAGATGAATTCTGAGTTCTTTTAATTTTTCTGTAATAATGTTTGACTTTCTAATTTTTTAAGATGAATTCTGAGTTCTTTTAATTTTTTCTATTTTTGTATAATAATATAATGTATAACATTCAGGGCTGTACATTTTCTTCTAAATACTTCCGTTGTTACATAGATTTTGTGGTATGTAATGTTTTCCTTTTCATTCCTTTCTGGATTGTTAGTATTTTTCTTTTACCTGTGTATTATCTGGACACTTAATTTCTGAATACCGAAGACTTTTTGGGTTATTTATTTGTTTACTTGTTTATGGCTGTGAGCAGGGAATATGACCTATAAAAAATACCTCATTTTAAAAATTTTGTATATGCATGTGCTCTTAGAAACACTCTGAGAGGCACAAGAATTTCCACCTGTTAAATCGCGTCTATTGATTGTATTTTTAAATTCCTCTATGTCGTTAATTTTTTCTGCTAGATTTTTCTGATGTGAAGAGGTTTTGTGGTAGACCCTTTGGATTAGCTAAGTCAACACTCACTCCCTGTTTTCCCCCCTTTGCTTACCTCCCACTGTTCAAGGCTGGATAGTTTAATAGTCACTTCTTTGCCCTCCCTTGCAGCTAGCTTGATCTGACAGGGTTCATGACTGGAAACAGTATTAATAGAGAATTTAAGATGAGCTTTGTCTCTGTTCTTGTTCCATTGCTAATGTTTGTGTACCTGCTTTGTTTTTACAGGGATGTGCATGCAGTATGTCTCTGGGATGATAAGGGCCCAGCAAAAATTCATCAGGCTTTAAAAGAAGACATTCTTGAGTTTATTAAGCAAGCTCAGGCAGTAAGTTCTTTGTCTTTACTTTATATTAGATTTGTTTTAAAACTTTACTTGGAGAATACCATATTTTCTGATTTTGAAGGTAGGACTTCCCGAAGTAAAAATATTCCATTGACTTGTGACACATTATTAAATAGATTTTGTAATGATATGATTGCCATTTTTTCCTCCACAGTAATTTTTCTGTTTGACAGTACATCATTATCCTTAATTAAAAAATGCTATAAGTAATTCAGTTTTTTATAAGTTTTTTAGAAATCCTTACCACCATCTTTTTTGGCTGCACCTCAATCCACATAAATCTATTTTTTTTCTCGCTACTAGTACCTCCTCACAAGCTGACAGTAATTTTCTTCAATTCCATATACTTCTCAGACTGTAAAATCCTTTGATTGTCCTTCGCATTGCAACTGCTGAGCTGAAATTCAGCAGCCTTGAGTTGATAGAACGTTCAGGTGTTTAGCATTATTGAAATGAAGACAGAGCTCATTTAGGTATTAGGTCAATTATGCAAAAGCTAGCTTTGTTTCTGACACCTTTCTCTTTTGGAAAAAATTAATGCAAAAGTAAAGTATTATTTAAATCAGCTATGGCATCACTACTGAATCCCTTACCACTTTGAAGAAAGGCCTAAGGCCATGAGGTTATTTTCCTTTCTATAAAATGAAGTCTGAAAACTAGAGGGCTAAAATTTCTTATTCTTTAGTTTTAATTTTTACATGAATGTCTTGTATAACATTAATACATTTTTTAAAAATCTTGTTAAATAGCAGTTGTAAATTTAAAATGTGTTTTTTTAATATATGACAAAAGAGGGTATGAAATTGAGATACGATTGGCACACAGTTAATTCGGCTAATAGCTACTATGTTGGTGAGGTAAGAATGATGTCATGTTAGGTATTATGTAGGAAATTAAATGTTTCATCAAAGACAAAATTTATTCTGCCATTTTGATACATGATTTTAAAAAACTTTATAGGAAATTAACTTTTAATGAAAATAAGCCGTATTTTTAGAGTTTACTTAGAAAATTAAATGTTAAAACTGATTTAGAAATGTTTCCACTTGCACTGGAAAATATATCAGCCTATCTATTTATGATAAGGGTTTCACTATAACATGACCTAGTAAAGTCTGGAAGGTAGACCTAAGCAAAAACCCGAGGATGGATTTATTGCTTTTTTTAATTCAGAACAGCAGAAACCCTGGTGGCATAGTGGTTAAGTGCTATGGCTGCTAACCAAAGAGTCAGCAGTTCAAATCTGCCAGGCGCTCCTTGGAAACTCTGTGGGGCAGTTCTACTCTGTCCTCTAGGGTCGCTATGAGTTGGAATCAACTCGATGGCACTGGGTTTTTTTTTTTTTTTTGGTTTTAATTCAGAACAATTAAATTCTAGGAATAGCAGTATAATAAAATACCAGATATAGGTGTGTGATTTTCTTTCTTTATTTTTTCTTTCCAAGCTATGGTCCCCAACCCCTGACCCAAGTTTACTCTGTCCCTCAAAGTGTTTGGATATGTCTAGGAAACTTCTATGCTTTTGCCTTGGTCCAGTTGTGTTGACTTCTGCTATATTGTGTGTTGTCTTTCCCTTGACCAAAGTTGACAGTTGTCTACTATCTAGTTAGTGATTTCCCCCCTTCTTCTCTCCCCATTCTCATAACCGTCAAATAATTTTTTCTCTTTGTAAATCTTTTGAGTTCTTACAATAGTGGTCTCACACAATATTTGTCCTTTTGTGACTTATTTCCCTTAGCATAATGCCCTCCAGATTCATCCATGTTGTGCAGTGTTTTTTGGATTCATCATTGTTCTTTTTTTGTGTGTGCTGTTCCATTCTGTGTATATACCATAATTTGTTTATTCATTCTGTTGTGCATTTAGCTTGTTTCCATATTTTTGCTATTGTGAATAGTGCTGTACTGAACATAGGTGTGCATATGTCTATTCTTGTGACGGCTTTTATATCTCTAGGGTATATTCCTAGGAGTGGAATTGCTGGATTGTATGGTATTTTTATTTCTAGCTTTTTAAGGAATTGCCATATCATTTTCCAAAGTGGTTGTACCATTGTACATTCCCAATAGCAGTGCATAATAGTTCCAATTTCCCTGCATCCTCTCAAACATTTGCTATTTTGTGTTTTTTGGATCAGCACCAGTATTGTCAGGGTGAGATGGTATCTCCTTGTCGTTTTGATTTACATTTCTCTAATGGCTAATGATTGGGAGCATTTTCTCCTGTGTCTGTTGGCTGCCTGAATGTCTTTGGTGAAGTGCCTGTTTATATCCTTTGGTCCTTTTTGAATTGGCTTGTTTGTCTTCTTGTTATTGAGGCAATGAAGTAATTTGTAGATTTTAGAGATTATACCCTTGTCAGATATGTACTAGCCAAAAAATGTTTTCCCAGTCTGTATGTTCTCTTTTTATTGTTTTGGTGAAGTCTTTTGATAAGTGTAAGTGTTTAATTTTTAGGAGCTCCCAGTTATCTAGTTTCTCTTTTGATGTTTGTGCATTATTAGTTATGGTTTGTATCCTATTTATGCTGGGTATTGGACCCCTAGCGTCATCCTTAATTTTTCTTGTTTTAGGTTTTATGTTTAGGTCTTTGATCCATTTTGAGTTATTTTTCGTGAATGATGTGGGGTATGGGTCTTGTTTCATTTTTTACAGACGGACATCCAGTCATGCCAGCACTGTTTGTTAAAGAGACTGTCTTTCCGCATTTAATGGTCTTTGGTCCTTTGTCACGTTATCAAGTCCTCATAGATGGATGGGCATACATCTGGGTTCTCAGTTCTGTTCCATTGGTCTTTGTATCTGTTGTTATACCAGAATCAGGCTGTTTTGACTACTGTGGCTCTTATAAGAGGTTCTAAAATCAAGTAGCATGAGGCCTCCCACTTTGTTCTTCGTCAGTAATACTGTACTTATCCAAGGCCTCTTCCCTTTCCATGTAAAGATGGTGATTTCTTTCTCCATCTTGTTAAAAGAATGCTGTTGAAATTTGGATCAGGATTGCATTGTATCTGTAGATCGCTTTGGGTAGAATTGATATTTTCACAGTGTGAGTCTTGCTATCCATGAGAGGTGTGTGATTTTAAATGATTTAAAACTTAAGGAAATTCAGTTCTGTGAGTCACTGTAATAGACAGTGTCTAATTGAGCTTATTTTTTTAGGTTATTTTTGGATTTTGGGTGTCATCAAGTTGATTCCAACTCACAGCAACCCTTTGTGACAGAGTAGAACTGCCCCATCGGGTTTTTTTGGCTGTAATCTTTATGGAAGCAGATCATCAGATCTTTCGCCCGCAGAGCCGCTGGATGGGTTTGAACCACTAACCTCTCGGTTAGCAGCGGAGGATTAACCATTACACCACCATTGCTCTGAAAAAGCAATATGCATTAAAAATGTTTATTATAGAATTATTTAAAATGACAAAACAGGAAATAAAAGTAAATATATGATGCTTAGGAAATTATTAGCTGATTTTGCCTAAGCTTTATTAATACCACAGCAGTCAGCTGGTGACTCTGCAGGGACTGTTTTGTCCAAGAGAGCCTCAGTCACGTATCTGGTGATTGGTGTGCTGGCTTTCAGCTGGGCTTCTTTCTTCACGGAGTTTGTCATTCTCAACGAAACTGGCCTTTGAGGTAAAAGCAGAATCTACAAAACCTCTTCAGATCTAGACTCAGAAGTCTCACAGTGTCACCTCTGCTGCATTTTGATGGTCAAAACATAAGACCTGTCCAAACTCCAGGGGTGGGGAATTAGACTCTGTTGCCTTTTTTTTTTTTTTTTTTAGTCGAGCTATAATTCTATACTGTAAAATTCACCCCTTTAAGTGGACAATTCAGTGGTTTTTTGTATAGTTGTAAGGTTGTGCAACCATTACCCACTAATTCCAGAACATTTTCGTCCCTACAAAACAGCCCTACACCCATTAGCAGTCACTCTCCATCCCTCCCCACCAGTTAACCACCTGCTTCCTGTCTCTATAGATTGCCTGTTCTGGATATTTCATATAAATGGAATTATATAAGATGTGGTCTTTCATGACTGGCTTCTTCACTTAGCGTGATCTTTTCAAGGTTCCTCTGTGTATCAGTACTTCATGTCTTTTCATGACTAAATGATAGCCTGTTGTGTAGATACACTCCATCTTGTTGATCCCTTCGTCAGTTGGTGGGCGTTTGGACTGTTTCTACCTTCTGGCTGTTGTGAATAACGCTGCTGTGAGCATTCATGTCTGAGTTTTTGCAGGAACATAGGTGTTTATCTCTCTTGAATATGTGCCTAGGAATGGCATTGCTGGGCCGTACGGTGATGCCATGTTTGACTTTTTGAGGAGCTGTTGGAAGCTGTGGTATTTTGCACAGGTTCTGAAGTGCTGTACCATTTTACATTTCCACCAGCAATGTACGGGGGTTCTGATTTCTGCACGTCATTAAAACTTTTTGTTGTCCATCTTTTTGATTGTAGCTATCCTATTGGGTGTGAAGTAATATCTCATATCTCATTGTGGTTTTAATTTGTGTTTCCCTAATGACTTAGGACCTTGAGCATCTTGTCATGTGCTTGCTGGCCATTTGTATATCTTTGGAGAAATGTCTATTGAAATCCTTTGCTCATTTTTAAATTGGGTGGTTTGTCTTTTTTTATTGAGCTATAAGAGTTCTTTATTCTGGATACTAGATCTTTATCTGATATATGATTTATAAACATCTTTTCACATTCTATGGGTTTTCTTTTCACTATTATGATAATGTCTTTTGAAGCACAAAAGTTTTTAATTTTGACGAAGAGCAGTTTACCTGTTTTTTTCTTTGACTGCACTTTTTGTGTTCATTGCCAAATCTGTCATTGCCAACTTGCATGTTGTTTTACCAAGAATTTCATAATTTTAACTCTTAAATTTAGGTCTTTTATCCATTTTGAGTTAATTTTTATATATGGCGTGAGGCAGGGCTCCACCTTCATTCCCTTTCATGTGGATATTCAGTTGTTTCTGCATCAGTTGTTGAAAAAGCTACTCCTTCCCCATTGAACTGTCTTGGCACCTTTATCCAAAATCACATTGCCATAGATGTATGAATTTATTTCTGAATTTTCAATTCTGTGGACATTGCATTCTTAGATGCGAAAGTACTTAGTCGTTAATAGTGATAATCGTAACGAGAATTCGTATGAGAAGGTAAGAGAAAACGTAAAACACAGAATTGTACCTAAACCATATTTACAACTACACACATTTTGAAGCATATACATAAAGCTAGTCCGAATTAAGAAAGAAACCATTTTATTTGTTTAGGGTGATAAGAATGGGAGTAATCTCATCTTTTTAACTTAAAAAAAAAAAACAACTAAATTGCTGTGATAAAGTTTATAATAAAAGGTTTTAAAATTATGGCATGAATAAGTTTTATTCTTATTCTTTAAAGCATCTGTCTTTATTTCAAGTTGGTATGATTCTTTTCTTTCAGCGAGTACTGAGCCATCAGGATGATACAGCTTTGCTAAAAGCATATATTGTTGAGTGGCGAAAATTCTTTACACAATGTGATATTTTACCAAAACCTTTCTGTCAACTAGAGATTACTTTAATGGGAAAACAGGGCAGCAATAAAAAATCAAATGTGGAAGACAGTATTGTTCGAAAGGTAAGTCAGTTTTCCCATTGTTTCCTAATATTCTTCAGAAATAAGGTAATTTAAAGGCTTTTGAAAGGAAGTTATACTTTACATGGCTTTTTCTATTTCACATATAAATCCCTTTTCATTTCTTGCTGGGTTGTATTGAATATTATTATTTTTCCTTCATTTTTAGCTTCAATTCTTTGTCATCTCTGAGGTTTTAAGCTATAGCTCCGTCTTCAAATATTACCTCTTTTGGTTTTCCTTTTTAACTTTCTCCTTCGCCTAGATTTATCTTCAGTATTTTATTTTCCAATGCTTTCTTTGTACCTTTTCCTTCCTGTAAATTAAATTACTTTTTTTCCCTTTAAAACATCTCACTTTTTATTAGATTGCATTCTGATAACTTTGTGTTTAATCATGGCCAAACCGTTGTCATCTTTATAATCTTTCATTTGATTCTAGTTATTATAGACTCAGTATGTACTGTGTTTATTTTCAAATCTTGCGTAGTTCCTAGTTCAAATCTCTGTGCCCAGTAACACCCATGATTTAGTTTAAAGAACTTAGCTCTGATAGTGAAGAGTCCCAAGTTTCCCTTTCAATGCTGGAATAATGACCTAACTTTGCTTTTCTCGTTTATAAAATATCTCCCTACATGTGAGAATCACGTGGACCATAGATTTGAAAGTAAAAAAATACAATTTGAACTTTAAACGATTCACTGGTTGCTGTGGTGGTCATAGAAACAAACTCAGACATTAAAATAGTGTAGGCTGGGCATTATCCAGTGGTTCTCCACTAGTAGAAATAACGGCAATTTGGAAGATTTATAACCAAAAAAAAAAAAAAAAAGGCGAAAACACTTGTACGTGCTATCTGCTTTGCAGTCCCAAAATCTTGTCCTTTCTTGTTTTTCTGCTATGTCTTTAGTTTTTACTATTGATTTTGGGAAGCAGCATCCCTTAATGATTTATGAGCAGAGATTCTAGGCCCCCAGTCCAGCACCAGTTGCTGTTGAGTCGATTGCAAATGATGGTGACCCCGTATGTGTCAGAGTAGAAATGTGCTCCTTAGGGGTTTTAATTGCTAATATTTTTGGAAGTAGACCAACAGGCCTTTCTTCCGAGGTGCCTCTGAGTGGACTTGAACCTTTAGCCTTTTGGTTAGCAGCCAGGCATGTTAACTGTTTGCATTACTACTTACAGTAGTAAGTTCAAATCCCAGTGTTGCCACTTAGGAGCTGTGTGAATGTGGGGAAGTTAACTTGCCTCTTTGTGCTCCAGGTTCCACATAGTAAAAGAGGAACAATGAAATCAGGGTGGTTGTGATAATTAAATGACTTGTATGTAGAAAATGCTTAGAACAGTGCCAGGTACATATTAAATGTTACATAACTGTTAACTCTCGTTTTTATTGTTGCTGCTGCTGTTATTATTAATCTGTCTCCTATCTCTGACAGTTTTTCTGAACGCTAATAACCTAAACCAAACCCACTTCCATTATGTCAATTCCAACTCATAACAACCCTACAGGACAGAGTAGAGCTGCCCCATAGGTTTTCCAGGGCTGTAAATCTTTATTGAAGCAGACTGCTACGTCTTTGTCCCGTGGAGCAGCTGGTGGGTTTGAACCACCAACTTTTTGGTTAGCAGCTAGCACTTTAACCAATGTACCACTAGGGCTCCTCTGAGCACTAATACATACTCATAAATATGTATAAACCATTTCCATCGTTTTAATGGAGCACCTATAAGGTGGATTTGCATATTCTTTTTTAAGGTCCACTTGGTCCTTCTTGCATTTATATGTGTACAAACGCATATTATCATTTTAAGCATATACCATTATTTCTGAAATTCAACCTTGGAATTGTAGGATAAGTAATATTTTCCATGTTTTATCATATTTAATTTTTATAACCACTTGAAATTATGTTAATTATTTTGTAAGTGGGGAAGTAGGTAAATAGGTAACAGAGTGGGGATTCCAGCCCCATTATGTCCATTTTTGAAACGTATGTTCTTTACTATTATGCTAATTATACTCTTGCCCTGAAGCGTTCAAGTGAACGCAGGTCTAAGGATTTGATTTCCTCATTTAGTGTTTGTACTTAAAAAATTTTTATGTGAGTGTGGTACTTGGTATACTAATAATTGAAAATGATTGCATTTTTGTTATTTTTTTCCCTAGCTCATGCTTGATACATGGAATGAGTCCATCTTTTCAAATATAAAAAACAGACTCCAAGATAGCGCGATGAAGTTGGTACATGCTGAAAGATTAGGAGAAGCTTTTGATTCTCAGCTGGTCATTGGAGTAAGAGAATCCTATGGTATGCTCTGAATTTTTATGGTCTTTATTTCCTTTCCGTGGAAATTCTAGGACGACTATAAAATAGTAGTATCAAAGTTATGTTTATTACCATATAAAGTCATATTTACTTCTTGTGCCAGATGCTTTCTAGCATTTACAAGAGGCATTAATTATACTTTAAAGAAACCAAAAATTCATATTTATGTGGTTAATATTGATTTTCTCCATGTTACTCATTTCTTGGTTGGAGAATCTTTTTGGAGAACTAAATTAGAGAAATATAAATTCAAATCTGTAGCTCATAAGAGATAACTGGTTTTGAACTTAGGTTTTCTGGACATAAGTTAATTCCATATGTATGTTCCTCTCCTAACTTCTCAGTTTCTGATAGTGATATTCTTATTTGTTCTTTCAGTCAGATATGTTGTTCCATCTGATTAGAATATTCTTCCTCCTCCCTCTTCATCCTCTATTTCCTCACAGAGGCCTTTCCTAATTCCCAGATTAGATCCTCTAACTTAGTGCTTCATAGTGTGTACCTGTGCCCCAATCTTATAATAATAATAAAAAAAAACAAAAAAAAAAACCAGACTCATTGCCATCAAGTCAGTTCCAACTCACAGGGACCCTATTGGAAAGAGTACAACTTCCCCACAGGGTTTCTGAGGAGCACCTAGTGGATTCAAACTGCCTACCTCTTGGTGAACAGCTGTAGCTCTTAAGCTCTATGCCACCAGGGTTTCCAATCTTATAATACTGCTGTCGAAATATTTGTGTGGTTGACACTGTATCTTTACTTAGCCTGATATAAAGTAGTTCTCGATAAGTATTTGTTGTATTGTTGAATCTTTAGAGTTTTCTTTGACTGGCTTTTCTGTATTTCACCTTATTTCTAGATATCAGGTCTTTAGATTTTCTTTAGTAATGTCCCTGAAGTTTACTCTTCTTTATTTCAACTACCACCAGTTTGCAATTTTTAAAAAAATTATTATACCTTAGGTGAAGATTTGCAGAACAAACTAGCTTCTCATTAAATACTACACATATGGTTTTATGACATTGGTTACCAACCCCACGACATGTCAGCATTCTCCCTTCTTAACCTTGGGTTCCCTATTACCAGCTTTCCTGTCCCCTCCTGCTTTCTAGTCCTTGCCCCTGGGCTGGTGTGCCCCTTTAGTCTTGTTTTGTTTTATGGACCTGTCTAATCTCTAACTGAAGAGTGAACCTTAGGAGTGACTTCATTACTGAGCTAAAAGAGTGTCCAGGGGCCGTACTTCAGTCTCTGTCAGGCCAGTAATTCTGGTCTTTTGTTGTGGGTTACAATTTTTTTCTATAATTTTCTCTAGCTCTGTCCCAGACCCTCTATTGTGATACCTGTCAGAGCAGTCAGTGGTGGTAGCTGGGCCCATCTAGTTGTACTGGACTCAGTCTGGTGGAGGCCCTGGTAGTTGTGGTCTGTTAGTCCTTTGGACTAATCTTTCCCTTGTGTCTTTAGTTTCCCTCATTCTCCCTTGCTCCCAAAGGGGTGAGACCAGTGGAGTATCTTAAATGGCTGCTCACAGGCTTATAAGACCCCCAATGCTACTCACCGAAATAGAATGTAGAGCATTTTCTTTATAAACTACATTATACAAGTTGAGCTAGATGTTCCCCAAAACCATGGTCCCCACAGCCCTCAGCCTAGTAATTTGGTCCCTCAGGGAGTTTGGATGTGCCTGTGGAGCTTCCATGACTTTGTCTTGTACAAGTTGTGCTAGGCTTCCCCAGTATTGTGTACTGTCTTACCCTTCATCAAAGTTACCACTTGTCTATTTAGTGTCTTTCCATCCCCACCCCTCCACTCCCTCGTACCATCAAGGATTGCTTCTTTTTATGTGTAAACCTTTTCATGAGTTTTCGTAGTAGTGGTCTCGTACAATATTTGTCCCTTTGTGATTGACTTATTTAACTCAGCATAATGCCCTGCAAATTCATCCATGTTGTGAGATGCATCGCAGATTCATCATTGTTCTTCAGCATTGCGTAGTAGTCCGTTATGTCAACTACCACCAGTTTACACCTCTTTAAGCTCTACATATGGACTACTGAAACAGCTTACTTATAGTAATCTTATTGTTATCTTTAACCTGTATACTGTCCACAAGATTAATTTTTAAGTACTACTTTATTGGTAAGGAGCCCTGGTGGTATGGTGGTTAAGCGTACAGCTGCTACTGAAACAGCTTACTTATAGTAATCTTATTGTTATCTTTAACCTGTATACTGTCCACAAGATTAATTTTTAAGTACTACTTTATTGGTAAGGAGCCCTGGTGGTATGGTGGTTAAGCGTTCAGCTGCTAACTGAAAGGTCGGCAGTTCAAACCCACCTGGCTCCTCCATGGGAGAAAGACTTAACGATCTACTCCCATAAAGATTACACCCAAGAAAACCCTGCAGGGCAGTTCTACTGTGTCACGTGGGGTTGCTATGATTTGAAATTGACTCTATGGCATACAACAACAACAACTTTATTGGTTTTTTAAATTGTGCTTTCAGTGATAAACGAAAACAAACTCATTGCTGTTGAGTCAGTTCTGACCATAGTGACCTTATAGGACAGAGTAGAACTGCTCCACGGGGTTTCCAAGGTTGAAATCTTTACAGGAGCAGATAACCACATCTTTTCTTCCACAGAGCCACTGGCGGGTTCAAACCCCCAGCCTTTTGGTTAGCAGTCGAGCCTTTAACCACTGAGCCTGAGATTTGTGGCTGTCCACAACCATCCCTAACTTACCATTCTACCTTATCTTCTATTAACCTTATAATCTAATCAGACCATGCTAGTCATTATACTTTGAGCTTGGCCCTATTCTTTTCTTCTTTTCAATGTTTACTTACCCCACTAATCTCTATCCAAATCCTACTTTATTCCTTAAGACTTGATTTAAATCCTATCCCTTCTGTGCTTGCTTGATTATTTAGGTAGTTAAGTCAGTCTCTTTGGTGTTCAAAAATAAAATAGTCCATATTATCTAAATTATTTATTTCTTACTATACTGCTTTGTGGTATTATCTTTTTGATTTTACTTTTCTTAAGAAGATTTTGTCTTATATGGTTTTATGTTCTATTGAGCATTGTTATGGTCCCTTGCACACAATGACTTTTTGGTATTTGTTATTTCATTTATTGTACTCAAATTACTGATCTGAATCATAATTAGAGTAAAATTTTATTTTCTGTTTTTCAGTTAACCTTTGTTCTAATCCTGAGGATAAGCTTCAAATTTATAGGGACAATTTTGAGAAGGCATACTTGGATTCAACAGAGAGATTTTATAGAACACAGGCACCCTCGTATTTACAACAAAATGGTGTACAGAATTATATGAAATATGTAAGTCAGAACTTAGTATATGTGATAATTTGAGCTATTTTCCTGATATTCTTAAAATGATTGCTATTTTGTTTCTGGACAGGCAGATGCTAAATTAAAAGAGGAAGAAAAACGGGCACTACGTTACTTAGAAACAAGACGAGAATGTAACTCTGTTGAAGCAGTAAGTAATTTTGTAATTGTACATTCTGTGGGATTATTTGAAGTACAATAGCCCAGTGATGGCAAATACATGATACATACAACATTCATCCTTTCTCCTGTCCCTGATGAACATTACTAATTCATTATAATACTCTTTCCCAATGAGCTAAAGGACAGCTCCAGAAGGCAACTTATTCAGAACATAATTTTCTTCAGAGCTGGTATGCAAAATAAAATCTATTTGCCATCCCTAGTATAGACTTTACTATATTCAGTGTGCTTAATTTATAATCATTCTCCTTGATTATGTATTATGAATATCTAAAGTTAACCATTTATAGTGACTTTCATGTTGCAAGTAAAATATGTTCCCTAGAAATCTGTGCTTTTTAAAAAAAAAAACAAAAAAAAAAAACCAGTTTATTCTACCTATTGTATATTCTTAGGAGAATAGCTGAAAATATAATAAAAGTTAAATCACATTATATAATACAAGGTATGACTCCCTTTGATGATGATATTAAAAATGTTTCTGAATTACATATGGTTTTTATTTAAATCCAATGAATGCATTACTTTTTACTTTGAATGTACAAACAAAATTCAGATTCAGTTCTGCTTTAACTGTAGTCAGAATAATTATGATGGAAAATAATTTTTGAACTGATTCTAAATGGATTTGTTGTTTTCAACTGAATTTTGAAATTTTTCAAAATCATCAGGTTAAAGAGAGATTGTCTTTTTTCAGTTCTCTCTTAGCTTGATTGAAGTCTGTGTTCTGAAAAGAATGACTAAGTTAGAATTTGAGTATTAAAGTTCCATAGCTGAATTTTTAAAAGGCAAAATGAAGACATGAGTCAAGTAATTTATCCCAGATCAAAACTCCTCTTTTTAGAGAACAAAGATATGAGTGTTTTTGGACTTGGGATAATGTCTTTGTTGAGGAATGATCCATTTCACCAGCTAATTATTTTATTTCATTTAGTAAAATAAATGTTCAAACTAACTAATGTGCTAACACGAATAAAACATAGTTCTGCTTGTTGTTGGAGGATGTTTTCCAAACTTTATCTTATAATAGGATAAAATATTACTTGATAAGAGAACACCAGTCTTTTATGTTTGTTGTTTTATTTATTTTTTATTATGTAACAAATGCCTCATAAAAAAATACTTTTTGAGCAGAAGTAGTATCCATGGTAAATATCATTTCTGGGCATTTCCCTACACATGGAGAACTGATCTTAGCATGCTTTAGTAAGAAAAGAATCAAGTTGTATGCAATCTTGAAGTCTGCTTAGATATAGCAATATTTCCTTAAGTTCCTTTTAGTTTTTGGAGCCCGGGAACTGGGTTTAGATTTACATTTAAAGGAATAGCATTGTAGTTTGCCTATAACCAAACATTTTTCAACTGTGTCTAGGATTTTTTGTTGGTTTACCTCTGAATTCTCTTTGGCTCCTTCTGTCCTGAATGAGGGTCATGTTTATGGTTTGTTCAAAACTTTGCAGTGGCTGTTCTCTTGATGGTTAAAATAACTTTGGTACTAGGAGGAAAAAAAGGCTAATTTAGTGGTTGTTTATAGAAGTTCTTTATAGAAATTTAAAGTAAGCCCTGGGCTTTATTCAAAAGACATGGAGGGCCATTGAATGGTTTTAAGATAAGTATGCTATGGACAGAGTTGACCCTCAGGAAGGTGAACAATTAATTGGGGTGGGAAAGAGCTGAAAGTAGGCAGAAGGCTTTAGCAATACTCAAAAAAGGTATTAGAAGGATAACCAAAAAAAAAAAAAAACCTATTACCGTTGAGTCAATTCCGACTCATAGCGAACCTACAGGACAGAGTAGAATTGGCCCGGAATTTTCAAGTAGTGCCTGGTGGATTCAAACTGCCAACCTTTTAGTTAGAAGCCATAGCTCTTAACTACTACACCACCAGGGTTTCCATCAGAAGGATTAAGTAGGGTTATAGGAATAAGAATGGAATGGATAAGTGTATAGATAAAGACTTCTCAGAGGTGGGATATTGTATCATACCGGATGGGGGTAGATATAAGAGAATTGAGTCAGTAGTATTTCTGAACTGTGTTGCTACAGAGAGGTCAGGTGGAAGAGTAAGTCTTAGTGGAAGCAGAGAAAAAAATGAGTTCATTTTGGTGGATTTGAGTATTTTGAGCTGATTGATGTGCCCACAGGAAACCCTGATGGTATAGTGGTTAAGACCTATGGCTGCTCATCTTTGTGTAGGGAAAGGCTTTTTAATATGACTCAAAATGTAGATTGATAAATTTGACTACATTTTTAAAGTTGCATGGCCAAAGCAAACAAAAAAAAACTCCACCATAAACAAAAGTCAAAAAACAACTGACAATCTGGGAAAAAAAATTTGCAACATAAATCACAGACAAAGGGCTAATATCTCTAATACATAAAGAATTTTTTAAAATGGGAAAAGATTATAAACAATTTTTACAAAAATGTACATAGTAATGGCCCTCAAATATATGAAAAAAATGTTCAAACTCATTCTTACAGAATGAATTCCAGCTAATAAATGTAGGAAGAAAGAGAGAAGTAGACAATCACTATTAGGCAAATACCACAGGAATAATATTTGCAGACAAGCTCCACCAGTGAATGCTAAAATAATGGTCAAAAATTTAAATAAAGAGAAATAGGATGTTTTCATAAGTTCGAGGTATTTTCCCCAAGTTTTTAACAAAGAAAAGTAGTGACTTTGCAGTGGAGAAACCCAACAGACACCATCGTAATCAAGTAGTCATGGTGAACATCACTAGTAACAGAACATATTGGCATCATGAACCCCTTAATATGAAGCACTAAGAAGACATCATCATTTCTGTGGTTATCTTTGCTAGAATGGTATAATCTTATTCTATCATTAGAAAAGATCAGACAATCCCAAGTTAAGAGACAGTCTACAAAATGACTGGTTTAAAAGTGCCAGGATCATAAAAGACAAACACCAAGGAACTGTCACAGATTTGAGGTGAGTAAGGAGATACAACAACTAAACACAATGTGGGGTCATGGATTATTATTGTTGATAGGTACCAAACAGACAGCTTCAACTCAGAGTGAGTGTATGTATAACAGAACAAAACATTGCTGGGCCCTGTGCCTTCTTCACAGTTGTTGTATATTTGAGCCCATTGTTGCAGCCACTGTGTCATTGCATCTCATTGAGGGTCTCCTTTTTGCTGACCTTCTACTTTACCAAGCAGGGCCCTGGAATAGGAAAAGTACATAAGTGGAAAAACTGGTGTATTTCAAACAAGATCTGTAGTTAGTTAATAGTATTATACCAATACTATTTTCCTGGTTTTGATTGTTGTAGTATAGTTATGTAAGATATTAACCTTAGAGATTTTGGAGCACTCTGTGCTATTTTTTGCAACTTTTCTGTAAGTCTAACAGCAGAAGTAAAAGTAAAAAAAAGATACTATGAAAAGGAATGTTTTATTTGGGAGGCATCCATGGAGATGATCATATGAGGTTTTCCTCATTTCAGTAAATAACATTAACAGAGTTGCTAACATTGACTCGTTCTTGCACTTCAGGAATGAACACAAAGTTCAATTTTTAGTAGATCAAAATGTATATTCCAAAGGGATCTTGTCATATTTCTTATAGCCCCACTATATTTCTCTCACAGCTTCTTTTATGTAAAATGTTTAGATGTTAACTTTATTTATTATGTAATCGAGTTAGTATCTTTAGGATCATTTTATAGCTTTATCCAATTGAATTAATTTGCATGTTTTTAAAGTGACAGGTTCTGAGAGAGATGAATGAGTGGAAAGTTAGTTACGCTGTCAGTTGTTTTGCTATCACAGCATGAACATGCCAACAAGCAAAAGGTTGGGGTAGAGTGGGGAACAGAAAAATTCCTCTCTGAAGCTTAGGATATGTGTTGGGAGGTTATGGAAATAAGTTTGGAAAAATAAAAGGCATGTTTCAATTGCATTGTGGGGACATTTGAATTCCAGGCTAATATTTTTTAACTGGAATCTCTAGGACAAAGATTTTCCATGAGAGTAGTATCTCCTTCCAGAGAGTGTTATAGAAATTTGTGGAGGCATTTTTTGTTGTTAAAATGATTAGGTATTTATTGGATAGGAGTCCAGGAATGCAAGATATCTCAGAGTACTCAGAACTGCCTCCCCCATAAACAAGAATTATACCACATCCCAAATTACTTTAGAGTGTCTCACTCATTGTCCATTCATCTAAGTGAAAATGCTGTTTACACTTTATCTGAGTCTAGAACTCAATTTTGTTTAACTTATAACCCAAAATATTTTTCGATAATTTCTATAGACACTACATTTTCCAGTAATATTATTGTGTAAACTGAGTAAAGATAATATTTTGTTTAGCTTGGAGTCTTAAAAAAACTTCACACTCAGACCTACAGTGATAGTGTTCACGGTATTTGAGTAACCAGTACACTTGTGGTGGACTGCATTTGTAGTTTTCACATTCGCCGTGATCATACATATAGGTGCAAGTATCTGAATATTTCATTATCTCTTTTTGAACGTTGTTGTTGTTGTTAGTGCCGTCTAGTTGGTTCCGACTTTTCATGGCCACTCTATGTACTATAGAACGAAACACTGCCTGGTCTTTCGCCATGCTCACAATCGTTATGCTTAAGCCCATTGTTGCAGCCACTGTGTCAATCCATCTGGTTGAAGGTCTTCCTCTTTTTCACTGACCCTGGATTCTACCAAGCATGATGTGCTTTTCCAGGTACTGATCCCTCCTGATAACATGTCTAAAGTATGTAAGACGCAGTCTTGCCATTCTTGCTTCTAAGGAGCATTCTGATTGTTCCTCTTCCGAGACAGATTTGTTCGTTCTCTTGGCAGTCCGTGGTATATTTAATATTCTTTGCAAACACTGCAATTCAAAGGCGTCAAGTCTTCACAGGTCTTCCTTATTCATTGTCCAGCTTTCGCATGCATGAGATGCGATTGAAAATACCATGGCTTGGGTCAGGCGCACCTTAGTCTTCAAGGTGACATCTTTGCTTTTCAACACTTTAAAGAGGTCTTGTGAAGCACATTTGCCCAATGCAGTGCCTCTCTTGGTCTCTCGACTCCTGCTTCCGTGGGTGTTGATTGTGGATCAGAGTAAAATGAAATCTTTGACAACTTCCGTCTTTTCTCAGTTTATCATGATGTTATTTATTGGTCCAGTTGTGAGAATTTTTGTTTTCTTTATGTTGAGGTGTAATCCATCCTGAAGGCTGTGGTCTTTAATTTTCATCAGTAAGTGTTTCAGGTCCTCTTCACTTTCAGCAAGCAAGGTTGTGTCATCTGCATAACGCAGGTTGTTAATGAGTCTTCCTTCAATCCTGATGCCCTGTTCTTCATACAGTCCAGCCTCTTGGATTATTTGCTCAGCATACAGCTTGAACAGGTATGGTGAAAGGATACAACCCTGATGCATGCCTTTCCTGACTTTAAGCCACGCAGTATCCCCTTGTTCTGTTTGAACAACTGCCTCTTATTCTTTGTACAGAGTCCTCATAAGCACAATTAAGTGTTCTGGAATTCCCATTCTTCACAATGTTACCCATAGTTTGTTATGATCCACACAGTTGAATGCCTCTGCAGAGTCAATAAAACATAAACATAGGTAAACATAATTCTGGTATTGTCTGCTTTCGGCCAGAATCCATCTGACATCAGCAGTGATATCCCTGGTTCCATGCCCTCTTCTGAATCCAGCCTGAATTTCTGGCAATTCCTGGTCGATGTACTGCTGCGGCTGCTTTTGAATGATCTTCAGCAAAATTTTGCTTGTGTGTGATATTAATGATATTGTTCTATAATTTCCACATTCGGTTGGATCATCTTTCTTGGGAATAGGCATAAATATGGATCTCTTCCAGTCACTTGGCCAGGTAGCTGTCTTCCAAATCTCCAGGCATAGATGAGTGAGTGCTTCCAGTGCTGCATCTGTTTGTTGAAACATCTCAATTGATATTCCGTCAATTCCTGGAGCCTTGTTTTCCGCTAATGCCTTCAGTGCAGCTTGGACTTCCTCCTTCAGTACCATCGGTTCCTGATCATATGAACCATGCCTCTTGAAATGGATGACCATTTACCAATTCTTTTTTTTTTTAATTTAATTTTATTTCTTGTAAAAATATACGCAGCAAAGGATTTATTGTTTTAACAAATTCTACATTCAGTGACATTGTTTACATTCTTCATGTTGTGCGATGCATTCTTGCTATCCTTTTCCATGTTACTCTACCACCATTAACATAGTCCTTGCCCCCCCCACCCCGCCCCGGGCTTCTCATCTAACCTTTTCTTTTTTTAATTGTTATTGTGTTTTAAGTGAGAGTTTATAAATCAAGTCAGTTTCTCATACAAAAATTTATACACACCTTGTTATACACTCCTAACTGCTCTCCGCCTAAGGAGACAGCATACTCCCTCCCTCCACTCTCTCTCCTCATGTCCATTCAGGCAGCTTCTGGCCCCCTCTGCCCTCTCATCTCCCCTCCAGACAGGAGGTGTCAACACAGTCTCGTGTGTCTACTTGGTCCAAGAAGTCCATTCTTTACCAGTAACATTTTCCATCCCATATTCCAGTCCAATCCCTGTCTGAAGAGTTGGTCACAGGAATGGTTCCTGTCTTGGGCCAACAGAAGGTCTGGGGATCATGACCTTCGGGGTCCTTCTAGTCCCAGTGTGACCATTAAGTCTGGTCTTTTCACGAGAATTTGGGGTCTGCATTCCACTGCTCTCCTGCCCTCAGGGGTTCTGTGCTGTGTTGCCTGTCAGGGCAGTCATCGATTGTGGCTGGGCACCATCTAGTTCTTCTGGTCTCAGGCTGATGTAGTCTGTGGTTTATGTGGTCCTTTCTGCCTCTTAGGCTCATAGTTACCTTCTGTCTTTGGAGCTCTTCATTCTTCCTTGCTCCAGGTGGGTTGAGACTAATTGCTGGATCTCAGATGGTCACTTGCTAACGTTTAAGACCCCAGATGCAACTCTCCAAATTGGGATGCAGAATGTTTTCTTAATAAATTTTATTATGCCAATTGACTTAAATGTCTCCCGAAGCCATGGTACCCAAAACCCCGCCCGTGCTTCACTGGCTTTCGAAGCGTTCAGTTTATTCAGGAAACTTCTTTGCTTTTAATTTAGTCCAGTTGTGTTGACCTCTCCTGTATTGTGTGTTGTCTTTCCCTTCATCTAAAATAAAACTTATCTTCTATCTAATTAGTGAAAACCCCTCTCCCTGCCCCCTTCCCTCCCCTCCTCGTAACCATCAAAGAATATTTTCTTCTCAGTTTAAACTATTTCTCCAGTTCTTATAATAGTGGGCTTATACAATATTTGTCCTTTGCAACTGACTAATTTCACTCCGCATAATGCCTTCCAGATTTGTCCATGTTATGTAATGTTTCATGGATTCATCGTTGTTCTTTATCGAAGTGTAGTATTCCATTGTGTGAATATACCATAATTTATTTATCCATTCATCCATCGATGGGCACCTTGGTTGCTTCTAATGTTTTGCCATTGTAAACAGTGCTGCAGTGAACATGGGTGTGCATATATCTATTCATGTAAAGGCTCTTATTTCTCTAGGATATATTCCAAGGAGTGGGGTTGCTGGATCATATGGTAGTTCTGTTTCTAGTCTTCTAAGGAAGCGCCAAATCGATTTCCAAAGTGGTTGTAGCATTTTACATTCCTACCAGCAGTGTATAAGTGTTCCACTCTCCCCACATTTATTGTTTTATGTTTTTTGGATTAATGCCAGCCTTGTTGCAGTGAGATGGAATCTCAGTGTAGTTTTGATTTGCGTTTCTCTAACGGCCAGTGATCGTGAGCATTTCCTCATGTATCTGTTAGCCACCTGAATGTCTTCTTTAGTGAAGTGTCTGTTCATATCCTTTGCCCATTTTTTGTGACCAATTCTTTTTGGTATAATGACTCTGTGTATTCTTTCCATCTTGTTTTGATGCTTCCTGCATCATTTAATATTTCCCCATGGAATTCTTCACTGTTGCAACTGGAGGCTTGAATTTTTTCCTCAGTTCTTTCAGTTTGAGAAATGTCAAGTGTGTTCTTCCCTTTTGGCTTTCTATCTCCATCTCTTTGCACATGTCATTATCATGCTTTGTCTTCGTGAGCCACCCTTTGAAATCTTCTGTTCAGTTCTTTTACTTCATTATTTCTTCCTTTCACTTTAGCTACTTGACGTTCAAGAGCAAGTTTCAGAGTCTCTTCTTTCATCCATTTTGGTCTTTTCTTTCTTGTCTTTTTAATGACCTTTTGCTTTCTTCACGTATGAAGTCCTTGATGTCATTCCAGAACTCATCTCGTCTCATTAGTGTTCAACGCATCAAATCTATTCTTGAGCTGATCTCTAAATTCAAGTGTGATATACTCAAGGTCATACTTCAGCTCTCATCTACTTGTTCTAATTTTCTTCAGTTTCAACTTGAACTTGAATATGAGCAGTTGATGGTCTGTTCTGCATTTGGCCCCTGGCCTTGTTTTGACTGATGATATTGAGCTTTTCCTTCGTCTCTTTCCACAGATATGGTCAGTTTGCTTCCTGTGTATTCCATCTGGCAAGGTCTACGTATATAAACTCGCCGTTTAGGTTGGCGAAAAAGGTATTTGCAATGAAGCAGTCTTTCGTCTTGCAAAATTCTATCATGTGATCTCTGGCATCATTTTTATCACCAAGGGCATATTTTCCAACTACCCATCCTTCTTTGTTCCAACTTCTGCATTCCAATCACCAGTAATTATTGATGCATCCTGATTGCATGTTCGATCAATTTCAGACTGCAGAAGCTGGTAAAAATCTTCAATTTCTTCATCTGTGGCCTTAGCAGTTAATGCGTACATTTGAGTAAGAGTCATATTAACTGGTCTTTGTTGTAGACATATGGAAATTTTCCTGTCACTGACAGCATTGTACTTGAGGATAGATCTTGAAATGTTCTTTTTGACGATGAATGCAACACCATTCCTCTTTAAGTTGTCTCGGGGATGACAACTTTTTGTATAGTTGTGGCCAGATATTTACAGGTTGAAATACATATTGACTTACTTTAAAGTCCTTTCCTTTTATTTCTTCTGTATGTTATAATGAGAGTATTATACTATTTTATCAGTCTCGGTGATGTAATAGGGGCTTTGCTAGGTACCTGATGACAAAGGAATGGCAAGAAGGGAATGTAAGAGTCATTTTAAAGAGAATAAATAGACATTTTAATGGTTTGGAGGATAATTGAAAGATGCCAACCTACGCTATTGAAGGAATTTGAGTAGAAAGTCTGAGGGAACTCTCACTGGTTGAACGATTACATAATCAGAAGAGCTTAAGGACCCTTTAGGAGTCCCTGAGTGGTGCAAATGGTTAACGTGCTTGGCTGCTGACTGGAAGGATGGTGGTTTAAGTCCACCCAGAGGCACCTTGAAAGAAAAGCCTGGCAGTCTACTTCCAAAAACAGCAACCATTGAAAACTCTGAAGCACAGACACTTACAAGTTGAAATTGACTCGACAGCAACTGGTTTGGTTCCTGGACTTTTAGGAACCCTTAAGGAATTTTAACTTAGAATTTCTGGGACAGGAGTGTATGTAAATACTAATCATGTAGGATTTTTCAAAGTAGTGAAAAGTCACTTTCTTCAGGATTATGTATTTAATGATGATTTATAGCTTTGGTTACCTGGCTCCAAACTGGTGCTTTTTTACTGGACTGCTTTCCCGCCAGTGTGATGATCCATGGAAATATGGGTAAAAATTATATAATCTAAGGATTTAAAAAGAAAAAAATTTTTTTTTCTTTGGTATATGAACCTTTGGCCTATTGGGGGATAGGATCCTATAGCTAGAGATTATAGTCCTCTAGTTTTTAATTAAACCATTTGACCTATGTTTAATGAACAGGCATTCCTTCAACAAACATTTATTTTGTCCTTATAGTAAAGCAGATGGAGGGGATACAGTGTTAACAAAACAAAGCCACTTGCCCTTACAGAGCTAACATTTTAGTGGAGGGAGTCAGATAAGGGCAAGTTTTCATTTGTGCTCTCTTACAGATATCCTTATGTGGTTGAAGTCCTGATAATGGTAAAATAGAGTCTTAAAATTGAGAAACTTAAGATAATTTTTTAGTTCGACTCATTCTATTTTATAGCTAAGAAACCAAAGCAAATAATTACTTAACACAGAGTTAAATAACTAATGAAAGTCGAAACTGTTTTTGTTGCTTTTTTCTAAATTTCTGTGAAATAAAACGAATTATGTAAGTCAAATACCCCTAAAAGAAGAAGCTACCACATCACTTAGCCTTATCTATCTATCCCACCTTTCATCTTGACAGACATACATATAGGTTCATTCATTGAGGAAATACATATTGAGTGCCTGTTGAGTTTTATGGCAGGTATCATCCTTAAAGAGTTTATAGTCTTGATATCGAGGAGGGTAAACATCAAGCACATTGATAGTTAAAGTGTTTCACCTTGCAGACGTCTGGGGAGAGATTGCTATGGATTAGAAGTTGTGCTCATCTCAGGCAAACAAATACAGGAGTTGATGGCATATGGCAAAAAGTTTTTTTCTTCACGGAAGCTAGCAAAAGGAGACAGAAAGGGAATACAAGGTGAGAGAGATGGTTTATCACTATCCTTTCCATTTTAGATGTATTTTTCAATTAACTAGTACATATTTAGGGTCCACTGTTTTAGTACTTTGGTAAATGATGGGGAGGAGGTAAAATAAACAGCAATAACATGCTGTCTAGCTTCAAGGAACTGACCCTCTTGTTAGGACAAGACTCATTTGAAATAAAGAGAGAACTCTACCAAACAGTCTCCCTTTCTTTGTTTTGCCTGTGTATTGACTTTTCAGTACACAGGAATCTATATCATAAATATTCTTTTTATTTTTTCTTCAAAAGCTTTCTTATGAAAGTTTTCAAATACATGCAGGAGTAGAGAAAATAGTATAATGACCCCCACTTCCTGTACCCAGACTCCAGATTCAACATTTATAATTTTGTCATAGTTGCTTGGTTGATCCCTTTTTCTTTCCTTTTTAAAACTCTTTTTCACTTCCTTTCCTACCCTCTTCTTCATTCTTTCTTTCTGTCTCCAGCATTTTAAAATAAATTTCTGACATTGTGTGTTTTTACTCCAAACACTTCTGTGTTATACCATTATTTCTAATGCCTGCATAATATTTCATTTTATATATATACTTTAATATACTTAACTAATCCAGTAATGATGGGCATTTTCATTGTTTATAGTTTATTCTTATAAATAGCTCTTTCTGAAACATCCACATGTGTTTGTATCTTTTCAATATCCTTATGCATACATCTTTTCTCACATTTGCCATTCTGTTTTGACTACGTTCTTAGAAATGAGATTGCTGAAACGTTAGGGAATGAACCTTTTTTACAAACTGCTACATCGTATCAAACTAAACCAGAAAAGTTGCAGTAATTCTTACTACCATCAACTGCATTCCTGTTTATCCATATCTTTGCAGAATTGGGTTATTTCCGCCTTTTAATCTTTGCCAACCTGCCAATAAAAAAAAAAATATTTTTTTTATGTGATTTAAAAATTATTAATGAGACCGGGCATCTTTATTCTTTTTTTAATACTTTTTTTTTATTGTGGAAAATATATAGGTAACAAAACATTTGCCATTTCAGCAGTCTTCACATGTACTGTTCAGTGACATTAAATACGTTCATCCTGTTTTTCAACAATCACCGTTAACCGTTCTTCAATTTTTCCATCACCCTCAACAGAAAGAAGCTCAGTGTCCCCTAATCTTTATTCCTATTATTGACCATTTGTATTTCTTCTTTTGTGAGTACAGGCTAATCTTTCACACATCACTTTCATTGTTTTACTTCTTTTTTTTTTTTTTTTTTAACATCAATACACACTTTTATTAAAAAACAAAAACTGTATTTTCCAAAATACATGTTAAGGAGAAAGGTGTGTTGTTTCACATTTTTTTTTTATTTTTTAATAATTTTTATTGAGCTTTAAGTGAACGTTTACAAATCAAGTCAGTCTGTCACATATAAGCTTATACACACCTTACTCCATACTCCCACTTATGAGTCAGCCCTTCCAGTCTCTCCTTTCCTGACAATTTTGCCGGTTTCTAACCCTCTCTACCCTCCTATCTCCCCTCCAGACAGGAGATGCCAACACAGTCTCAAGTATCCACCTGATACAAGTAGCTCACTCTCCATCAGAATCTCTCTCCAACCCATTGTCCAGTCCCTTCCATGTCTGATGAGTTGTCTTCGGGAATGGTTCCTGTCCTGGGCCAACAGAAGGTTTGGGGACCATGACCGCCGGGATTCCTCTAGTCTCAGTCAGACCATTAAGTCTGGTCTTTTTATGAGAATTTGGGGTCTGCATCCCACTGATCTCCTGCTCCCTCAGGGGTTCTCTGTTGTGCTCCCTGTCAGGGCAGTCATGGGTTGTGGCCGGGCACCATCTAGTTCTTCTGGTCTCAGGATGATGTAAGTCTCTGGTTCATGTGGCCCTTTCTGTCTCTTGGGCTCATCGTTATCGTGTGACCTTGGTGTTCTTCATTCTCCTTTGATCCAGATGGGTTGAGACCAATTGATGCATGTTAGCATTTAAGACCCCAGACGCCACATTTCAAAGTGGGTTGCAGAATGTTTTCATAATAGAATTATTTTGCCAATTGACTTAGAAGTCCCCTTAAGCCATGGTCCCCAAATCCCCGCCCTTGCTCCGCTGACCTTTGAAGCATTCAGTTTATCCTGGAAACTTCTTTGCTTTTGATCCAGTCCATTTGAGCTGACCTTCCGTGTATTGACTATTGTCCTTCCCTTCACCTAAAGTAGTTCTTATCTACTAACTAATCGGTATATAACCCTCTCCCACCCTCCCTCGCTCCCTCCCTCCCTCGCCCCCTCGTAGCCACAAAAGTATGTGTTCTTCTCAGTTTATACTGTTTCTCAAGATCTTATAATAGTGGTCTTATACAATATTTGTCCTTTTGCCTCTGACTAATTTCACTCAGCATAACGCCTTCCAGGTTCCTCCATATTATGAAATGTTTCACAGATTCGTCATTGTTCTTTATCGATGCGTAGTATTCCATTGTGTGAATATACCACAATTTATTTAACCATTCGTCTGTTGATGGACCCCTTGGTTGCTTCCAGCTTTTTGCTATTGTAAACAGAGCTGCAATAAACATGGATGTGAAGGCTCTTATTTCTCTAGGGTATATTCCGAGGAGTGGGATTTCTGGGTTGTATGGTAGTTCTTTTTCTAACTTTTTAAGAAAACGCCAGATAGATTTCCAAAGTGGTTGTACCATTTTACATTCCCACCAACAGTGTATAAGAGTTCCAATCTCTGTGCAGCCTCTCCAACATTTATTATTTTGTGTTTTTTGATTAATGCCAGCCTTGTTGGAGTGAGATGGAATCTCATCGTAGTTTTAATTTGCATTTCTCTAATGGCTAATGATCGAGAGCATTTTCTCATGTATCTGTTAGCTGACTGAATATCTTCTTTAGTGAAGTGTGTGTTCATATCCTTTGCCCACTTCTTGATTGGGTTGTTTGTCTTTTTGTGGTTGAGTTTTATAGATTTTAGAGATGAGGAGCTGGTCGGAGATGTCATAACTGAAAATTCTTTCCCAATCGGTAGGCGGTCTTTTTACTCTTTTGGTGAAGTCTTTAGATGAGCATAGGTGTCTGATTTTTAGGAGCTCCTAGTTATCTGGTTTCTCTTCGTCATTTCTGGTAATATCTTGTATTCTGTTTATGTCTTGAATTAGGGCTCCTAATGTTGTCCCTATTTTTTCTTCTATGATCTTTATCGTTTTAGTTTTTATATTTAGGTCTTTGATCCACTTGGAGTTAGTTTTTGTGCATGGTGTGAGGTATAGGTCCTGTTTCATTTTTCTGCAAATGGATATCCAGTTATGCCATCACCATTTGTTAAAAAGACTATCTTTTCCCCAATTAACTGACACTGGGCCTTTGTCAAACATCAGCTGCTGATATGTGGATGGATTTATATCTGGGTTCTTTATTCTGTTCCATTGGCCTATGTGCCTGTTGTACCAGTACCAGGCTGTTTTGACTACTGTGGCTATATAATAGGTTCTAAAATCAGGTAGAGTGAGGCCTCTCACTTTCTTCTTCTTTTTCAGTAATGCTTTACTTATCCGAGGCTTCTTTCCCTTCCATATGAATTTGGTGATTTGTTTCTCCATCACATTAAAAAATGTCATTGGAATTTGGATCGGAAGTGCATTGTATGTTTAGATGGCTTTTGGCAGAATAGACATTTTTACTATGTTAAGTCTTCCTATCCATGAGCAAGGTATGTTTTTCCACTTAAGTAGGTCCTTTTTAGTTTCTTGCAGTAGTACTTTGTAGTTTTCTTTGTATACGTCTTTTACATCTTTGGTAAGATTTATTCCTAAGTATTTTATGTTCTTGGGGGCTACTGTGAATGGTATTGATTTGGTTATTTCCTCTTCGATGTTCTTTTTGTTGATGTAGAGGAATCCAAGTGATTTTTGTATGTTTATCTTATAACCTGAGACTCTGCCAAACTCTTCTATTAGTTTCAGTAGTTTTCTGGAGGATTCCTTAGGGTTTTCTATGTATAAGATCATGTCATCTGCAAATAGAGATAATTTCACTTCCTCCTTGCCAATCCGGATGCCCTTTATTTCTTTGTCTAGCCTAATTGCTCTGGCTAGGACCTCTAGCACAATGTTGAATAAGAGCGGTGATAAAGGGCATCCTTGTCTGGTTCCCGTTCTCAAGGGAAATGCCTTCAGGCTCTCTCCATTTAGGGTGATGTTGGCTGTTGCCTTTGTACAGATGCCCTTTATTATGTTGAGGAATTTTCCTTCAATTCCTATTTTGCTGAGAGTTTTTATCATGAATGGGTGTTGGATTTGCCAAATGCCTTTTCTGCATCAATTGATAAGATCATGTGGTTTTTGTCTTTTGTTTTATTTATGTGGTGGATTACATTAATGGTTTTTCTAATATTAAGCCAGCCTTGCATACCTGGTATAAATCCCACTTGGTCGTGGTGGATTTTTTTTTTGATATGTTGTTGAATTCTATTGGCTAGAATTTTGTTGAGGATTTTTGCATCTATGTTCATGAGGGATATAGGTCTGTAATTTTCTTTTTTTGTGATGTGTTTTTTTACCTGGTTTTGGTATCAGGGATATGGTGGCTTCATAGAATGAGTTAGGTAGTATTCCATCATTTTCTATACTTTGAAATACCTTTAGTAGTAGTGGTGTTAACTCTTCTCTGAAAGTTTGGTAGAACTCTGCAGTAAAGACATCCGGGCCAGGGCTTTTTTTTATTGGGAGTTTTTTGATTACCGTTTCAATTTCTCTTTTTGTTATGGGTCTATTTAGTTGTTTTACTTCTGATAGTGTTAGTTTAGGTAGGTGATGTTTTTCTAGGAATTCATCCATTTCTTCAAGGTTTGCAAATTTGTTAGAGTACAATTTTTCGTAATAATCTGATATGATTCCTTTAATTTCAGTTGGGTCTGTTGTGATGTGGCCCATCTCATTTCTTATTCGGGTTATTTGTTTCCTTTCATGTATTTCTTTAGTCAGTCTGGCCAGTGGTTTATCAATTTTGTTAATTTTTTCAAAGAACCAGCTTTTGGCTTTGTTAATTCTTTCAGTTGTTTTCCTGCTCTCTAATTCATTTCGTTCAGCTCTAATTTTTATTATTTGTTTTCTTCTGGTGCCTGATGGATCGTTTTGTTGCTCACTTTCTGTTTGTTCAAGTTATAGGGACAGTTCTCTGATTGTGGCTCTTTCTTCTTTTTGTATGCGTGCATTTATCGATATAAATTGACCTCCGAGCACTGCTTTTGCTGTGTCTCAGAGATTTTGATAGGAAGTGTTTTCATTCTCTTTGCATTCTATGAATTTCTTTATTCCCTCCTTAATGTCTTCTATAACCCAGTCTTTTTTCAGGAGGGTATTGTTCAGTTTCCAAGTTTTTGATTTCTTTTCCCTAAGTTTTCTGTTATTGATTTCCACTTATATGGCTTTGTGGTCTGAGAAGATGCTTTGTAATATTTCGATGTTTTGGATTCTGCAAAGTTTGTTTTATGACCTAATATGTGGTCTATTCTGGAGAATGTTCCATGTGCGCTAGAAAAAAAAGTATACTTTGCAGCAGTTGGGTGGAGAGTTCTGTATAAGTCAATGAGGTCAAGTTGGTTGATTGTACCAATTAGGTCTTCCGTGTCTCTATTGAGCTTCTTACTGGATGTCCTGTCCTTCTCCAAAAGTGGTGTGTTGAAGTCTCCTACTATAATTGTGGAGGTCTATCTCACTTTTCAGTTCTGTTAAAGTTTGTTTTATGTATCTTGCAGCCCTGTCATTGGGTGCATAAATATTTAATATGGTTATATCTTCCTGGTCAATTGTCCCTTTAATCATTATATAGTGTCCTTCTTTATCCTTTGTGGTGCATTTAACTTTAAAGTCTATTTTGTCAGAAATTAATATTGCTACTCTTGCTCTTTTTTGCTTATTGTTTGCTTGATATATTTTTTTCCATCCGTTGAGTTTTAGTTTGTTTGTGTCTCTAAGTCTAAGGTGTGTCTCTTGTAGGCAGCATATAGACAGATTGTGTTTCTTTATCCAGTCTGAGACTCTCCTGTCTCTTTATTGGTGCATTTAGTCCATTTACATTCAGCGTAATTATAGATAAGTATTTTTTTTTTATGTGTTTAGTGCTGTCATTTTGATGCCCTTTTATGTGTGTTGTTGACAATTTCATTTTTCCTCTTAGTTTTTTGTGCTGAGATGTTTTTCTTTGTAAATTGTGTGTTCCTCTTTTTCATAGTATTTGACTTTATGTTTGCTGAGTCGTTATGTTTTCCTTGGTTTTTATTTTGAGTTATGGAGTTGTTATACCTCTTTGTGGTTACCTTAATATTTACCCCTATTTTTTAAGTAAAAACCTAACTTGTATTGTCCTATATTGCCTTGTATCCCTCTCCATATGGCAGTTCAATGCCACCTGTATTTAGTCCCTCTTTTTGATTTTTGTGATCTTTTGCATATTGACTTCCATGATTCCCTGTTTTGAGCGTTTTTTTCTTTTGAAAATTAATCTTAATTTGTTGTTGTGATTTCCCTACTTGAGTTGATGTCGGGATGTTCAGTTCTGTGACCTCGTGTTGTGCTGGTATCTGATATTATTGGTTTTCTGACCAAACAATTTCCTTTAGTAATTCCTGTAGCTTTGGTTTGGTTTTTGTAAATTCTCTAAGCTTTTGTTTATTTGTAAATGTTTTAATTTCACCTTCATATTTGAGAGAGAGTTTTGCTGGATATATGATCCTTGGCAGGCAGTTTTTCTCCTTCAGTGCTCTATATATGTCATCCCATTGCCTTCTTGACTGCATGGTTTCTGCTGAGTAGTCTGAACTTATTCTTATTGATTCTCCTTTGTAGGAGACCTTTTTTTTATCCCTGGCTGCTTTTCAAATTTTCTCTTTATCTTTGGTTTTGGCAAGTTTGACGATAATATGTCTTGGTGCTTTTCTTTTTGGATCAATCTTAAATGGGGTTCAAGGAGCATCTTGGATAGATATCCTTTCATCTTTCATGATGTCAGGGAAGTTTTCTGCCAGCAGATCTTCAACTATTCTCTCTGTGTTTTCTGTTATCCCTCCCTGTTCTGGGATTCCAATCACACGCAAGTTATTCTTCTTGATAGAGTCCCACATGATTCTTAAGATTTCTTCATTTTTTTTTAATTCTTTTATCTGATTTTTTTTCAGCTATATTGGTGTCAATTCCCTGGTCCTCCACATTTCCCACTCTGCATTCCAATTGCTCGAGTCTGCTCCTCTGACTTCTTTTGCATTCTCTAATTCTGTAATTTTATTGTTAATCTTTTGGATTTCTGAATGCTGTCTCTCTATGGATTCTTGCAACTAATTAATTTTTCCACTATGTTCTTGAATAGTCTTTTTGAGTTCTTCAACTGCTTTATCAGTGTGTTCCTTGGCTTTTTCTGTAGATTGCCTTATTTCATTTCTGAGGTCATACCTGATGTCTTGAAGCATTCTGTAAATTAGTTTTTTGTATTATGTATCTGGCAATTCCAGGATTGTATCTTCATTTGGGAAAGATTTTGATTCTTTAGTTTGGGGAGTTGTAGAAGCAATCATGGTCTGCTTCTTTATGTGGTTTGATATCGACTGCTGTCTCCGAGCCATCACTACGATATTGTAGTGATTTATTCTGTATTTGCTCACTGAGTCTTATCTTGTTTTGTTTTCTTTCAATATACGTAGATGGGCTACTAGATTGTGCTGTCTTGATTGTTGTAGCCCTTGAGTCACTTATGTCCTATTACTAGCTG
Organism: Loxodonta africana; assembly: GCF_030014295.1. NCBI lineage: Eukaryota > Metazoa > Chordata > Mammalia > Proboscidea > Elephantidae > Loxodonta > Loxodonta africana. The sequence continues at coordinate 128,627,557 of NC_087348.1, forward strand.
GTTTGGGCTGTTACCAGATATATAAGCCTAAGAGTCCATTCACTATTCTTGAGTAGAATCTGATTTGGGGTCATCAAGTGTGTGGTGCAGACTGTCACCTATCCACCTAGAGAAGTAGTGGTGATAGTTGTGTGCACCAGATTCTAGTAGCAGCAGGGGTTCACACTCTCGGAGGGGCAGGATGCTGACAGGCTTCCCCCAAGTGCCAGTGAGATAGGTGTGTCTCTATTCCTAAAGCACTTTGGAGGGTGAGCTCTGCAGCTGTACCTTAGGCCCCCAATGCAGGTACCTCTACAGATTGGTAGGTGTCTCCCTCGTTAGACCCCTAAGGCAGGAGGCTAGGTGGTCTGGGGGGCGCTTCAGCTCTCAGTTCCCTGTTGTGGGTCAGTGAGGGCTCTGTTGAATACGCAGAGATATCAGACCTGGGAAAGTTTTCTTTCCAGTGATCCGCTAAAACAATTACAGTCGGATCCCTATCAGAAATGCCTTTGCATTATAATAGCCACCTTGTTCCCTGTAGGGATGAAAGCCCAAGACTGTGGATCACATATGCTTGACTGGAGCTGGTTCTGTGTTTTTAGTCCAATTAGGGAAGGATTTTTGGTCCCTGGGTTTTTTGTAGCTGCTTCTGTTAGGCCAGGAGAATGGGTTAGGAAAAGACCAAAAAAAAAAAAGAAAAACCGCAGTGCAGTTCACTCTCTGGCTCAGGAAATTCCAATGTTAATGAAGCCGGCTGGGAAGGGGAGGGGAGGGTTCAGATAAATAGGAGAGAATAGCACCCCGGAATGTAGACAAAGTTACTTATCTTGCTTGGGATGACTGTTTTATCTGAGATTCCTGAGGGGGGTGCTTCGACTGTGTGGGCTGGCTGGGTAGAGATTGCCCCTGAGTGTCAGGCCCGCATCCCATGCTTGCGCTGTCTCAGAAGCCGCGGTTAGTTCCTCAGCTCCCAGTCCAAAGCCTAACGCCAAGCTTCCCCGGCTGGGACGCCGCACTCCCGGCTCCAAAACCAGTCGCTGCCTCCCGGTGACTTCTCCTCCTGTCAGCCGCGTCACTGCGCTGCCTGCGTGCACTGGCTGGGCTTCCCCCGAGGTCAGTTCAGGGGGCTAGGGCTGCGCCCCATGTTTGCGCTGTCTCAGGATGCCGTGCTCAGCTCCCCTGCGCCCAGTCCAAAGCCCGGCGCCAAGGTTTCCTGACTGGGACGCTGGCTCCAGGCTCCGAAAACAGTCGCTGCTTCCCCGTGGTTGTTCGTTCTCAGTCTCTGTCACTCAGGTCAACTCTTTGGATTTGTGTTTGATGGTCAGGGTTCGTACATTGTCATGTATGTGATCGATTCACTTGTTTTTCCAAGTCTTTGTTGCAAGAGGGATCCGAGGTAGCTTCTACCTAATCAGCCATATTCTGTTTTACTTCTTTATTCAAAAAGAAGAGTATCATTATTTACTATCCCTGATTTTTAAGACCCTTCATGTTTAGGCCCTAGCCTATTTTTCTGATTTTGTTGTTGTTAGTTGCCATTGTCAACTTCAACTCATTGCAACCTTGTTTGTAACAGAACATAGTGATGCCCATTTGATCTCTGGTCTGCTCAAGTCTGTGGTTGTGGCTGCTGTGTATTTTGATTGCCTTCCAACGTAGGGGCCTCATCCTCCAATACGGTATTGGACAATATTCTGTTATGAGCTATAGGGTTTTCTTTGACTAATTTTTGGAAGTAAACTGTCCGGTCTTTCTTCCTAGTCTGTCCTAGTTAAGAAGTTCCACTGAAATTTGCCCACCTTGGGTGACCCTGCTGGTATTTGAAATGCTGGTAGCATAGCTTCCAGCATCATAGCAACACACAGACCACAATACAGCAAACTGACAAACAGGCAGCGGTTTCTAAGTTTAGTTCTTTATAATGTCCAGCAAGAGTCCCTGGGTGGTGCAGACGGTTAATGTGCTCTGCTGCTAACCAGAAGGTTGGAGGTTCAAGTCCACCCAGAGGTACCTTGGAAGAAAGACCTAGTGTCCTACTTCTGAAAAATTAGCCGTTGGAAACCACATGGAGCAGTTTTACTCAGATACACATGGCTTGCTGAGTCAGAATCAAGTCAACCGGCAACTTCTGGTTTTAATGTCTAGCAGGAGCCTTTCTACTCTTATAGGGCTTGTTTCTCATTTATAACGTGTATTTTCCATTTCATTTTCTTGCATTCATTTATAGTAATGTTTATTTTTCTTCTGCCTGTTCATATCCTTCAGAATCCTTATATCCCATCTTATAATGAAGAAATCCCCAAATTCTCTAAAAAAAAAAAAAAAAAAGCCAAACCCATTGCCGTTGAGGTGATTCTGACTCATGGTGACCCTATAGGACGTAGGGTTTCCAAGGAGCAGCTGATGGATTCAAACTACTGACCTTTTAGTTAGCAGCTGAGCTCTTAACCAGTGTGCTACCAGGGCTCCCTAAATTCTCTAGCCTTTATCAATTTCCTCTTATTCAAATTCCCACAGAAGCAATTTTTTTTACCGCTTGATTTAATGGCAGATTATAGACAGCTTCGTAGTGTTACTTATCAAGCACCAAGTATGTATGAGGCCATGCATATATAGTTGGGGACAGAACATAATCTCTGTCCTTGTGAAGCTTATAGTGTAGTGATAATGAATTTATTCCATTTCTATGGTTATTTGTGAAGTTGAACTTCTTTTCATATACCTTTGTACATATGAAGTATGTACACATTTTTAGATATATAGTTATATTTCCCTAACAGGATTATAAGATCATTGAGTGGTATTAACTATATTTTATACTTCTCTATTCCTTACTTACAACAGAGTCCTGGTGACGCAGCAATTAAGAGATTGGCTGCTAACCAAAAGATGGGCAGTTCGAATCCACCAGCTGCTCCTTGGAAACCCTATGGGGCAGTTCTACTCTGTCCTGTAGGGTTGCTGTGAGTCAAAATTGGCTTGATGGCAATGGGTATTCCTTACAACACTTAACTCAGTTCTGAGCATGTAGCCATTACTAAGTGTATACTTTCTATTGTTGATAGGTGCTGTCAAGTCAGTTGCAACTCATAGTGACCCCAAATGACAGAGAGAACTGCCCCATAGGGTTTTCTAGACTACAGTCTTTATAAAAGCTGATTGCCAGGTCTTTCTCCGGTGGAGCTGGTGGGTGGGTTCAAACCAACAACCTTTCGGTTAGCAGCCAAGTGCTTAACTACTGCGCTAACAGGGCTCCTTTTTCTGTTTCTCTTGGAGTAGTAATAAAAGCTGAAGGTGGTGGAGTCACATACCTAGCCTCAGATCACAACTCAAGACCTTACAAACTGTGCAACACTTGCAAGCTGTTTAACCTCTATAAACTTGTCTTCTCGTGTTAAATACCTGTTTCATAAGACTGTCATGTGGGTTAAATGAGATAATATATGTAAAACACTTAGCTCAATGCCTGGTACATAGTAAGTGCTCATTAAAAGGTACCTGCTATTATAATGATTGTTTATATGTTTAACCTCTCAAGGTAGAAACTGCTTCAATGACCCCCCACCTTTTTTCCCCTAACCCCATTCATCTATGCAGTTAACCAGTTCTGTCCAATTTATTTCAATTGTCTTATCAGTTTGGCCTCTCCTTTTATCCTCATTGTAACCCATGGAAAGAAATTCATTATCTGTTGTGGCTTAGTACATATGTGTTTATATCTAACAAAAAGTTCTGTGAACTAAGATGTATTGTTACTATGTGTGATATACTCTGATATTTTTGTTCTCTTGTCATAAAAAAAAGGTGGCCTCAAGCCTGTAAAACTGATTCCACAACACATGGTTTGGAATACACTGATCTACGTTTTTGTAAAATTTGGACTACTGGCAAACATTATCATGCTCAAGTGTAACTTTGCAATGAAAGTAGAAACCGGAGACCAAGTGCTTGGGGCTTGGAGTTTATTTCCTCTTTACCATCGTACTTTCTCTTCATTCTTCATTAGTTACAAATAGTTAGATTTACCTCTTCTGAATCTCGCTGCGGAAGCCATGCACTTTCCAGAGCTGGTATAGAATTTAGAACTTGTAGACAGAGCTCCTCATCTTTAATAGAGCAAGAATTTCTGAATCACTTTGTGTTTTGTTTTTCTTTGGACAGAAATTGAGATAAATAGATTAAAAGTAGCTAGCAAAATTTGTGAAGAGGGGTTTGAAAAATATTTTTTATTCTGGAAGAGTTTTAGAAAGTCGAAAGAGTAGTATACCGAACCTCCAGTACCTAAACCCAACTTCAGTAATTATCAACATTGTTAGTTCGAAAAGGAATTTTTAACAAAGGACGTTTGGACTAATTCCCTCCCTTAATGTATGTAGACAATCTGTTTTTCAGAGGAGATGTATCAGCCTTAGTGTATCTTACTTTAGTATTCACAACTTACTAAATTTATTTACTCACTGTAAGAGGAATAAATCATAACATGACATGCGGGAGTAGGGGTGGGGTGGAAATCTTCTGCCCCATTTGGGAGATTTTCCTGAGGGCCTCTTAGAACATTGGACCTTCGCTATTTTACTTGCAGTATTTCACCAGCCTCCTTTACCATTCTTCCTCCCTTCATACCATCTGCCTTACTACCACCTTTTAAAAATGGTCTGGAGGTAGGAAAAGCTTAATCCTCTCTTTAAAAACCTTTGGTTCTTTGTTTCCTGCCTATAGATTAAAATCTCAAACCACAGATTTTTCATTCGTAATCTATCTCTAACCTACCTTTCTAACCTTCTTTTCCACTATCGGTCTCTTCCCTACCATATTCAACTTCTTACTGTTCTCAGAATACTCAATCCATTTTAGGACTTTTTCTTAACCTTTAAAGATCCAATTTAGATACCATCTTGTGGATGCTGCCTTTTTAATTACTCAAGAAGAAAGTAGTGCCTTTGCTGCTGCTGTTTTATTTGTTGGATTGTGTGTGTATGTGTGTGTGTGTGTGTGTGTGTGTGTGTGTGATGTCACTTAAATGAGTTACCTTAAATTCTTAACAGTTTACCTTTGCCCCCTTCCACACCCTCAATTAAACAGTGATTTCCAGAGCAGGGATTTGTATTCTTCTTTATCTCCTAAATATTTCTTTGGTGCTCAAACATAGTAGGCACCCAGTAATGCTTTGTTGAATGAATGTATTCATACTTCTAGAATTTTAGAATCTAGTTCTAACACAGGCTCTCTCCAGTTAGGGAGAGTTAATCAAATTTAATTTTTTTCTTACATATTTTTTAGTTTTTTTTTTTTTTTCCTCCTTTTCTCAGAAACTTTTGTTAAAATTTCTAGAGAACTTAAGTTCAATGACTTTTTCCTAAAGGGGGCATATACTTAAGTGGTAAACCAGCATGAGGTATCTGGCTCGAACCATCCTGTAGTATAGGTAAGTAAAACCTGTTTTCAGGATACTTAAGTTTTTCAGCTTTTGAACAATTTGGTTTTATTTTGTTAGTTGGAATAGATTTGTGCTGTAAAGCTTATAGAGGCCTTGACCAATTTTTGATATATTTCAGCTCATGGAATGCTGTGTAAATGCCCTGGTGACATCCTTTAAAGAGACTATCTTAGCAGAATGCCAAGGCATGATCAAGAGAAATGAAACTGAAAGTAGGTAAAACATCACATACAGTTATCTGATCTTTTAAAGGGGTATTTTTGAAGCAAATCACTTAATAAATTGCTGTTCGACATACACGTATGTTTGTTAAAGTGAACTGTGTTTAAAAAAAACTGTGTTTAAAGGCAGTGATAAAATATTTAGCACCGTTAGGATCTCTTTCTCTAAGCTTAAATTAGACATTTTCCCCTTAGGTACTAGGGCTATTTTTTTTTTCTAGTATGTGAACTTCCATTTGTTTTCAAAAGTAGGACCTTCCTTTTAAAGGCCAATTTACATTGTAAACACATGGTATAGGATAGCCTTTTAAAAAACCCATTGCTGTTGCATTGATTCCGACTTATAGAACTAGACATTTGACCTTTGCGTAGAACCTTGTAATGAATCTTTTTAGAAAGTAATAAAACACTTTATGTTAATAATGTGCATTCCCTCCCCTAAAAAATATTTTACAATTTAAAATCTGAAGTGTGTTTCTGTAATTACTTAAATGTTTTCTTAATAAAGATATGTTTTGGAGGCTAGTAAGTACAATTTAAACAAAAAATACAGTAAAAATTACCTGTATTCCCACTACCCAGAGATAATATTTTAATGTATTATGCCCCAGATTTTATTGTGTCTAACTCCAAGCTCCCATTAAATCTCTAGTTGTGTTGAAAGTATGCGTATAAATTCACTTAAATTCATTTACTCTCTAGGAGCATTTTGTAGTAAAAATCATGGTACTGTTTGGCATAAGTGAAATATTTGAATTTCCATACTCCAGTCAAAGTAGAATTCTCTCTTATCCATGTCAGACTGCCTTCAGAAGGCTTTATTTAGTCATAAGCAGTACTGTGAGGTGGGTTTTTGTGAAGGTCAATTAAACAGTATAACATGAGGAAGTACTTTATAAACCGACCAGTTCTTTATGGACACAGTTTTATATTAATGGTCTCTAATAAACTTTTCTCTTAGAATCATTACTCTGAAAAATCTGAAGGCATGACTTTAACCCTAATGATGAGGCTACATATTTAATATTGCATCTACTTTATGAAATGTACTTATCTTCTGTGTAAACTTTTTTTACTTCTTAGAATTAAAAATATTTCATCTTGTTGGGGGTAAAATAACTCACCTCTTAAGAGGAGTTGAGTTTTGCAAAATGTAATCATTTTTAATTTGAAAATTTTTTCTGGTTTTGTAATTTTGTCAAACTGAGAAAGTAGGTCAGGAGGTCCTACTTGCTATAACAACTCCTAAACCAATTGTACCCGCAGAATACCACTAGGGTATTCTTACTATTATAGGCATTCTAGATGCATGAGATTAATCTGAGAGAAGGTTTATTCTAGTTGATGAAATGATTACATGAGTGTGTTATATCCTTTCAGAATTACATTTAATGTTTTCACTGATGGACAAAGTTCCTAATGGGATAGAACCGATGTTGAAAGACTTGGAAGAACATATTATTAGTGCTGGCCTGGCAGATATGGTAGCAGCTGCTGAAACTATTACTACTGTAAGTTCTCCCCCATGGCAGTGATAGATGCGTATTAAAACTGGTAAAAATGCAGGATTTCCTCCATGGCAGTGATAGATGCGTATTAAAACTGGTAAAAATGCAGGATTTCCTCCATGGCAGTGATAGATGCGTATTAAAACTGGTAAAAATGCAGGATTTCCTCCATGGCAGTGATAGATGCGTATTAAAACTGGTAAAAATGCAGGATTTCCTCCATGGCAGTGATAGATGCGTATTAAAACTGGTAAAAATGCAGGATTGAGCACTTACAATGGCAATTGAAATGGCAATACAGTAACATTGAAACACCTTTTATTTTTAAGAAAACATTCTTTATAAACAAAATCTAACTTATATTTTCTCGGCTTTCTTTGTATTACTCTTTCTTTTAAAATCTCAATTGAATATAAAATGTTTTATTTCTAGGACTCTGAGAAATACGTTGAGCAGTTACTTACATTATTTAATAGATTTAGTAAACTTGTCAAAGAAGCTTTTCAAGATGATCCACGATTTCTTACTGCAAGAGATAAGGTATATATTCTTACATATTAACACTGTATTAAAAACATAATTGTCATAATGTACTTCTAGTAAGAAAATTTGCTTCATTATGCTATTAAGTAGCAACTTGTTTTTCATCAGTGGAGGCCAGCTATATTTATTGTATTTGGTTTGATAAATGTTTTTGTAAGTGTTGGGTATGCCCGTGATCTAGAATTTAGCTAGAAAGTTGCTCTCTTCCTGATTTTTCCAAGAATGCCTTCCTATTCTTTAATATTATTACTATTGAATTCCTATTCATCCTTCCGTTAAGACTCAGCTCAAAATACACTTACCCTGGAACTTCCTTGATAAACAGCCAGTCCCAAGCAGAGTTGATTGCTCCCTCCTCTGTCTCCCCATAGAGCTCCTGTAAGAGTTACATCACTTCTGTGCTTGCGTTCCAGGCGCCTGGTATTTGCATTGCAGACCATCTCTTTTCCCATTCTCACTAGTGTGGGGTGATGAGAATGAAACATAGTATTATCAGTAGTGTTATAGCTTCTTAAATGTCATAAACCTATCACTAGAAATCATCATTAGTTTTTTCCCTCTCTACTGTGACTTTAAAAAGAGGACAATCGACTTTCTCCAGTAGGGTTTTTTTCCTTAGTTTGTATACTTAAAAATAAATGAAATACGTAGAGTAGAAAAGGAGTTAGAGGAGTAGTATGGAGGTGGTGGGGTGAGTGTTCCAGGTAGAGAGAACAGTGGATGCAAAGACTGCAAGGCAAGCATATTCCCGTTATGTTTGAGGAGCAGCAGAAAAGGTCATTGTGGCCAGAGTGGATTGAGTGAGGGGGAGAATAGTAGGAAATGAAGTCAGAGAGCTAACAGGAGGCCAGATCGCATAAGACTCTGTAAGCCATGGTAAGGAGTTTGGTTTTGACTCTCTGAGTAGGATGTTAAGCCACTAAAAGATTTGTAACAGAGTGGCCGGACCTGACTTACATCTTAACAGGGCCACTCTGGCTGCTGCAAAAAGAATAAACTGAAGTGGGGCAAGAGAAGAAGGAAGAATGCTAGTTAGGAAACTATTAACATAATTGAGTAAAGTGATGATGGAGGATTGGCCTAGAATGACAGTGGATAGAGGTACTCAGAAGTGGTTGAATTCTGATTATATTATGAAAATAGGCTATACAGGGTTTGCTAATGAATAAGACGTGGAATATAATAGAAAGAGACCATCAAGATTGGTTCTAATCAGTTGGAAAGACATGTTTACAAAGTTGGGGAAGACTGTGGGAGAAGTGGGCTTTGGAGAGATGGTGCAGAGAGATCAGAAACTCAGTTTTGGACAATTTAAGTTAATTTTGAAATGTTATTAAACATTTATATGGAAATGTTGAGTATGGAGTTTAAGGATTAGAACGGGCTGGAAAGAAATTTGGGAGCTTCATCATATGGATGGTATTTGAAGAACTGAGGCTGGATATGATCATCAAAGTAATGAGTAAAAATAAAGAAGAGCTCCAAGGACTGGCCTAGGGCATTCTGACATTTAGTTGTCAGGAAGATGAGAAACCAGCAAAGGAAAATGAGTGGAAGACCTGGAGAGTGTGGGAGAGGTGCTAGAGAACAAGTGGAAAGTGCTTCCAGAAGGGGTGCATGCTGCTGATAGTGCAAGTAAGATGGGGATTAACCGTTGTGTTCGGCAACATAAAGGCTGTGACTTTGACAAGACCATTTGGGTGGCACGACGGGTGGTGGTATGAAAGCCCGATTAGAGGGTTTCCAAGAAGAATGGCAAATGGGAAGTTGGAGACAGTGAGTTAGATGATTCTTCAAGGAGTTTGGCTTAAAGGAAGGGAAAAATGGGGCAGTAACTGAAGGTAGACAAAACCAAAAAAGAACAATATTTATTATAGCTATCATTAGTAAATGGACTCATAAATTTTCTCTCCACTAGTATAATTGCTGTGAGACTGATATGAATAATTCCTGTTATATTAACATAATAAAAAGTTGTTAACCTCAAAAAAAAAACAAAGAATTTTTAAGACTAAAAAATACAGTTTTGTATGCTGAGGAGACAAACAATGGAGAAGGGAAAATTGATGATACAGGAGGAGGAGGGAGTTCCTTGGATAAGAGTTCAAGTAGAAGGGCTGCTTTCTGCTTTGGAGCAAGGATGGCTTATTCATGTCATGGCAATAAGAGAGAAGGCAGAATATGAGCATAGATGTGGGTAGATGGTAGTGGTCTCTGGAAATTCTCTTCTGTTTGCTTCAGTTTTCTCAGTTAAATAGGAAGCCACATCATCTGCTGAAAGTGTACAAAACCAAAAAAACAAAACAAAACAAAAAAAACACCGAACCCATTTCCATCAAGTCAATTCTGACTCATAGTGCCCTCATAGGACAGAGTGGAACTGCCCCGTAGGGTTTCAAGGGAGTGGCTGGTGCATTTGAACTGCCGACCTTTTGGTTAGCAGCCAAACGCTTAATCATTTGCACCACCAGGGCTCCAGAGAGTGTACGGGGGAGGAAATAATGGAAGTTTGAGGAAAAAGGATGTGGTATGAAAATGTGTAGGAGAAATAGAGAATGAGCAGACAAGAGAAAATGGTATGGTTGTCAGGCACCGTTTAAGGCCCCACTTGAGAATAATGATACTTATTACAAAGAGCATGACTTAAAAATTCTATCAGGCCAAATACACTATTAAAAGTAAATAAAAACTAATTTATATTTTCATGCATTTGTGTAAGTGTAACAATTCTGTGCATTTTAAATGCTAAAAATAATGTCTGTGTTTTATTTCAACTTATTTTCAGGCATATAAAGCAGTTGTTAATGATGCTACCATATTTAAACTTGAATTACCTTTGAAGCAGAAAGGGTAAGTTTTTTAAAACCATATCTTTCAGATTCTTAAAATCTTTTGAGTGTCTTATATGTTATTGGATATGCGAGATGCCCTCTTACCCTAATCCTATTAGGTTTTATTTTTTCAGTTCATAATCTTTGCCATCTTTAGTTATTTAAAAAAAAAATCTGTAAAATATAAAATGCTGACAATATCAAGTGCTGACAAGGATGCAGAGCAACTGTAACTCTCGTTCATTGTTGTGGAAATGCAAAATGGTACAAGATGATACAGCCTCTCTGGAAAACAATTTTCTTATAAAGTTTTATAATGTCTTAGTTTGGTAAATATATACTTAACATATGACACAGCAGTTCCACTCTGGGTATTTACCCTAGAGTAATGAAAATTATGGCCATACAAAAACCTGTACATAAATGTTTATAGCAACTCTCTTCATAATCAGTAAATATTATAGAGAACCCAAAGTTTCTTTAATGGATAAATGCATAAACAGTAGTTCAGACATAAAGTGGAGTACTACTCAGCATTAAAAAGGATAAACTTGTGACACACACAATAATTTGGATGAATCTCAAAGCCAGTCTGAAAAGGTATATATACTGTAAGATTCCATTTATATGGCATTTTCAAAAGAAAAAACTGTGGTGACAGAACAGGTCAGAGATTTTAGGGGTTATGTGTAGAGCAAGATAATGAATACAAAGGTTTAGTTTTTTGGAATGGTGACATGGCCCTGTATCTAGAGCCTACACAATGTGTTGAAATTCACAGAAGTGTACAAGAAAAATTGTCAATTTTATTGCATGTTATTTTTGAAAATAAAATGAAAAAAGCTGTTTCAATTTGTAATTTTATATTAAATTCTTTTATTATCAAAAAATGACTTTTTTTTTCAGTACAAAAATGTTTTGCTCTTAATCTTTTAGACTTCCCTCCTTATTTGTCACTAGTTATTCTTTTACCCATAAAACCATGGAAAATGGCTCAATTTACCAGGATAAAAAAGAGAACCAATTCAAGTATAAATTTTTACATTACCCTTTCGGAAACCCTGGTAGCATAGTGGTTAAGAGCTACGGCTGCTAACCAAAAGGTCAGTGGTCCAAATCTACCAGGTGCTCCTTGGAAACCTTACAGGGCAGTTCTACTCTGTCCTGTAGGGTCGCTAGGAGTCAGAATCGACTCGACGGCAACAGGTTTGGTTTGGTTGTTTTCTTTAAAAATTGATTTCTTATTAGTAAGATAAATTTGCTTATGCTAAGTGCTATTTATGATGCGTTGGTGGTTCAGTAGTAGAGTTCTCACCTTATATGCAGGAGACCTAGGTTCAATACCGTGTCTCAAATGTAACTACCGCTCATCTGTCACTGGAGGCTCGTGTGTTGCTGTGATGCTGAACAGGTTTCAGTGGAGCTTCCAGATTAAGACAGACTAGGAAGAAAGGCCTGGTGATCTCCTTCTGAAAATCAGCCAGTGGACACCTCATGAATCACAACAGTCCGATCCCATTGTGTATGGGGTGGTGTTGAGTCGGGGGTGTACTTCACAGCAGCCAACAACAAGTGTTATTTATTAAAAATCTGAAAATTAAAACGTAATAAAATATTAACAAATCTGAGCTATTTGTAGTACCTTCAGGTAGTGCTGAGCAGGCCTAAAGGGTAATTGGGCAAAGTCTTTTGACATAATTTCTAGCTGAGAATTACTATTTTAAAGCAATTTCATATGTAATGCTAAAATATTTGAAAAGTAGCACCTCTTCCTTAAGAAGGAGAAGTAGTTACTCAGGTTTTTATTTTATCTTAATTTTTTTCACTGTTCTTTTTGAGAAGTGTAAGTTGTTTGAGTGATATTATAATGGTAGACATCTGGGTCATACAGTATTATAGCTATTGGTATATTTTAGAAGGGGGTATATTGCATTTTCTTTTATAAATTGTGAAATACATGAAACATAGAACACTACATCCTAAAATCCCTTCATTTCAGTGTGTAGATATCTTCCTCATTCTCCCTGGACCCCCAGCATTTCATTAAGAAGTTTTCCAAGCTTATAATAAAGTCACTAATTGTTTTATCAAATAGCTATCTCTCTATACATGTATCAGCCAACTGTTAAGTGCGTTTCAAAGGAAATTACAGGCATCAGTAACCTTTGCTCGCTAAGCATTTTATTAACTAAATTGTTAATTTATGTTTTGAGGTAAAATTTATAAGCCATATGCATAAATACTAAGTATATAATTCAGTGAAATGTGACAAATACCTGACCCACTCCCAGAATCGAGTGGATTCTGATTCATGGTGATTATGTAGGACACAGCAGAACTGCCCCCCAGGGTTTCCAAGGCGGTAAATCTTTACAGAGACAGACTGCCACGTCGTTCTCCCACGGAGCAGCTGGTGGGTTTGAACTGCCGACCTTTTGTTAGCAGACAAGTGCTTAACCACGGTGTCACCAGGGCTCCTAACAGATGCCTACACCCCGTTAACATGTGCAGTAATTTTTCATGATTCTGGGGTAAAATACCCATCGTCATAGAGCGTTCTCTTATGCCATTTCCCCACCTTCTACTGAGGCTGCTATTGTTCTCGTTATTTCAACATAGATCAGTTTTGCCTGATCTAGAATTTAGTGCATATAAATGGAATCATACAATACATACTTTTTAAAAATGTAAAGCTGTTTTCATTCAATATAATGTTTTCGAGTTTCATTCATACTTTTGCAGGTACAGCAGTTTTGCGTATACAGTAGTGTGTTTTCCAAAGTGGTTGTGTTGTCACTCCCACCAGTAATGTATGAAAGTTCCAGTTGATCCTCAGTTCATGCCAGTGTTTGGTGTTGTCAGTCATTTTAATTTTAGTCATTCTGGGTATACGTAGTGGTATCTCCTAGTTTTAATTCCCATTTTCCTCATGGATATTGATATTGAGCACTTTTTCATGTACTGAGTGGCATTCTTAGATTTTCCTTTATGAAGTGTCTGTTAATTTTTTTCATTGGGTTGTTCCTCTTTATTGGTGAGTTATAAGAGTTCTTATATGTTCTTACTAGTTGTTTATATAGGTTCATTATTAGATATATGCTTTTCTTTTATATTTTTTGCTTTCTATGTACTGTGTGGGAAACCTTTGTCTGCGTCTACTCTAGGACATGAAGATATTCTTTTGTTTTCTTCTAGAAATTTTAATTTTCACTTTGACATTTAGTCCTAAGATCCATCTTAAATTAATGTTTATGTATGATGTGAGTTTGGTGTTGAATTTCATATCTTTTTTTCTTTTCCATATGGATGGCAAGTGGTTTCCACACCATTGTTGAAAAGACTTCCCATTCCTCCATTGGATTGCTTTGGTTCCTTTTGTTGAAAACAAAGTGTCTTAGTTTCATAGTTCTGCTGTAGCAGAAATACCACAAGTGGGTGGCTCTAAAGAACAGAAATTTATTTTCTTACAGTTTAGGAGGCTAGAAGTCCAAATTCAGGTCACTAGCTATAGGGGAAGGCTCTCTCTTTGTTGGATCTAGGGAAGAGTCCTTGACTCTGCTTCTGTGGCCCCAGCGTTCCGCGATTGCTTGGTGATCTTCACATGGCATCTGTCTTTCCCTGTTTGTACTTGCATGTCTCTGTGTTTCTGCTGCTGCTTATAACTCAGAAGTGATTAGGTTTAGGACAACATTCTACACTGATACGGCCTCATTAAAATAACAAAGAAAATAGGATTACATCCACAGGCATATGATTCCAACACATATTTTAAGGGGACATAGGTGGCGAGATGTCCTCCCATTTACTTCAGACATGTCATCAGGAGGGACCAATCCCTGGAAAAGGATATCATGCTTAGTAGAGTAAAGTAGTAGAGTAAAAAAAAAGAAAAAGAGTAAAGGTTCTGCAAAAAAGGATACCCTCAATGAAATGAACTGACACAGTGGCTGCAGCAGTGGGCTCAAACACAGCAATGATTGTGAGGATGGCGCAGGACCAGGCAACCTTCGTTCTGTTGTATATAGGGTTGCTATGAGTCAGAACTGACCTGATGGCACCTAACAACAACAACAGCAATTCTATCTATAACACTAAGTAGCTTAAAAATGTAGATTTATTTCTAGGCTCTCCATTCTGGTCTTGTTTGTTTGTTTTACATTTCTATATGAATTTTGGAATTAGCTTGTTTACTTCTACAAAAATGTTCAGTTAGGATTGCGATTGGAATTACATTGAATCTGTAGATCGATTTGAGAGAGAATTTACATCTTAACAATATTGAATCTTCCAATCTGTGAACATGGTATATTTCTCCACTTACTTAAGCTTCAAGTTTCTGGCATGCAGTGCTCTGTAATTATCAACATAAAAGTCTTTTCATTTGTTGAGTCTCCATTTTATGTTTTCATAAATATTTTAAAGATTTTTTCCTAATTATTTTTTGGTAATATATAAAAAGTACAGTTGATTTTTACATATTAATTTTGTGTTTGTATCTTATAACCTTGCTAAAATTCAGTTAGTTCTAGAAGTTATTTTGTAGAGGCCTTAGATTTCTATTTAAACGATCATGTAATCTGTGAATAGAGACAGTTTTACTTCTCCATTTTGATTTTTATGCCATCTATTTCTTTTTCTTATCTTCATGTACTGGCTAGGACCACAAGTACAGGGTTGAATAGAAGTAGTGAGAGTAGGCATCTTTGCCCTTTTTGGCCAGTTCAAGGGGAAAGCCTTTAATATTTCGTCATTAAGTAGGATGTTAAAGTTGAGGATTTTTCATAGATGTTCTTAATTAGACTGCTTTTTTGTTCCTAATTTGATAAGAGTTTTGATAATAGATGTATTAAATGCTTTTTCTGTACCAAAATGGCCATAGGTTTTTCTTCTTTATTTTTTTGATGTGATGAAATACATTTTAAAAAATATTAAGCCAACCTTGAATTCCTGGGATAAACTCTACTTTGAATATGTTCTTTTTATATACTGCTAGATTCAGTTTTGCTAAAAAAGATTTTCATCTGTATTTATGAAGGATTTTACCTCTTTCTGATCTTTATGCCTTTTACATTTTTTTTTGTTTTTTGGTAATTACCTTGCCATTTCCGTACATAGGGATAATGATGGCCTCATGAAATGAGTTGGGAATGATTCCCTCCTTTTGTATGTTTCAGAAGAGTTAGTGTAATTGGTATTTTTCTTTAAACTTTTGATAGAATTCATCAGCAAAACCATCTGGGCCTGGAGTTTTTGGTGTAAATAGGTTTGTGATCGTGAATTCGATTTCTTCAGTAGGTACAGAGCTCTTCAAATTTTTCTGTTTAATCAAGCTATCTCTCTTTACATTATACATCAACCAGCTAACTTTAAAATGCATCTCAAGACTGACTTTGAGGGAGGGAGAGCACTAAGGTTGTTAACGTAGTTCAAGCAGGAGCCTAGGCACTGGCAGTGTGAATAGAGCTGGAAGATGGATGGAGTCTCATGAAGTTAGTGGTTTTCATACTGGAGTACGTCTACTTCGGAACACTTAGAGCATGCCAGCGTGGATAGTTTTAAGGAAATCAGTTTGTAGATCCTTACTTTCCACGTTCAGTCTTTTCTGAAATTGAGCCCTGTGGTGGAAATGTCATGTAGTTTCTCTTTTCCAGTCCTCCTTTCACAACTGCTCTTCCTCACTTTGCAAAGGACTTCCGTGATTATATGGTATATAAAAGCTTTCAGGTTGCCTAAGAAAGAAGCATTTTAAAATATTCGTATTCATGTACAGAAAATGAATTTCTAATGACTAGTTATCAGGTCCTTGTGCACGTCAGATAGTGTTCAGTTCCCTGCTCTCACCACCATTGATTGCTGACTTACCTGAGTTGTCAGCTCAAATGCTTTATTACAAATACTTTTATATCAGATTGTTATGGATTTTTTTTAGCAGATGACTTAGTAGGTACTTAAAGAATTGAGTGGTATAATAAAAGCTTCTTTCATTCCTATCTACTCGTTTATGTGAATAAGATTTCTCAGGGCAGAGACATAAATTTATGAAAATAAAAAGTGAAAAATAAAATTGATGCCGATCCCTGGATTCATAATTGGGAGGGAAAAAGTGTCATCCACGGCAGTATGAATTGACACATACGGCAGTATGAATTGACACATACAGCAAAGTTTTACATATGCGTATATTGCAAATGTGTTTATATACACACACTCACAAAGTAATTGGGTTGTTCTGATGAGTCGTATACTCATAGTAACTTGGATAACTTAATCCTAGGAAATAATACTTACAGGCATAAGAAATTTGAAAATCTTGAATTTAAACTTAATTATATACATTGTCTGTAGAAGTAAAATAAAGAATAAATGCAAGACTTCCAAGCATAAAAATACATTAAACTGTTTTAAAATGTTGTGGGAAAAGTGAAATAGAGATAGAAATCCTTCATTGTTTAAGAAGAGTTTGTTTACAGTTTTTAAAAATGGATGATAGTAGATATCACA
Source organism: Loxodonta africana (assembly GCF_030014295.1). NCBI lineage: Eukaryota > Metazoa > Chordata > Mammalia > Proboscidea > Elephantidae > Loxodonta > Loxodonta africana. The sequence continues at coordinate 128,644,577 of NC_087348.1, forward strand.
TTGCTATGGAATGTAGGTTACATTGGATATATTTCAAAGAGTGAAGTAAGTTTTACCTTAACATGTTAATAATGAAAGTTTTAAATATTAAATTATAAATATGCAAGGATTTATGTAGTTTTTCAAAAGTGTTTGAAGAGATAACTGAATAAAATAATGTAAAAAATGATGGCAGGACTAAGACTGAGGTGAGCTAAGGAGGTCCCAAGGGCACAAAATTTAAGGAGGTACTCATTCTCAGGATCCTGCAAGTGTAAGGTCCGCACTTATGGGAACCAAAGAGTGAGTGCCTTCTTAAGTTTTTGAGCCCTAGGTTCCTTGCTTGCCTCATCCTTATCCCTCCCTGGATCCCTAGGTTATGTAAGGAATTAATGTGTGAAAGATGGGCCGTAGAACATAATATTTACGGTTATCAATTATTTTTCATCAACTGCTTTTAATTTGTTTTTTAGGGTGGGTTTGAAAACGCAGCCTGAATCAAAATGCCCTGAGCTGCTTGCCAATTACTGTGACATGTTGCTGAGAAAAACACCATTAAGCAAAAAACTAACCTCTGAAGAAATTGAAGCAAAGCTTAAAGAAGTGGTACATATTTTTTATATATATATTTCAAAATTTTTAATAATCTTATTTGAATTTGTTTTTTGCTTATGACTTACTGTGATAGCATCAACAAAATATGTACATATGTAAGCAACTAATGTTAAGAAGTTTTACAGTGTGAGAACTCTATAGGGTAGTTACTTTTCTACCTGAAAAGTTTTACTCGTAATTGCCTGGAAGAGAAAATATCATTAATCCTTTCCTTTTCTTGATTCTTTTTAAGCAACTAAATTCTAGCTCCTATTAAAGAACAAATGGAAGAAAAGTGGAGCCGATAGTGTTTGAACTGTTATTGGGAGACTGGGAGTTTGTCACTCCTTCCTTTTTGTGAGATAGATAGCCAAAGATGAGGAGCATAGATAAAGAGTACTAATTGTTTTCATTCTCACATTGGTCCCTGATTGTTATTGTAATAATATAAACCAAGGAATACAGACAGAAAATAAAAATAGAAGATACAGGGAATGGATAGACAAAAAGGCCTAGAGAGTTAAGTGCCAGAAAGAGGTGAAGAAGATACGTAAAAGAGAGAATTGAGGAAGAACTATTGATTTTTCTCATGAAGTATTGCTATATTTTACAAAAATCTAGAAAATATTTCTAGGATAGAAATGTAATTTGATTACAGTCTCAAATTTCCTAACTTTTAAAGTGGACTATCAGTATACCTTTTAGGACTGGTTATTTTTTAGAGATGGGCAGTTTAGTAGGCCTGTCTGTATATGCTTACTGCTTACATAAATTTGAGTTTTGATGAATGGGGAATATAGAAAGGTCTAAATGAGAGAGGTATCTAAAACTGTATAAGAATTGAAAGTGACTTTTTTTTTTCCATACAGCTCTTGGTGCTTAAATATGTACAAAACAAAGACGTTTTTATGAGGTATCACAAAGCTCATTTGACACGACGTCTCATATTGGACATCTCTGCTGATAGTGAAATTGAAGAGAATATGGTAGAATGGCTAAGAGTAAGTAAACTTTTTAATGTTTTGTTTTCTGATATAGCTCATGGTCCATGTGTGTCCTTAAGTAATACATTTTGGCAGTATTCTTAATGTCAAAGAGATAGGAAACATATAAAATACAACATCAGTTATATAAAATAAAAACCAAAAAGCCAAACACATTGCCATTGAGTTGATTCCAACTCATAGCGACTCTAAAGGACGTAGTAGAACTGCCCCATAGGGTTTCTAAGGAGCATCTGGTGGATTCGAACTGCTGACCTTTTAGTTAACAGTATAGCTCTTAACCACTACACCACCAGCGTTTCCATAAAGTGATACTTAATAAAATCCATTTTCTTAATAAAGGCCTTTAGTAAAGTTCTTGATTTGTTTTTATTGTTTCACTCTTATTTGTCCCTCCAATCTAATTTGAACTGACCTTATTGATTAAGTTATAGGACAAAACATTTTATTTTTTAAGGTGTTTTCAGTACTAAATACTTAATTCTAGAGATGTTTGAAAACAAATATCAACAATAAATACTTTTGTATAGCAAAAACAACAGCAAAAAACAGACCTTTAGACAATGTCTTATTTATGGTGGAGCTGTGGTGGCACAGTGGTTAAGTGATACAGTTGCTAACCAAAAGGCTGGCAGTTCAAATCCACCAGCCGCTCCTTGGAAACCCAACGGGGCAATTCTGTTCTGTCCTCTAGGGTTGCTATGGGTCAGAATCAACTCGACATCAATGGGTTATTTATAGTAATAAATGCTAATTATAATTGAATTTCCGTATCAAAATATTTTAATCTTTTTCTTTAATTTTAATGTAATTTGACTTTTATTAAAATGAATACACTCTTAATTTTTATATATATGCGTGTATTTATACTCACTCACATAAACATACATATATATATCAAATTACAGATAGTTCTTGCTTGAAAGGGTAGTGTCGGATATTGAAGAAATACTGTGGAAATGAAAACTGCAAAGTGATCTTAATAATCAGTGAGAAAAATAACAATCGCTCTGTGACTTTTAAAAATTTTGTCAAAACATTAAAAACTTTTGTCAATTATAAATATATATGAAAATTTTAAAACACGATAAAAGTAATTTCTTTAGTACACTGTAATTTAAAACATAAGAAATTTTGAGAATTACAGTGTTTTTTTTTTTTTGTAAAAAAAACCTTACAAATAGTAATTTGAAAAAATATTTGTAAATCATATATCTGGTAAGAGACTTGTATTCAGAGTATATAAAGAACTTTTACAGCTCAACAGTAAAAAAGCAAATAACCCACCCAGTTTAAAGAATGGGCAAAGGATTTGAATAGACATTTCTTCACAGAAATATACAAACAGCCAATAAGTATATGAAAACATGTTCAACATCATTAGTTGTTAGAGAAATGCAAATCAAAACCACAACGAGGTACCACCTTCGGTCTGATGACTAAAATAAAAAAGACAGACAATAACAAGTGTTGACGAGGCAGGGGAGAAATTGGAAGCCTCATATACTGTAAAATGGTGCAGCCACTTTGGAAAGCTGTTGGCAGTTCCTCAAAAAATTAAACATACCATTATGTAGTGGATGTTAGTTGCCATTGAGTGGGAATCATGGTGACTCCACATGTGCAGAGTAGAACTGCTCCATGGGGTTTTCAAAGCTGAGACCTTTCGGAAGCAGATCACCAGGCCTGTCTTCCGAGGCACCTCTGGGTGGGTTCGAATCACCAAACTTTTAGCTAGTTGTCAAGCACTTAACTATTTGTGTCACCCAGGGGCTCCTAGAGTTAGTTACCTTATGTTCCAGTAGTTCTACTCCCGAGAGAAATGGACACATACATTCACACAAAAACTTATACACAAATGTTCATAGCAGCATTATTCATAGTAGCCCAAAAGTGGAAACAACCCAAAATGTTAATCAACTGATGAATGGATAAACAAAACGTGATATATCCATACATGGAATATTAGTTGGCCATAAAAAGAATGGAATACTGATACGTGCTACAAAATGGATTAGCCTTGAAAACATTAAGTGAAATAAGTCAGACACAAAAGGACAAACATTGTGTGGTTCTTCTTATATGAAATATCTCAAATAAGCAAATTCATAGCAACAGAAAGTGCCAAGAGCTTGGAGTGAAGGGGAAATGGAGTATGACTACGACTGCCTATGGATACCGTGTTGCTTTTTTGGGTGATGAAAATATTCTAAATATTCTTAGATGGTGGTGATATTTGCACAACTCTATAAATACTCTAAAATGCGGTTGTGCACTTTAAAAGGGCACTTTTTTGATAGATGAGTTATATCTCAATAAAGCTATTAATACAAAAAAAGAGTTGTTTGAATAGTGATTGCCTTCCTGTCATGTAATGGGATGTGGAGTGAGCATCTTTTCTGTGCCTTGGAGTGTGGTCATAGTCTCTCAAACCGTTATCAGCTTCCAACATTTTACCTTTTGGGTTCTGAATGTTGTGAAAGACTGAGTTCCTTTAATGTAAAAATTTTGTGGGTGTCACTTCCTTTGGTGCACCTTCATTCCTTTTGTCACTCCCACTCTTTTCATTTATGCCAATAATTCACCTTCCCTAAGTTCCTCTGGTTGCATATTTAGAGTCTTTAACAGTGGCATTATCATCATAATCACAGTCACCTATTTCTTCTGGAACTCCGTTTTTATTCAATTCTGTTTTCCCTTCCAGCATTATCACTTTCAGTTTTTTTAGTGCACTTTTTGGTGCACTTTTATCATCTTTGTTGGCCAATTACCTCTTTCAGTTACTAATTTTTGTGAAATGTCATGTGATTTTATCTCTGGGGGACATGGATGCAACATAACTACATGCTTTGCTGTCTGTGTTCAGAATAACAGGTGACTAACAGATTTTGAGGAAATTATATGACTTGTCACTGATCATGATGTGCTCTTTCTTTATTTACATAGTGATTTGTGGAATGAGGACCTAACAGAAATTTGTACTTTGTGCATTTACTCACATTTAGCATAAAGTGGCAACTGAAATTTGGGCTGTCTTGTTGGGGGACTGGTGTTATTGAACTAAGCTGTATTAACCGAAATTTGTGTATGTTGAAATCATGCAAAGCAAGGAATGCCTGTACTATCCTACTTTGTTCTAAAAATAAGTTGTCTAATAAATAAGGGAGAGAGGAAGAATTTGGTATTAAAGCATCTAAGACTTAGTTTTCCATTAAAAACTTTTCCTCATAGCGTGTCAAATTATATAAACTACATATTATTTATTGCCTCTTCTGTCTTTGGTTTTTGTAGGAAGTTGGTATGCCAGCAGATTATGTAAACAAGCTTGCTAGAATGTTTCAGGACATAAAAGTATCTGAAGATTTAAACCAAGCTTTTAAGGAAATGCACAAAAATAATAAATTGGCTTTACCAGGTATTATTTTATAATTCAATATATGTATATTTCAAAGCTCATTTTGAAAAAGAATATCTTTGTTTTCTAGCAAATTAAAAATAAATAACCAGCAGTGTAAGATCCACAGTGGTTGAGAATTCCACATTCCTTGGATTCAGCTTTTAAGGCAGAATGTTAGATTTGCTGATCCTTCCTTTGAAACCAAAAAAACACTTAAAAAAAAAAAATCTTTTGAGTTTTATTTTTTCACTGTAGCTTACCCTGTATTATTTATTTTGAATTTTATCCATTGTCATGACTGTTTATGTTTGTATTTTCTGATATTCTTGCCTATAGCTGACTCAGTGAATATAAAAATTTTGAATGCTGGTGCCTGGTCAAGAAGCTCTGAGAAAGTATTTGTCTCGCTTCCCACTGAACTGGAGGATCTGATACCTGAAGTAGAAGAATTCTACAAAAAAAATCATAGTGGTAGAAAATTACACTGGCATCATCTCATGTCAAATGGAATTGTAAGTAGATGCATTAGTTTGGCTCTTGGTTTGGCTGAAAATAGCAGTACTTCAAATAAGAATGGCTTACACAAGATAGGGAGTCCCTGTGTGGCGCAAATGGTTCAGCACTCAACTCCAAGCTCAAAGGTTGGTGTTTCTAATTCACCCAGAGGCACCTGGGAAGACAGGCTGGCGATCTGCTTCCAAAAAGTCACAGCCTTGAAAACCCTGTGGATCAGTTCCTCTCTGCGGAGTTGAGTTTTCCATGAGTCAGAAATGACTCGACAGCAACTAACAACAACCATACAAAATTGACCTTTGCCTCTTTCGCATGTAAAATCTTGAGGCAGTACAATGAATTTGTTCCAGAAGTTGTAAGGGGTGTAGGCTCCTTGTCGCACCACCGTTCTTAAGGTATTGCCCTTGTCTGCATAATTCAGTATGATTCCCATTACGCCTGCATTTCATCCAACAGGAGAGAAAACGAGAGGGCATACCTTCCTTTAAGGGGAGATTTCTAGAAGTTTCTTCTATCACTTCCACTTGCACGTCTTTGGTCAGAAATGAGTCATATGTCCCCAGTGTGCTAAAGGGGAAGCTGGGAGATGAGCCTTTATTCTGGGTAGTCATTATGGTCTGCTTAAGTTTTTATTACTGTGTATAAAAGGAAGAATGGATATTAGAAGACAACTAACAGTCTTTCCCTCATATAATTCTCGTCTAAGAGAGATTATGTTAGATAGGTGGTTTGTAAAGATAGATCATTATGAAGAGATTCTTATTTTTATCTACTTTATAGATAACGTTTAAGAATGAAGTAGGTCAATACGATTTGGAGGTAACAACGTTTCAGCTGGCTGTGTTGTTTGCATGGAACCAAAGACCCAGAGAGAAAATCAGCTTTGAAAATCTGAAACTTGCAACTGAACTCCCTGATGCTGAGCTTCGAAGGACTTTATGGGTTTGTTTATATTTTTTGTTTTTAAAATTGTATTCTTTCACCTAGCAGGAAATACATAGTTGTCTTATAATAAATTTATAAGTTGAATAAGACTTAGAATGACTGTTAGCCAGAGGAAAACATTAATGAGATATTTTTGTAGAAAAGAAACTGAAAATAGACAAGATATCAAGATGGAGAAAGGCGAAAAAAGAGACAGAAAGAGAGATTGAGTTGGTATTTTAGTGTTACCTGTGAAGAGTGTGACCGAAGACATGTACTTAATTTTTGTATTGACAATGCAATGTGTTCAAAGATTTTATGATGACCAAAATCAGAAGATGACCAAGACTCAGGAAACTTTAGTTCTTTTGAGGACTTGTAAAATACACTTTCTGACCTCCTGTTCATAGCTACATTCTACTCCTACTCCATAGACCTCTTGCAAGTTCCAAAATAAATTATTACCTAGGGAGGAGACATCTGGCTTATAACTGGCAAGTGGTGTTTACTATGGTCACATACACCAATCCCTCTAATTTCTAGTCTTCTCGTTGCAGAGAGGGCACATGTTGCTTCCTAATAGCCAACTAATTCCACCTTCTCATTTTCTCTTTCCCCACTCTGCATTTACATCGCTATATTCATGGCAGTACCAAATTAAAGCCCCAATTCTGAATTTGTGCTGATAATCCTTTCTTGCCTATGTCAGTCATGTTAAAGAATTGATCTTAGTATTTCATGCTGTTCATAGACACTGTTTTCTCTTTTTATTCTTTGTAGTCTTTAGTAGCTTTTCCAAAGCTGAAACGGCAAGTTTTATTGTATGAACCTCAAGTCAACTCACCCAAAGACTTTACAGAAGGTACACTCTTCTCCGTGAACCAGGAGTTCAGTTTAATGTAAGGTTTATGTTGGTTGATCTAAAATAAAAATGCCTTGTTTGATTTTTAGTGCTTTGTTTTTAATAAATATTTTCCTTAGATGTTATATAAAACATAGCTATTTACTGTCATAACTATATGTTCATGTCATTTAGTTTATTAAACAAATCAATGAACTAGACATGTTTACTTCTTTACCATATTTTCCATGGATGCATTTTCGGCATCCGACAAAACGCTGTGTTAGGTTTCACCCTAAAGTGAGCATCCTTTTGCACCGTAAAGCGACTGAATCCACAGGAAAGCAATTGAATTTACGTGAAGCATTTTTTCTTGAAGATCCAATTAGATGATTATGTTGAATCATGACCCATGTATCTTCAGTGATCTAATTACTTTCGTGGCAATATGAACTATGTTAACTTTGTCATTATAGTGTGTGTAGTCACCTATATGTTATCAGAGTCTTTCATCATACTCTTTGGGAAAAACCATAGTGTTTATTTTAAGTAAAACTGTTGTGACTTCCTTTAGTTCTTTAGTTCTAGATACTAGTTTTTTGAATATTTCTAAAATTTCCTCTTAGACATTGCTGCTATTTGATCTGTAAAAGCTCTTTCACTGTAAAATATTTAACATTTTGGTTTGATGTTTATATTATCATTTGATTCAATGTTGTTGTTATAGAAAAAATGCAAAAGTCCAGAAAAGGGGTAAAATAAACTTGATTGGACGCTTGCAGCTCACTACAGAAAGGATGAGAGAAGAAGAGAATGAAGGAATAGTTCAACTAAGAATATTAAGAACCCAGGTTTGTAATGTTAAAGCAAAATACTTAAATTTTTTATATTTTGTTTTTTGAAATTGTCAGTATTTTTTTATTTTTTATTTAAGAACATACAGTTCTTCAAACTTTTTGTAAGGAAAAGCTAATGGAATTTAAAAATCATATTGAGGGCACTTTCTTAGCTGCTAAAAGATATGTCTGTATAGTTTGATGGTTTGTGGTTGATTCTAATCTACTGGTTGGGTAAAACCTAGGTATCAAGCTATGCCTCTTAACCCCACTAGAATGAATGAATCTCAGCAACAAGTTACACTTGTAGAACTGAAGTATTTAAAATTCTATGTAATTTTAAGACTTTTAATTCCATTGTAATATGAAACCAAGAAACTAATCTAAAACCTCCCCCAAATTTTCTAATACCCATTCCTTCCTTTAAAAAAATGTATTTTGAAAATAGGATTAGAATACCTTCTGAATATGATAAAGAATACCTATTGTAAAAAATGTATGAGTATATTAACTTTTGAAATAATTTTATTAAAATCAAGGTGTCCCACTTTTACTATTTTTATTTACTGTTGTTTGAGACTTCTGGCTAGTGTAATAAAATACAGAACAAATGAGAGGAAAAGATAAAAATTTTCATTACCTGTAGATGATATAATATGATAAAGTAGTAGTAGAGACAGGAAATAAAAATCAATAGCTTTCCTGTGTACCAAATAAGTAAGTAAATAATTAGAGGGGAAAATAAAATGAAAAAACCATAGAATTCACAGGCAATTCTTGAAAAAAAAAAAAAAAAAGTGTAGGATCTATATGAAGAACGTGAACCAGAGATTTGAATCAATAGTGAGGAAGATTTTTCTTTTAAAAAATTTTTATTGAGATATCTATCATTTATATACAATGAAACATACACTTTAAAGTGTAATTTTCAGTAAGTTTTGATAAATGCGTTTAGCTGTGTGACCACTACCCAATTAAGATATAGAACATTTCTGTCACTTCAGTAATTTCCCCATATCTCCTATACAACAGCTGATCCCTCCCCACCCCACACTGTACTTGATTTCTGTCACCATTGCTTAATTTTGCCAGATCTTCATATAAATGGAATCATACATTTACTCTTGTGTCTGGCTTCTTTTGCTCAACATGAGATACTATATTTTTTAATGATAATGCTGAATAACATAGAATAAATTTTTTTCCATATTAATGCCAGGTTTAGAATAAGGTGTTGATGGTAGTAACTTGCCTTGCCAAATACTAAAATATCTACAAAAATAAAACAGTATGGCAAACAGATTAATTAAAGAAGATAACTCAAAATTAAACCTACTATATAAGTCTAGACAAACTGGTATAATAAATAGCATGGTCTATGGAAAGGGAATTCAGTAAGAGGTATTGGGAAATTTACAGTTTGGGAGGGAAATCAGGATATATTCCTACTTTACAGATACACCAGGAAAAATTTCAGATGGATCAGAGAGCTGAAATGTGTAATGGAGTGGCAGGTGTAACCATGCTATATGATGTGAAGAGAAAATTAAGTTCTTTTGTTTTATTTTAAACTGATCCATAATTATGCCCAAACCAATAATTTAAGCAGTTCGTTTAGATAATCCTCCTGATCGTACTCCATCCATCCTGTTCATTGTTCTTTCACTGATAGCATCTGGAGTTATTGAAGGTAATGGGGAATTCCCTTGATCTCCAGGTGTCAGTGAAGGGATCTTCAGATCCATACAGATATGACAGGATTCTGGGTTCTTGTGCTTTGAAGTTAGAGAGTGGTTATCTGTCACTGATGGGAATTTGGCTTTCTGTTGCTGTCTACTGCTGATGCCTGTAGCAGATAAACTCATGGTTTATTCTTTTTCCACTTGGTAAGGGCCGCACAGCCTCTTCCCTGCTGTGACTGTCTGTGTTCTCTTCTCACTGAGCTCTTGAGCTCTCTGAGACTCTGCCATGTCCTCTGGCCTACATGGCACACTGCCATCATCATTATCTACTTACTGTAGGGTCACCCTGTCCTGCCATTAAAGGCCTTGTGGCAGACCCATTAATTCTGAACTGTATTTGTGTCATATGGGACTGAGGAATATTCGGGAGTGCACACTGTCTCCATCATACCATGCCACTCTTCGAATGATCTGTGGCATCCCAAGTGAGAAACAGGGCAAGAGCCCCTTTGCTCTCTATTATCCTCTCAACTTCTCTACCCAACTACGATCCTTACCTTTACCAAAACCAGAAGAGAAGAAATTAGGATATTTGCAATTGTTCCTCTTCCTCCTGCCTGATTCCTCTAATAAGTACCTGAAGGAGGTGGACTCTTCTTCCTCCCTTTTTCTGTCTGGCCCCTTGACAGAAACTCCTGTGATCAAGAGCCTAGCTCTTGGTTTATTAAAGAAGAAGTTGAAGGATTTTCTTTCTTGCTTAATAGTACCTTACTCCCAAGCCTGTTGCTTTGCAGCAAAATTCCATCTTAAATATTAAAAGCAAATATTAATTTATTTTCTCTCTTTATACTTCTTTTATACCAAATTCTAATCTCTACCAAGGGAGATTGATGCCTTATGTGGTCTGAGGAGAAGACTTGTCCTGAAAAAGACAGAAGAGAAAGAACATTTTGAAATTACCCCTATTAATAGTAATGGAAGAAATTATCGAGAAAAATATTGATAAAATTCACCTAGATGAAAAGTGCAAGCTGCATTAAAAAGTTTAAAAACATTTAACTAGGTTAATACAAACTGACAATACTATTTGGTAAATATATAAAGAGTAATAGTTATTTTTTTAAAACAGACTCCAAGTGGCCTCTACAACTACACAAAGAAAACACTCAATGCAAAGGGAAAAAAATTTTCTGTTTAAGGGATTTTCCATATCTTAATTGCTGTTTAACACAGTATAAGGTCGTATATATACTGTGGTTCACAGATAAGATAAACTTAAAAAATACAATAGTATGGAAAAAAGGAATGAAAGGCGATATACCAAAACATTAGCTATGGTTGTCTTTTGGAAAGGGAGATTATGGGTAATTTTGTTTTTTCCTTATTTTTCAAAATCTATAATTAGATTTTCTTCTACAGTGAGTGGAAAAAAAAAAGATTATTATTACTTTTTAAGTAGAAGAAATTGGTCTCAAGATTAATGCCTTAATGATTGCTGTTCATGTTAGATAGATGATAAAATGTGTAAAAATTGACTTTTTTTTTTTTTTTTCTGAACTTAAAATACCTTAAATATTAATGCTCTTTTTTTCTTTTTCCTTTTAGGAAGCTATTATACAAATAATGAAAATGAGAAAGAAAATTAGTAATGCTCAACTGCAGACTGAATTAGTAGAAATTTTGAAAAACATGTTCTTGCCACAAAAGAAAATGATAAAAGAACAAATAGAATGGCTAATAGAGCACAAATATATCAGAAGAGATGAATCTGATATCAACACTTTCATATATATGGCATAATTTCTGATACCATGGACAATATTAAGAAGCCGAATTTTGGAGTGCTTGGGCAGAAAGTTGTAACAGTTTGTGCTGGAGAGAGGTTTATTTGGACTTTGATTACATAAATCTCTGCCTTACCTTACAAAACAACTCTATTTTGCCAATCACATTAGTTAGCATGATGGCATTCCCTTCATGTTGCACACTCTTTAACAGCATGCTGTTTTGTGGAGAAACTTGCATTCATGAAGAGCCTGTTATGAACTTTTAAAAGTAAATTTGACTTATACCCACGAGGAGAAATACAGTTGCGAAGCGGGAGGGTGGGGTTTTTGTTCCTTTCTCAGTTTTATTCTCTCTTAAAAAAATGTACTTGCACAAGGAAGGATCTTCAGATATCCATGCACTGAAAAATGCTGTTATTGTTTGTTTTTTTAAATGCAATTAGAAATAAAAATAGCACTCGGTTTCTTTTGATCAAAAGAGTGAGCTGGTCTACATAACATTGGGAGAGGGCAGATGTAGGTGAGAAGACAAGCATTTAATAGTATCAAATTACTTGTTCAAACACTGCTTCAGTATAGTGACTGGATTTTAATTGTGACCTAAAAATGGTATTAAATATTTCCAGCTTATAAATGTTGGTTTTCTTTAACCAGAAGACTGCTGTCTTAGTTGTTTGCTGTTAAATGATAATGTTTTTATCTTATAGGGCTGGAGAGTTTGTTTTGAAAAAGCGAAGCTATATTAATTGTTGCTTCAAATGTTTAAAAAATTTTATGGTGATGGCCATTAGAATTGCAGAGTCAAAATAGCAAAACAAACATATTAAGTGTGTTTTCGAACACATTTAATATTTATATACCTAATATTTATTATGCCATATCTAAATTTATTTTAAAAATGAAGAAATCTCCTGCTCTGATATAATACAGTTATGTAACTGATCTCTTAATCTGTAGAATAGAAATATTTTGGTATTTTCAAGTCTCATGATTAGGAATTTATAGCCTCAGGTTTCTGAAAAGGAAGACTCTCTTTTAAAAAGTAATAAGTATCAGTCACCTAGAAGGAGGAGAGAAACCACAGCGTAAGATGACCTGAAAAGCAGAAGCAAAATTGTTGCAATCTTAATATGAGCAGTAAACTTGCCAAATATATGTACATATATATTTATATTTTAAAAATAAACATTTTAAAAATGTTTAGAAGGCAACACTTGTTCCTGTCAGTCAATCCAAAGTAGCAACCTAATAGTTGCTAGCAACGGAATACCCAGAGTAGTAGAGGTTTTAAGACTTGAGGACATGAACGCTTAAAAAAGAAAAACTTACTCCCCATTGGGAAGGAATGGCTCAACTTGGATTTTTATTCATTGTGGTGCATGTTTCAAACCTTCTTGCAAATTATTTTATGTCTTATTTGATCTTCAGTAATAGTTTAAACATTTGGTTTTGAAGATAGAAGAAAATGGAGTGCTGGAGCGCCGAAAGGCATACCGTACTATATTACCGGCAGAGTGCTCTCAAGGGCAGTTCATGACATGCGTACCCAGTCCCCAGATGTTTTGTGAGCTGCTTGTTGAAAGGAAGGAGCAAATTTAAAATATTTAAGGTTTTGTTGGCTGTAGTCAAATGCCGATTCTGAAACTCATAGGAAATTGGAATTTTATTATTTAAAATGTTATACTTTTCCTCAAAGGAAGCATATGTCAATTACTAGACCAAGCATACTGTTCAGAATTAAACTAAAATTAGTGCTCATTGTTTTTTCTATTAAATGACTGCTAACAATGGGTAAATTTGAAATTTAGAAAGATAATTGTCTGACAGTGGTGGCCCTGATGTGTAACAAATAGTCGGTATTGGCATAATTGTTACAAGAATGCCAAAAGAAGAAAGAGTTGGGTAAAAGCATAGGCCATTTTTAGAAGTTTAAGGTTTGTTATTTTAAACCATACTTTTTCTCAGTACTTTTTTGGAATTTCTAATCTTCTTGGTCATTTAATTTAAGAAGGAGAGCCATGAGGTTTTGACTGATGAAGACAAATATAATGCAAAAGTGGGTAACTCTAAATCCATAGCAGAGTTTTCTATTGAATTTTATAAATTGTTTAATAGCTAATTATGTCCTGATTGTATTTTGTGCAACTGAACATCAGTACCATCTTTTTATGCAAATAACACACACATTATACTTTATTGCCAGCTGCGCAATTCCTTGGGTGCACTGTGCGCGTTATGTGTGTGGGCACATTGTTTCTGTGGGCGCATTACTTGCGAAAACACAGTGAATACTGTAGAATTAGAGTTTGCATCATCTCTTTGTTATGTATACAAAAATTTATCTAATTACTTTTTGGTGTTCATGAAAACCATTTAGTTGAAAAGGTGCCTCTACCATTGTTCAATTTTCTTTAAAAGTATGTTTTGACAGTAGATTTGCAAATTAAAAAAACAGTAATCTGAAAAAACAATCTCACCAGCAATTTGCTAAAACACACAGTCACAGTTAGCATCCTTTTTCAGCTTCCTTTCTCCAATATGCACTTGAAATTAGTGCTACCTGAACAAGGATGAAACCTGACATAGTTAAGGGTGAAGAATCCAAACCTAAAAAAGTTACATTTTTTCACTAGTAGGATGGCAACAGGACACTTCAAAGATAAAGCTTTGAGCACTCATCTTCTCATTTAAGGATGTGCCATCTGGAAAATGCTAACCTTTGTTGCCATCTCATTGCCAGAGTAAGTAGACATGAAACAAAATTTATGAAATAAAAATATAGAACAGTTTTAATGCTTACAATGAGATAAATTTTAAAACATTACTGTTCCAGTGATTTAATGAGAATCTTGAAATAAATTCTGAAGTCTTCCAATTTTTACATTCATTGAAGGGGGTCCTTAAGTTCTGTCAGCTTATTTATTTAGATCTCTTGCTCTTGTTTTGAGCATAAAGGTTAAATTTTCCAAAACAAAATGTTAGTTATCTTATTTTCTATTAACTTTAATACAAGATATGACTTGAGTTGTTAAAAAGTATTTTGCATTATTTGCAGTAGAATGTCATTAGCCCTGCTAGAAGGGCACATTTTAAAAATTCAATTTGGGTGGAAGATTTACTAGTTTTACAGAAAGATTTGCTATCTTAAACTGAAGCTGGTTTTTCTATTTTCATGTAAATGACTGGGATGCTATCTTATCAGTTCTTCCAAGGTCATGTTTGTGAAATGAACATTACACGAAAGCTTTCCTGTCATCTACACTATATGTCACCAGGAGTGTTGGACACATTTGAGTTCCAAAGTTGTAATCTTATATACGATTTTGACTGTGTGCCACTACATACTGAAATGAATATGCTGTATAATTTTAATGATAGCAGTTTCTGTATGCAATAGGCTGAAATATTTTGATGAACTGCTTAATTTTTTGGATTTTATTTTTTAAGTTGTATAATTTATTTTCTTGCAAAATAAAAATGTAATATAAAATATTTCACCTATCCAGGAAATGTTGATGTTCTCTTATAAAACAGTTGCTGAGTTCAATTTAAAATTTTTATAATAGGTATGTTTTTCAAAGTGAAATAGTAAATATCAGTCAGCCTTACGAATCAGAAATATGAAAATTAATCCACTTATTTCTTTTAGATTTTAAATTCTAGTTCAAAATGAAAGCTATCAGAATTTGGCTTTTCTGATACCATATGGCTGACCTGCATGCAAGAGGTCAGAAATTTCAAATCGAAAGTAATTCGCATTCATAGTGTTGATAGCACAATTAGTGAAAATTTAAATTTTATATTGGGTAAAAGTAAAAAATGTAAGAGAAATTATATTGTTTTGGACATTTTCAAAAATTTTCAAAATACCAATTTCACAAGAAAATTTAATAATAAGATATGCAGATGCACAGATATACTTAATAACAGTTAACTGATCAATTGAAAAAGTTCATGATCAGAAAGCCCTGACACTAGAAAACTTGAACTGGATACAGGACCTAACTGCATGCAGGGACTGCATTTAAAGGAGGTCTGTGAGGGCTCTCCTAAACCGAGAGGGCGTGTCCTACACGTTTGTATGGTCCTTGTAGTTGCTGTTGTTGCTGCTGCAGAGTCAGCTCCGACTCCGGCGACCTCATGTACAACAACGGAAAGGGGTGCCCTGTCCTGGGCCGTATGCGTGATCTGGGTTATGTCTGAGCCCATTGTTGTTGCTGTCGTGTCAGTCCGTCTCACTGAGGTTCTTCCTTGTTTTTGCTGACCCTCTACCAAACAGGGTGTTCTTCTCTATCCATTGGTTTTTTCCGCTGACGTGATTACTGACATACCAGTTACCAATTACCATAGAGTCAGTTGTGACTCATGGTGACCCCATGTTTTGCAGAGTATAACTGGATTTCCTGGCTATGACCTTTTGGAAGCAGATCGCCTCTGGGTAGGTTCAAACTGTCAACTTTTCTATTAGTAGCCAAGCACTTAGCCATTTGTGCTGCCCAGGAACTCTCATTACTACCGTCGTTGTTAGGTGCCATTGAGCCCATTGCGACTCAAAGCAACCCTAGGTACAACAGAACGAAACACCACCCAGTCCTGTGTCATCCTCACAATCGTTCCTATGTTTGAGCCCATTGTTGCAGCCACTGTGTCAATCCATCTCTTTGAGGGTGTGCCTCTTTTTCACCAACCCTCCATTTTACCAAGCGTGATCCCCTTCTCCAGGGACTGGTCCTAGTCAGTAAATAAATACTTTATAGACAGCCTAAATGGACAAACACCTGCATTTGACTTCATAATGACCCTAAACTCAGCTCTGGGCTTTCATTGGGATTTGGGAGGGAAAAAAAAGTTAACTTGAAAATGAAGGCAAAGAAGTGCAGTTTCAGTATAAGAATCACCTGTAAACCTAGAGATAGACATGTGCTTAAGCTTCTGGGCCTCTTTCAAACCCCTGGGAAGGGACTCTAACCATTTTGCAAATGTAATTTTGTATTCTTTTTTCTTAAAGAACACCCCAGATTGTATAAACTTCAAGTTTCTCAAAATTTGGATGCAGTCCTGCTAAAACTGAATGCAAGAGGAAAGCCGTTTGACACATAGTAGGCACTCAAATGTGGAGCATGTGGGCATGAGAACAGAGTTCAACATTTTAACGGGGGGTGACTTTGTCTTCCAGCTCCTCATTCTAGGCTTGTCTTAGGCTGGCTTCTCCACAGAAGCAAAACCAGTGAAGTGTATATGTGTATACAGAGAGAGAGTTGGATATGAAGCAAGTGGCTCACGCAGTTGTAGAGGCTGGAAGGTCCCAAATCTGTGGATCAAGCTGGAGGCTTCTCCCAACTCATGTAGCTGCAGGGGCTGGTGAACCCAAGATCCAGACTGCAGAGGCTAATAGATCTCAAGAAAGGCAGGCAAGATGCTGGCTCAAGTCCCAAAAGCTGGAGGTCGGGTGAACAGGAGCCAGTGGGCAAGATCCAGAGATAGCGAAAGCCAACGAGCCTTGCCAGAAGCCACCCAGCCTTGCCAGAAACTTCCTTTCCACTGATTGGCTACTCACAGCAGGTATCGTGGAGGTGATTACATCATTATATGATGTAAAAAACATTTTACTCTTTTTAGGAAGAATATCAGTTTAGATTGGGGCATGTTGAGGTATTTGCTTTGTATGTCATCGCTATCTTTTTATCTTCTATAGGATAATCAATATAAAAGAAAACGTTACGAAGGCACAAAGGTTCAATGTCCCCAGCTAAAGATTCAAAGTTCAGTAATGGTTTCCCAAAATATGAGAATAATCTTTTTTTTTTTAACAGTATTGTCTTGTGGGGGTAAGATTGAGGAAAGCAATGAAATATAATGATATCAGTTCATACCCCCACACTCCCTCTTTCTGTCCAATTACGGGCAAAAAAGCTAACTGTTTTGTACCTTAGTTACCTTGTTAGTTAGACGGTGGATAACAGTAGCATCTAATTCACAGAGTTTTTGTGAATATGTTGTTAGTTGCTATCAGATTCTCATTCATGGAGACACCATGTGTGCGGCGTAACAGCTCTACAAGGTTTTCAAGAGCCTGTGACCTTTAGGCAGAAGATTGCCAGGACTTACTTCCGAGGTGCCTCTAGGGTGCGTTTGAATTGCCAACCTCTCTGTTAGTAGTCCAGCCCTTAACCATTTGCGCCATCCAGGGACTCGGAAGACTAATATAATCCTTATTGTTTAATAAAGCTAGTTATTAATGTCTTCTATTCCTATTCTTCCTCCTACAGAAAGGCAATTGCAAAATTATCTCATCATAAACTAAGAGCTAATTAGATTGCTTCAAAATATTTTCATGATTTTCCTTTGTACTTGGTGAGTGGGTGCGTCACTGAGAAGCAGGCTTAGTGAACCAAAAAGGCTCAGTTTACAGATCAACCAACGTCCTCAAGGGGTCAGAAAGGCTGGAAAGAACCAGCAGCTGGTCAGGCGCCTGCCGGAATGCGTTCAAAGGCGCGTCGGGCCACGTCGTCCTCGGTCGGTCGACTAGGCGGCGGGCAGCCAACAGCCCCGTCAGAGCCGGCGACCGTCGCAGTCCGAGGAGCCTATTGGAGGAGGCGCCCCGAGGGCGGAGCTCGCTCACTCGGGGCCGCGGGGTGGGCGGCGAAGGAGCGCGGCAGGCCGGGAGCGCTGCGGGCGGGCGCTGCGGACGGGGAGCGGTGTGCGCTCGGTGTGCGCTCGGCGGCCATGGCGGTGGCGACGGTCCTGCTGCACGGCGGCTCCCGCGGACACGGCCCGCTGCTTCGGAGGCTGACCCAGGTGAGAGCGTTCGTCCTCCGGGCTGGCTCGGGCGGCCCCGGGCGGCCTTCTGCCCCACCACACGGCCGCCCCTGGCAGGTCCCTGCTGGCGGCAGCCGCAGCCTGGCGGAGCCTTCCGTGTAGGCCTCTGGAGCGCGACCGCCCTGTTTCTACAAACTGCGTTTCCGCTCGCAGCATCTCCGCTGTAATCGTTATTAGTCGTCTGTGTAGCGGGGCACATATTTTGGCAGGCAGAAAAGCCCGGGATGCACTGTTGCTTCGAAGGCCGGTAAAGCTGCCCGGATTTTCTTAAAAATATGTTGGTGAGCATTATTGTCAAGAGTTTTTTTTTTTTTTTCTCCCTCCGTGCAACAGATAATCAAGGTGCTTACACAGTGCGAGGCACTATGAGAAACAGGTGTTCTTAACATGGGAGCAACTTAAAACTTACCAAGGAAAGGAAATGGCTACTCAAATAATACAAGAAATAAATTATAGTTGATGTTTGAGTTAAGCTTACATAATGAGGGTGTCCAGAGAGGTCTGTCTTCTCTGGCTGTTGGGTTTGGGGAATACAGTAGTGACCTTGTTTTGAAAGAAAGAACTTATTTTGCATGTGTCACAGCAAGGGAGCTTGCACCCCATCCACATTTAAGGTCTGTCAAAGCCTAAGGAGTAGGTATGGTTGGTGAAACTTGAATTTTTGGTTGGGGTAATAAAAAAAAAAACTTTGGAATCCAGTCATGTTGCATGACTTTGGATTTGACCCTAGTCAGTGGGGGCAGTTGATGTTTTTGTTTTTGACATAATCAGAGGTCAAGGAGTATTGGAGTGGGCAGAAAAACTAATAGCTGGTTAGGCATAAAGTAACAACTTGAACTAATAGGAGCTGAAAAAGAGTAGCATTATCTGAGAGACTGTGAAAGAATAAATGTGGGACTTGGCAATTATGGGGTGAGGGTTGGGAGCCAAGGCAAAAGGAAGAGAATAAAGTTAACCCTGGGTGACTGTAATAGAAAAATCAGAAAGAGGAGTAGGTTTTCAGGAAAGATGAGTTCTTAATCTGTTAGTTTCAGAGAATGATTTGGGAAATCACAAAGATTTAATCAGGTAATCTGGGTTTCAGCCAAAGTTGATTAGGTGAATTAGGTGCACTCTAAAAACAAAAAAACCAAACCCACTGCCATCAAGTCAATTCCAACTCATAGCAACCCTATAGGACAGAGTAGAAGTGCCCCGTAGAGTTTCCAAGGAGCGCCTGGTGGATTCGAGCTGCCGACCTCTTGGTTTGCGGCCCTCGCACTTAACCACTATGCCACCAGGGTTTCCAGGTGCACTCTAGGTATGTATAAAACAACTGCAGAGCCTTCTTTTACTTAATTTATAGTTTAATAAGAGTTTACAAGCAAGCACACAAATGTTGCTGAAGAGAAAAATGAAGCTTTAGGTAATACAGCATGATTTGTGGAGCTCATTTTATTGAACTCTAGAAATCAGTTGTGTTGGATGTTACTTGAATTAAGTGGTCGTTTACTGAACGATGGAGATCAGTGTTTTTAACAGTACTTTCAGTGCCATTTGACCTCTCACCTATTAATTACATTGGCTTTGTCTGTTCTGTGCCTGTAAGTATGTACAAGTCTCCCTTACTTTGAGCAGACTTTTTAGACTTTATTGGAGCTTGTTGCCTTTCTAGCTCTAATGACTTTTCTTGTATAGAGTAAGTCTTATTTATCATCTCCATTCATTTGTACATCGATTTTTCCTTAGCATTCTGCAGTGAGATTTCTGTGCAGCTCAGCTGAAGAATACCAGTGGTTTTCTGTGTGTGTGTGTTTCCTTCTTGGCCTTTGTACTGTCTTTGACACTGTTCACCACTTCTTCCTTGAAACTCTCGTTTTGCTGCTTTGATCCAGTATTATTCTGCCTCTTGTAATACTCTGAGTCTTAAACTATTTATTTTCCCATGTTGATCTAGTTCCAGGCCTGCTTGCTCTCAGGTTCATTTCTCTCTTCTCCTCTGCTCTGTGTCTGTTGCCCTGGGGCTGACATTTGCTGGCTGTTTTTCACAGACTACAACGTCAGCTGACTTCTGACTGGGTTCAGTCTCTGAAAGGCACTGACTGACTGAGAATGGAAAATAGAAGGGAGAAGCCAGGATCCTTTCTCTCTGCCTGCCTTAGGTGGTGTTTGGGGCAGTGGCTGTTTCTCTTTTGTGCTTCCTGTTTCTGCCAGGTGACTCTGACCCTTTGGTTCTGATAACCTTCTTCCCTTTGTCCCAGTAGCTTACGCATGTTAGTGCTTTTCTGTTGTTGTTAATCTCGGTACAGTCCATACTGTCTCCTGTCGTTCTCAGCTTG
Source organism: Loxodonta africana (assembly GCF_030014295.1). Taxonomy (NCBI): domain Eukaryota; kingdom Metazoa; phylum Chordata; class Mammalia; order Proboscidea; family Elephantidae; genus Loxodonta; species Loxodonta africana. The sequence goes on from NC_087348.1 coordinate 128,665,271, forward strand.
TCTGCAGCTTGTGTCTTTAATTTCCTGCACTAAATTCTCTGTTTCAAATAGGGGAGTTCTTGGGTGGCACAAATGGTTAAGAGCTCAGCTACTAACCAAAATGTTGATGGTTTGAGTCCATTCAAAAGCGCCTTAGAAGAAAAGCCTGGCAGCCTACTTCCAAAAATCAGCCATGTGAGTGCAGTTCTGTTCTGACACACATGGAGTCCCCATGAGTGGGAATCGACAGCAACTGGTTTTGTTTGTTTGTTTGAGATAGATTTTTGTTTTCCTGGTTGAATCCTAATGAATGTTTTTATTGTTTTTGCTCTCTTCCCATTCCCTTCCAGTCTGTGCATTTTCTACCCTCAGTCTTTGGGCCTCTCCTTATAGTGGCCAGAGGAACGGTCAGAGCGCTGTGGTAATCAGTCAGGCATCAATAGAGATCTGAGTGGTAAAAAAGCATGGAGAGAACTGATAGGATCGAGATACTAATGGGACAGAATCAGTTGACCTTTGACTGATTAGCTGAGAGGCTGAGAGAGGAGTATGATTTCGGGGGTACAGCCTACATCATGGAGGTGGAGTGGAGGTTTTTACTGCGGACAGGGAATGTAGGAGGAGGAACAAATTTGGGGGTGGATAGAAAGTGATGAGATGAATTTTGGACTTGGGTTTGGAGTTGTCCAATTGGATGAATTGTTCTGAAGTGTAGGAGAACGATTGGACAGGATACCAACTTGGGATTTCTCAGCTGTGGATGGCAGTGAAATCCACGTAATTGATGAGTTACCCAGGGTAAGTATGTAGTGGGGGGAAGAGAAGAGGCCTGGTATGGGGCCTTTGGGGAACACAGTATTTTCCAGATAGGCAGAGCAAGAGAAGGTTGGGAAGAAGAGAATGACACAGCAAAGGATGTGGAAAAAAATAGCTAGTGTAGTAGGAGAAAAACCACAAGATTGTTTAATAATGGAAGCCAAGAAAAGCGAATGTTTCAGTAGTGCTTTACACATGCTACTTCATATCATCCTCACAACACCCATGGAGGGTATTTGAGGAAATCAAGGCAAAGCAAGTTTAAACAACTCGCTCAAGAATACTTGGCTAGCAGGCCCAGGCTTTTAACCACTATACATACTTCTCAAAGAAGAAAGCAAGGCCCAATGGCAATGAGAGGTTAAGTGAGATGATTGCATAAAGCGTTTATTGAATTTGGCCACATAAAAATTCTTGATGACCTTGCTCAGAGCCACCAGTGGTAGAGTGGTGGAAAAAAAGCTAGATTGGAGTTGGTTCAGCAGTAAACAGGACTTGAGGACAAGGAAACTGAAAGTGCTTGTTGGAGAATTTTTATTATAAAAGAGATCTAGGAGATGAGGAGAAAGCTCAGAGGGAGTGTGGATCAGAGGAAATTTTCTTTATTTTCTTTGTTAGGTGGGAGGAACCAGAGCCTGTTCGTATGCTTATGGAATGACCCAGAAGAAATGGGACTGAATGATGTAGAGGAGAGGGAAGGATTAATTGAAGGTGTGCCATCTTTGAAAAGGCTACCAGAGATGGGATCAGGAGCAAAGCAAAGAGACGAGGGATGCTTCAATTAAACTGAACCAGAAATTTAAGAGTAGATAGAAGTGGCTTAGTAAAGGCCTTTGATTGCAAGCAACAACAAACATCCCGCTCCAAACTAGCTAAGTAGAAAGGAAAATTTTTGAAAAGATAACAATAGACAAACTCTTGAACATCCGAGGATAGGAAATAAAGTATAGCTGGCCCTGTCAGAACCTTAACCAGAAAATCATGAACCAAGGGTATCTTCTTTTGTCTCTTGTAGAGTGCTGTGGTCTTTCTCTCCTGTTCTCTTAGAATGTATGTTCTATTCCTTTGCTTCTCTGCTTACTCATGGCTTTTCTTGTTGCCCTAACCTCTTTTTCCCCTTAGGACCTTTCAGTTCAGGTGCCCACAATCATCCAGGTGACTCAGTCTCTGTGTGCCTGCTTAGGTCAGTCCATTCCCTTTTTTTTATCTCATCAGCTCTGGCCAACACAAGGGGAGTTGCTTTGTAGGTACTTAGGGCTGCCCCTTCCAGGGCTCTCTAAGAAGGGGGTGTGATTGGAGAGGCAATGACTGGCGTGTTTACTACAAGTAGGAACTTTTTGTTCAAAATTGGATCACAGATAGTATGCTAGCATCCCTTATAATAAGTAGGTTATATAAGAAGCAGCCCAAATTATATGACATAGTAAGGGTGCACCTGTTGATCTGAATAGCTGATACTGAGGAGCACATTTATTGAGCACATGCATTTGAACCTTGTCTGCGTGAGCACAGAAGTGTGTTGGCCTGGGCCGGCAGCGTACACTCTCACTTAAGTGGACATGAAAGCCCAGTTCTAGTAAAAAACACAGATTTTCCTAATCTTAATGACACCTCTGCAGCTGTTAGGTGCCACTGAGTTGGTTTTGACTCACAGTGACCCTATGTACAACAGCACGAAACACTGCCTGTTCCTGCATCATTCTCACAGTCGTCGTTATGCTTGAGCTCACTGTTTGGCAGCCACTGTGTCAATCCATCTCTTTGAGGGTCTTCCTCTTTTATGCTTACCCTCTACTTTACCAAGCATGATGTCTTTCCCCAGGGACTGATCCCTCCTGATAATATGTCCAAAGTATGTGAGACGTAGTCTCGCCATCCTTGCTTCGAAGGAGTATTCTGGTTGTACTTCTTCCAAGACAGATTTGTTCGTTCTTTTGCTATTCCATGGTATATTCAGTGTTCTTTGCCAAGACCACAATTCGAAAGTGTCTGTTCTTCTTCAGTCTTCCTTATTCATCATCCAGCTTTTGCATACATATGAGGCGATTGAAAACACCATGGCTTGGGGTAGGAACACCTCAGTCTTCAAGGTGACATTTTTGCTTTTCAACACTTTAAAGAGGTCTTTTGCAGCAGATTTGCCCGATGCAATGTGTCTTGATTTCTTGACTGCTCCTTCCATGAGCATTGACTGTGGATCCAAGTGAAATGAAATCCTTGACAACTTCAGTCTTTTATCCATTTATCATGATGTGGCTTATTGGTCCAGTTGTGAGGATTTTTTCTTTATGTTGAGGTGTAATCCATACTGAAGGCTGTGTTCTTTGATCTTCATCAGTAAGTGCTTCAAGTCGTCTTCACTTTCAGCAAGCAAGGGTGTGTCATCGCATAGGTTGTTAATGAGTCTTCTTCCAATCCTGATGCCCCATTCTTCTTCATATAGTCCAGTTTCTCGGATTATTTGCTCAGCCATACAGATTGAATATGTATGGTGAAAGGATACAACCCTGACACACACCTTTCCTGACTTTAAACCACGCAGTATCCCCTTGTTCTGTCTGAACGACTGCCTCTTGATCTCCTTACACGTTCCTCATGAGCACACTTAAGCGTTCTGGAATTCCCATTCTTCGCAGTATTATCCATAATTTATTACGATCCACACAGGTAAATGCCTTTATAGTCAATAAAATACAGGTAAACATCTCTCTGGTATTCTCTGCTTTCAGCCAGGATCCATCTGACCTCAACTATGATATCCCTCATTTCAAGCCCTCTTCTGAATTTCTGGCAATTCCCTGTTGATACGCTGCTGCAGCCACTCTTGACTGATCTTCAGCAAAATTTTACTTTCATGTGGTATTAATGATACTGTTTGATAATTTCCGCATTCAGTTGGATCACCTTCCTTGGAATAGACACAGCTCTAAGGGTTACATATATAGACAGAGGTGGCAGATAAGTCTTCCTTCAAGGTCTGCACAGACAGCATTAAGTAACACGTGTGTGATCTCTGTTGTATTAACATTTGATATATTTGAAAGATGAAATTTAAATAAAGTGTGTAATTCCCCCGTAATTCACAGAGGCGCCTCGCTTATTATACAACTCTTGTAGTTCTTATCCAATTCTGTTTTAGGAATATCCACAGGTAACTTTAACATTTCTCCTCTACCAGATTACCATGATGCTTGAGTGTAGGGACCATGTTTTAAAGATCTCTAACTCCCGATCTTGTTTTCTGTAAGGTAAGTGTTCTCAGCAGTTCTGTTGAGCAAATGAAGGATCAGTAGTTGTGTTAGTCTTTCATAAAGACTGTAAAGTTCTCTCTTTGGGGCTGGGTTAAATATTTGTGATGATGATAATTTTTTAGTAAAATCAGGGCTATATTGGGTTATTTCTTATAGCCAGGTTTTTAGGAGTAACTTTGTTTTAATTACTGGGAACTGGGAAGTTTCCACATGAAAGTGACAAATTCCATTATGTTAACATTGCAAAAAAAGATCACCTTAGAGTTAAATTCTATTCTTCCACTATCTAGGAACCTAGTCTCTTAAAACTACCTTTCGCATGTATTCTCATCCAAACCCTTTATCAAAGCAGTTTGGGGGTTACTGTGGTGGTTATCTCTGCCTGTAACCACTACTTGTCAAATCTGGTTTTTTGTCCTGTGCTGTGTTTGGAATCAACTGTATGACAGTGGGTTATTATAAATGGAAACTTTTAGTTGGTTATTTGCATTGAGTCAGGACAAAGCATATTTAATCTGTAAAAAGCTAAGTTCTTAGGTCAGTTTAAAGTTTTTAGATATTTGTAGACTTGTTGATTTCTCTGTGAGATATGACTGACAAGTATGTTTTTAAATAAGTTATTAAGATTAGGTTGTAAATATAAGCTGTAAATTTTGAGTATCTGTTTATGCTTTCTGAATTCAAAGGGTAAAACATTTTATTCATTTGTCCTGTAAGTAGATCAATTTCAGGATCAGTGATGTCTCTGAGCTGCCAACTACATTTCCAGATTTTGTTTTTGTTGGCACTTCTTGGTAAGCACAGAGTGTCAAGAAATGAAAAGTAGGGGAAAAATATTTCTTTCCTTTCATTAAAAAAAATCTGGTAGTATAAATCATATTTAGGTGAAGTATATCTGTGTCACATAAATCCGAAAAATTTATTGGAAGTGGAAAGGGAGAAACAGCAACTTTTACTTAAATAAAAAAAAAAATTTTAAGGAATGAGAATATCTTCCTGTGGCACCCTAAAATTACTTAATTTTTGAACTTAGATTTAACTTAGAATTACATTTTATAAGACGTATACTTTTCAACTTTTATTGAGCTTCAAGTAAACGTTTACAAATAAGTCAGATTGTCACATATAAGTTTATATACACCTTACTCCGTACTCCCACTTGCTCTCCCCCTAATGAGTCAGCCCTTCCAGTCTCTCCTTTCGTGACAATTTTGCCAGCTTCCAACCCTCTCTATCCTCCCATCCCCCCTGCAGACAGGAGATGCCAACACACTCTCAAGTGTCCACCTGATACAAATAGCTCACTCTTCATCAGCATCTCTCTCCTACCCACTGTTCAGTCCCTTTCATGTCTGATGCGTTGTCTTCGGGAATGGTTCCTGTCCTGTGCCAACAGAGGGTTTGGGGACCATGACCACCGGGATTCCTCTAGTCTCAGTCAGACCATTAAGTCTGGTCTTTTTACAAGAATTTGGAGTCTGCATCCCACTGATCTCCTGCTCCCTCAGGAGTTCTCTGTTGTGCTCCCTGTCAGGGCAGTCATCAGTTGTGGCCGGGCACCAACTAGTTCTTCTGGTCTCAGGATGATGTAAGTCTCTGGTTCATGTGGCCCTTTCTGTCTCTTGGGCTCACAGTTATTGTGTGACCTTGGTGTTCTTCATTCTCCTTTGATCCAGGTGGGTTGAGACCAATTGATGCTTCATAGATGGCCGCTTGTTAGCATTTAAGACCCCAGATGCCACATTTCAAAGTGGGATGCAGAATGTTTTCATAATAAAATTATTTTGCCAGTTGACTTAGAAGTCCACTTAAACCATGGTCCCCAAACCCCCGCCCTTGCTCCGCTGACCTTTGAAGCATTCAGTTTATCTCGGAAACTTCTTTGCTTTTGGTCCAGTCCAGTTGAGCTGACCTTCCATGTATTGAGTATTGTCCTTCCCTTCACCTAAAGCAGATCTTATCTACTAACTAATCAGTAAAAAACCCTCTCCCACCGTCCCTCCCTCCCCCCCTCATATATAAGATGTATACTTTAAAAAAGGCTTAGAAATTTTAACATAAATGAACTCATCTGAAGTTAAAACACAGATTTCCAATATATTTATCAGAACAGTTAATCAGAAAAGTATAGAGTCGTGTTTTTGTTTTGTTTTTTTCTGATTATAAAAGTGATATATGCTCATTGTGGAAAATCTAGAAATAAAAGTATAAAGAAACAGAAAAAGTACAAAGAAGCAGGAGCCATCATAACCGTATCAGTAAGAAATATAGAATGATATAGACGAGTATTTTCTGCATTGTAACATTATAAATATTTATTTTACAGGAAATAAGATATGTGAAGCGAAGTTACGTAGTAAAACCCACGTTAAATGTAAGTATAAATTTAAGTTGTGCTCTGTGGTTAGCAGCCGTAGCACCTAGCCACTATGCCAGCAGGGTTTCCAGAGAAAATGCAGTCAGTAAAAATGCATATACTTAGGATTTGGGTATATGCAAAGGTCAGCTCATGATTATGGGATGGTTGGGAATAGTTAATTACTGAAATATTAAACTTTCAGATGAACATAAAAAATTTCAGTCCAGTCCCCTACCTAATTCCTGTTTCTTCCCCATGTTGTTGTTGTTGTTAGGTGCCATCGAGTCGGCTCCGACTCATAGCAACCCTGTGCGCAACAGAACGAAACACTGCCCGGTCCTGCGCCATCCTTATAATCGCTGTTATGCTTGAGCTCGTTGTTGCAGCCACTGTGTCAATCCACCTCGTTGAGGGTCTTCCTCTTTTCTGCTGACCCTGTACTCTGCCAAGCATGATGTCTTTCTCCAGGGACTAATCCCTCCTGACAACATGTCCAAAGTATGTAAGACTCAGTCTTACCATCCTTACTTCTAAGGAGCATTCTGGTTGTACTTCTTTTAAGACAGATTTGTTCCTTCTTTTGGCAGTCCATGGTATATTCAGTATTCTTCGTCAAGAGCACAATTCAAAGATGTCAGCTCTTTTTCGGTCCTCCTTATTCATTGTCCAGCTTTCAAATGCATATGATGTGATTGAAAATACCATGGCTTGGGTCAGGCGCACCTTAGTCTTCAGGGTGACATCTTTGCTCTTCAACACTTTGAAGAGGTCCTTTGCAGCAGATTTACCCAATGCAATGCATCTTTTGATTTCTTGACTGCTGCTTCCATGGCTTTTGATTGTGGATCCAAGTAAAATGAAATCCTTGACAACTTCAATCTTTTCTCCATTTATCATGATGTTGCTCATTGGTCCAGTTGTGAGGATTTTTGTTTTCTTTATGTTTAAGTGTAATCCATACTGAAGGCTGTGGTCTTTGATCTTCATTAGTAAGTGCTTCAAGTCCTCTTCATTTTCAGCAAGCAAGGCTGTGTCATCTGCATAATGCAGGTTGTTAATGAGTCTTCCTCCAATCTTGATGCCCCGTTCTTCTTCATATAGTCCAGCTTCTTGTATTATTTGTTCAGCATACAGATTAAATAGGTATGGTCAAAGAATACAACCCTGACGCACACTTTCCTGACTTTAAACCAATCAGTATCCCCTTGTTCTGTCTGAACAACTGCCTCTTGATTTATGTAAAGGTTCCTCATGAGCACAATTAAGTGTTCTGGAATTCCCATTCTTTGCAGTGTTATCCATAGTTTGTTAATGATCCACACAGTCAAATGCCTTTGCATAATCAATAAAACACAGGTAAACATCTTTCTGGTATTCTCTGCTTTCAGCCAGGATCCATCCGACATCAGCAATCATATCCCTGGTTCCACGTCCTTTTCTGAAACCGGCCTGAATTTCTGGTAGTTCCCTGTCGATATACTGCTGCGGCCGCTTTTGAATGGTCTTCAGCAGAATTTTGCTTGTGTGTGATATTAATGATATTGTTCTGTAATTTCCACATTCAGTTGGATCACCTTTCTTGGGAATAGGCATAAATATGGATCTCTTCCAGTCAGTTGGCCAGCAAGCTGTCTTCCATATTTCTTGGCATAGATGAGTGTGCACCTCCAGTGCCACATCTGTTTGTTGAAACATCTCAATTGATATTCCATCAATTCCTGGAGCCTTGTTTTTTGCCAATACCTTCAGAGCAGCTTGGACTTCTTCCTTCAGTACCATCGGTTCCTGATCATATGCCACCTCTTGAAATGTTTGAATACCGACCAATTCTTTTTGGTATAATGACTCTGTGTATTCCTTCCATCTTCTTTTGATGCTTCCTGCGTCATTTAATATTTTCCCCATGGAATCCTTCACTATTGCAACTCGAGGCTTGAATTTTTTCTTCAGTTTTTTGAGCTTGGGAAACGCCAAGCGTGTTCTTCCCTTTTGGTTTTCCATCTCCAGCTCTTTGCACATGTCATTATAATATTTTATTTTGTCTTCTCGAGAGGCCCTTTGAAATCTTCTGTTCAGTTCTTTTATTTCATGAATTCTTCCTTTTGTTTTAGCTGCTCGACGCTCAAGAGCAAGTTTCAGAGTCTCCTCTGACATCGACCTTGGTCTTTCCTTTCTTTCCTGTCTTTTCAGTGACCTCTTGCTTTCTTCATGGATGATGTCCTTGATGTCATTTCACAACTCGTCTGGTCTTCGGTCACTAGTGTTCAATGCGTCAAATCTACTCTTGAGATGGTCTCTAAATTCAGGTGGGATGTACTCAAGGTCATATTTTGGCTTTCGTGGACTTGCTCTGATTTTCTTCAGTTTCAGCTTGAACTTGCATATGAGCAATTGATGGTCTCTTCCATAGTCGGCCCCGGGCCTTGTTCTGACTGATCATATTGAGCGTTTCCATCGTCTCTTCCCACAGATGTAGTCAATTTGATTTCTGTGTGTTCCATCTGGAGAGGTCCATGTGTATAGTTGCTGTTTATATTGGTGGAAGAAGGTATTTGCAGTGAAGAAGTCGTTGGTCTTGCAAAATTCTATCATTCCATCTCTGGCACTGTTTCTAAAGGCCATATTTCCCAACTACTGATCTTTCTTCTTTGTTTCCAACTTTCACGTTCCAATCACCAGTAATTATCAATGCATCCTGATTGCATGTTTGATCAATTCAGACTGCAGCAGCTGATAAAAATCCTCTATTTCTTCATCTTTGGCCCTAGTGGTTGGTGCATAAATTTGAAGAATAGTCGTATTATCTGGTCTTCCTTGTGGGCGTATGGAATTATACTATCACCGACAACACTGTACTTCAGGATATATCTTGAAATGTTCTTTTTGACAATGAATGCAACACCATTCATCTTCGAGTTGTCATTCCCAGCATAGTAGACTATATGATTGTCTGATTCAAAATGGCCAATACCAGTCCATTTCAGCCCACTAATGCCTAGGATATTGATGTTTATGCGTTCCATTTCATTTTTGACGATTTCCAATTTTCCTAGATTCATACTTTGTACATTCCAGCTTCCGATTAATGGATGTTTGCAGCTGTTTCTTCTCATTTTGAGTCGTGCCCATAGTCTGCTGCAGACCAGCCTTCCCTCTAAACCTGGGCAGTGTTCTTCCTTTACCCTCAGGGATCCTCATTGTATTGTGTGTAGCACAGTGAGGAAGCCACATAGAGACCCTAGAAGAGAGGGACTGAACTGGGCTGAGGATTAGACCTCATCACCTCGTGCTCCTGGATCACCTAGTGCTCCTCTTTGTTTATAAGGGTTTGTAAAGTGACTCTAATCATATTCTATCAAAATTGAAGGAGCCTTGTTGGCTAAGGTTGTTTAGTAAGCAGTTACCAAGATTAGAGTGACTATTTCTTAAATTTTTTTTTATGTTTGCTGTTAGGTCTTAAATTATAAACCACTAGCATTGAACTGATTAATTTTACTGCTCTTCACATCATAATTGGGGCTGTTGTAACCTTTGGTGACTAGTCATCCATAAAAATACTTTCTTAGATGACATATCTGTGAATTATAAGGTTATTTAATGAAAAATGATTTGCGAAAAATATTGAAACGTTAAAATTTTTACCATCTTCTGTCTTGCCAGGAAGTGGTCATAGTAAGTGCAGTAAGAACACCCATTGGATCCTTTCTGAGCAGCCTTGCCTCACTTCCAGCCACTAAACTTGGAGCCAATGCAATTCAGGGAGCTGTTGAAAGAGCAGGTCAGTAGTTGTTTTGCTTTTTGTAGTGAGGGGGCAAAATGATTCGGTGGGACAGATATTTATTTTGTACTGTATACATATCACTTAGTAATGACGTAATGCCTACAGTTCTGAATTCCTTCATAAAGAATTCTTTGTAATACAGAATTGAGAATAAAACTGAAAACTGACAAGAAAAAGAAACCATTCCTGCTGTATAATGCCATGTGCTTTATTAGGTAATTACTGATTATTAAATTGAACAAAATAATAAAAAGAAATGCCTTTATTTATTTAAAAAAAGGGATTCCAAAAGAAGAAGTGAAAGAAGTATACATGGGTAACGTTCTACAAGGAGGTGAAGGACAAGCCCCTACAAGGCAAGCAGTGCTGGGTGCAGGTAACAGGAATACATTATTGCTTTTATATATTATGTTTGAAATGGTAAAATGGAGATCACCTCAGCTTAAAGAAACTATTAAATGCATCATTTAATAGTCTAGATTTACCTTAGGAAAAGAAGTGTTGCTGATTGTAGTTTAACATGCTGTATTCTATTCTATTAATTCTGTAGTTGTGTTTTAAAAGTGAGTATCTTAGTTATTCAAGAGTGTGACTTAATTGTCTTGGTTTTAGGCTTACCAATTTCTACTCCATGCACCACCGTGAACAAAGTTTGTGCCTCAGGAATGAAAGCCATCATGATGGCATCTCAGAATCTCATGTGTGGACATCAGGTAAGAAGCACCTTCTTTTCCATTTTTTCATTAAAAAGATACTCAGTGTTAACAGACACTGAAAATTCAGCACATTCATGTTTTAGAAATAAGATTCTTGTAAGTACAGTTGCCACGTTGTATTGCACTTATGAGCGTCTGGATTTGCTTTCCATTTGAAGGAAGAGATCAAAAGGCTAACCTAAATGTCTTGTGTTAAAAATTAGTTATGGTCTTGGGAATGACCCCTAGAGTCTTTCTCTGAGATTGTGGGTGCTTTAAAAATCCATTATTCTACATTTGCCAGAATATGAAGGGCTTTTTATTATAAATGAAACTAAGGTGCTGGCCCTGGGAATTAAATCATTGAGCCCAGGATTGATGACTAATTTGTAGTTCTTGCATGCCCAGGCTCAGTTGTCGAATTGTTCAGGCTTTCTGTCGGCCTTGGAGCCAGACTGTCTGACTTCAGATCCTAGTTCTGCCCCTTATTACCAGAGCACCTACTATGTGACTGTCACTGGAGATAGAACAGCTAAGAAAGCATTTAACATTTTCTGTCTTCATGTACGTCTCTGTTAGAAAAATTGCTAAAAGGAGAATCGCTGAGTCAGAGGATCTTAAATTTGATATTTTCAAATGCTTTCCGTAAAAGTTGTACTAGTTACTTACTTTGCAGAGGTTGCGAGAGTCTTTTTTCCCCACGTCCTCACCAGCAACAGTGTTACCAAACTCTCGTCAAACAGATGGGTGAAGAATGGGCATGAGATGGTTTAAATATGTTTCAGAACTTTGAATGACTAGGAAAGTCTTTTCTCAGTCGATTTGTTCTTTAGTAAATGCTATTTACACTGCATTTAAATGTTTTCGGTTAGTATTAGTTGATTCATTTGTGTGTGTATCGTTTTCTGACTTACAGGAATACTAGGAATTACCTTGCTGAATATTTCATTACCTATGACTTTGGAAAACTGTCCGTTTTATTTTAAAATGAAGAACAATTGATACCTTATTTTCTGTCAGGTATTATTGCCATCATCTTCAGAAAGAATTCAATATTTCAAGATAAGGGAATAAAACTTGGGCCAGAACTAATGGAGACCCTCCATATTTCAGAATAGGCAAGATATTTCAGTCTCCTTGCTGTGGAACTTGTTTGTCTTTATTTCTGATGATAGGCTGTGAGATGATTATCTTTGGCTTTAGTTTCTGTTTATTAAACTATTTGTTTTTAATTAACCTTTATACTACAAATGAATTTTTGTTGACTTGAAAAATGACAGATTAATTCTTATTAAACTTCTACTATATGGCAGGTCATGGTAATATAAATATGACAGTTTTCTGGCCTCACAGGAGCTTAGTCTAGTGAGAATATTTGACATGTAAACATAGCTACAGTGCAGTGAAATTAATAATAATAAAAACATTACACAGTAATTGGGGGACACACAAGAAGGGAAACTGTTCCTAAAAAGGGACAGAAGTAAGCAGTCAGAGAAACCATGGATTTTTCCGTTAGTTTTGAAGATGTAGGCATTTCACACGTTCGTAGGTGGCTCATGAGGTGCAGATGTGTGTATCTGAACGACCGTGCCAACACTTGTTTGTTGGTGGCTGTGTTAAAGGATGTGTTTGCATCTGCCTCTTGAACTGACACTGAGTGTTGTGTGCTTCTGAGCAGGATGTGATCGTGGCAGGCGGAATGGAGAGCATGTCCAATGTTCCATATGTGATGAACAGAGGAGCACCACCATATGGTGGAGTCAAGCTTGAAGATTTGATCGTAAAAGATGGGCTAACAGATGTCTACAATAAAATTCATATGGTAAATTTTTTTTAATGGAGAAATGCCATCAAGTATGCAATACTACCTGATTTTTCTTAATTATACGTATTTTAGAAACTGATGGGTGAGATTTATAAATGTAGAACTTAGCCATTAATTTTGGTAAACAATTTTCTATGCCCATGGTACAGTAAACCTGCCAAATCCAGAACCTGTGTAAGGTGGAAACCTGTCAGAAAAGGAAAACTCAAATATTTTCCACTAATAGAAGTGATAGAGGTAAGACTGCACCTTGTCAAAGGTAGAAAACTTGTGAGACCCAGAAAAACAAGGGAGTCTTATCGATTTCCAGCTCTCACAGATTTCAGTGTACCAGCTTGGCTCAACTGTTGAAGACAGAGAGCCCCACGTTCCTTAGGGTATCTTTCTGACTTCTAATTATGGATTCTATAAATATTTAATTACTTGCTTTCGAAATGTTAGCTTCTGGGTTAATTCAGGTAATTTGATGGTGAGGCAAGCAAAAAGTTACCTAGTACAAAAGGAAGTATATTTTAAGAAGCTAAATTTAACTGCCAACCACTATTTTATAAGTTATGCAGAGTTAATTTTCTAAGTTCTCAAAAGTTAGTTTTAAAAAATTCCAACTTTCATCAGGGAAACTGTGCTGAGAATACTGCAAAGAAGCTTAACATTTCGCGAGATGAACAGGATACTTACGCGGTTAACTCCTACACCAGAAGTAAAGCAGCATGGGAAGCAGGAAAATTTGGAAATGAAGTTATTCCTGTCACAGTTACAGTAAAAGGTAGACGGTTAATGTCTCAAAGTAGGTTCTAATTCTTAGTCGACTTTACATGGTGCAATTTTTTTAAATGTTCTGGTTTTAAATTAGTACATCTATTTTTGTTCACATCAGCTGAGAACACTGACACTTCTGCTTATGATTAATAAAAGGAAAGGCTGCCAGGTCAAAGATGACATATTTCACCCGATTGAAAGATCTATTAACTACTGATTTTATTAAATTAATTTTAATTTGAGAAATGGACATATTAGAACTCTTTCTCATGTAAGTGACAGGCAACACATTAGCTTAAATAAAAAACAGGATTTACTGGAGGGCTACTGGGGTACCTCCCAGAACCTAAAGAAGAATAGCAGTAACCACTCAGCTTGGGAACTTCAGGACTGGATTTGGGGACTCGATATTATTTGGACATGTGTTCTTGGCTTCTCAGTGTGGCATGCATTTGAGCTTCATTGTCTCAGCCTTCCTTAAGTTGTTGCCTCCATTTCCAGAATCAGACCTGTAGAGTGCTCGGAGAAGAAAGACACCTCCTTACCAATTCCAGCAGAATAAATCCACACGACAGATTTACTGGCTTGGTTTAGATTACATTCTCATTCTGGGAACAATTACTGTTCTCAGAGTAACCAAATACTTGTGGTCATGAGGCTGGGGTCTGTGATCATAATAGGGGTCTGACAGAGAAGAGAACGTAAGGTGGCTGTGTGCAAGATTCAAAGTTCCATTAAGCTACTTAAGTCCTCTTTAAGACACTAACATAAGAGAGATGAAACGATGAGAATTCACTTGGGTGGGTTGAAGGTATACAGGCATACAAAGAGAGGCACAGATTACCAAGCACCTTTGTCATCAGTTTCCTGTAGAATGAATAATTTTTGTCTTGCATGGTGACTACTTAATTTTTGTTTTAGGTAAACCAGATGTAGTGGTGAAAGAAGATGAAGAATATAAACGTGTGGATTTTAGCAAAGTTCCAAAGTTGAAGCCAGTTTTCCAAAAAGAAAATGGTTCGTATTAAAAATGAAGCATAAGAAAAAAATTGAATCAGTATACAAATAGATTTCTGATTGTATGTGAATTGCTCAAGGATTTTTAAAAAGCTATTCTAGAGAACAATCTAGATGTTAATTAACATCTTAAATATATCAGGCTCAAATGAAATGAATAAAATGAGTGATAATAATTCAGTGTATATTTTAAATTGCTCAACAGCTTATACCTCCAATGTATAAATCCTAGGGAAGAGATTCTGCAGTGTGGCCATAGAATTCAGTTTGTATGCAGTTCATCTTGAAAATTTATTGTAATTTGAAAGTCAGGTTTAAATATTATGTTAAATATCAGTAAGTTCCTTGAGGACTAGGATGACAGCTGTGTGTTCATTGATGTATCTCCAGTGCCTGGCATGCAGTAGGTACTCAATAGTTGTGGAGTGTGAGTACAAATAAGATGGTAGTGTTCTAAACAATTTATTTAGAACTCCTTTGAGAAAAGGTCAGTTCTACTTTTCAAATTAGCTGTATACAGCTGTAATAATAATCTGAAATAGGTTTTTTCCCTTTTCCTGACTGAATTTCCCAATGCCAAGTATAAGAATGGATCACTCTTCATAATTTATATTGCCAAAGTATATTTTCATAATTTTAGCAGAATTCTGAGCAGGCATGGGGTCTTCATTGACATTTTTATTATTGTCATATAATTCAAATACCATAAAATTCTCCCATTTACAAGTTCAGTGGCTTTTAGTATTCATTGATACTTAACTCCAAGTGATTCTAGAGAAATACCTAATTTTAAAATTGATTTGACAAATTATAGTCTGTGTTTGCTGTATTTTAGATAAGCAAAGAGCTAGACACTGGGGAGAAAGATGAATGAAGCGGTCACTATCTTTTAAGAGTTCTAGACCATATTTACCCACTGTTACCATGCATGTCCACCACTCATCTGTCAGTTTGTTGTACTGTGGTGGCTTGTGTGTTGCTGTGATGCTGGAAGCTATGCCACCAACATTTCCAATACCAGCAGGGTCACGCACGCATGGTGGACAGATTTCAGCAGAGCTTGCAGACTAAGACAGACTGGGAAGAAGGACCTGGTGATCCACTTTTAAATTGCGAAAACCGTACGGTTAGCAGCAGAACATTGTCTGATACAGTGCCAGAAGATGAGCCCCTCAGGTTGAAAGGCACTCAAAATACGACTGGTGAAGACCTGCCTCCTTAAAGTAGAGTCAACCTTAATGATATGGACAGAGTAAAGCTTTCCAGACCTTCATTTCCTGATGTGGTGTGATGGAAGGTGAGAAGAAATAGCTGCAAATATCCATTAGTAATCAGAACATGGATGTACAAAGTATGAATCAAAACTGAAGTTGTCAAAAATGAAATGGAATGCATAAAGATACCTACCTAGGCATTACTGAGCTGAAATGGACTGGTATTGGTCATTTTCAATCGGATAGGCATATGGTCTTACTATGCCAGGAATAACAAATTTAAGAGGAACGGCATTGCATTCATTGTCAAAAAGAACATTTCAAGGTCTATTCTGAAATATAGGGCTGTCAGTGATGGGAAAATATACATATGCCTACAAAGAAGACCAGTTAACACTACCATTATTCAAAGTTACTCCCTGTCTTGGTTACCTAGTGCTGCTCTAACAGAAATACCACAAGCAGGTGTGTTTAACACAGAGAAATATATTCTCTCACAGTTCAGGAAGAAGTCCAAATTCAGGGTACCAGCTCCAGGGGAAGGCTTTCTCTCTCTCGCTTTTCTGGGAAAAGGTCCTTGGCATCAGTCTTCCCTTCTAGGAGCTTCTCAATGCAGGAACCACAGGCCCAAAGGACATGCTCTACTCCCGGTGTTGCTTTCTTGGTGGTTTGAGGTCTCTGGTCTCTCTACTTGCTTCTCTCATACCTCAAAAGAGATTGACTCAAGATCTAATCTAATCATATAGATTGAGGCCATCCCTCTTTATCATTCGTACCTCTGATCCTGCCTCATTAACACCATAGAGGTAGGATTTACAACACATAGGAAAAACACATCAGATGACAAAATGGTAGACAATCATGTAATACTGGAAATCATGGCCCAGCCAGGTAGACACACATTTTGGGGGGACACAGTTCAATCCATAACACCCACCAACCACACTAGTGCCAAAGATGTAGAAATTAAAGATTTTTACCAACTATGGCAGTCCAAAATTGATCAGACATGCAATCAAGATACACTGATAATTAGTGACTGGAATTCAAAAGTTGGAAACAAAGGATTGGTACTTGGAAAATATGGCCTTGGTGACAATCAATACAGAAGATCACATGATAGAATTTTTCAAGACCAATGATTTATTCATTGCAGATACCTTTTTTCAACAACATAAATGGCAACTATACACATGGACCTCGCCGGATGGAATACACAGGATTCAAATCAACTACATCTATGGAAAGAGATGATGGAAAAGCTCAATATCATCAGTCAGAATAAGGCCAGGTGCCAACTGTGGAACAGAGTATCAGTTGCTCATATGCAAGTTCAAACTGAAGGTGAAGAAAATTAAAACAAGTTCACAAGACCCAAAGTATGACCTTGAGTATCTCCCACCTGAATTTAGAGACCATCTCAAGAATAGATTTGACACACTGAACTCTAATGACTGAAGACCAAACAAGTTGTGGGATGACATCAAGGATATCATACAGGAAGAAAGCAAAAGGTTATTAAAAACACATAATGAAAAGACCAAAATAGATGTCAGAAGAGCCTCTGAAACTTACTCTTGAATCTAGAGTAGCTAAAGTGAAAGGAAAAAATGATGAAGTAAAAGAGCTGAACAGGTTTTAGAGTGGCTGGAGCAGACAAAGTAAAGTATCATAATGAAATGTGTGAAGATGCGGAGTTAGAAAACCAAAAGGGAAGAACACACTAAGCATTTCTCAAGCTGAAAGAAGTGAATAAAAAATTCAAGCCTTGAGTGGTAATACTGAAAGATTCTACAGGCAAAAAATTGAACGACCCAGGAAGCATCAAAAGAAGATGGAAGGAATACACAGAGTCACTGTACCAAAAAGAATTGGTCGACGTTCACCCATTTCATTAGGTAGCATATGATCAAGAACTGATGTTACTGAAAGAAGTCCAGGCTGCACTGAAGGCACTGGCAAAAACAAGGCTCCAAGAATGAATGAACGTACCAAATGAAATGTTTCCAGCAAGCGAATGCAACCCTGGAAACGCACACTTGTCTATGCTAAGAAATTTCAACTGACTGAAGAGATCCATGTTCATGCCTGTTCCAGGGAAAGGGTGATTCAACAGAATGTGGAAATTATCGAACACTTGCAAGTAAAATTATCCTGAAGATAATTCAGAAATGATTGCAGCAGTACATCCAAAGATAACTGCCAGGAATTCAGGACGATGTGGAACAAGGGGTATCACTGCTGCTGTCAGAGGGGCCTGGGCTGAAAGCAGAGAATACCAGGATATGTTTACCTGTGTTTTATTGACTATGCAAAAGCATTCGACTGTGTAGATCCTAAGAAATTATGGAATTCCAGAACACTTATTTGTGCTCATGTGGAACATGGACATAGACCAAGAGGCAATCATTCAAACAGAACAAGGGTTTAAAATTAGGGAAGGTGTGCATCAGGGTTGTATCCTCTCACCATACTTATTCAAATTATATGATGAGCAAATAATCTGAGAAGCTGGACTGTGTGAAGAAGAATGAGGCATCAGGATTGGAGAAGACTCATTAACAACCTGCAATATGCAGGTGACACAACCTTGCTTGCTGAAAGTGCAGAGGACTTGAAGCACTTAATGATGACAATCAAAGACCACAGCCTTCAGTATGGATTACACCATAACATAAACAAAATCTTCATGAGACCAGTAAACAACATCATGATAAAAGGAGAAGACTGAAGTTGTCAGGGATTTCATTTTACTTAGATCCACCGTCAACACCCCTGGAAGCAGCAGTCAGAATTCAAAATGATGTATTGCATCAGGCAAATCTGCTGCAAAAGACCTCTTTAAAGTGTAAAAAAGCGAAGATAGTGCCTTGAGGACTAAGGTGCGCCTGACCCAAGCCATGGTACTTTCAGTCGTTTCATATGCATGCTAAAGCTGGACAGTGAATACGGAAGATGGAAGAAGAGCTGATGCATTTGAATTACAGTGTTCGCGAAGAATACTGAATGTACTGCCGGAAGATCAAACCAATCTGTCTTGGAAGAAGTACAACCAGAATGCTCCTTAGAAGCAAGGATAGTGAGACTTTGTTTCTTACTTTGGACATGTTATTAGGAAGGTCCAGAGGAGAAGGACATCATACTTGGTAGAGGGTCAGCGAAAGAAAGGAAGTCCGTCAACAAGATGGATTGACACAGTGGCTGCAACAGTGGGCTCAAACTTGACGGTATGTAACAACAAAAAATGCATGTGTTCCTGAGCTAGCTTTGAAAAAACAGGAAAAACTAATATGAAAGGGTTTTCTTACATTAATTATATTGTAGTTAGCTACGTATATGTTTCCTGAGGGCAGGAATTATCTCTACTTTGTAGTTTTTCACATATTTAACAACCCAAGCAGTGCGCTGCAGGTATTTGTTAAATTGAACCAAGTGAATTCAGTATGAAGGAATGTTTTGACTTTGTTTATTGTTCCTCTCAGGCACAGTGACAGCTGCCAATGCTAGCACACTGAATGACGGAGCAGCTGCTGTAGTCCTGATGACTGCAGATGCAGCCAAGAGGCTCAATGTTGAACCACTGGCAAGAATAGCAGGTAGATATTCTGACCTTGTTTACTGCTAAACCTCTGAAGTTGATTTTCCTTACTGGTAATAGATAGTATTGGAGTTGCCTGTTTCTAACAGTAGGTTGTACTTTGTAACATAATTTAACCAGTACTCCTCGGTTATTGACTAGTTAGCCAACATTTTGCATATTAACGATGTATGTCTGGCACTAACAAATGCCAAGGTGCAAGGCGAGGGTAACACCGGCTGTGATGGTTACGGCTATGTGTCACTTTGGCCAGGCCACAGCTCTCAGTGGCTTGGCAGTTATTTAACAGTGTACTCACCCTCTACTTTGTGATCTGATGTGGTAATCCTTTGTTTTGGCATAACTTCACTTTTCACATAATGACCTGGTCTTTGGAACCTAACCATGTCAATAAGTGAGGACTGTACGTATTTTAATTGAAACTGAAGGTCCTTTACTATGGTTTTGATAATATCATTTGTTTTATATAAATGTAAACTTTAGAGAAATTTTCCCAGTCCTATAAAAAAAATATTTTAATTTTTTTTTTATATGATGAGTGGGAGGAAAAAAAAGGTTCATGTTTTATCGCAGAGAGTCAGCAACGTAAAATAAAAAGAATGTAGAGAGAGAAAATCTAGATGGTCTGGCATTTATTAACTATGTGACCTGGTTATTAACTATTGCGCACCAAATAGTTCTTTGTTGTGGGGACTCTCCTGTGCATTGTGGGGTGTTTAGCAGCATCTTTACCTCTACCCACTAGATTCCTCCTGTTGTGACAACCAAAAATGTCCCCAGACAGTGCCAAATGTCTCTGGAGGCAAATTTCTTCCTATACTGGTTGAAAATCATTGCTGATGTAACCTGATGGATGTAATTTTATAAAGTGTAGAATCTTAGAAAAGGAACATATATATATTCCCATATAGTATAGAGGTTATTAAGACATTTGCATTTAACGGGATAATTAGGTTTTTGCATGATTGCATTAATACATATTAACACTTGTTAGGTATAGCTTTAGATACTTGTAACAAAAGATTTTAACGACTGATTTTTTCAATAGGATTTGCTGATGCTGCTGTAGAACCTATTGATTTTCCAATTGCACCTGCATATGCTGTACCTAAGGTAATTACGAACAAAGTGAGGGACTATATACTCCATTTATGCCAACTTCTGGTTTGCTTATACTGAGGTTTCAGGCAAAAAGCATGACGACAGTTTAGAATCTTCCCACTTCTCCTCCTAAAAATAAGGATAACAAAAAAAAAAATTAAAAAGAGCAACCAACACACTACATCTTCAGTGGAATAGATAAAAACAACATAACTGTGAATTACTTGTGTGACTCTGGGCTCACATACCTGGTGTGATAACCACAAAGGGGAGGTTGATGTGACAAAGAAGAAAATGGGAATGATGAGGGTCCTGCTGGCCCCAGATCTAGAAAACGATCACTCCTTCAAGAGTTCTCCATCCTAAAAGGGCACTGATGGACGCAGGTTTTAGAGTAAGCAGTGAAACTAAGGACAGGGAAAACCTATAATCTCCAAATTGTCCGTAAGTGATACCAAAGGGAGAATTAGGCAAGTCTCCATGGGAAATGGCTAAGGGGCCACAGGAAAAAGAGGAAGTGCTGAGGTTGCTCAGGGGCTCAGAGATCTCAGAAGTCTAAAGCAAATATTCCCTTCCACAAAGAGAGGTCTTTACCCTGAGAAGGAACTTCTGAGAGTAGCACCCAGATGAAAAGAGCAGAACCAGTGGGGAAGGAGGACACAGAAGGATCAGAAAGACTAGGGGGCAGAGATGTGTCTAGAGAAGGAGTAGGGAAAGAAGATAGAGAAGGATCAGAAAGACTAGGGGGTAGAAGTGTGTCTAGAGAAGGAGCAGGGAAAGAGGGAAGGATCAGAAAGACTAGGGGGCAGAGATGTGTCCAGAGAAGGAGTAGGGAAAGAAGATAGGAAGGATCAGAAAGACTAGGGGGCAGAGATGTGTCCAGAGAAGGAGTAGGGAAAGAAGATAGAGAAGGATCAGAAAGACTAGGAGGTAGAAGTGTGTCTAGAGAAGGAATAGGGAAAGAAGATAGGGAAGGATCAGAAAGACTAGGGGGTAGAAATGTGTCCAGAGATGGCAGATCTCAGAAAGTTAAATACACATCTTCTGAAAGGGAATGCATCAAATAGGAAAGAAAAAATGGTACAGAAATTCTGCATTATAAAGGTGTGAGTCCCTGGGTGCACAGACATTTAAAGCACTTGGTTGCTAACTGAAAGATCGGAGGTTTGAGTCCACCCAGAGACACCTTAAAGAAAGGCCTGATGATTTACATCTGAAAAAATCAGCCACTGAAAACCTTATGGAGCACAGTTCTACTCTTGACACAAATGGGGCCGCCATGAGTCAGGATCTGCTCCAAGGCAACTGGTTGTGGTTGTGACGTAGACAACCCTGCTGTGAGAACAGAGCAAGCCTTTGACCTCTGCAGCTTGGGAGGCTACCTCGGCTCACTGGTGGGAGAGAAGAAGGGAAAGGGGAGGCAGAGTTGCAAGTTAATTTTATTGTTGTTCACAATAATAAAACTTCTAAAGAGGTATTAACAATGTTTTATAAAGGTAGTACTGTAACCACTAGAACAAAAATACTTTCCTGAATACCTGAGTAACTATGAAAACATACAGACCATATTATTTAAATAAAAAAAATTGCTATTCAGTCAGTTTTGACTCAGTGGCCACCCCATGTGTTATAGAGTAGAACTGCTCCATAGAGTTTTCTTGGCTGTAATCTTCATAAAACCATATCACGAGGCCTTTCTTCCATGGTTCTGCTGGATGGGTTTGAACCAACAACCTTTAGGTTACCAGCTAATCACAAACCATTTGCACCACCCAGGGACCAGATCAAATAATAAGAAACTTCACATTAACAAATAATTCAACAAAGAGGACACAGCAGCTGTGAGGATCTACGCCCCAGATAACCCTGCTGCACCTTGTATAAAGCAGAAACTACAGCAGATGCAATATGATAGGAAAATACTACCCAACCCAGTGCTGTCGATACCTCTTTCGTTAGACAGAATAAGAACTAAACATCATCAGTAGACCTCAACAATATCAAATTATGTACCCCAAATTGAGAATACACCTTTTCAAATATCAGTGGAACATTCAAGAAAGTCATGTATTTGTAACTCTTTCTCCAAAACCAAAAACTAAACCCAAACCCAGTGCCATTGAGTTGATTCCGACTCCTAGCGACCCTACAGGACAGAGGAGAACTGCCCCATGGTTTCCAAGGAGCGCCTGGCGGATTCGAACTGCCGACCTTTTGGTTAGCAGCCATAGCACTTAACCACTACGCCACCTGGGTTTCACTAATGGGAGATACAAACCAAAATTGTATAATTCCAAGAAAATAAAACACATAAATACATAAGTTTTGACTGTTGTCTTTTTAAAATTTTTAGGTTCTTAAAAATGCAGGACTGCAAAAAGAAGATGTTACAATGTGGGAAGTAAATGAAGCCTTTAGTGTGGTTGTACTAGCAAACATAAAAATGCTAGAGATTGATCATCAAAAAGTGAATATCGATGGAGGAGCTGTTTCTCTGGGACACCCAATAGGGTAGGTAAAATAAGGAAAAATATATGTGAATAGTTGACTTTGCGTTTCTAGCTAAACATTCTGCTTTGTGATGCCTATTGACGGCCTAAGTTTGCTTCCCCACTCATCCTTCCTAAGGCAGACGCCATTTTTGTTACCAACAAACACTGAATGCAGGGATGTTGTATCTGTGGCTTGAAACTGAATGTTTTATACTGAATAAGAAATAGAACTCAAAGACTAAAGTCTGTGCTCGGGCTTTCAAAACAGCTGTTCTTGAAACAAATTTCCCAAATTTAAGAAAAGTTGTTTATTCATCATGGCTGGTTCGCTCGTGGAAACCCTGGTGGCGTAGTGGTTAAGTGCTACGGCTGCTAACCAAAGGGTCGGCAGTTCAGATCGGCCAGGCACTGCTTGGAAGCTCTATGGGGCAGTTCTGCTCTGTCCTGTAGGGTCGCTGAGTCGCAATCGACTAGACGGCAGTGGGTTTTTTTTTTTTTTTGGTTTGGTAAGCTTGTGAAGATGTTAATTTGGAATATAACTTTTGGTTAGCCACAAATTCTGTACTTCATTAAAAAACCAGAATGTCTTCTTCATCCTAGGATGTCTGGAGCTCGGATTGTCATCCATATGGTTCATACCTTGAAGCGAGGACAATATGGTCTCGCCAGTATTTGCAATGGAGGAGGAGGTGCTTCAGCAATGCTGATTCAGAGGCTGTAGACTAAGGAAGAGAATCTCTATGCCATCACAAAGCCCTGCTGTAATACTTGACTATCCTGGGATAGCTTATTGGCGAAGTGGTTAGAGAGCTTGGCTGCTTACCAAAAAGTTCAGCAGTTTGAATCTACCAGTCACTCGTTGGAAACCCTACGGGGTAGTTCTGCTATGTCCTGTAGAGTTGCCATGAGTTGGAATCAACTTGACAGCATTGGATTTGGTTTTGGGGTCAGCTTTATACACAAAATAATTGTTTCATTTTTTATTATTCTCTGTTTTAACTCCTTTTTTTATAAGATGAAACAGCAAAACCTTTTGAAATCACAAATAAATTTTTTTCTTCTGCATTAATTTTTTGGTAATCTTTAGTAAGCTTGACAATCTTTAGAAGTTTGACACACATTTACATTATACTATTACTTGAAATACCCGTGACTTACTTGAGAGAACAAATCAGTTGATATTTTTGAGGATCATAAAGGCCAAGTGAATGTTGTCTATAGCCTGTTTACATTAGTTTACCCTGAAAGTGAGAGTTGGCTATTCTGGGCCAACCAGCAGTACCTCATCCGTCATTAGTCACAAATCCACGATATCGGTGTATGCAGTGGTACTACAAACAAAAGAGAAGCCCATGTGGCCAAGTCTAGTTGTTGTTAGCTGCGTGGAGTCAGTTCTGACTCATAGCAACCCCTGCGTACAACAGAGCAAAACACTGCTTGGTCCTGTGCCTTTTCACCGTTGCTATGCTTGAGCCCATTGTTGCAGCCACCCTCTATTGAGAGTCTGCCTCTTTTTCGCTGACCCTCTACCAAGCATGATGTCCTTCTCCAGGGACTGACCCTGCCTGATAAAATGTTCTAAGTATGTGAGACGAAGTCTTGCCATCCTTGCATCTAATAAGAATTCAAGCTGTGCTGCTTCTGAGACAGATTTGTTCATTCTTTTTGGTAGTCCATGGTATATTCAATATTCTTCACCAACACCATAATTCAAAGGCAATGATTCTTTGGTCTTATTGTCCAGCTTTCACATGCATATGAAGTGACTGAAAACACCATGGCTTGGATCAGGCACACCTTAGTCGTACTTAAAGTGACTTCTTTGGTTTTTAACACTTTAAAGAGGTCTTTTGCAGCAGATTTACCCAATGCAATATGTTGTTTGGTTTCTTGACTGCTGCTTCCATGGGCGTTGATTGTGGATCCAAGTAAGATGAAATCCTTGACAACCTCAATTTTTCCCCCGTTTATCGTGATGCTGCTTACTGTTGCAGTTGTGAGGATTTTTGTTTTCTTTATGTTAAGGTGTAATTCATATTGAAGCCTATAGCCTTTGATCATCATCAGTAAGTGCTCCAAGTTCTCTTCACTTGCAACAAGCAGGATTGTGTCATCTGCATATCGCAAGTTGTTAAGTCTTCCTCCAGTCCTTCATATGATCCAGCTTCTTGGATTATTTGCTCAGCATACAGATTGAATAAGTATGAGGAAATGATATAGCCCTGACGCACGCTTTTCTTGGCTTTAAACCATGCAGTATCCCCTTGTTCTGTTCGAATGACTGCCTCTTCTTGGTCTATGTAAAGGTTCCGCATGAGCTCAAATAAGTGTTCCAGAATTCCCATCTTTGCAGTGTTACCAGTAATTTGTTATGATCCACACAGTTGAACGCCTTTGCATAGTCAATAAAACACAGGCAAACATCTTTCTGGTATTCTCTGCTTTCAGCCATAATCCATCTGACATCAGCAATGATATCCCTTGTTCCATGTCCTATTCTGAATCCGGCTTGAATTTCTGGCAGTTCCTTGTCAGTGTACTGCTGCAACCAGTTTTGAATGATCTTTGGCAAAATTTTACTTGCATGTGATATTAATAATATTGTTCAATAATTTCTGCATTCTGTTGGATCACTGTTGTATTCATCTAGTGCTGCCATAAGAGAAATACCACAGGTGGATGGCTTTAACAAAGATTTATTTTCTCATAGTCTAGTAGATTACAAGTCTAATTTCAGGGTGTCAGCTCCAGGGGAAGGCTTTGTCTCTCTATTGGCTCTGTCCTCAATCTTCCCCTGGTTAAGGAGCTTCTCAGGCCTAGGGACCCCGTGTCCAAAGGACACGCTCTGCTCTTGGTGCTGCTTTCTTGGCGGTATGAGGTTCCCAACCCTCTGCTTGCTTCTGTCTTTGATATATCTCAAGAGACTGCCTCAAGATACAATCCAATCTTGTAGGTTGAGTCCTGCCACCCATCTTCCCTCATTAACATCATAAAGTCAGGATTTACAACATAGAGGAAAATCACACAATACCGGGAATCACGGCCCAGCCCAACTGATACACACATTTTTGGGGGGACATAATTCAGTCTGTAAACAGTCACCTTTGAAATGGGCACAAATATGGATGGATTTTTCCAGTCTCTTGGTCAGGTAGCTGCCTTCCAAATTTCGGCATAGACGAGTGAGTACTTGCAGCGCTGCATCAATTTGTTGCAACATCTCATTTGATATTCTATCAATTCCTGAAGCCTTGTTTTTTGCCAATGCCTTCAGTGTTGCCTGGACTACTTCTTTCGGTACCATTGGTTCTTGATCATATGCTACCTCCCGAAATGTTTGAATGTTGACTAATTCTTTTTGGTACAGTGATTGTGTGTACTCCTTCCGTCTTCTTTTGATGCTTCCTGCATTATGTAATATTTTCCTTTAATATTGCCACTCAAGGCTTGAATATTTTCTTCAGTTCTTTCAGCTTGAGAAGTGCCAAGCATGTTCTTCCCTTTTGGTTTTCTATCTCCAGGTCTTTGCACATTTTATTATAATACTTTGTCTTCTCGAGCTGCCTTTTGAAATCTTCTGTTTAGCAATTTATCAACTTCAGCTTTCAGGGTTTGGGAATGGGTAAAGATCAAACAGAAAATTCTGGGGGTTGGTCTCTGAATTACTACAGCAGCACAGAGAGTGGCAAAGAAAGTTGAAACTGCTAAAACTGAAAGGATTTATATAGAAGGCAAGAGACTGCCACTTCTAGTATGCTGCAGTGTCCATTCTTAAAGCAGGACAGACTGTGGCATAAGTATCGTGAATTGCATTTCATCCAAAAAAAATAAACCACTATAGGCAAGGGCTATGCACACCAGCCTAAACTGCAGCTCTGAGAAGAGGAAACTCACACTCCACCTTATAGTGACAGTACTGGGGAAGGGAAGGGGGCAGTAAACACCACCATGTACATATCTGTTGGTAGTATTCTTGTGGATCATCTTTGAAGGAAGAAAAAGCCAATGGAAAAAAAAAAAAAAAAACATTGTTCTCGAGATTCAGATAAAGGGTCTTTTCAGAAACATCTATATATGGCAGACTTTTGAGGCTAGTTATATCCTAAGCACTTTCCTAAAAGTTTTACTTGTATTAACTCATTTAATCTTCACAAAAAGTCATGACATATATCCCATTATTATCCCTACTTGATAGATAAGGAAATTGAGGCACAGATGGTTAAATAAATTCTAAGATCAAACAGCTGGTAAGTAGCTGAACCTGGGGTTCAAATCTAAGTAGTCTAGCTGTAAAGCTCAAGTTCTTAACTTTCTATGCTTTATTTTTAATAGCCTTAAAGTATTCTCAGTAAATATCCTTACTTACAAGAACTTACACCTGTGAAACAGGAGCTGGGTAAAATACAGAAGATATATTAGAAAGTTTCAAAATATATCATGGAAGATAAGCAGAATTAACAATGCATACAAAATCAGTGATCTGGTAAACACAAGCAGTCCCAGCTTACAGTGGGGTTCCAACAGTTCTGTCTTAAGTCAGTTCTGACAGAAGTTGAATACCTTTTTTCCCCCCAGTTTTCATCATTATTGCCTTTTATAATCAGTGTATTTATAAATCTAATCTTTATTTGTTGGCATCAGTGTTGTAACAATGAAGTCTGAGTTGTAACACCTGTTGGGGATGGGGTTGTGCGCAGTTCAACTGTCATATGTGGTTAGAGTTGAATATTGCCCAACTTTCTATCCCGTACAACTTCTGATATTAACACTAACACCAACAGAGACTTGGTTGTAGATGAGGCCATAGCCTGCTGTAGTAGTAAATCATAACACTGAACATCAGCGAGTGAACACCCGAGAATGATAACGTCTGCAAATTACATGCGACAACATTGTATGTAGTACATATTACTAAAGATGTACAAAAAAACAATAGACAGTTGTAAGTGTGGCTCATCATAACTCAAATACATGGTAAGTCGGGGCTACCTGTATTTGAAAAGCTCTCTGACACTGCTGGGATATAATAGAGGAAGAGAGAAAAGACACAGAATGAACAAGTATATGGTGTTTCTTAAAGAGAAAACACAAATGGTATTTCAGTAATCGAAGATGATAGAAAAACCCAGACTTTTAAGTACTAAGTGCACAAAAAATAAAGGGCTTATTTCATCAGCAAAATTATTAACAAATGGCCTCAGCTCTTCTATTACGTGTCAGAAGACAGGTGACTAACATTTTTTTTAAATAAAGTGATAAAAACACTAGAAAGTGTGTCTGAGGCATGCAAAAGCTTAGGAAATAGAGCACTCTTGTTGCCTTCCCAAATCACGAAGGCTTTAGTCCAGCCCATGGAAAGAATCAAAATTAAGAATTCAGGAATGTGAATATTTTAATTTTTAACCACTGATAAAACATTGGTTAGGAATGGGTGGCAGAAGTGAAATACTAGTGAAATATATATTTAATAAAGACAAACACCAGTAGAATGTAAAAACAGGAGGTCTACATCTTAAATTACTACAGATGATAAAAGCTGAAAAATCCAATTATAAAAAAAAAAGGGTTGACATATATCACAAATTAGAAGTTAAGATAGAAAGTACTCAAATAGGTAAGGAGTTATTTTATATAAAAATTACTCAAAATGAAGTCATGAGACAGTTAACAGACTGCAGAAAGCAATAGCAACAAAACAACTGAAACAACTATGGTCAAGACATTTAAAATGGGAAATTAAACATTTATGAAAAAAGTGTTAGGATTTGCAAAACTAGACTGGATTAATATCAATCTTTGCACCTGTATAAGCAGGATACCTATTTTTAAGCACCATGCAACATTTATAGAACATTTAACCTATCTTCTGACCACAACAATGAAAACTAATTTTTAAGCAAAAAAAAAAAGGGAGTCCACGGTGGTACAAACGTTACACTCTTGTTCTAAGTAATTATGCTGAAAATATAAAAAACGATAACTGAACAAAAACAATAGGAGTACTTACCCCATTTTCCAAATTTTGATGTTTAATGTTGAAATAAGAAGTAAATTCATAACCTTACATAGTTTAAGAAGAAAAAAATATAGAACTCTTCAATTTAATACGTTAAATAGACAACACAAAAAGAACTCTGAGGAGAACAGGAGGCACAAGTAATAAAGCAAAAATTAGTGAATCAGAAAAGTATACAATTGTTAAATTTTATAGGTGTTTTTATCAGAAAAAAATTAGTTGCATCTAATTTAAGAGAATCCAAGCAAAAATCAGAGATGAAAAATGCAATATGAACTCAGAAAAAGCCTGAATCAACCAATTAGCCTGGAAGAAATTTAGCATCTACCAACAACAGATGATTGAGTCTCAGGGAACAGTTATCTCCCATTCAAGTAAGTTGTTGCAGAAATTGAAATAAAAACAGCAATAAGCACTGGCAGTGTAATGATTAAGTGCAAACCCCTCAGCAGCTGTGTGGGAGAAAAGACCTGGCGATCCATTCCTGAAAAGTTAAAACCAAAGCCAAACCCACCGCCATCAAGTGAATTCCAACTCATGGTGACCCTATAGAACAGTAAAACTGCCCCACAGGGTTTCCAAAGCTGTCAAATCTTTAAGGAAGCAGACTGCTACACCTTTCTCCTAGGCAGCAGTTAGTAGGTTGGAACCACCGACCTTTTGGTTAGCAGCTGAGTGCTTAACCAGTGCACCACCAGGGCTCCTCTGTAAAGACTACAGTCTGGGAAACCCTATAGGGCAGGTATACTTTGCCATATATAGACAGGGTCACTATGAGTCAGAATTGACTCAATGGCACACAAAAACAAGGACAATTAAGGAGCACTGGTGGTGTAACAGTTAAGTGCTTGGCTGCTAAGTGACAGGTTGGTGGTTCGAACCCACCCAGTGGCTCAGGAGGAGAAAAGACCTGGCGATCTGCTTCCATAAAGATCACAGTCTAGAAAACTTTATGGGGCAGTTCTGCTCTGTCACATGGGGCTGCTGTGAGTCGGTATCGACTCAATGGCATCCAAGAACAACAAAATGCTTTATGTTCTAGGCATGGATCTAAACACACGTGTTGTCTTATTTAAACCTCACACCAACCTAAAGGTTTTATTTAAACCTCACACCAACCTAAAAGACAGGTACTGTTTATTATCCCCAATATTCGGATAAACCAAAAGAGATGGAAAGGTTTCAAACTCATTTTAAAAGCAGGCTTGAGTTTGAAACCAATCTCACTAGAAAGAAATAAAATGTTGGTATATAAAATTTATTATAAAGAATCACAAAGTATACAATATTTGAATGGGTATTAATATAAGAATTAAATTCAAGGATTTAATAAAAATATTTTAGTTGGTGTCAGAACAGCACCTTATTAAGTTGAACAGATATTCCTGATTCTTAAAACACTACAACAAAAGCTAAGGTTACGCTTCACATTCCCATTAAAATGAGTAATAGTAGGATTTGGGGTTTGTTAACTTGTTATTTGGAAAGGGTGTAGCAACTCACTTGGAAACACTTAACAACCCTGGCTGCTTCCCTGGGTTTGCAAACTGCTAGGGGTCTGAAAAGCAGGAATATGGGAAAAAAAAAAACAAAAAAAAACCCAAGACTCAAAGTGTTAATCAGTGTAGCAAGAAGAAATAAAATTCAAAATTATAGATGATTTTATCCTTAATAAGTATCTGAAAAGCCACTAGCACTAATAGTGTTCACTCATTAAAGGACCCAAATAAAAAATATAAAATCAATAGATTTCCTATAGTAATCAATATGGTGTGTTATTAGTACATCTTTTTAAAAAAAGACCAAGGAACAGATTAGGAAACAGAAAGAAATCCACAATATAGTTTAGCCTATTATGACAAAGGTCATAATGCAGTTGGAAAAGTAGTCTTTTAAATAAATGGTACTAGGCTAATTGGATAGCCATGTAGAAAAACCCAAACCTCACACCAAAGAGAAAAATCAATTCCAGATGGATAACTGATTAAAATAAAAAAGATATAAAAACACACTTTTAGAATAACTTTAGAAAAAAAAATGAGAAAATATTCATGGCCTTAAGCAGTCAAAAGATTTCTTACATAGGACACAAATGGGAAAAGAAAAGTGTAAACTGCACTATATTAAGGACTTCTGCCATCAACGCATCATTCAAGTCTGAGGGGGTGAAATAACAGGCCAAAGAGTAAAACTTTTGATATCCATCCAAAAGAGGACTTGGATCTAGAATAGAGAAAAAATGTCTACAAATCAGTAAAAAATGGCAGACAGCCAATACAAAAATGGGTAAAAGCATGAATAGACACTTCCCATTAGACAACCAGCTGGCAACAGGCATTTGAAAAGCTGTTCAAACTTCATCAAGGAAAACCCAAACAAAACCATATGTGATACTAACACAACACTAAAATGAAAATAAGTACTGGTGATGATATAGAACTGGGACTCTCCTTTCACTGTTGGTAATACAGGCAGTCCCCGGATTACAAATGTGTTGCATTCCACAGTCTGTCTTTAAATCAAATTCATAGGTAAGTTGGAACAGTTAGGTATGGTTCCTATCTAAAGTCAGTTAGTCAAATGTTTTTCTTAGTATATAGTACACAGTGTGGAAACCCTGGTGGTGTAGCAGTTAACAGTTTGGCTGCTAATCAAAAGGTTGGCAGTTCGAATCCAGTAGGAACCCCTTGGAAACTCTATGGGGCAGTTCTACTCTGTCTTAAAGGGTTGCTATGAGTTGGAACTGAATCGACAGCAGTGGGGGGGGGGGGGGGTCAGAGCATACATTTCTATGCACAAAAAAATTAAACACTTCCACACCAAAAAACCAAACCCAGTGCTGTCGAGTCCATTTAAACACTTTCAGATACACTAAAACATCTTTAACATAATACAGTAATCATAGTGTTTTGATGTGTCACAAATTAGTGCCTGTTCTGTTATTACAAACCATTGTACATACCTCAAATTTTTTATATAATAGGCTTTATGGGGGTTTGTTCCTATGGGTTGTACGTTAAGTCGGATGTTTGTAATCCTGGGACTGCCTGTAGTATAAATTGGTATAACCACTCTGGAAAACTGAAAAATCAGTAAGATTGAATATATACAACCTTATGACTCAGAAACCTCACTCTGAAATATATACCCCACTGCAGAGTATAATATATTCACCAAAAAAAGGTACAAAATATTCATAATAGTTCTACACATAACAGCCCTGAACTGGAGACAATCTAAACGTTCATCAACTATAACGTGGATTAACTATAGTATAACAATGAAAACAATACACAGCACTGAGGATGACCGAACTCAATTATACACGAGTAAACCTCACAAAGCAGAAGTAGTCAGTCAAGAGAGTATATAGTGTATGAGTTATTTATATCAAGTTTAAAAACAAAACAGCTAAAACTAACCTATGGTGCTAGAATTCCAGATAATTACCTTGGGCTAGCAGTTACCAAAAGGGCGGATGAGGGGGCCCTAGTTTACTGGTAATGTTCTAGTTTTATCTGGGTGATTATGTTTACTTTGAGAAAATTTGCTGAGCTCTATAAACTTTTGCTTATGGCTCTTCTGTTATGCTTCCAATAAAAAGTTTACATAAACTAAAAAATTAATGGATTTCTTACATAACAGTAATAATGAAGAATGAAATTTATGATAACTACAAAACTTTATTGATATATACCATATCACCATTTTGTTTCTTTCAGTATCAATTTATAAGATTAATGTATTTCTAATCAATAACCCAAAAGAATTTAAATTTGAAATGTAAATGACTCTAATATGAATCACAAAGAATAAAAGAGTTGAATTCTTGAAGAAACAAGAACAGGACTAGTGGATACAAAGCTATGATTTAATCAGTGGTAGGTAATAGTCTATACACTGTACTATATATTGTGTGTATATGTGTATAAACTTAACGCAGGTTGACAGTTCTTCATCTTAGGGTTAGCTAGGTTTCATAATTCATAGAGTTTTGGATGGATTTTTAAAAAGTAACACAATGTACATATTGTACATACACCTCCAGCTGAGTTTGAAACAGTACACTATACCAAACATATTACTACTTTTATACCAAAATGTGATCATTCATACCAAATGGGATATAGAGTACAGGCAGCTTTTCATGTCAGTTCAGGTAAGGTTTTGCCATGAAGTGAAATATGATGCTGAATTTAGGAAAAAAGGTTGGTTTTCAGGGACTTTTGGATTTTAGAATCATCAGTAAGAGATCATAGGTCTGTACAGCACAATCAGACATATATAAATGATGGGAGTGGGAAGGATTATTTTAACAAATTATGCTGAGGCAAGCTGTTAAATAATTAGGGGGAAAAATGTAGCTTGATGTTTACTTCATGACTGGTACCAAAACAAATTATACATGGATTAGGAGCTAACTCTCCTAATTGTAACAAATCAAGAAGATACCGTTGAGTATGTCTCTGTCAGGGAGAGATTTCATTCATAAGCATATGCAATGGAAGAAATGACAATTTGTGGAGAGGAATTTACACTGATGTAATTTTTCTGGAAGAATTTGGAAAAATGTACAGAGATCCTTAAACTTTTTGATTTGGTAATTCCACTCTATCTCCTAAAGAAATAATTGGTAATGTAAGCAATTGTTTATTAACAAAGATGTTCACTGATTTTTTTTTAGTAATAAAGACTGAAAAGAATGCTTGATATCATTTGAAAAAAAGGATTAGAAAGTTATATTTACAGTATGAGTTCAACTATGTACAAAAAAAAACTTAGGAAAAAAGATTAAAAGTATGCCAAAATGATAATGAACGTTTATAATTTTTTACAATTAGAAAAAGAAAAAAAAAAGTCCATTAAAATGGGAAGCATAATAATAAAGTCAAAACTTGAAATACAACTTTAAGAAGTTCGGCCTGAGCCAGAAGGATGGAGCCATGAGAAATGAGTACAGAATATATAGTAATAAGCTTCTGAAATTACTCCTTATCAAAGTAACACTCTTGGTCTCCCTAATAGTCATGACATCCATCATTTTCTCACATACAATTTCAACACATTATAGGGTTCTAACAATCTCCAAGGCCAAAAAAAAATTAACTATTTTAACTGTGAGATTTCTAAGATTTGAGAGTGGTCCAAGATGGAGGCATAATCAGATGCTTCATGTTGCCCTTCTTACCAACGTGACCTGAAGTAACAAGTGAATCAGATATATATGATAATTTAGGAACCATAAGCATCAAACACAAAGACGAAGAATGAGACTGAGCAACAGGTGGAAGGAGAGACAATTCAAAAACAGCAGAAACAAAGAGAATTACGGATTGCTGGTATCCTGCTAACTGAACCTACACAATGCAGACATACTGAGTCAAAGCAAGCAGCATTCACAGCCAAAACCCACTCCACCTGGTGTAGCCAAGCAGAAGCAGCTCTCCACTCATGGCCAGAGTCAGGCAGGGGGCTACCTGCCCTGCAAAAGTTAACTGTACCCATCCCCACTCACCACGCCCACGCCAGCCCCCATGATGGAGGTCCACAGGCCTGGGGTGTACTTCTAACTGCCCCACCCATCCCTCCTCTCCCTGCTCACAACTGCAGCCCAGTCACATTCACCACCACCCCCACTCCCTAAGCTGGAAGCTCAGCCACCCACATCAGGGGCCTGGGGGCCAGTGGTGCCCTTATTTCCTCTAGCCAATGGCACCAGGCTCCCAAGGACTGGCTGTACAACCTCCCTCAAGAAGTGCTTTAGCAAACAGAGGTACGCCCTCCCACCAGGCAACAGTCAGTCGGCAGGCAGCATCCCGTCTCACTCCCAACATCGCTCACCCATCATGCAGTTCGAAGTTTGTGTCCACTCCTAATACCCCCACACAGTTCTGCCCCCTTGGAGCTGTCAATGAGTCTCCACATCATCCATCCAGTGATTGACGACCAGGCACCTTTGACCTGAGCAACCTGCAAGTGGTAAAGCACACACTCAACATCCAACCCAACAACCAGGGAGAATGTGCCCTGCACTCACAGCCAGGTGACCAGCAGGACAGATACACTGCCTCTCCAAAAATGCCACCTACATCCTCAGCAGCCCTGCAAGACCAGTGAACAAGGACTCCTGCTCACACATCCAGTTGCTGTTTCACCCAACCAGAGACAGGAGGTGAGGACTTAAAACACAGCAGATAAGCAACCAGAGCAGTACACATACTAACCCACTCAGATGCATCAAAACAAAACAAAACAAAAATTCAGTAAGTAGCAAACAAACATACAATAAATATATATAATAGCTTCTTGATGCCTTGGAGACAAAAACAGTATCAAATCACGTAAAGAAGAAGAACAAGATGGCTCCAGGAAATGACCAATATGAAAAACCAGAAAACTTTCCAGAAGAAGAAAAGGCAATGAAACTACCTGATAAAGAATTCAAAAGACTAATATACAGAGCTCTCTAAGAGATCAAGAAAGAGATCAGGGAAAATGTCGACAAAATCAATAGAATTCAGGAAAACAACACAAGAACAAAATGACAAAATAAATACACAATTAGAAAACATACAAAAACAGCAAGTAGAAATCCAAAAGATTAACAATAAATTTTCAGAAACAGACAACTCAATAGAAGGGCAGAAGAACAGGACTGAGACAATGGAAGACAGGATTAGTGAAACTGAGAAATTCCTTGACACCAATTTATTTGAGGAAAAATCAGAACAAAAGAATGAAGAAAAATGAAGAAAGTCTAAGAATTATGTGGGACATGATCAAGAGGAAAAACATACATGTGACAAAGTTCCAGAATGGGTGGGGGTGCAATGGAAAAGACTGTTAAAGATTTGCTGGCAGAAAACTCCCCTAACATCATGAAATTGAGAAGATATCCATCCAAAAAGCTCAATGAAACCTATACACGATAGACCCCCAAAACAAAGTCACCGAGACATATCATAATCAAACTTGCCAAAACCAAATACGAAGAAAGAATTCGGAAAGCAGCTAGGGAAAAATGACGTCTACAAAAGAGAACCAATAAGACTAAGAAACCATGTAGGCAAGAAGACAATGAGATAACACATAAAGCCTTGAAGGAAGAAAACCGCCAGCCAAAAATAATATATCCAGCAAAATTGTCTCTCAAATACAATGACAAAATTAGAACATTTCCAGATAAACAGAAATTAAGGGAATTTGTAAAAACCAGACCAAACCTACAAGAAATATTAAAGGGAGACTTCTGGTTAGAGAATCAACATCATCAGACAACACTCCAAGATTAGGACACAGGAGAGATCAAACAGATACCAACCCGGATAAAGAATTCTCAAAAATAAAACAAAGCTAAAATACTAAAAATAGGGAACCAGAGACATCAATATGTAAACGACAACAACATCAAAACAAAAAAGAGGGAATAAACGGTATAGTTATAGAATTTTCATATGGAGAAGAAGTCAGAACGAAATCAAATAAAAGACTGGTTTAAACTGAGGGGAATAAAGGTAAATGTCAAGGTAACCACAAAGGAAGCCAACAAACCTACCCATCAAAATAAAGAACATAAACATAAAAACACAGTAAACACAAAATCAACAATAATAAAAGTCCATAATCAAAAAGAACTCAGCACAGAAAATTAAGCAGAACAAAGAAACTGCCATCACAAAAAATTATAACAAAATGAGAGCAGTAAACTCGTACCTATTAATAAACTTCCCTAATATCATGAAAGATGAGAAGATATCCATTCAAGAAGCTCAATGAACCCCACACAGGCAAGACACTATATAATTATTAAAGGGTCAATAAACCAGGAGGACACAACCATAAAGATACATACGCACCCAATGAGAGGGCTTCAAAACACATAAACTCTAACAGCACTAAAAAGTTGACAGTTCCACAATAAAGGTAGGAGGCTTCAACACACTACTTTCGGTGAATGGTAGAACATCTAGAAAGAGACTCAATAAAGGTACAGAACTAACTTGTCCTTGTAGACATACACAGAACACGCCACCCAATAGCAGCAAAGTACACATTCTTTCCCAATGCACATGGAACTTTCTCCAAAATGGACCACTTTTTAGGCCACAAGGCAAGCCTCAACAAAATCGAAAACACTGATATAATACAAAGGATTTTCTCTGATAACAATACTATAAAGGCAGAAATCAATAACTAGAATAGCAAGGAAAAAGAGTCAAATACATGGAAACTGAACAACACATTGTTTAAAAGCCACTGGATAACAGAAGAGATAAAGGATGGAATAAAAAAAATTCATAGCATCAAATGAGAAAGAAAACACATCTTACCAAAACCTTTGGGACACAGCAAAAGCGGTGCTTAGAGATCAATTTACAGCAATAAAAAAAAAAAGAGGACCAAAATCAAAACAGTGAACCTACGACTCAAACAGAAAAAGAGCAAAAGAAGCCCACAGACATCAGAAGGGAAGTATAAAGATCAGAGTAGAAATAAATGAAATAGAGAACAGAAAAACAATAGAATCAACAAGAAGTTGGTTCTTTGAAAGGATCATCAAAACGGATAAACCATTGGCCAAACTGACAAAAGAAATGCAGAGGAAACAAATAACCTGAGTGTCATGGATTGAACTGTGTCTCCCGAAATGTGTGTCAACTTGGCTAGGCCATGATTCCCAGTATTGAGTGGTTCGCCACCATTTTGTGACCTGATGTGATTACCCTCTACGCTGTAAATCCTAACCTCTATGACGTTAATGAGGCAGGATTAGAGGCAGTTATGTTAATGACGCAATACTCAATCTACACAATTAGGTTGTATCTTGAATCAATCTCTTTTGAGATATAAAAGAGAAAATTGAGCAGAGAGATAGAGGACTTCATGCCACAAAAAAAGAAGCACTAGGAGTGGAGTGCATCCTTTGGACCTGGGGATTATGGTTTTGTTCTAGAACATAAATGAAGAATGCAAGTACAAACTGTCTTTGGACCACATCTAGCAGGTACTGGCTTGTGGAATACATCTCAAAGGAAGTGACTTTATTTTGTGTAGGAATTCTTAGTACTTAGCACGTATAAAGCACACATGCCACAAATATCGAGCAGAAAAATCTATCATTTTCAGCATTATAAGAACTCTAGAGAGAGTAAACAAGAATTGACTTACAAAGTTATTTAATGTTTCCAGAAAAGAATGATTGCCAATATAAAGTAACTCAGAATTTTAAAATTAAATATTTATTCAAATCTAACTGTGGCACAGTATCGAGCTGCGTTAAATAAACATCAACTGTATGGTATTTAGTTTCTTAGGAACAGAGCATTGCAACATCATAAAAGTTTCTTACAACACAAATTTTTGCAGTAAGGTTCAGCAATTAAGACCTGATTTCCACATGGAGTTGTGAGAGAGCAGGGTGAATTTATTTTTTTTAAGGCCGAGTACAAAAAAAATGGTGGAGGAATATAACTCTTTAACAATATATACACTCATAGAGGGAAAAAACCCAAAAAGAATATATTGATATTTAATTAAACAGAAAGCACTTAAGAGAACATATTTTAACATCCAGGCACAACTGGTTGGGTGCTAATTATAATTTTTGCTCTTATTTAAAGGTTTAAACCAATTCTTGAACTTGACTGATGTGTGTGAGTCTAAGAGAAGGCACCTCTTTCACTCCCCTCAACGATCTTTTTTACAGTAACGCTTTGTAACACTTTATGGGCACACAGACAATGCACTGTATCTACGTACACAAATAGTTATTTAACAAACAGCCAATTTTAGGAGAATCTAAATTAAAATATAAAACTATGATTTCTCTTTTTACATCTTATGATGGCCGTGGCTTTCTAAAAGGACATCAGGAGATAATCCTTCACACAAACTTTAACACTGAATACGAGACTTAAATTAAATGTGCATTGGTCACTATTATGGCAAGAGTTCTATGAATTAGTGCAATTCTTTAAATCCCCAATATTTAAGGAGAAAAGTATATACATACTAAGAAACCTCAACCACTACCCAACCAACCTTTTCATGGCTCAATAACCTATCCGCTTAAAAGTTCTGCAAAAGATCACAGAAATTATAAACAAAAGCTCAAAATGCTCAATAAATGGTTTACAAAACTCTCCCTTTTAAACAAAGAGATCAGAACGATCACAAGAGCAGTTTTTCAAGAATGTACTCTTTACTGCGATTTAAGAAGGGATGGTAAACAAAACAAAATCATCAAATCATCTAAAACAAAATCATCAAATTGCTGATTTCTGATTGGGTACTTCACTGCCAGTTGAGGTGGTTATCACTTTTCACTCTTCAGTGGCTATGTTTTTAAATGTCTTCCTGGACAATTACTGAAGGCAATTTATAAAGAAAAGCATTATTTTCCCCCCAGAAGAAGTGAGAAACTATTCCACATGAATAAGCCTCAGAATTGGGGATAAGAAGTCAAAAAACACAGTGTAAGAATATTAGGTGGACTTAACCTCTATTTCAACAAGATGTACATAATATTTACAATATGTAATTCCAAAGCTACAGTCTCACAGATTGGCTTTACTTACATTTCTGCAAATGCCTTTTTTTCCAAAATAGAAATATTACAGGTAAGTCTATTTACAAACCAGGTAGCTGCTTCAGAAACAGCATGATTCAAAGTGAAGTTCCAGTACAATGAAGGTGCACCTCCAACTTTCAGAGTCTGTCACCATCCCATTCCCTACAGTCATTGTTGAAGGGATACCAGTTTTAAACAGCCACTGTTCATGTATGTTCAGAATGTTTATTCATCATAATGCAATGATAACAAAAATTTGTCCACATCCATTCCAGCTGGAAATGAACTGGGTAGCTTCCTTTTCTGTCAAAAAAAGAAAAAGAGAAAGAAAAAATAAAACTAATATATTGAACTCAAACAATGCCAAAAGGTTTTCTTAAGTCATTTAGAACCTTATACAGGTTCTTCCATATACTATTAAATTGCCACAATTTTTAGTCCATTAGAATTTTAGCTCTGCAGAGAAGTAGAGACAGGTTTTATAAATCCGAGGTTAACTGAGTATACGTCAATGATACTTCGACATTTGTTGTTTTTCACCGGTTAATTCCATGCAACAGTGGTTTCCCAATCTTTCATGCCTTATGTTATTCTTGCAAAAAAAAAAAAGAAGCCCAACTTGGGTCCTACCATAAGAGAAACATAAAGGCTGCTTTTCCCAAATGTTATGGCTAGAACTGTGTCCCCCGCAAAATGTGTTATAAATCCTCACCCCAATACCTGTGGTTATAGTCCCATTTGAGAATGAGGTTTTCTTTGTTACGTTAATGAAGCAGTGTTACTGCAGGATGTATCTTACATCAACCTCTTTTGAAATATCAAAGACCAGACTAAGCAAGCATGCAAGCACAGAGAGGAAGATACATGCCACCTGACTGGTAAGGAACCTAGGAATACAAGCTGCAAAGAGACAAGGACTTTCCCCCACAGGTCCTTGCCCTGGAGCCAATGCCCGAAATTGGACTTCTAGGCCCCTGAACTGCGAGAAAATAAATTTCTGTCATTAAAACCATCCACTTGTGGTATTTTAGTGACAGCAGCACTAGATAACTAAGACACCAAGGAAGATATTTATAAATAAATGCCTTAACAATTGTTTTGATACAGCCGTGTTTCTCTCAGACAACTTCTGAGCACCACAATGTCTAAGAAACACTGCTATAGAAGGTGTTTTGTTAATCAAAGCAATCTTGATTACACGGTTCAGTTAGATAGCCGTGGCAAAAAATGCTGAGCTAATCTGGTTATTAATGGAAGGACAAAGGTGGGATTCCAAAATAAAAACTTTCAAACTTGCCTTAATTTTCTTCTTTTTCATTGGTACTGATGAATTTCCAAGATTTTTATTAGACATACGGGAGTTCCTCTCACGCTCATCTAACTCCTCAATCTTTCGCTTTTTTGTGGTGCTCCTTGAAGATCTAAATTGCTGTGTATTATCTTTTAGAGGAGTTGCTGAAGTAGTCCTAGAGATAGCTGCTCTGGAGAGAATCATTAATGTATGGGCAGCCATGCTCACACTGTTTTCACTCCCTGTTTCACTGGCAGGGCTGCAAGCAGGCAAGTCTGGGGTGACAGGAGGGACCATGATTCTCGGTGTGCTACTGTCTTCACTGAAACGCCTACTAGAAGGGACCTTGATACCATCTGTAGGTTCTTCTTTATGTTTTTCCCCTGCCCCTGAGCCAGGTGTCTGGGGAACAGGTAACTCACCATTATCAGCAAGCCTATTTACTGGGCTATGCCACTGCACATCTTGTGACATTTCTGTGGTATGTTTCATTAGTGGGTTAATCAAACAACTGGAAGATTTAGTCTGTTCTTGTTTTATATCCTTCACAACTGCTCCTACAGAAATTACATTTTTACTGTTTGAGGATGTGCCTTGCTTTTTGGTCAGTTCTTGCAATGACGCTACAGTTTTCTCATTCCGTAAACTCCCATTTTGTTGCCCATTAGCCAGTTTTGTAGTTTCTGAATTTTTCTGCTTTTCCATATCCTTGCACAATTCATTCTCCTTATTAGCTGTTGCTTTATGGAAAGATTCAAGTACAATTTCTGTTGGCAAAACTTTCTTTTCTGGCTGAGTTTCTCTTATGGTGGTATGCCGGCTAATGGCAGCATCTGATTTGGATAAAATCTTAGGCACAGGGGGTCTCTCTCTCTCTTTTTTGATTGCATTATTAGAAGGGGATTTTAAGGGGGAGGACATAATGGGAGAGTCCAGATTAGGAAAAGAAGTTTCGTTCCTTTCTTTGTTTTGGGATACCACCTTATGGTTTGGTCCCTGTGTATTTGACGCAGGAGAAGCAGTGTTATCGAAACACAGCACCCGTCTGTGACTTTCAAATGGTTTGCTTGTCGGACATGTGCTCTCTCCTGAGAAGGGAACTGTGATTTCTTCCAATTTTCTTCCAAGATCTGCACCTATATTCTTGTCAGAAATTTCAATTCTACCAAAAACAAAACAAAAAACAATTACTTCTGAATCTAAGCATTCAAATAATCTGATTAGAAATTACTTTTATGCTCACCTTTGTGCCTGAAATCCAACTGACTGATTTGAAGAATCCGCCAAATTATTTACCTGTTTTCCTGAAATTATAAATGAATTAATTAGAAAAGAAAAATATTCTTGAGAAATAGAATATACTCCTCTGAAAGAGGTTGGAATAGACCACAAGTATCACACATCGTGAGAAAAAAACTTAAATGATAGCTAATGTACAAATGAAACATTTTATTTAACATACTGGCTTTTAAAAACCAGCTTTGTAGGAAGTAAAACTAACACTTTTTGCAAATGATATAATCCTATTAATAGAAAACGCCAAAGAATCCATAAAAAAGCTATTAGAACTGTAAGTGAATTCAGCAAAGTGGTAGAGTACCAAGTTAATACATAAAAATTAGCTGGGTTTCTGTGCCTCAGCAATTGGTAACTGGAAAAGGAAATTAAGTAAACATTACCATTTACAATAGCATCTAAAAGAATAAAGTATCTAGGAGTAAATTTAACCAGAAAGGCAAAAGGCTTGTACATAGAAAACTATGTAACATTACCAAAAGAAATTAAAGAAGATCTAAATAAGTGTTAAGGACATTCCATGTCTGTGGATTAAAAGGCTTAGAATGTCTGTGGATTAAAAGGCTTAGAATACATTAAGATGTCAATACTACTCAAAGCAATCTATAAATTCAATGCAACCCTCATGAAAATTCCAATAGCCTTCTTTACAGAA
Source organism: Loxodonta africana (assembly GCF_030014295.1). Lineage (NCBI taxonomy): Eukaryota > Metazoa > Chordata > Mammalia > Proboscidea > Elephantidae > Loxodonta > Loxodonta africana. The sequence continues at coordinate 128,707,989 of NC_087348.1, forward strand.
ATAGAAAAGCCAATTCTCAAATCTATACGGAAGAGCAAGGGACCTAGTATAGCTAAAGCAATCTTGAAGAAGAATAAAGTATGCAGACTAACACTTCCTGATTTCAAAACATACTAAAAAGTCATAGTAAGTAAAATAGCCTGATACTGGTATAACAACTGATACATAAACCAAAGACAGAATTGAGAGTCCAGAAATAAACCCACGCATCAATGGTCAACTGATTTGCAACAAGGGTGCTAAGTCCACCCAATGGGGAAGAAAGAAGTCTCTTCGTTAAATTGTGCTGAGAAACTTGACTTCCATACGCAGAATAAATCAGTACCCAGATCTCACAGTGCCTTAGTTGTCTACTGCTGCTACAGCACAAATATCACAGGTGGACAACTTTAACAAAGAAAAATTATTCTCTCATAGTCTAGGAGGCTAGGCATCCAAATTTGGGGCGCCAGAACCAGGGGAAGGCTTTTTCTCCCTGTTGGCTCTGGGGGAAGGTCCTTCTCATCAATCTTTCCCTGGTCTAGGAGCTTCGCAGCACAGGCACGCCAGGTACAAAGGACACACTATGCTCCTGGTGCTGCCTTCTTGGTGCTATGAGGTCCCCAGGTCTCTCGGCTTCGTTCTCTCTTTTGTATCTCAGAAGAGACTGATTTAATACACAACCTAATCTCGTAGATTGAGTCCTGGCAATTAACATAACTGCCTCTAATATGCCTAATTAACATCACTGAAGTAGGATTTAGAGCACATAGGAAAACCACATCAGATGACAAAATGGCAGACAATCACACAATACTGGGAATCATGGCCTAACCTAGCTGACATACTTTTTTGGGAGACACAATTCAATCTACAGCACACACCATACACAAAAACCAATTCAAAACGATCAACGACCTAAATGTGAAAACTAAAACTATAAAATTCTTAGAAGAAAACGTAGGGGTATGGTTGTGGGGCCTAGTTTTTAACAATGGATTATCAGCTATGGCAATAAAAGCACAAGAAGCAAAAGACAAACCAGATAAATGGGATCTCAAAAATTAAATACTTTTGTTCATCAATGGAATATATCAAAAAAGTAAAAAGACAACCTAGGAGGCTGAGCAAAGATGACAGAATAGACAGACGCTACCATTGAGCCCTCTTTACAACAAAGACCGAAAAAAACAAGGGAAATGAGTGTATTTCTGATAAGCCGGGAGCCCAGAGCATCGAAGGCAAGCTTAGACAACGAACTGAGGGGCAGGGGGAGGAAGAAACCGTTCAGAAGCGCAGAGGAGTTATCGGACCTGAATCATGGGGAGCCCTAAGGCACCATTCCCGGAGCAGAGGCGGCGGCAGTTCGGCCACAGTTCCTCAGGGAGAAGCAGCCAGCCACATAGCCCAATCACACGTCCGGAACCTGAGGAGAACTTCACTCTCTGCAAAAGCTAACTACTTGCCTTTATTTTACCACGCCCCCCGCTCTCCCAACTCCCAAGCCAGCTTCAGCGGCTGAACCCCCCGGGCCTGAGATAGACCCTGGTGAGCACCTGGAGCCGTCCTCCCAGCCTTGGGGAAGGAAAAATTTGCAACTGGGGGGAAAAGATAATTTGCTAGCTCCATTAACCAGGGGAGCTCAGGACAGAAACGGCTCCTGTCCAGGCATAAACCATCTGTGGACCTTGAGCACCTTTCCCTCCTGCAAAGGCCTGTGTGGGCCTATTTTGGGAGAATAGGCCCTTGTTGGCAAACTCCAACCATTTCAGCTGTGCGGTGGAGAGACGGCTGTTTGACGTTTGACATTGCTTTGCCTATTAAACAAGGTCCTCGCCTACCCACAACAGGGACCTAAGGACTGGTGGCTCCACATGGGTTGCCCAGCCACCTGCGACAGGGGTCCAGGGACAACTGGTACCTCCCAATCCTTAAGACAAAAACTTTGGGTGCCCACGGTCCCTCTGCAGAGCCCATCCACCAGCACGCTCTAGGAAACAGAGACGTGTTTTCCTCAGAGACACATGGGGGTCAGTTCTCAACCCCCTGCCTTCTTCAGAGCGTGAACCCCTGCTGCAATCAGATACCGGTATATACGCCAATCACCCCTGCCCCTCTAAGACTGTAGGACAGAGCCTGTACCACACACTTCATATCAGCTACCTGGAAACCTGAGCTGAATTCATACAAGAAAACTGAATGGACTCCTAGACTGATATACCTGATAACACCTCTAGCCAGCTGGGGACAGGACACCAGAGCTCCAAAAGTGGAATAATCAAGCTAGCTCACTCAAGCAACCCATAGGGGTATACCGAAACGAAGCAAAGCAAGCAGCCACGACACAGTAAGCAAGCATAAACTAATACAATAACTTATTGATGGCTCGGAGACAACAGTCAATATCAAGTCATATAAAGAAACAGACCATGATCACCTCAACAGGCTCTCAAAACAAAGAATACAGGGATCTTCTAGATGAAATTACATTCCTGGAATTACCAGATGCAGAATACAAAAGTTTAATATACAGAAACCTTCAAGACATCAGGAAGAAAATGAGGCAATATGCAGAACAAGCCAAGGAACACACAGATAAAGCAACTGAAGAAATCAGAAAGATTATTCAGGAACATAATGAAAAGTTTAATTAGCCGGAAAAATCCATAGACAGCAATCAGAAATTCAGAAGATTAACAATTACAGAATTAGATAACTCAACAGAAAGCCAACGGAGCAGAACTGAGCAAGTAGAAGCTAGAATGTCTGAATTCAAACATAAACCACTTGGCACTAATATATGCAAAGAAAAATCAGATAAAAGAATTTTTTTTTTTCCACATAAGGTAGATCTTAAAACAAAGTCACCAAGACACTTTATAATCAAGCTTGACAAAACCAAAGATAAAGAGAGAGTTATAAGAGCACTGAGGGATAAAAGAAAAGTAACCTACAAGGGACAGCCAATAAGTTCGGACTACTCCACAGAAACCATGCAGGCAAGAAGGCAATGGGATGACATATTTAAAAAATTGAAGGAAAAAAGTTGCCTGCCAAGAATCACATATCCATCAAAACTGTCTCTTTAATATGATGGTGAAATTAAGATATTTCCAGATAAACATGAGTTTAGGGAATTTGTAAAAACCACACCAAAACTACAAGAAATACTAAAGGAAGTTCTTTGGTTAGAAAATCAATAATATCAGGTATTGACCCAAGACTAGAACACTGGGCAGAGCAACAAGAAGTCAATGCAGACAGGGAAAACAAAAAAACACCAAAATAAGACTAAAAAAAAAAAAGCCCCTAACAGGGTTTAAGGGCAGTGTTGTTACATAAAAGAAGACAACATTAAAATGATAAAGAGGGACTAAGAAATGTAATCATACACCTTCGATATGGAGAGAAAGATACAGCAACAAAAAGAAATAAAAGTTAGGTATAAATTTAGAAAAACAGGGATAAATAATAAGGTAACCAAAAAGGACACAAACTATCCTACTCATCAACATAAAACAAAAAGGGGAAAATACAGACTCAGCAGAAACAAAATCAACAACAAATATGAGGAAAGGGCAACATACAAAGAAAATCTACTCAGCACATATAATCAAGTGGGAAAACGCAGCTGTCAACAAACAAAAAAAGACATCAAAATGACAGCACTGAATTCATAACTATCCATAATTACCCTGAACGTAAATGGACTAAATGCACCAATAAAGAGACAGAGGATGGCAGAATGGATTAAAAAACAAGATCTGTCTATATGCTGCCTACAAGAGATACACCTTAGACTTAGAGACACAAACTACAACTCAAAGGATGCAAAAAAATATATAAAGCAAACAACAATCAAAAAAGAGCAGGAGTGGCAATATTAATTTCTAACAAAACAGACTTTAAAGTTAAATCCATCAGAAAGGATAAGGAAGGACACTATACAATGCTTAAACGGACAATATGCCAAGAAGGTATAACCATATTAAATATTTATGCACCCAATGACAGGGCTGCAAACTCTGTCAGCATTCAAAAGGGAGATAGACAGCTCCACAATAATAGTAGGAGACTTCAACACACCACTTTCAGTGAAAGACAGGACACCCAGAAAGAAGCTCAGTAAAGACAGGGAAGATCTAAATGCCACAATAAACCAACTTGACCTCGTCGACATATACAGAACACAGCTATACTTTCTTTTCTAGTGCACATGGAACATTCTCTAGAATAGACCACATATTAGGTCATAAAGCAAGCCTCAGCAGAATCCAAAACACTGAAATATTACAAAGCATCTTCTATGACCATAAGGCCATAAAGGTGGAAATCAGTAACAGGAAAATCAGGGAAAAGAAATCAAACACTTGGAAACTGAACAATACCCTGCTTAAAAAAGACTGGATTATAGAAGACATTACGGATGGCATAAAGAAATTCAGAGAATCCAATGAGAATGAAAACACTTCCTATCAGAACCTTTGGGACACAGCAAAAGCAGTGTTCGGAAGCCAATTTATATCAATAAATGCACGCATCCAAAAAGAAGAGCCAACATCAAAGAACTATCCCTACAACTTGAACAAAGAGAGAGCAACAAAAGAAACCCACAGACACGAGGAGACAATAAATAAGAAAAATTAGAGCTGAACTAAATGAAATAGAAAACAGAAAAACAATAGAATTAACAAGACCAAAAGCTTTTTGAAAAACTCAACAAAATTGATAAACCACTGCCAAACTGACAAAAGAAAAACAGGAGAGGAACCAAATAACCTGAATAAGAAAGGAAATGGGTGATATTACAACACACCCAACTGAAATTAAAAGAATCACATCAGATTACTATGAAAAACTATACCCCCCAAAATTTTAAAACCTAGAGGAAATGGATGAATTCCTAGAAACACACTACCTACCTAAACTAACACAAACAGAGGTAGAACAACTAAATAGACCCTTAACAAAAGAAGAGATTGAAAAGGTAATCAAAAAACTCTGGAACAAAAAAAAAGCCCTGCTCCTGAAGGCTTCACTGCAGAGTTCTGCCAAACTTTGAGAGAAGAGTTAACACCACTACTACTGAAGGTATTTCAGAGCATAGAAAAGAACAGAATACTACCAAACTCATTCTATGCAGCCACCATGCCCCTGAGACCAAAACCAGGTAAAGACACCACAAGAAAAGAAAATTACAGACTTATCCCTCATGAATATAGATGCAAAAATTCTCAACAAAATTTTAGCCAGTAGAATTCAACACCATATCAAAAAAATAACCCACCATGGCCAACTGGGATTCATACCAGGTATGCAGGGATGGTTCAACATTAGAAAAACAATGAATGGAATCCACCACATAAATAAAACAAAAGACAAGAATCACATGATTTTATCAATTGACGCAGAAAAGGCATTTGACAAAGTTCAACACTCATTCATGATAAAAACTCTCAGCAAAATAGGAAAAGAAGGAAAATTTCTCAACATAATGAAGGGCATTTATACAAATCCAACAGCCAATACCACTCTAAATGGAGTGTGTCTGAAAACATTCCCATTGAGATCGGAAACCAGACAAGGATGCCCTTTATCACCACTCTTACTCAACATTGTGCTGGAAGTCCTAGCCAGAGCAATTAGGCTAGATAAAGAAATAAAGGGCATCCAGATTGGAAAGGAAGAAGGAAAGGTATCTTTATTTGCAGATGAGATGATCTTATACACAGAAAACCCTAGGAATCCTCCAGAAAACTACTGAAACTAAAAGAAGAGTTCAGCAGAGTATTGCGATACAAGACAAACATACAAAAATCAGTTGGATTCCTCTTCACCAACGAAAAGAACATCAAAGAGGAAATCACCAAATCAATGCCATTTATAGTAGCCTCCAAGAACATAAAATACTTAGGAATAAATCTTACCAAAGATGTAAAAGACTTATACAAAGAAAACTACAGTACACCTCTGCAAGAAATCAAATGAGACTTACATAAGTGGAAGAACATACCTTGTTCATGGATAGGAAAACTTAACATTATAAAAATGTCTATCCTACCAAAAGCCATCTATACATTTCATGCAATTCTGATCCAAATCTCAATGACATTCTTTAATGAGTTGGAGAAACAAATCACCAATTTCAAACAAACAAACAAAAAAGACAACGTACAGATTCGGAGAAATTTTTCAGTAAACATGTATCTGGTAAGTGTCTCATATCGAAAATATCCTTAAAGAAACTCTACAACTTAACAACAAAAAGAGAAACAACCCAATCAGAAATTGGGCAAAGATGTAGAACAGACATTTCATCAAAGAGGATATTCAAGGGGCCAACAAACACATAAAAGATGCTCAGTGTCGCTACCATTAAAAAAAAATGCAAATCAAAACTACAATGAGATACCACTTCTCCCATATGAGAATGGCAGTGATCAAAAAACCTGAAAAGTACAAGTGTTGGCACGGTTGTAGAGGAACTGGAACTCTCAACCATTGCTTGTGAGAATATAAAATGATACGGCCATTGTAGAAAACAGTTTGGCAGTTCCTCAAAAAGTTGAACATTCAACTATCATATGCCCCAGCAATCCCAATTCTAGGTATGTACCCAGAAAAAGTGAAGGTGGGAATGTGAACAGAAACCTGTACACCAATGTTCATTGTAGCACTTTTCACAAGAGCCAAAAGGTGAAAACAACCTAAACGTTCATCAACGGATGAATGGATAAACAAAATGTGGTACCTACACACAATGGAATACCACACAGCCATAAAGAGAAATGAAGTCCTGATGCATTTCACAACATGGATGAGCCTTGAAAACATCATGCTGAGTGAAATAAGTCAATCACAAAAGGACAAATACTGTAGAAAACATAAAAAACAAAAATTATTAGCGGTTACCAGAGGGTGCAGGAGCCTTCTGGCGCCATGATAAAGAGCTACGGCTGCTAACTGAAAGGTCTGCAGTTGAAATCCACCAGCTGCTCCCAGGAAACCCCCCGGGGCAGTTCTATGCTGCCCTATAGGGTTGCTATGAGTCAGAGTCAACTTGATGGCAACGGGTTACCAGAGTTTCTGCTTAGGGGGCATTAAGTTTACGTTAACAGTAGTAGAATGATTTGAAAAAGGATAGCGAGAATGGTTGCGCAACTTGAAATATGTAATCAATATTACTGAATTGTACATGTAGAAATTGTTGGAATGCTATATGTTTTGTTATGCATATTTTCACCACAATAAAAAAAGAAGGAAAAAAAAAGCAGTTTTTTAATAGGGACAAGACTATCACCCATTTACTTCACTGGAAGGAAAAAGAAAACCTAAAACCAAACTTATTGTCATCAAGTTGATTCTGACTCATAGCGACCATATAGGACAGAGTAGAACTACTTCCCTATAGGGTTTCCAAGACTGTAACCTTTACAGGAGCAGACCGCCAAATCTTTCTCTCCCAAGGAGCATCTGGTGGACTTGAACTGCTGACCTTTCAGGTAGCAGCTAAGCACTTAACCACCCTGCCACCAGGGCTCTTCTTTACTGAAAAACCAAATCTAAATAAGGAAGCAAATTACTTCTTCAACCTCAGGCAAGTTACTATGAATCTAGTCCTTGAATTCTATGAAAAACTATGCTCAATACAATTAAAGGGACTACTTAGATGCAGGTTACTTAATCTGTTACTTAAAGAATGCAGGGGGACAAGATGGCTGACTAGGTAGACTCTACCTCGGATCCCTCTTGCAACAAAGACTCGGAAAAAAAGTGAATCGATCACATACATGACAATCTACGAACCCTGACCATCAAACACAGATCTAAAGAGTTGACCTGAGTGACAGGAGAGTGAAAAGTTGCGCCCTGAACCAGCGACCGCTTCTGGAACTGGCGTCCGGCTCCACAATCTTGAGCCCTCACGGTTGCCTGGTGCCCAGTGGCAGCGCTGATCGCGGCTTGCTGAGGTGGGGCAGGCACAGGACACAGCCCTAACCACTAACCCCCTGGGGTAACCTCGGTAGAGATCAGCCAGCGCAAGAAGGCTGCACACTGACGCGGCTAAGGAGAGAACGAGCAACCACGGGGAAGGAGCGCCAGTTTTCAGAGCCTGGAGCCAGCGTCCCAGTCAGAAAACCTTGGCGCCGGGCTTTGAACTGGGCGAAGGGGAGCTGAGCACGGCATCCTGAGAGGGCACAGACACAGGACATAGCCCCACCCCCCTGAAATGACCTCCGGGGAAGCCCAGCCAGCTCGTGCAGGCAGCCCAGCAAAGCGGCTGACAGGAGGAGAAGCCACTGGGAGGCAGCAGCTGGTTTTTGAGGCTGGAGTGCGGCATCCCAGCTGGGGAACCTTGGCACTGGCTTTTGCACTGGAAGCACAGGAGCTGACCAGGGCTTCTGAGACAGCACAAGCACGGGCACCAAACGCAGGCCTGACCCTGGGGGACAATCTGGACCTAGACAGGGCACACAGGCTACAGGCCCCTTGGGAATCTCAGATAAAACAATCATTACCAAGCAAGGTAAGTAACTTTGTCTATATTGCTGGTCGCCACTTTGTCCTATCTATCTGACCCCTCCCCTCCCTGCCCCAAGCGGCTTCATTAACATTGGAATTTCCTGGGCCAGGGAGTAAAGTGTTGGGATGGGGGGGGTCTTTTTCTAACCCATTCTCCTGGCCTGGGAGAAGCAGCTACTAAAAATCCAGGGACCAAAAACCCCTCCCTGACTTCCCTAAACTGGAATAACAATACAGAACCAGCTCCAGGGAAGCATATGAGATCCACAGTCTTTGGCTTTCATCCCTACAGGGAACAAGGTGGCTATCATAATGCGAAGGGAATTCTGATAGAGATCTGACTGTAATTGTTTTACAAAGCACTGGAATGACAAGTTTTCCAACTCTCATATCTCTACCTATTAAACAGAGGCCTCACTGATCCACAATGGGGACCCAAACCACCTAGCCACCTGCCAAAGGGGTCTGAGAATACTGACACCTACCAATCTTTAGAGGTACATGCATTGGGTGCCTAAGGTACAGCTGCAGAGCCCACCCTCCAAAGTGCTTTAGGAATAGAAACACACCTGCCTCACCGCCACATGGAGGAAGGCTGTCAGCATCCTGTACCCCCTGGAATGTGACCCCCTGCTGCTAATAGAATCTGGTGTACGCAACTATCACCACTACTCCTCTAAGTTAATAGGTGACAGTCTATACAACACACTTGGTGACCCAAAATCAGAACACCTAAGCTGATTCTATTCAAGAATAGTGAATGGACTCTTAGGCTTATATATCTGGTAACAGCCCAAACAAGCTGGTAACAGGACATAAGTGATTCAAAGGCTACAACAATCAAGACAGCACAATCTAGTAGTCCATCTGCATATACTGAAAGTAAACAAAACAAGATAAGACTCAGCAAATATAAAATAAATCATTACAATGTCTTATAGATGGCTCAGAGACAGCAGTCGATATCAAACCACATAAAGAAGCAGACCATGATTGCTTCTACAACTCCCCAAATTAAAGAATCAAAATCTTTCCCAAATGAAGATATGATCCTGGAATTGCCAGATGCAGAATATAAAAAACTAATATACAGAATACTTCAACACATCAGGGACGACGTCAGAAATGAAATAAGGCAATCTACAGAAAAAGCCAAGGAACACACTGATAAAGCAGTTGAAGACATCAAAAAGATTATTCAAGTACATAGTGGAAAAATTAATAAGCTGCAAGAATCCATAGAGAGACAGCACTCAGAAACCCAAAAGATTCACAGTAAAATTACAGAATTCGACAACTCAGTAGGAAGTCAGCAGAGAAAATCAAGCAATTAGAACGCAGAGTGGGGGAGATGGAGGATAAGGCAATTGACACCAATATAGTTGAAGAATTATCAGATAAAAGGATTTAAAAAAAGGAAGAAACCCTAAGAATCATGTCAGACTCATGATAATCAAGAAGAATAACTTGCGTGTGATTGGAATGCCAGAACAGGGAGGGATGAGAGACAATACAGAGAGAACAGCTGAAGATCTGTTGGGAGAAAACTTCCCTGGCATCATGAAAGACGAAAGGATATCTATCCAAGATGCTCATCGAACCCCATTTAAGACTGATCCAAAGAGAAAATCACCAAGGCAACTATCATTAAACATGCCAAAACCAAAGATAAAAAGAAAATTTTAAAAGCAGCCAGGAATAAAAGAAAAGTCTCCCACAAAGGAGAATCAATAAGAACAAGTTCAGACTACTCAGCAGAAACCATGCAGTTAAGAAGGCAATGGGATGATTATATATAGAGCACTGAAAGAGAAAAACTGCCAGCCAAGGATCATATATCCAGCAAAACTCTCTCTCAAATATGAAGGTGAAATTAATTTACAGATAAACACGAGCTAAGAGAATTTGCCAAAACCACACCAAAGCTACAAGAATTATTAAAGGAAATTGTTTGGTCAGAAAATCAATAATATCAGGTACCAACACAACCTCACAGAATATCCTGACATCAACTCAAATAGGGAAATCACAAAAACAAATTATGATTAATTTTAGAAAGAAAAAACTGCTCAAAACAGGGAATCACTGAAGTCATTATTTAAAAAATCACAATAATCAAAAAGAGGGACTAAACAGGAGGAATAGATCTTTCATATGGAGATGAAAGCAGGGCAATATAGGATGATACAAGTTAGGTTTTTACTTAGAAAAATAGGGGTAAATGTTAAGGTAACCACAAAGACTCTAACAATTCCATAATTCAAAATAAAAACCAAGAAAAATGTAACGACTCAGCAAACATAAATTCAACTACTATGAAAATGAGGAACACACAATTTACGAAGAAAAACGTCTCAGCACAAAAAAGTAAGTGGAAAAATGAAATTGTCAACAACACACACAAAAAGGCATCAAAATGATAGCATTAAACTCATACTTATCTATAATTACACTGAATGTAAATGGACTAAATGCACCAATAAGGAGACAGAGAGTCTCAGACTGGATAAAGAAACACGATCCATCTATATGCTGCCTACAAGAGACACACCTTAGACTTAGAGACACAAACAAACTAAAACTCAAAGGATGGAAAAAATATATCTAACAAACAACAATCAAAAAAGAGCAGAAGTGGCAATATTAATTTCTGACAAAATAGACTTTAAAGTTAAATCCACCACAAAGGATAAAGAAGGACACTACATAATGATTAAAGGGACAATTGACCCAGAAGATATAACCATATTAAATATTTATGCACCCAATGACAGCACTGCAAGATATATAAAACAAACTTTAACAGAACTGAAAAGAGAGATAGGCACCTCCAGAATTATAGTAGGAAACTTCAACACACCACTTTCGGAGAAGGATAGGACTTCCAGTAAGAGGCTCAATAGAGACATGGAAGACCTAATGGCTACAATCAACCAACTTAACCTCATAGACTTATACAGAACACTCCACCCAACAGCAGTAAAGTATACTTTTTTTTCTAGCGCACATGGAACATTCTCTAGAATAGACCACATATTAGGTCATAAAACAAACCTCTGCAGAATCCAAAACATCAAAATATTACAAAGTATCTTCTCAGACCACAAGGCCGAAAAAGTAGAAATCAATAAGAGAAAAATCACGGAAAAGAAATCAAATACTTGGAAACTGAACAATACCCTGCTCAAAAAAGGCTGGGTTATACGAGACATTAAGGAGGGAATAAAGAAATTCATAGAATGCAACGAGAATGAAAACACTTCCTATCAAAACCTCTGGGACACAGCAAAAGCAGTGCTCAGAGGCCAATTTATATCGATAAATGCACACATGCATACAAAAGAAACAGCCAAAATCAGAGAACTGTCCCTACAACTTGAACAAATGGAGAGTGAGCAACAAAAGAATCCATCAGGCACGAGAAGGAAACAAATAACAAAAATTAGAGCTGAACTAAATGAATTAGAGAACAGAAAAACAATTGAAAGAACTAACAAAGCCAAAAGCTGGTTCTTTGAAAAAATTAACAAAATGGATAAACTATTGGCCAGACTGACTAAAGAAATACAGGGAAGGAAGCAAATAACCTGGATAAGAAATGAGATGGGCCATATCACAATAGACCCAAAGGAAATTAAAAGAATCATATCAGATTATTACGAAAAATTGTACTCGAACAAATTTGAAAACCTGGAAGAAATGGGCAAATTCCTGGAAAAACACTACCTACCTAAACTAACACAATCAGAAGTAGAACAACTAAATAGACCCATAACAAAAAAAGAGATTGAAAAGGTAATCAAAAAACTCCCAACAAAAAAAAAAAACCCTGGCCCGGATGGCTTCACTGCAGAGTTCTATCAAACTTTCAGAGAAGAGTTAACACCACTACTACTAAAGGTATTTCAAAGCGTAGAAAATGATGGAATATTGCGTAACTCATTCTATGAAGCCAGCATATTCCTCATACCAAAACCAGGTAAAGGCATCACAAAAAAAGAAAATTACAGACCTATATCCCTCATGAACATAGATGCAAAAATCCTCAACAAAACTCTAGTGAATAGAATTCAACAGCATATCAAAAAAATAATCCACCATGCCCAATGGGATTTATACCAGGTAGGCAAGGCTGGTTTAATATTAGAAAAACCATTAATGTAATCCACCATCTAAATAAAACAAAAGACAAAAATCACATGATCTTATCAATTGATGCAGAAAAGGCATTTGACAAAGTCCAACACCCATTCATGATAAAAACTCTCAGCAAAATAGGAACTGAAGGAAAATCCCTCAACATAATAAAGGGCATCTATACAATACAAAGCCAACAGCCAATATCACTCTAAATGGAGAGAGCTTAAAAGCATTTCCCTTGAGAACGAGAACCAGACAAGGATGCCCTTTACCACTGCTCTTGTTCAACATTGTGCTAGAGGTCCTAGCCAGAGCAATTAGGCTAGACAAAGAAATAAAGGGCATCCGGATTGGCAAGGAGGAAGTCAAATTATCTCTGTTTGCAGATGACATGATCTTATACACAGAAAACCCCAAGGAATCCTCCAGAAAACTACTGAAACTAATAGAACAGTTCGACAGAGTCTCAGGTTACAAGATAAACATACAAAAATCATTTGGATTCCTTTACATCAACAAAAAGAACATCAAAGAAGAAATCACCAAATCAATACCATTCACAGTAGCCCCCAAGAACATAAAATACTTACGAATAAATCTTACCAAAGGTGTAAAAGACACATACAATGAAAACTACAAAGTACTAGTGCAAGAAACTGAAAGGGACCTACATAAGTGGAAAAACATACCTTGCTCATGGATAGGAAGACTTAACATAGTAAAAATGTCTATTCTACCAAAAGCCATCTATACATACAATGCACTTCCGATCCAAATTCCAATGACATTTTTTAATGTGATGGAGAAACAAATCACCAACTTCATATGGAAGGGAAAGAAGCCTCGGATAAGTAAAGCGGTACTGAAAAAGAAGAAGAAAGTGGGAGACCTCACTCTACCTGATTTTAGAACCTATTATACAGCCACAGTAGTCAAAACAGCCTGGTACTGATACAACAACAGACACACAGACCAGTGGAACAGAATTGAGAACCCAGATATAAACCCACCCACATATGAGCAGCTGATATTTGACAAAGGCCCAGTGTCAGTTAGTTGGGGAAAGGATAGTCTTTTTAACAAATGGTGCTGGCATAACTGGATATTCATTTGCAAAAAAATGAAACAGGACCCATACCTCACACCGTGCACAAAAACTAACTCCAAAGACCTAAACATAAAGACTAAAACGATAAAGATCATGGAAGAAAAAATAGGGACAACCTTAGGAGTCCTAATTCAAGGCATAAACAGAATACAAAATATTACCAAAAATGATGAAGAGAAACCAGGTAACTGGGAGCTCCTAAAAATCAAACACCTATGCTCATCTAAAGACTTCACCAAAAGACTAAAAAGACCACCTACAGACTGGGAAAAAATTTTCAGTTATGACATCTCCGACCAGCGCCAGATCTCTAAAATCTATATGATTCTGTTAAAACTCAACCACAAAAAGACAAACAACCCCTTCAAGAAGTGGGCAAAGGATATGAACACACACTTCACTAAAGAAGATATTCAGGCAGCTAACAGATACATGAGAAAATGCTCTCGATCATTAGCCGTTAAAGAAATGCAAATTAAAACTACTATGAGATTCCATCTCACTCCAACAAGGCTGGCATTAATCAAAAAACACAAAATAATAAATGTTGGAGAGGCTGCGGAGAGATTGGAACTCTTATACACTGCTGGTGGGAATGTAAAATGATACAACCACTTTGGAAATCTATCTGGCGTTTTCTTAAAAAGTTAGAAATAGAACTACCATACAACCCAGAAATTCCTCTCCTCAGAATATATCCTAGAGAAATAAGAGCCTTTACACGAACAGATATTTGCACACCCATGTTTACTGGAGCACTGTTTATAATAGCAAAAAGCTGGAAGCAACCAAGGTGTCCATCAACGGGATGAATGGATAAATAAATTATGGTATATTCACACATGGAATACTACGCATTGATAAAGAAGAGTGAGGGTTCTGTGAAACAGTTCGTAACATGGAGGAACCTGGAAGGCATTATGCTGAGTGAAATTAGTCAGAGGCAAAAGGACAAATATTGTATAAGACCACTATTATAAGATTTTTAGAAATAGTTTAAACTGAGAAGAACACATTCTTTTGTGGTTAGGAGAGGGGGGAGGGAGGGAGGGTGGGAGAGGGTTATTTACTGATTAGTTAGTAGATAAGAACTACTTTAGGTGAAGGGAAGGACAATACTCAATACAGGGAAGGTCAGCTCAACTGGACTGGACCAAAAGCAAAGAAGTTTCCAGGATAAACTGAATGCTTTGAAGGTCAGTGGAGCAAGGACGGGGGTTTGGGATTATGGCTTCAGGGGACATCTAAGTTAATTGGCAAAACAAATTCTATTAAGAAAACATTCTGCACCCCACTTTGAAGTGGGGTGTCTGGGGTCTTATATGCTAACAAGTGGCCATCTAAGATGCATCAATTGGTCTCAACCCAACTTGATCAAAGGAGAATGAAAAACACCAAGGTCACAAGATAATTATGAACCCAAGAGACAGAAAGGGCCACATGAACCAGACTTACATCATTCTGAGACCAGAGGAACTAGATGGTGCCCGGCCACAAGCAATGACTGCCCTGACAGGGAGCACAATAGAGAACCCCTGAGGGAGCGGGAGAACAGTAGGATGTAGACCCCAAATTCTCAAAAAAAGACCAGACTTAAGGGTCTGACTGAGACTAGAAGAATCCCGGTGGTCATGGTCCCCAAACCTTCTGTTGCCCCAGGATAGGAACCATTCCTGAAGACAACTCATCAGACATGGAATGGACTGGACAATGGGTTGGAGAGAGATGCTGATGAGGAGTGAGCTATTTCTATCAGTTGGACACTTGAGACTGTGTTGGCATTTCCTGTCTGGAGGGGAGATGGGAGGGTAGAGAGGGTTAGAAACTGGCAAAACATCACCAAAGGAGAGACAGGAAGGAGGGAGAGGGCTGACTCATTAGTGGGGGAGTAAATGGGAGTATGTAGTAAGGTGTATATAAGTTTATATGTGAGAGACTGATTTGATTTGTAAACTTTCACTTAAAACACAATAAAAATTATTTTTTTTTAAAAAAAGAACGCAATATATTACACCTATTTGAAAAACTTGCCCTTTTAACGATCATGTTGCAAGCTTATGTCATTCAGAGAACATGCTCTTGAGTATCAGTAATAGCATATACTAATTTCTATGGATGTCAGGGTTTATGTGGGAACACATCAAGAAATGAAACTAAAAATGAAAGGAAAGATGACACTGCATGTTATGATAAAGACCTACACTTTATCTTGTAGGTCACTGAATCCTCAAGTTTCAAGTAAGGAAAATGCATAAATAGATTTGTGTTTTAGGAAGATTACTCTGGTGATAGTGTGGAAGAAGGACTGGAGAGGACAGAAAACTGGAAGCAGAAATTCTAATTAGATGGCTATAAACATCCCAGGTAATAGAAGATGAGGGTTTTAGAGGCAACTACGTAAGACTGAGAATTTACAGGATCTGACGACATTAGTGGGCATTCACAGGGGTATGAAGGTTAAAAGAAGAGTCACTGTTGACAGCCGATTAAGCAGGGGAGGGGAAGGAATATCTGGGGAGGTATCTGAGGAAGAAAAGTAAGATATGTAGAGTTTGAAGGTCTTGAGTTACATAAAGTTAGCAAGGACAGCATCCCTGATGGCACACTGGTTAAAAGCTCAGCTGCTAACCAAACGGTTGGCAGTTCGAATCCACCAGTAGCTGCTTGGAAACCCTATGAGGCAGTTCTACTTTGTCCTATGGAGTCACTATGAGTCAAAATCGACTCAAAGGCAACGGTAGCGAGGGAGAAGCAAAACAGTTTTCCAAAACCACCTACAGTATCAACTCATAGAAAAGTAAAGTAAGAAAGGAAAAAGATCAATGCATACAGCAATGTTAGGAGGTCATCTGTGACCTCTGTGTAAATAGTTTTAGTGAAAACATGAGGACAACCAATAACGTGGCTAAAGGAGGAAAGGGAAGTAAAAGGGGTCAAGGGTAAAGGGCTGGCAGGTGGCACAAACTTAAGTAAGTTTACAGCTAGAGAATAAAAAAAGTAAAAAAAAAATATATATATATATATATTTGCAGACAGAATCCTGAGCACAGGTAGATTGAATTAACAGCACAGAATGAGACAGAGTTATACATGTAAGAAAGAAGTAGAATAGGTATGTACTGGATGAGAGTAATGATAAGAAAGCAGAGTTTACTACTCATAGGCTGGGGGATAAAATCATGTGTTGAGACGAGAGTGAAGACTGAATAGATTTAAGAAGAGTTGGGAAAATCTGGAATAGTTTGAAGATGGAATGGGAAGAAAACTAGATAGGGAGCCATTTAAAATGATTGCCAAGTGGCAGTAAGGGTTAGAAGTAAATTTTTAAGTGATATTTCTAAAGCAATGCTAAGAATCCCTGGTGTAAAAGCTGAGATGGTTACAGGTGGATACGTCCATGTCTGGAGAGTAGCAAGTGGGTATGGTAGAAGAGGGTAGGCATGAAGATTAAGAGTACTGCCACATCAAGATATCCTTCAATAGGTGAGTGGATAAACAAACTGTGGTACATCCATACAATGGAGTACTATTCAGAGATAAAAATACACTATCCAGCCACAAAAAGGCGTGGAGTAACCATAAAGGCATACTGCTAAGTGAAAGAAGCCAGTCTGAAAAAGCTACATACTGTATCATTCCAACAATATGACATTCTGGAAAAAGCAACAGTATAAAAACAGTGAAAATATCAGTGGTGGGCAAGGGGTGAGGAGGAAGGAAAGATGAATAGGTAGAACACAGGGCATTTTTAAGACAGTGAAAGTAATTCTCTACAATACTATAATGGTGGACACGTAACATTAAGGATTTGTCAAAACCCTTAGAACTGTACAACACTAAGAGTGAACCCCAAAGTAAACTATGGACTTTAGTTCACAATAATGTATCAATATGAGTCAGAATCCACTGGAGGCACTGGGTTTGGTTTTGGTTTTGATTAATTCATCAACTGTTAACAAAGGTACCAAAGAATGCAACATGTTAATGGCAGAAATGATGTACAATGGGGAGGGGATATATGGGAATGATCCTATACACAAGTTTCTACAGATACAAAGTCTCTTTCTAAGCTCTATTTTGTTCCACTGGTCTATCTGTTTTTATTACTATGGCTTTGTAATATTTTACTGTCTGGTAGGATGAGGTTCCCTGTCTTTGTTCTTTTGTCTTAGCTAACCATGAACTTTTTTATTCTTCCTTAAAGTTTTAAGAATCAGTTTTTCCCATTCCCCAAAAATATCCAATGGGATTTTAACTGTAATTGCTTAAATTTTCAATTAAACTGGGAAGAACTAAAATCTTTACAATGTTAAAAGTCTTTAAATCTATTAAAATGATTCTTCTCTTTATTTAGGTCTTTTTATTGTTTGTTTATGAGGTTTAAAATCTTCTCCATTTCTAACATTTTTGGTTAGCTTACTTACTTCCTTTGTACTTTATCATTTTCGTGGTTATGTGTGTCTTATATAGTTCACTACATTTAATACTGCTTATTGCTAGTACAGAAAAACACAATTTTGGTAAGTTAATCATATTTGGCAAACCTGATGAATTACTAGTTTATAATTTTTCTATTGATACCTTGGATTTTTCTGTATAAAAATTATGTCAATTGCTTTAACAGTTTCATACCTTGTCTTCTAATCTTTACACCCATTTACTGCATCGTCCAGTACCATACACGTATGGGAACTTGTATATGGCAGAAGTAGAATGTGACGTTAATGGAAAAGGGAAGGATTACTTAATAGTTACTGGTGTTGGAAAGGAAACCCTGGTGGTGCGGTGGTTAAGTGCTACAGCTGCTAACCAAGGGTTGGGAGTTCAAATCCACCAGATGCTCCTTGGAAACTCTATGGGGCAGTTCTGCTCTGTCCTACAGGGTCACTATTTGAGTTAGAATTGACTCAACAGCAGTGGGTTTTTTTGGTTTGGTGTTGGAAAGGTTGGCTTACTATACAGAGGGTGAGAGTGTGTATCCTTGTTTTGTTCCCAATTTTTAAAGGGAACACATTTAAAAGTTCCCTATTATGTATGACATTTATTATAGATACCCTTTAAGAGCCTTTATCATAAATGGGTGATGAACTTTTATAAAAACATTTTTTTTTCCCCTGGAGTTTCAAGTAGGGTTGTTACAAAGGGCCCATGCTGGCAAGCAGTAAGAAATATGAAGAGGTCAATAGGACTAGATGACAAACGCACATATATGTGATCCTGAGAAATCTGTGGGCAATGAGAAGCTGCTAAACGTTTTTAGGCAGGGGAGCAACCTATTCGCGTTTGTACTTTGGGGAAAAGTCACTCAGCCAGCAGTATACAGGATGAATTGGAAAAACAGAGACTACAGGAAGGGAGACGAGGATAGGTTGCTATTGATATAACTTAAATGAATGGTAACGAATAACTGAACTATCAAAGGAGAAATGTGAATCAAGAGGGACTCCCAGGCTTTTGACATAGCTAAGTAGTTAGATAGTTGAGGCACTGACTAAAACAAGGAACCCGGGAAGATTACTTGTGAACTTTCTAGCCTTGCTACTCAAAGTGTGGTCTACTACCAGCAGCACTGACATTAGCTGGAAGCTTGTTAGAAATGCAGAATTCCAAGGCCCTGTGCCAGCTCTATTTATTCAGTTATCTGCATTCTGACAAGATCCTGAGGTAACACATTAAAATGTGAGAAGCACTGCTGTAAAGTATCATAGAAACATATAAGGCATTTACTAAATATTTTAATATTTAGTCAGGAAAAATATGGATTATGCTAATCTTAGGTAACTCCAAAAGATAAACCTAGGACAAGACGGCAAAAAGGAAAAGGATTCAACAAACAAAACAACCTTCTCAGAATCAAAGCTACCCAACAAAAGAGTTGGCTACCTTGTGACACCCGTTACTAGAAAACTTGAAGCAAAGGCTGGATTGAACACTTAATAGGAATGATGTGGTTATTCTAACAGAAAATATATATTTAGACATTGCTGCGAACAAATAAATACAGATATAAAGTTGACATGAACCAACTTAAAATGTACCTGTACAAGCCTTGCTTCTTAGTCCCTGAGCTTTCTGGGATTTTGGAGGTACAGGGAACTGAGGGATACTTCTATTGCATACAGGTGCTGCCAAAGGCATATGAAGGACCTAGAAGAGGAGAAGCCATTAATTATACTGTTTGAAAAGCTTCTCTGCTCTATTTTCAGTTATAAACCTTACCTGCCGAGGAGGAGCAGAAAAGGTATTTCCACTCTGTCCAACTACAGATACAGGGATCATTCCCACCATTCCTTGAAGAACCGGCTGGACTGGAGAAGTAATTATGATAGCAGATCCTAAGAAAACAATTCTCAATAAAATAAGATTTACTCTCATAAGCACAAACACCAAAGTAATTACTTTGAAATAAATTCTATAAAATCATAATCCCTCTTCCTTATAATCTACTCTCCTTTCTAAAAAATTGATTTAGGAACAGCATCAAAGCTAACAAATTAAGAAAGTCAATCTGATGATACCGTGGTCTTATTATGGCATTTAGTCACAATAAAACATCATGAGCAATAGTAAGACTCTACAGCCAGGAGATCGTATTACAATTGTATCTTGACTCCTCTAGAAAGAATAGTGAAATTGATTAGAAAATTGGTGGTGACTTCATACTGTTAAATTAAGATCCCAACTGAATGTATATAGCTCAAGATCTTCCACTTATTTGTGATGACTAGCCACTGGCAAGAGACAGGCCTCTGAAAGTACAACACAGCCACCACTGATGGTGAGAACAGGCATCAAATGCATGCGATCCAATACGTCAGTCAAAGTCTGCAAGAGCATTTATCATCTTCCCATGGCAACTGATTCTTCTATATCACTTAAATTTTCTACCCCCCTTGTATCATAACCCCCTAACCTATTATCTCAATGCTATTGGTCAAAAAAGGACCAGGTGAGGGTATAACCCATCAAAACTAGAAGGGAAAAATCACACTGCCTATGATGGCACTGGGGTTGTTTTTTTTTTTTTTTTTTTGTGGTCCTTATCAACAATATAATCTATGGCTATAATTTAGTTCTGTCCTATAAACGAACCTTGTCACTAACTACTGTCAGAGTGATCTCAGTTCACACACACTTCAAGTTAACCACCTATGCTTGTGCTGCTTCCCTTGGCTAGGAAGAGTCCTTTGTGTTCCAAATCCTATCTTATTTCTCTACACTTCAGCTCAAATCCCACATTCTCTACCATGCTGACCTCTCTTTTATCTCATTTTAAATAGTCAAGAAATACAGATGATGTATCATAAACTGTGTCCTTGAGGAACTTACAATCAAGAATGCCCAAAAAGACAGACATATTGATCACCAGCTACATAAAACTGCACGAAATAAATGCCACAAGAGCCCCTGTGAACAAGAGGTTTTAAAGACAGATCAGTTATGGAAGGTGGAAGACAGGGAGAAATTAGAAAGGTTGTTTTGGAGGGAGATACTGAGGTTGTGTCTTGTACAGTTAATTCCTTGAAAACAGAGATTATAATAGCTATTTAAAAAAATCTCCCACACTATTAGGATCAGGTACACAGCTACTTCATGAATTAGTCTTCTCTCTCTCTCTAGCTTATTAGCATGTAGACTGGGGAGTCACTGTAGACAGAAAACAGTAAAAGATTAAACCAAAGAAATTCACAGCTTACCAGGATATTAAAAAACAGGTACGATGGAATTAGCCAGAGTAAAAAGGATTGCCTAATCATGAATTTCTGAACATTTTTTCTCACATTATCTACTCATGATTTACTACTTCCTACGCAATAGTTCCACACACAAGAGAAATTAGATCCCATTCCAGAGAGGTGAACTTCAATATGTTCTTAAAGTTACCTTGTGAAAAGTTTGGTGACACAGCCTGGTTGACAGCAAATACACCGCTTGACCTTGGAGGTGTCTGTAACTGAGGTGCCGGAGGCTGAGCAGTAATAGGCGTAGAACTTCCTGGCAACACCACAACATTAGATTGACTTACAGCCGTCCCCAAGGCTGTTGGATCAGTTACACAAGTAGCTATCAGAATGTTATTTGAATTGCTAAAGGTCGTGCTCGTAGCTGGCATCAACTGTATATACCCTCCATCCTTGGAAATGCAGGGTGTAACGTTTACTGAAGTGGTTCCGCTGTCCTCACTCTGAGTGTTGTTTATTGTAGAGTCTTCAGGCTTGAGTGCTATGAGACCCTCCTGCAGTGAAGCTGAATTTCCTACTCCTTCAGCAGATACAATAGTACCTGCAGTTTCTTCGGAAGACGGGCATTTAACTAATTCTGCATTTTTGGCAGGTGATTTAGCAGAAGACAAAATTATAGTTGGCAAGTTTTCTCCACTGATACTAGAAACAGCACTGTTAAGTTCAGTATCTGAGGAAACAAATGAATCATCAATGATAATTTTGAGAGAGACAATATTCGATGCATCTATCTCCGTTGAGCTGTCCCTCGGTTTATCGCCAGTATTTTGAGACTCAGGGTTAGAATCTCCCATTGAAGCACACACAGATTCTGAAGGAAGAGGGTCACTATCTTCTACAGGATTACCTTCTGGAGGCATCAAAGCCACTTCCACGCAGTTATTGTTTTCACCCAAAGAGAGAAAAACAGTATCTCCATCTTCTTTTACAGAAGATGAAGGCTCCTGTGAATCCAAAGCAGCTTTCTCAGACTCTGATGGCTGAGTTTCATTTTCCGTACGCTTTAACTCGATGCACGGTGAATCATTAGGCGGCTGTTTAACGGAAGTTACTGAATCTCTAAGACAGATGTCTACTTGTTGTTCAGATACATTTAAACCTGAATTTTCCACAGGAACAGGTACTAATTTACTCTGAAGTGAAGAATTATCTTGGCGATCTGAAAGCTGTCGTGATGCAACTGGTAATACATTCTGAATTTCAATTTTATTCTGGTGAATTTCACTAGAATCTGGTGACTTAGAACCTTGAAAATTAGTTTTAAGTCTTACTATATCATGAGAATTTTCACAAAATTGAGTTTTTTTAGATGGCCTTCCAGTTAATGAAGTATTTGGGGATAAAAGTTGTGAACTTTTTCCAGACAGGATTAAGTTCTCATTGTTAGTTTCACCACCAAGTGAAATAAACGAAGTTACTGGAATGTCAGACTGATCAGGTTGTAACTGAGATTCACTCGGCACATCTAGGGACAAAGAATTCTTTTCAACTTCCACAGCCATTTCAGTCTCGGTGGACATCTGACTGGTGTATAATTCAGCACAATGCTGATCACATACATCATCAGAATTTCCTCTTTGGTTATAGTCATTCAAATGAGGCACAGGCTCAAAGGTAATGTCAAGGTTACACTTCGGTTCAACAGGTACAGCTGTTTTGAAGACTTTTTTAGGGATGTTGGAGCCTATTTGGGAAAAATGTTCCTGGGCTTCCTGTCTAAGTGCATCACGGTTGCTGCCGCTCTTCAAAGTATTTGATGCGTCTTCATTTGGATAGGATGTACAAAACGGGGGCTGACCAGACTGACCATCTGCAAAATATCAGGGTGGTAGAAAGGTATGGTGGGTACACTCAACTTCTGAGGTAGCAGTCGTCTTTACCGTAAAACCGATTTTATCAAGGAAGTAACTGATCTTCGACGTATCAATAAAGTAAAACCTGACAAATTCTATTCTATTCCCCATTTTCTGAGTACTGAGAAATTTAGAGGTACTTTTGTGATTACTGATGCTTTTCTAAGCAAGTGCCAAATGATTTTTCAAATTTCTCGGAAAATAGAGGAGAAAATGAAGGAAAAGTATACAAGTTTAAGAACACCTAATATTTGCCAATATGTAAAAAAAAAAAAAAAAACTGGCTCCAAACATGGTTTTTTCAGCCACAGTTGACTTTTCAACTTCTAACATTTCTATTGACCTTATTTTATCTGTTATATTTTTATAGGTAAAATGGGGCTAAGTACATTTTGCATGATCAAAATGTGATCTCATTGTGTACTGTTTAATATTCATTAAGCATTTACTGAGGACAAACCCTGTGTTTGGTATTGAGGTAAAAAGATGAATGACCTAATAGTTAGTCTCTGTCCTTGGATAGATCAGTCCAGCCAGGGAAGCAGATATAGACCAGTAAGTTACAACATAGTACAGGAATAAAGCTACTTCTTTCCGCCAGGGAGACCTGAGAAAGCGTTATGAAAGAGATATTGCATGAATGATCTTGAAAAATAAACAGAAGTATAGTAGATAGCATGAGAGGAAAGGGCATTTCAAAAACATCACCACAGCAATGATACACTGTGTCTTAGAGTATTCACAGTCTAGGACAGAAAACATTAACATGAACAAAATGAAAAATGTATGTCAACTATCATATAATTCTGTTAATGTGACACTGGTAAAGTGCTATTTGGTACAGAGCACAGTGAATCCCTATTTGGGGGAAGAACAGCGGAAATTCTATCTAGGCTGCAAAAAATCAGGGGAAGCAGTCCCTTTCTTAATTAAGTAGGAAGGCTTCCTGAGAAGAAAGATTTCAAGTTTCATTTTGTATAGCGTGGAGATTAACTGGAATACAACATTCCGGGTATAGTGCATATTGAGAAAAACTATAATTCAGCCTAAGGAGAAATGGGGGTCTGGGCTTGGTGTAGGCAGAGGACTCAAAGGGGAAGTGTACCCTGAGATACCAGAAACCTAATTTTTAGAAGACAAAAACGTGAAAACTGGAAGCCACTAGGCTTTGAAGGAGTGGGAGGTGATGACATTTAAGAGCAGGTGAGCAGAAAAGGTAATTTTGGCAGAGCTTGCTGTACACAGGACAGAGGCGGTACTGCAAAGGCAAAAAGTTTTGCAAAACTGTGAGAAGCTGGATAATGGCTGTCTTTGAGGCACAGGGATGAAAGGAGTAGTGACTGAAAGGGGTACGAATAGGGGTTTTTGTGGTGTTAGCAATGTTTTATTTTTTTTTACTTGGAAGATGGTTACATGGGTATTTGCTTTATGGTAATTCATTGAGTTGTACACATTTTTATTGTGCATTTCTGTGCACGTGTATTATTTTTCACAAGACAAAAAAATAAGTTTTTCAAGAATTTGGCAGATGTCTATTGTTAGCTGCTGATGAGATGATTCGGATTTATGACGACGTGTGTCAGGGTAGAACTGTGCTTCACAGGGTTTTCAAGGCAGTGACTTCTCCAAAGCAGATCTCCAGGACTGTCTGTCTAGATGCCTCTGTGTGGGTTCGAACAGCCAACCATTCAGCTAGCAGTCGAACGTTTAACTGTTTGTGCCACACAGGGACTCTTTTAAGTCTAGACGGACTTATTCACTGCATTTCTTCATTCAGTAAGTATTTATCATGTTTTATGTGCTAAGGAGCCCTGGTGGTACAATGATTAAGCGCTTGGCTGCTAACTGAAAGGTGGGTGGTTCAAGCTCACCAGCAGCTCTGTGGGAGAAAAGACCTGGAAATCTGTTTCCACAAAGATGATGGCCTAGGAAATCCTATGGGACAGTTCTACGCTGTCACACTGGGTCACTATGAGTTGGAATCGACTTGATGGCACCTAACAACAATTATGTGCTACGTTGGTACTCCATGAAGGCAGAAATGAAAAAACAAAAAAAACTTAGTGTACATAGCAGGAATGACTTAAAGCCTCAGACTACTGCTGCAGTACATAATTTCTCCTAGACAGATGAGATACAGATACTGAACAGTCACTTACTACGCTGTATGACTGATACCCACATACCAGCCTTACAGATTATGGATTCAAATTTGTGCCTAAATAAAATTATGTTAAATGTTACAGACTTTTGTTCAACTGGTCAACACTATTAATATATTGTGCGTGTCAAAAATCTACTCCATCAAGAAGGAATAAGTAATACAATTTTACCTTTTAATTAAAATACTAAAGATTAGGGAGGCTTTTTTAAACTAAAGAATAAACTAGAAATATAAAAATGACCTATATAGTAATTTGAACAGCTTTCAAATTAAATAACATTTTCTACCTTTGAAATTTTGAGAAAATTCATTAAGATTTGGATTGAGGATATTAACAAAACCAAATTCTTACCAGAAGCTTCTGTTTCAAAAGGACTTTTAACTATTAGATCAGTTTCATCTGTTAAGACTATACTGGGACTGGTTTCCATGTGCTGACTGGAAATGCCATGTGGTATATTTTTATTATTCTTTGTTTTACCTGTTAGAAAGGGAACAGGGAAACAACTGATTAAATAATCAAAATAAAAATGTGCATCAATATTGCTTGACAGTAGTCAAGTGAATGTTAAATTTGGTTTTAATTATGGTCTTTGGGATGTTTTTAGCATGTTGACCGTGTCATTTACCAGGACAAAGATTTTTCCATCAGACCAGCAGTTCTTAACTGTAGCATTTATCAGAATCACGGGGAGGGTTCAAAAGCTTGCATTTTTAACAAGTCCCCAGGTAATGTTGAGACTTGCTAGTGTGGGGACTACACTCTGAGAACTACTGCACCGGACCACAAGACTGAGGGCAATTACCAGGTTTTGTACTCCTTTTGTATTATTCAATGTTTAGTATAACACGTATGCAGTAGCAGGCCTCAATACACTCCTCTTGACTGGCAAAAACACTCACAGAAACAACAAAACCATTCACCGTATTTATAGCTCAAGTTTCCTTAAGTATAAACAAAACAACCAAAAACAAAAAACACCCATATATCCATATATTTGCTATAATGAAAACAGTAATTTTTTTTTTTTTTAAGATGGTCTGGGGAGCATTGCTTCTCTTTGGTTAAGTTACCAAGAATTTGGAGTAAACTTTTCTTCTACCTTCCTGGAAAGAAATGTTTACTTACCATAGTCAAAGAGGTCAAAGAGTGCTTGAAATGCTGGGTCTGATTCTGTCTGTTCCAATATATCCTGTATTGCTTCTTCAGACATGTGAATTTCACTCTGCAAAAAATGTGAGCTGAGGGCATGGCCTTAATTGAATTAATATAGTTTAATGCCAACAAAACAATGAGTAGATGTTCGGTGTTCTTAAATTTTTAGGTAGAACTCCCCTCTAAGAAAAAAAAATTCTAATTATAAAAAATATGCTCATTTAAAAGAAATTCTAGCAACAAGACTAAAAAAGTAAGAATGCTCCCTAATTCTACTTATTAGATCTAGTAATCACTTTGGTGAATATATTCCTAAACATAGAATTAAAATGACTATAGAAGCTATATATCTATATGGATTAATATAAATAAAATCACACTATAATTTCTGTGGAGCCCTGGTGGCGTAGTGGTCAATAGCTTGTATGCTAACCAAAAGGTCAGCAGTTCAAATCTACCAGCCACTCCTTGGAAACACTATGGGGCCACTGTACTCTGTCCGACAGGGTTGTTGAGTCAGAATCAACTTGACATCAAACAACAACATAATATCCTGTGATGTGTGATTTCTTCATATTCATTTATGGTAGATGGCTTTCCAGGTCTTTCAAAAGAAATCTCATCCCTTTTATGTTTGTTTTAGTCTCTTTCATATTAAATGCTTTCTTCAAATGTCTGACAATTCTTGCTTGTCTGTTCATATTTAAAAGTGGCTTTCCAAAGCTACCTGAAACCTCTGTGCCAACGTGGGGAACTTGTCATCTACAATTAAAGATGTAGAACTATACTGCAGAACTATCTATGCTTTTAGTTCTTTTCTCTTGAGTTAGTTGGACTTTTTCCTGGAAGTTTATGACTGACAACAATGTTTCTAGGGGAGAGTAAGAAGGGGAAAAGATATGGAATTTAACTGCTTCCTAAATAGATTTATGATGTTCGTAGCTCCATGCTGACATCTAGTTTCAGAAATAAAGCTAGAGACAAAGCAGACAGAAAGTAGACAAGTAACAGAAAGAATCACTTCCTCAGCCTTTTCGGATTTCTGCTATAAACTGTTTCATCTCTGAGCTTTGTCTTACTGGCTTAGAACACTGGGTGTGCTAAGTCAGTTACTACATGCCCATTTTGACTTCCAAAATATTTTTACTGTTCTGACCTCTTCACTTCTTTGTCCTGGTGGGCTTCTATTCAAAAATGCCATCTTTCTAGTGGTAGGGTGCAAAGCTACATGTTTAATCTACTATCTTTTTAAAGGAAAGAAACTCCTTTTTATCAGACCTCTTTTTTGCACGGTTATGCCATAAATTAGCCAATCCCCACAGTTGGACATTTGAATTTTTCCTAGTTTTCATTATGGCAAATATTACTAAAATGAAAATCTTTATCCCGTCAAATGTTCATTTCTTGGAATGAACTCCTTTCAGTGGAATCACTAGGTCAAAGGATATACATTTAAAATTTTAAGAATTATTGCCAAACAGCCTTCTAGAAAGATTGTGTAAGAATGCCTGTTCTGTTCTGTGTAAGAATGTACATATTCTCATCAATAACGGACAAGCTCAATTTTTAAACAGTAATAGTCTAATAAATAAAAAATGACCTTTTGTTTTAATTTGTATTTTTTTATTATTATTGAGTATATTTCCATGTTTACTGGACATCTGAACTTCTTTTCTGAATTACTGGCTTGATTTTTTGCAGACTAGCATGATTTAAGGGGAATGACACTGAATATGCTTTGAAATAACTCGTTCAAAGCTGGTGGGCAACGATGGAGTAAATAATGTCCCCTAAGCACACACAGTAGAGGTGCTGGAGATCTTTCTTACTTACAAGTTATCAGGTGAAAAACAGTAATAACTGGCTTCCTTTTAAGGTCGCTGCAAACAGGTTAGACTGATGCTTCTCAGACTACAGTTTGATTCTGACAGTCTACAGGCATATGCCAGAAGGTGTGCAAAGTCACTGGACAGGCACGGTGCCTTTCCTAGCTGTATTAATTTTACATGAAGATTCAAGGGATTTTTTCTTAAAAAAAAAAAAAAAAAAATGAATATTCATTATAGAATGAAAACCAAAACCTGTATGATTTTTTCAGCTGAAACATAACATTTCAAAGAAGTTTCAGTACATTATGGCTAGGGGTACTTATTCTCCTTTTAATAGCCGGAGATTTGAAATCCTCAGTTTCAGCCACCTATCCATTATTCTGCAATGCTGTATTCTTCAATTTTGCTGCAGAACACATTTGAATCCCTTGGGATTGGAAGTTGATGTGGAAAGCAGGAGGTAAAAGAGAACTCTGATGAAGTGACAAAAAGTTGGATTCTTTATAAAAATGACCATCAAGTAAAAAGAAAAACTTGTTTGAAAATTAAAGAGCCAGTTAACTTTATGAGGATGTAGAGAGAAAATTTCTAATCCTCAATGAAATGTGATTTAGGAGAAAGCCAGGAACTTGAATAAAGATTTCCACAGAGATGAACCTGAAAATTTACAACAATGTAAATAATATCAAGGGACAATAATGCAATGTTAATCACAGGATGAAGTGGTGCATATCTCTTATGAAAGCCATTGGTAGAGAAAAAATACATTTTTCTAGTAAATGTCTCATTTTATTCTCAACTTTGAAAATCAGAATCAAAAGATCTCTGACATATGTTCCAAAATACATGTTCAAATAAATTTTGTAAATATTTTTCTTTAACTGAGGTATAGTTTATACACCATAAAAGGCACAGGCGTTTACTTAATTAAGCTCACAGTTCGACGAGTTTTGGCAATTGTAAAGACTGTGTAACTACTGCCCTTGTGACAAATGTGGAGCACCTGTTCATAGCTTATTCTCTATTACTACATCTTCTATTGTCTACTCCAGTCTTTATCCATTTTTAAGAGGGAGCTTTGTCGTTTTTTAAATTGATCTGAGGCTCCTTACATATCTTGGATGCAAGTTTTTTGCAAGACATATGTATTTTTAGTATTTTTTTTCCAGCCTGTGGCTTGTCTTTTCATTTCCTCTAACCATGCTTTTAACAAAGCAGAAATGTTAAATTTTGATGAAGTTGAATTTATCAATTTTTTTAGTTTGTGATTTGTGTACTTTGTCTAAGAAATCTTGGACTATCTCAAGGTCACACATACTTGCAAATGTTTTACAACTTCCTACTTCACCTATTTCTACAAAATGGCTGTTTATACCATAGTGAAGCTTGCTTGTAGTATTCATTTGGGTATTACGTCTTGCTATTCTTCTAAAAATTTTTATTAAATCTGCATTTTAACTTTCCACAAATATACAATGTTCTGAACAACAAAGAGCAGAAGGTTGTACCTTATAATTTTTTATAATGCTCCATAGTATCTAAGAGAGTGCCTTGTCCATGGTAACTACCTGGTATATTAGTGGAGAAAACATAAGGAAGGACTAGAAGATTATAAAAATTTAGAATTTGTTGAACTTTAGCACAGGAGAGGCTTCATAAAGAAGTACTGGTAGATAATCTCAAGGTAGCTTTAAAAAGCTTGTCATTTTTTGTTAAATTTACTAACTTTCTCCACAAGAAAATGTGTCAAATAATTAAAAAAGAAAAAAAAAAACTGAACTAGAATAAGGAAAAAAAAAATTAAATGGTTTTACCCAGAATTCATCATCTGAAAGAAAACTTGCTACAAAAAATTCACATGGGCATGCCAAAAAAACCATTTTCATTGTCCAAGGGTCTGAATAAAAGGGTCTGAATAAATAAAATAATTATATATTGTGTTAGTCATAATCTCAGCTGCTCTTCAAAAAGAATATCTGCACAGGCAAACCTCGAAACATATACTGTTAAATTCCCTACTTTATTTCACCTTCACCACCACCGTAGAAGCAACACTGACTATAGCTCCTGTATTCCTTCTTTTAGCAGTAAAACTCAGACAGACAAGTCTTCATTCAGTTAGTAACCCTTCTTTTTTAAAGTGCCTTGTTCATTTTATTTGCTAAAATATTATCTGAATTTGTTATGTATCTGTGACATGCTATTTCATTATTTCTTTATATTACCATGAAGTTTATGGCAGTGGCGAATAAGCACAGTTTGTATCCACACTGTCAGTACTGTTGCTTACTGCACACAAATATACTCAATAAATTATTTAAATTTTGAATACTTACAAGTCCATGTTATGTTGCTGTATGGGTTTAGGAGAGTGTTTTACTGATATCTGGAAAAGTTGCTTAGAGTTACTACATGGGTTAGGAATATCTTATTATTTTTCCATTTAAGCAATGCAGTATAGGTTCTATTTGAAAATTCACTATCCAACAAGTTTTTCTCAGGAACAAATTACATTTGGATAATCAAGGAATGAAACCTCTATCTTAAATGACTTAAATGAATATTTTAAATCATTTTAGACATCTAATCTGTTGGCAATCATTTAAAAATGAAACTAAAATACCACCAGCTTTACCTGTATGTACTACACACGCACGCACACACACTCACAGGTCCACCCATACCTGAAGTCCCAGGAGTTCGTCAATTGAAGCCTCCGGCTCAGTAGGGTTGCTATCTGTTTGCTTAGGTACTTGAACAATATTGTTGTCACTATAACACAAAGGAAAATCTTTAGCATACTTCTCTAATTACACAAAAACAATTAGGCATTTCAAACATAGCTTACCTAGTCAAAAACTTATTTATGTTTTCTGCAAGCTTTTCTTGAAGAGATTTGTTGCTTAATATTTTTTCTCGTGCATTTTCAATAACCATTTGCTGTAAAAGAAATTTAATATTAACAAAAGGCAACAAAAGAGTATTGTTTATTTAAAAAGAATCAATTAATGAAAACTCGGTGACTTCAATAAACCAAGGTGGAAATTTAGAAGTTGTGGTGATTCCCTCCATATAAACACCCGAATGCTGCCTTTTATAACGAACCAGTGTTTTCACAGGTTCTCCACCAACTCTTCGTTGTTTACAGAACACAGTTTAAACTCTTTAGCATATCATGTTATTGTTGTTGGATGCTGCTAAGTCAATTTTGACTCACGGTGACCCCACGGGCACAGAACGGAACTGTGCTTCATAGGGTTTCCAAGGCTGTAACCCTTCAGAAGCAGACTGCCAGGCCTGTCTTCCAAGGGGCCTCTGGGTCAGTCTGAACCGTCAACTGTTTGTTCCACTCAAGGACTCCTCAGCGTAAATCACACAAGGCTTAAAATAATCTGACCCCAGGTAAACGCCCTATTATATTGCATGATTCAGCAACAACAAAGTATTTATAGCTTCCCATACACAGTGATGCTTTTTATTTGCTGCATTTGCACATTCTTTCTATTTTGAATGGACTGTCTCCTTCTCACACATCCCTATTCTTTATCCTAAAGCAATTACATTACAGTCTTGTAGAAATACTTATTACCAACGTGCATGCGCGCACGCACACACACACAATGTGTATATATCAGTATTTTTACACACACAAACATTTCAAGTTGCAAAGTTTGGGGATGGTACTTACTTTTTCTACTGCAAATGCATTTGGATCCTGAAAATTCCGTATTGTTGAATGAGGACCAGACAAAGTGATACCTTTCTTTTGAGCGTCACTGCAACACATTTAAAAGCTTATCTTTTAACTAGTATGTCTAAAAGATTAAATGAAGACTTATTTTTTTTTTTTTATGTGAGTACATACATTTTAAGGTTATCATGGTGGCACATATATTTTCTCCATCTGAGGCAGGAACAACGGGTATAGAGTAGAAAAAGCATTACTAGACTTGGATTCAGAAGAAGAGTCTGAGGTCTAGCTTTATTACTTACTAGCTATGGGACCTAATATAAGGTAAACTCTTATTCTCTGACCCACTTTAAAATGGGGTAATTATTGGGCTTGTGGGAAGAACTGAATAAAGTATATGTATAAACTTTAAAAGAAAGTCAAGGTTACTGCAAATGTTAAATATTTTTATTGTTGTTGTTTTAAACACGCTTAAGTGAAGAAGCTGGCAATCAAGCAGGCTGGGGACAGGCTTGGGAACCCTAGTGGCACAGCAGTTAAAAGTTCAGCTGCTAACCAAAGGGTCGGCAGTTTGAAACCATCAGGCACTCCCTGGAAACCCTATGGGGCAGTTCTGTTCCCTATGAGTTGGAATCAAATCGATGGCAATGGGTTTGGTTTTTTATGGGTTTTGAGGACAGGTTTTGAAGTGAAATAACCAACAGCTAAACTCAAACAAAATTATCCATGATCTGGCAGCTGAGAAACCAGAAAAAGAAACTAGTATTTCTCTATCCTGAAATATCCTTCAAATAAAAATGTGTACAAGTAGGAGAGAGAAAATACTCAAAGACTGTCCCTGCAAAGACTGCTGACTATTAATTGATTTAAAGACCTCAACTGTGTGTTTGTGGACCTTAAAACATGTTGGTATTATTTACATCCATTTAGAAATACTTACTTCAAAAAATATGAGGTGATATCAGTTTAAAAATATACCATTATTTTATGTGCAACTGCAGGAAAAAAAAAATTCCAGTGAAATACGCCATTGATTGTTAAGATCCAACCCAGTTTTGGAGAGGACAAAACGTGAAAAAATGTGTTTTGAAATGGGATATAATAGCAAATAGTCCCAAGAACTTAATCCAGTCTTAATGCTTTAGTTACAATGAAAGTATCTTGGCATAATTCTCATTTTTAAAATTCAGGTTATCAGCAGCTTTTCTTTTAAAAAGTATTTACCTTTTGCGTCTCCCAGGGGACATTAAACTGGCATGAGTTTTCCGTTCCTGAGGAGCAGGAATAATATTTAAAGTTTCTCCAGCTGTATTTTAAGAAGACAAAAAACAAACAAAAAAACCCAAACAAAATAGTAAGCCAAAGAAATTGAATAATTCTGTAAACTTGATTTCGATAAGTAGCATAAAATAATGTTTATTATTTGATATTAAATTTAATTAACATTTATCGTGTGACTACTGGGTGCAACACATCATAAAAGATATTAAGATGAATATAATATATTCCCTATAGCTAAAATAGAAAGTACAGTGTAGTCTCAACAAATAATAACACAGTAAAAAAGAATGTAAGAATTCACTGATTATATCTACATTCTCACTCACATTATTCTACCTTCACAGGTCTCATCTGTACTAGAAAAGAAAACGTATACTCAAGATTAAAAACAAAATCGATGTAAGTTTTGTGAGTATACATGATATTTACATGAGAAATACAAACCAGTCCCCTTAATTTCCGTAACAGACAGTTAACTTTGCCCAATCGTCTAGTCTGAAAGCATAAGGTATGGAATGATCTTAGATCAGTGCCAACAGGAGAGAAAAATTTAAACTTACCAGTTACAGTGTCTTGTGACTGTGAATGGTTAACCACTACAAAATTTGACCTCATTGGAGCTGAAATTTGGCCAGTTGGCCGAACAACTTGTGTAGCTGTCAAGGGAGAAGTAGTAAATTGTCCTGATACATATGGTAAAGTCAGCAACTCTGAACTGACAGGAGCTGCGTGAGATGCAAGCCTTCTCTGCCGTTTGATTTCTGCAATTCCACTTCTTGTTCTGGCTGAAACATATGAGTATTTAAAAATTAAGTCGATGTCAGAGGAACTTTAAGAAGTTTAATATGATGCATGTCCCACTATTTAACATGTTAAAGCTACAGATTAAAAAAAAAAAAAATCAGCTACATCAGAGTAATAATTTCAGAAGAAACAAACTGAGGAGAGTCAAGGTTTAAATCCAAGACTAAATTTCTTCTGTATTTCATACCGATTTCACTCCCAAAATTAAGAAATGTATATTTATAGAAGGAGAATGAAAAGATACTACTACACGAGAGCCAAGGGGGAATGCAGGCAGTATTTTAAGTGTCTATTTTTATGATAAATGAAAATATGGTTTCCTAAAATAATATCCTCACTTAGAAAAAACAGAACTTTAAACAAAATATATACCTATGACACACGCATTGTTAATTAGAACATTCATGGGAGAGTTAGTAATTCTGAGCACTGTTTACAGTTTAAAGTTGAGTACTAACCTCTCTGACTGGCAGCAAACCCTGGGGAGCTTTGCATACTCCTGACAAATAAAAGAAAGTAATTAACTATTAAAAAAATTTGTCGCTGTGATACACTCTGATTTAGTTACATTCAGAACCAAAACAAAGTATAAATTAAAAGGTAATCTCAGACAAAAAAGACAAGTATACTTTTTTGATAAGCAAATATAATTTGCTTTAGAAAAAAAATAGTGGCATTAAAAACACACTCAAGCATGCACACATAATTTTAAATATAAAAGTTTCAATACACATTAGAGTGACTTGACACTATTATATTAAGTGTACAATCTGACTGGACTTTAGAGGCTATGTGTATTTAAGAAAATTATGTACAAAGTATAAATTTCTCAATTATCTCTTTTAATTATAAATCTCTAACCATGGGGAAACTTTTGTTTCACGTGATTGCACAACGAAAAGTATACATCAAAGAATCCCAATGTTGACTGATGTTTGCACCAAACTTATTAATATCAAATTATTTTATCCAATCTCCAAAGAAGATACAGGCAAACAAAAAAAGAAGGAACAGGCAAACACACAGGAAGTTACAGAAGAAGGTAATCATCCTTTTACTATGAATTGGAGTGATCCATGTATTTGGTAAACAGTCACAGACACTATGCTGTTTAGCTAGGAAATTTGTTAAGTAACTCTCTACCAAGAAAAGTCACAAAATTACTGAATTAAATGAAGCATTTTTAATAAGCGGCTAGGAAACTTTCCTTTTTATGTAACGTTTTGTCAATAAAATATCTCAATAACTTACAAATATTTATAGCTATTGACTAAACTGTGAATATCTTTGAAGATTACTTACAAGGGGAGAAAAGGCAAGAGTAAGGAAAGGGGATCAAAGGTGGTGGTGGTGGTGTGTGCTGCTGAGTCGATTCCAATTCATAGAGACATTACAGGACAGAGCAGAACTGCCCATAGGGTTTCTGCGGCTATAATCTTTATAGGAGCAGATTGCCAGGTCTTTCCTCCCATGGAGCAGCTGGTGGGTTTGAACCACCGAACTTTTGGTTAGCAGCTGAGCGCTTAACCATTGTGCCACCAGGGCTCCTGGAAAGAAGGTAAGACTACCAAATTAGATGCAGTCCAGAGCGAAGTAAAAAACATCTGGAGCCATTTTAGCAGTTAAAAAAAAGAAAGGAAACCGAGGCCTCTGTTGAAGACGGGCACGGGGATTCACCTGTAGCCCTGGGAGGAGGGGAAGTCATCTAAAAGACTGTACTTTTCAAATCAGAGTCTACGGTCAAATAAGTGATGCTACAAAATTGAGACTAATATGGCTGGCATCCCTCCAAGGATGCTGAACCTGGCATTTCAAGGTCATGACCTAGACAGAAACTGGATATATTAGTACCATGTCAAAGCTCTAGTTAGAAAAGTAAAAGATCCCCAAAGTAGTGTTATTCTTCAAGCTTGTTTATTGTGGAAGAATCAAGGGGACACGGCTGCTTATGAAACAGGTCTCTTCTTTTACCAATTCAATACACCAATTCTTTGAACATGCAGTGAAAAAGCAATTGCCTAAAGTCATTCACACCAGACTAGGATTAAGAAGCCTTGCACTCTAGCCCCAGGTCTGCCTCTCAGTTGCAATGGAAACTTGGGAATTGTAATTAAACTTCTACAAGTCACATTTTCCTCGTTTCTGAATATTTTATTAAAATATATAATTTATTTCTAATTATTCCAATCCAAGACAAAAAGCAATTTCAAAATTATATCAGTGTTACGTAAGTGTACCATATTGGACTTAACAAAGATTTAAACCCCAAATGGTTATTTATGTTTGCATTCCAAAATCATTAAGTATATTTTGATAAGCTTACTACATAAATAAGTTGATTACCTGATCTGAGAAAGCGTATGGTCTAACTTCTTCCACAGAGATGACATTATTGCTGGGACATCATTTGATGTTTCTAAAAATGTAAGGGGCAAATAAACTTTACGTTTATTTTTAAAATTTTTTATTTAAACCTTAATAAACCAAGATGGATAATAATTCTTATTCAATTTGAACAAAGACACATTAAATCAATATGGAAAACTAACTTTTTTCTAAGTTGCTGACACTATGCCTGCAAAGCTACAAGGCTGTTTTCTTTTCTCAGGTCATTGGTAATCAGGTGCAATATGAGTGGAAGTAGACATTTGTGAAACATCTGAATCTCTGTCAGGCCAATGCTTTTATATCTTCCTTGTATTAAAAAAAGAAGCAAGCTATTTTTCTGATCTTTGCTTTATGTGATATTATTTAAAAGTGAATTAGAATAATTTTCTTTATAATAAAATAATTATCAAAAAGGTTATACAAGCTCCTGTCAGTGTGGAAATTAGCTTTCTACATTTCCAAATTACTGTGACTGTTCAGTGACCTCTAAAAATAAGGAACACTAGTTTTTTTTTAGTTGCTACTTAGGATTACAGATAAAGGTTTTGAGGACTAATTACCCTTTTTAGGATACACTCTAAAACCACAATGAGAGCCTTATACCATATTTAAAATCTTACCATATACTTGTAAAAACCTCAACCTGGAGAAAGCTATCCAACATAAAAGTGGGATATAAATCTTTGTTTTCCAATAGCATATTGTTCCTGATGTCATTTACACTCTAAATATTCCTGTAAGATGATTAAAATAGTTTGGAGGAATGAAAACCAAGCCATAAAGATTAAATAACCTTCTCAAAGAGTTACAAATGAAATTTAGGCCCTAAATTTCTGTGCACGGTAAATTTCACTGATTCTTACTTTTGTGGCCTTGGGAAGGTTATCTAGCTTCTCTAACGCTCAGTTTCTTCATACCTGATAATGGGGTCTAAACAATACCTTTTTCTCAGAATTACTTTAAAGACTATATGGCATGAATCATAAGAAGGCACACAGACAATGTCTGTTGATAGACAGTACTCAATAAATGTTAAACTTCTCTTCATCCATGTAATTTTAAGCTAATTAACTTTTACATGCTAATTCATTTACTTTAACGTTCCAAGCTATGGAAATAACACCCACCGCCAACAGGGCAATTCCAACTCATAGTGACCCTTGCTATAGGACAGAGTAGAACTGCCCTACAGGGTTTCCAAGGCTGTAAATCTTTATGGAAGCAGACTACCACATCTTTCTCCCTAAGAGTGGCTCGTGGGTTCAAATCGCTGACCTCTTGGTCAGCAGCCAAGTGTTTTAACCACCGCACAACCAGGACTCCTAAAATAATCAATAGTAGAGAATAAAGTAATCACAACTTTCTCCCTAAAACATCATTCAATTCGGCAAGTATTATTTTATATATAGGGTAAATTATGAACCAGGATTTTATTGCTAGCTCCTGTGTTTAGATTGGGACTACACAGAACTTAAAATTAAAATGTTTCTGTCTGAAATTTTATAACACACAGCAACGCCTGTTTCTCAGGGTAGAGAATCTAAGATGAGTTTTATCCTATGTCTTTTTAAAAATTATTTTTTGCTGTATTTGCTAAAATTCAGATCTTAGCAATTTATCACACTATACACAAAGTATTTAATTAGGTATTTCCCAATAAAAATCATTATCTCATAACTCAAATCAGCTTTCTCGTTAATGTCTTTTAAAAATTATTTTTAACTAAAACAAATAAATGTTATATAACAAACCAAACAATCAAACCCGTTGCCATTGAGTCGATTCCGACTCATAGTGACCCTATAGGACACAGGAGAACTACCCCACAGGGTTTCAAAGGAGCACCTGGTGGATTTGAACTGTCAACCTTTTGATTAGCAGCTGAACTCTTAACCGTTATGCCACCACGGTCTCGATATCGGTTTTATAAAGCATTAAAAAAAAATTTTTTTTTTAAATGCTATATACGACATTAAAAAAAAACACTGACACTGAATTGTACATGTAGAAATTCTTGAATTGGTATATGTTCTGTGGTGTATATTCTCAACAATAACAAAAATAAAACTATTGAAACAACCACTGAACCTGTATCTTACCTTTTGCTTTCATAGCTACATATTCATTCAAAATTGTTGTCAAGTTTTTTCCAAATAAGGACTGAAATCAAAACAAAAAAGAGCATTAACAAAATAATAAATTCTCAGTATTTTCCCACCATGAAACATCTAATCACTTAAAAGTCAACAAAAGATATAGATTGGAGTAGAGCAGGTCATCAAGAATGAAAACAGTCAGAGGGAGAGCCAAGATGGTAGAATAAACAGATGCTTACGGTCAGCCATCTTTACAACAAAGAACCGAAAAAAAGGTAAAACAAGTATATTTATGACAAGCTAGGAGCCCTGAGTATCAAAGACAAGCTTAGAAACTGAACTGAGGGTCGGGGGAGGAAGACATGGCTCTGAAGCTGAGAGCAGTTACCGGGCCTGAATAGCGAGAAGCCCTCAAGCACCATTCCCAGAAGCAGCAGTGGGCTGGTAATAGCCTTTGGGCGCAGTTTGCCCAGGGATAAGCAGCCAGCCACACAGCCTACTCACACCTCCGGAACCAGAGGAGAACGGTGCCTTGGCAAAAATTAAGCACTTGCATATATTTTACCGTACATCTCCTGACCCCCACCACCCCCCGGCTCTTAAGCCGGCTTCAGCGGTTGACTTCCCTGGGCCTGAGATAGGCACCGGTGAGCGCCTAGAGCCATCCTCCCGACCTTGGAAAATGAATTAAGTTGCAATGGGGGAAAAGATAATTTGCCAGCTCCACTAAGCAGGGGAGCCCAGGACAGAAGTTGCTCCTATCCAGGCATAACCAGTCTGTGGACTTTGAGTACCTTTCCCCTCTGCATGGACCTGTGTGGGCCTATGGTAGGAGAATAAGCCCTTGTTGGCACACTCCAACAGTTTCAGCTGTGTAGCAGAGAGGTGGGTATTTGATGTTTGACATTGCTTTGCCTGTTAAACAAGGTCCTCACCTATCCATATCAGGGACCTAAGGACTGGTAGCTCCACTCAGGTCACCCAGTCACTCGCGACAGGGGTCCAAGGATGACTGGTACCTCCCAGTCAATACAACCAAAAACACTGCGTGCCCATGGTCTGTCTGCACAACCCACCCACCTGTACACTCTAGGGAACAAGGACACGCTTTCCTCAGAGACACACGGGGGATGGTTCTCAGGGCCCTGCCTTGTTCAGAGGGTGACCGCCTGTTGCAACCAGATACCGATACCTACAACAATCACCCCTGACCCTCTAAGACTATAGGACAGAGCCTGTACCACACACTTGATGACGAGCTACCTGGACACATGAGCTGAATTCATACAAGAAAAGTGAACGGACTCCTCGACTGATGTATCTGATAACAGCTCTAGCCATCTGAGGACAGGATGTCAGAGCTCCAAAGGAGAAAATAATCAAGCTAGCTCATTCGAGCAACCCATTTGGGCATATCAAAACAAAACAAGGCAGGAAGTTACAACACGGTAGGCAAACATAAAATAAACTAATACAATATCTTATAGATGGCTCAGAGACAACAGTCAATATCAAGTCACATAAAGAAACAAACCATGATTGCCTTAACAAACTATCAAAACAAAGAATCAAGGGATCTTCTAGACAAAAGTGCATTCCTGGAATTAACAGAGGAACAATACAAAATATTAATATACAAAACCCTTCAAAACATCAGGAAAGAAATGAGGCCACACGCAGAAAAAGCCAAGGAACACACAAATAAAGCAACTGAAGAAATTAAAATTATTCAGGAAAACAATGAAAAATTTAGTAAGCTTGAAAAATCCATAAACAGCAACCAAAAATTCAGAAGATTAACAATAAAATTACAAAGTAGACAACTCAACAGAAACTCAGAGCTGCAGAACTGAGAAAGTGGAAGGCAGAATTTCTGAACTTGAAGATAAAGTACTTGACACTAATATCTTTGAGGAAAAATCAGGTAAAAGAATTAAAAAAAACTGAACAAACCTTAAGAATCATGTGGGACTCCACCAAGAGAAATAACGTACGAGTGATTAGAGTACCAGAACAGGAAGGATAACAGAAAATACAGAGAGAATTGTTGAAAAAGTGTTGGCAGAAAACATCCCTAATATCGTAAAAGATGAGAAGATATCTATCCAAGATGCTCACTGAACTCCACGTGAGGTCAATGTTAAAAGCAAGTCACCAAGATATATTATAATCAAACTGGCCAAAATCAAAGATAAAGAGAGAATTTTAAGAGCACACAGGGATAAACGAAAAGTCACCTACAGAGGACGCCCAATAAGAATAAGCTCGGACTACTTGGCAGAAACCATGGAGGTTAAGAAGGTAATGGGATGACTTACATAAAAAATTGAAGGAAAAAAATTGCCAACAAAGAATCATATATCCAGCAAAACTGTCTCTTAAATATGAAAGTGAAATTTGGATATTTCCAAACAAACAGAAGTTTAGGGAATTCGTAAAAACCAAAAAAAAAAAAAAAAAATTACAAGAAATACTAAAGGGAGTTCTTTGGTAAGATAATCAATAATAGGTATCAACCACAGACTAGAACACTGGGCAGAGCAATAAGAAGTGAACTCAGGGAAATCAAAAAAAATAAACCAAGATTAAAAAAACGCTCAAAACAAGGTAACAGTGATGTTGTTATGCAAAAGAAGACGACATTAAAACAATAAAGAGGGACTAAGAAATGTAGTCACAGATCTTCCTTATGGAGAGGAAGAGAGTGCGATACAAAGAAATAAAAGTTATGTTTAAATTTAGAAAAATAGGGGTAAATAATAACGTAACCACAAAGGAGACAAACTGTCCTACACATCAAAATAAAATATCAGAAAAATACAGAGACTCAGCAGACACAAAATCAACAACAACAAATATGAGGAAAGGACAATATATAAATGATAATCTACTCAGCACATGAAATTAAGTGGGAAAAAGAAATCATCAACAACACACAAAAATGACAGCACTAAATTCATACCTATCCATAATTACCCTGAATGTAAATGGACTAAATGCACCAATAAAGAGACAGAGTGGCAGAATGGATTAAAAAACAAGATCCGTCTATATGCTGCCTACAAGAGACACACCTTAGACTTAGAGACACGAACAAACTAAAACTCAAAGGATGGGAAAAATATATATCAAGCAAACAACAATCAAAAAAGAGCAGGAGTGGCAATATAAATTTCTGACAAAATAGACTTTAAAAAGTTAAATCCATCAGAAAGGAAAAGGAAGGACGCTATATAATGATTAAAGGGACAATATACCAAGAAGATATAACCATATTAAATATTTATGCACCTAATGACAAAGCTGCAAGATACATAAAACAAACTCTATCAGCATTGAAAAGTGAGATAGACAGCTCCACAATAATAGTAGGAGACTACAACACACCACTTTCGATGAAGGACAAGACATCCAGAAAGAAGCTCAATAAAGACATGGAAGATCTAAATGCCACAATCAACCAACTTGACCTCGTAGACATATACGGAACACTCCACTCAACAGCAACCAAGTATACTTTCTTTTCTAGTGCACATGGAACATTCTCTAGAATAGGCCACATATTAGGTCATAAAGCAAGCCTCGGCAAAATCCAAAACATTGAAATATTACAAAACTTCTTCTCTGACCATAAGGCCATAAAAGTGGAAATCAATAATGGGAAAAGAAATCAAACACTTGGAAACTGAACAATACCCTGCTTAAAAAAGACTGGATTATTGAAGACACTAAGGAGGGAATAAAGAAATCCAGAGTCCAGTGAGAATGAAAACACTTCCTATCAGAACCTTTGGGACACAGCAAAAGTGGTGCTCAGAGGCCAATTTATATCAATAAATGTACACATCCAAAAAGAAGAAAGGGCCAAAATCAAAGAATTATCCCTACAACTTGAACAAATAGAGAGCAACAAAAGAAACCCACAGGCACCAGGAGAAAACAAACAGTAAAAATTAGAGCTGAACTAAATGAAATAGAAAACAGAAAAACAATTGAAAGAATTAACAAGACCAAAAGCTGGTTCTTTGATAAAATCAATAAGATTGATCAACCACTAGCCAAACTGACAAAAGAAAGACAGGAGAGGAAGCAAATAACCCAAGTAAGAAATGAGATGGGTGATATTACAACAGACCCAACTGAAATTAAAAGAATCATATCAGATTACCATGAAAAATTGTACTCAAACAAATTTGAAGAAACCTAGAAGAAATGGATGAATTCCTAGAAACACACTACCTACCTAAACTAACACAAAAAGAGGTAGAACAACTAAATAGACCCATAACAAAAGAAGAGATTGAAGAGGTAATTAAAACACTCCCAACAAAAAAAAGCCCTGGCTGAAATGGCTTCGCTGCAGAGTTCTACCAAACTTTCAGAGAAGATTTAACATCACTACTAGTAAAGGTATTTCACAGCGTAGAAAAGGATGGAGTACTCCCAAACTCATTCTATGAAGCCAGCATATCCCTGATACCAAAACCAGGTAAAGACATCACACACACAAAAAAAGAAAATTAAAGATCTATATCCCTCATGAACTTAGATGCAAAAATCTTCAACAAAATTCTAGCCAACAGAATTCAAGAACGTATCAAAAAAAATAATTCACCATGACCAAGTGGGATCCATACTAGGTATGCAGGGATGGAGCAACATTAGAAAAACAATTAATGTAATCCATCATATAAATAAAA
This sequence comes from Loxodonta africana, assembly GCF_030014295.1. Taxonomy (NCBI): domain Eukaryota; kingdom Metazoa; phylum Chordata; class Mammalia; order Proboscidea; family Elephantidae; genus Loxodonta; species Loxodonta africana. Next base: position 128,751,443 of record NC_087348.1, read on the forward strand.
GACAAGAATCACATGATTTGATCAACTGATGCAGAAAAGGCATTTGACAAAGTTCAACACTCAATCATGATAAAAACTCTCAGCAAAATGGGAATACAAGGAAAATTCCTCAACATAATAAAGGGCATTTATACAAAGCCAGTAGCTAACATCATCCTAAATGGAGAGAGCTGAAAGCACTCCTCTTGAGACTGGGAACCAGACAAGGATGCCCTTTATCACTGCTCTTATTTAACATTGTGCTGGAGGTCCTAGCAGAGCAATTAGGCTAGATAAAGAAATAAAGGGCTTCCAGATTGGCAAGGAAGAAGTAAAATTATCTCTATTTGCAGATGACATGATCTTATACACAGAAAGCCCTAACGAATCCTCCAGAAAACTACTGAAACTAATAGAAGAGTTCAGCAGAGTATCAGGATACAAGATAAACATAGAAAAATTAGTTGGATTCCTCTACACCAACAAAAAGAACATCAAAGAGGAAATCACCAAATCAATGCCATTTACAGTAAAAAAAAAAAAAAAAAAATACTTAGGAATAAATTTTACCAGAGATGTAAAACACTTATACAAAGAAAACTACAGTACACTTCTGCAAGAAACCCAAAGAGACTTACGTAAGTGGAAGAACATACCTTGCTCATGGATAGGAAGACTTAACATTATAAAATGTCTACTCTACCAAAAGCAATTTATACATTTAATGCAATTCCAATCCAAATCCCAAGGATATTCTTTAACAAGATGGAGAAACAGATCACCAATTTCATATGAAAGGGAAAGAGGCCCCAGATAAATAACGCATTACTGAAAAAGAAGAACAAAGTGGGAGGCCTTACTTTACCTGATTTTAGAACCTATTATACCGCCACAGTAGTCAAAACAGCCTGGTACTAGTACAATAACACATACATGGACCAATGGAACAGAATTGAGAATCCGGATATAAATCCATCCACATTTGAGCAGTTGATATTTGACAAAGGCCCCAAAACAGTTCAATGGGGAAAAGACAGTCTTTTTAACAAATTGTGCTGGCATAACTGGATATCCATCTGCAAAAAAATGAAACAAGACCCATACCTCACTCCATGCACAAAAACTAACTCAAAATGGATCAAAGACCTAAATACAAAATCTAAAACCATAAAGATCACGGAAGAAAAAATAGGGACAATGTTAGGAGCCCTAACACATGGCATAAACAGTATACAAAACATTACCAACAATGCGGAAGAAAAACTAGATAACTGGGAGCTCCTAAAAATCAAATACCTATGCTCATCCAAAGACTTCACCAAAAGAGTAAAAAGGTTACCTATAGACTGGGGAAAGGTTTTTAGCTATGACATTTCTGATCAACGGCTGATCTCTAAAATTTACATGATACTGCAAAAACTCTACTACAAAAAGACAAATAGCCCAGTTAAAAAATGGGCAAAAGATATGAGCAGACACTTCACTAAAGAAGACATTCAGGTAGCTAACAGATAGATGAGGAAATGTTCACGATCATTAGCCATTAGAGAAATGCAAATCAAAACTACAATGAGATTTCATTTCACTCCAACAAGGCTGGCTTTAATCCAAAAAACACAAAACAATACATGTTGGAGAGGCTGTGGAGAGACTGGAACACTTATATACTGCTGGTGGGAATGTAAAATGGTACAAGCACTCTGGAAGTTGATTTGGCGCTTCCTTAAAAAACTAGAAATAGAACTACCATACGATCCAGCATTCCCACTCCTTTGAAAATATACCAGAGAAATAAGAGCCTTTACACGAACAGACACACGCACACCTATGTTTACAATAGCAAAAAGACAGAAGCAACCAAGGTGCCCATCAACAGATGAAAGGATAAATATGGTATATTCACACAATGGAATACTACACAACGATAAAGAACAGTGATGAATCTGCGAAACATTTCATTACATGGAGGAAACTGGAAGGCATTATGCTGAGTGAAATTAGTTGCAAAAGGACAAATACTGTATAAGCCCACCAACCCACTAACTGTATTAGAGCACTGTTGTAAGAACTCAAGGAATAGTTTAAACAGAAGAAAATATTCTTTGACGGTTGCAAGAAGGGGGAGGGAGGGAGGGTAGGATGGGGTATTCACCAATTAGATAGTAGATAAGAACTATTTTAAATGAAGGGAAAGACAACACACAATACAGGTGAGGTCAGTACAACTGGACTAAAGCAAAAGCAAAAAGTTTCCTGAATAAACTGAATGCTTCAAAGGCCAGTGTAGCATGGGCAGGGGTTTGGGGACCATGGTTTCAGGGGACGTCTACGTCAACTGACATAATAAAATCTATTAAGAAAACATTTTGTAGGCATCTGGGGTCTTAAACGCTAGGAAGCGGCCATCTAAGATGCATCAATTGGTCTCAACCCACCTGGACCAAAGGAGAATAAAGAACACCAAGGACACAAGGTAATTACGACCCCAAGAGACAGAAAGGGCCACATAAACCAGAGACTACATCAGTCGGAGACCAGAAAAACCACACGGTGCCCAGCTACAACCGATGACTGCCCTGACAGGGAACACAATAGGCTATCCCTGAGGGAGAAGGAGAACAGTGGGACGCAGACCCCAAATTCTCGAGAAAATACCAGACTTGATGGTCTGACTGAGACTAGAAGGACACCAGTGGTCATGGTCCCCAGGCCTCCTGTAGGCCCAGGACAGAAACTATTCCCAAAGCCAACTCTTCAGGCAGGGATAGGAGTCGAACGAAAACACCACGGGCTTGGGTCAGGCACACCTTAGTTTTCAAGGTGGCATCTTTGCTTTTCAACACTTTAAAGAGGTCTTTTGCAGCAGATTTGCCCAATGCAATGTGTCTCTTGATTTCTCGACTGCCGCTTCCATGAGTGTTGATTGTAGATCCAAGCAAAATGAAAACCTTGAAAACTTCACTTTTTCCTCCATTTATCATCATCTTGCTTATTGGTCCAGTCATGAGAACTGTTTTCTTTATTCTAAGGTATAATCCATACTGAAGGCTGTGGTCTTTGATTTTCATCAGTAAGTGCTTCAAGCAAGGTTGTGTCATCTGCATTAACGCAGGTTGTTAACAAGTCTTCCTCCTCCAATCCTGATGCCCCACTCTTCTTCATAAAGTCCAGCTTCTCAGATTATTTGCTCAGCATACAGACTGAATAAGTGTGGTGAAAGGACACAATCCTGACACACACCTTTCCTGACTTTAAACTACACAATACCCCCTTGTTCTGTCCGAACAACTGCCTCTTGGTCTATGTACAGGTTCCTCATGAGCACAATTAAGTGTTCTGGAATTCCCATTCTCACAATGTTATCCATAATTTGTTACGATCCACAGAGTCAAATGCCTTTGCATAGTCAATAAAACACACGTAAACATCTTTCTGGTATTCTCTACTTTCAGCCAGGATCTATCTGACATCGGCAATGACATCCCTGGTTCTGAGTCCTCTTCTGAATCTGGCTTGAATAGCTGGCAGTTCCCTGTCGATATACTGCTGCAGTTACTTTTGAATGATCTTCAGCAAAAATTTACTTGCATGTGATATTAATGATACTATTTGATGATTTCTGCATCTGGTGGGATCATCTTTCTTGGGAATAGGCATAAATATAGGTTTCTTCCAGTCGATTGGTCAGGTAGCTGTCTTCCAAATTTCTTGGCATAGATGAGTGAGTACTTCCAGCACTGCTTCTGTTTGCTGAAACATCTCAATTGGTATTCCATTAATTCTTGGAGCCCTGTTTTTTGCCAATGCCTTCAGCACAGCTTGGACTTCTTCCTTCAGCACCATTGGTTCTTGCTCCTATGGTACCTCCTGAAATGACTGAACGTTGACCACCTTTTCTTGGTACAATGACTGTTTAGCGTCCACCTTCTTTTGGTGCTTCCTGAGTCATCTAATATTCTCCCATAGAATCTTTCAATACTGCAACTCGAGGCTTGAATTTTTTCAGTTCTTTCAGCTTGAGAATGCAGAGCTTGTTCTTCCCTTTTGGTTTTCTATCTCCAGGTCTTTGCACATGTCATCGTAATACCTTACTTTGTCTTCTTGAGCTGCCCTTTGAAATCTTCTGTTCAACTCTTACTTCATCATTTTTTCCTTTTGCTTTAGCTACTCGACATTCAAGGGCAAGTTTCAGAGCCTCTTGTGACATTCATTTTGGTCTTCTCTTTCTTTCCTTTTTAATGGCCTCTTGCTTTCTTCATGTATGATTTCCTTGATGTCATTCCACATCTTGTCTGGTCTTTGGTCATTAGTGTTCAACACGTCAAATCTATTCTTGAGATAATCTCTAAAATCAGGTGGGATATATTCAAAACCGTACTTTGGCTCTTGTTGACTTGTTCTAATTTTGTACAGTTTCTCCTTGAGCTTGCATGAGCAACTGATGGTCTGTTTTGCAGTTGGCCCCTGGCCTTGTTCTGACTGATGATATTGAGCTTTTCCATCGTCTCTTCCCACAGATGTAGCCAATTTGATTTCTGTGTAGTCCATCTGTCAAGGTCCACATGTATAGTCACCGTTTATGTTGGTGAAAAAAGGTATTAGCAATGAAGAAGTCGTTGGTCTTTTATTAAAATTAAAGTAGCATTAGTACAATACTATTTACTATGCTATAGACTTTATTCAGATTTCACCAGTGTCATTTTTCTGTTCCAGGATCCAAACTAGGTAACATCTTGCATTTAGTCATTTGATCTTCTTAGTCTCCTTCAATCAGTGAGTTTTTCAGTCTTTTCTCGTATTTCTTGATCTTAACACTTTGAAGAGTGCCGGTTAGGTATTTTGTAGAACGTCCTTTTGAGAGTATTGTCTGATGTTTTCTCATGATTTGATTGGGATTATCCAATTTTGGGAAGATTGCCACAGAGATGAAGTGCCCTTCTTATCACATCATATTAGTGAGTACACTGTATCAACATGATTTATTACTGATGATACTATCCTGGATCACTCGGTTCAGATGGTGTCTGCCAAGTTTTTCCACTGTAAATTTATTTTTTCCCTTTGCTATAAACCATTTGTTGGAAACCTCGGTGGCATAGTAGTTAAGAGCTATAGCTGCTAACCAAAAACTTCGGCAGTTGGAATTCACCAGGTGCTCCTTGGAAACCCTATGGGGCAGTTCTACTCTGTCCCACAGGCTTGCTATGAGTCGGAATTGACTCGACAGCAACAGGTTCTTCTTTTATACACTATTTGTTAGGACCAAGTCACTATGCCACATCAACACACAAAGGGAAAGGAATTAAGCTCTACTTTTTGGAGGGAGAGTATCTACATTTAATATAATTCTTCTGTAAGAAAGGTTGTCCGTTTTCCCCCACTCACTTGTTCACTCGATCATTTATTTACATCAGTATGTATATTTATTTTATTCTTTGGGCTATAATCTAATAGTACTCGTTACTAATTTTGTTGTTCATATTGTTCCAGCTTTGGCTACTTAGAACTCTATTGAGTTGATCCCAGTTTTGTTTTGTTTTTTCCTTTCACTTTCTTACTTTCTAGTATTAAACGATGCCCCAAGCTCATCATGTATTCTTCCTGCCTCAGTCCTAGAATCAGTCATTTCTTTCAGAAGCCCTGGTTCCATTTATTGGAGAATGGTATTTAGAAATTAAGATGTGGGTGCTATATGTGCTTGTTGCTACTGAAATAGCAGTGCTTCTAGCCCTCTTACCAGATACACACAACCAACCCACAGATAAAAACAAGTCTATTTCTGTATCCATATAAAAATAAACATGACTTCATATGGGTATCTTAGACTATAATCTAGCACCACAGGTTTCGTTCTTATACTCATTTATACCTTCTTTCTCACACAGTGAGAACCTGTCCCCCATTATCTAGAATTTTTATTTGTTAGCAAAGAGTACAATACCTCTGTACCATTCTTTTTGTGTGTAGCCTGTGCTGTTAAGTCAAAGCACTGTTTTTCAATGTTACTTCAGTTAGCTCCTTTTCTTCCACTCCCTTCAATGAGGTTACACTATACATTTGTAAGAAAGTTAAGATCTATTTTTCATAGGCTACATTTTATCCCGGGATCCTCTGACATATGGGTTCATTCCTTTTTTATATTATATAAAGGTCACAGTTCTACGAACACTAACAAAGGCATAGTCCTGTAACCGCTAAGACAGTACCACAGAGAACAGCTCTACCACTTCCAAAATTCCCTTATATGGCCCTTTGTAACCAACATTTTCCCAACCATTGACAACCACTGATACATTTCCCGTTCCCATAGTTTTAATCTTCCATGATGTCATATAAGTGAATGATACAATATGGAACCTTTTGGGTCTCAACTTCTTTCACTCTGCAAAGTTTATTTAAAATTTATCCATGTTAAGGTCACCTCAACTGGACTGGACCAAAAGCAAAGAAGTTTCCAGGATAAACTGAATGCTTCAAAGGTCAGCAGAGCAAGGGCGGGGGTTTGGGGACCATGGTTTAAGGGGACATCTAAGTCAATTGGCAAAATAATTCTATTATGAAAACATTCTGCATCCCACTTTGAAATGTGGCATCTGGGGTCTTAAATGCTAACAAGCGGCCACCTAAGAAGCATCAACTGGTCTCAACCCACCTGGAGCAAAGGAGAAAGAAGAACACCAAGGTCACAGGATAACTATGAGCCCAAGAGACAGAAAGGGCCTCATGAACCAGAGACTTACATTATCCTGAGACCAGAAGAACTAGTTGCTGCCCGGCCACAACCGATGACTGCCCTGACAGGGACCACAACAGAGAACCCCTGAGGGAGCAGGAGATTAGTGGGATGCAGACCCCAAATTCTCATAAAAAGACCAGACTTAATGGTCTGACTGAGATTAGAGGAATCCCGGCGGTCATGGTCCCCAAACCTTCTGTTGGCACAGGACAGGAACCATTCTCGAAGACAACTCATGAGACATGGAAGGGACTGGACAATGGGTAGGAGAGAGATGCTGATGAAGAGTGAGCTATTTGTATCAGGTGGACACTTGAGACTGTGTAGGCATCTCCTGTCTGGAGGGGGGATGGGAGTATAGAGAGCGTTGGAAGCTGGCAAAATTGTCATGAAAGGAGAGACTGGAAGGGCTGACTCATTAGGGGGAGAGAAAGCGGGAGTATGGAGTAAGGTGTATATAAACTTGTATGTGACGGTCTGACTTGATTTGTAAACGTTTACTTGAAGCTCAATAAAAGTTAAAAAAAAAAAAAGTCAAGGTTCAATGTGTCATCTTGAACACAAAATAAAATGAAAGTCTTCAAAAAAAAAAAATTTATCCATGTTGTTGTCTGAATAGTGTGCTCCTTTTTATTGCCAAGTAGTATCCCATTGTGTGAATATACCACAGTTAGTTTATTCATTCACCTTTTGAAGGACAAGCTAGGAGTAAACATTAGCATGGGGGTTTTTCTCTGAACATAAATTTTCAATTCACTTGGATAAATACACGGGTGTGTGAGTGCTGCATCACACGGTAAGTACGTGTTTTACTTTATAAGCAAATGACAAACTGTCTTCCAAAGGGGATGTACAATTTTGCATTCCCATCAGCACTGAATAAAAGCTCCTGCTGCACTGCATCCTCACCATGAAGTACCTGTCAATTTTAAAGCACTGTATTTTAGCCAACCTAACAGGTAACTCAAACAGAAAAGAAAACCATTGATACTGAGTCAATTCCGACTCATGGCAACACCATGGGTATCAGAGCAGAACTGTGTCCAGTAGGGTTTTCAGCAGCTGATTTGGGGAAGTAGACCACCAGGACTTTATTCCAACATGCCTCTGGGGAGACTCAAACTTCCAATCTTTCGGTTAGCAGCCAAACGTATTAAACATTTGCACCATCCAGGGACTCCACTGGTAGCTCACTGGGGTTTTAATCTGCATTTTCCCTATGACTAATGATGTGGAACATATTTTCTTTTCTTTTTTAATGACATTTTATTGCGTTTTCCGTGAAAGATTACAAAGAAATTTAGGTTCCCATTCAACAATTTCTACACAAGTTGTTCAGTGACATTGGTTACATGCTTCACGATATGTGAACTTTCTCGTTATTTCTGTTTTGGTTGTTCTTTTTCCATTAATCTGGTTTCCCTGCCCCCTTTCATTCTCATCCTTATTAAAGTAATTGTTGACCTTTTGGTCTCAAATAGGCAATTTTTTTTAAAGGAACACAGTATTTTCAGGTGATATTCATTACTTTTTTGAGACAATTTGTTATTTAGCTACAAGGTGACCTCAGGTTAGTTTCAGTTCAAGGTTTGAAGAGTTTATCGCGGGCAACAGTCTCGGGAAGTCCTCCAGTCTCAACTGGTCCAGTAGGTCTGGGCTTCTTTTTTTTTTAAGAATTTGAGGTTCAGTTCCACATTTTTCTCCCATTCTATCAGGGTCTATTTGTTGTGGCCCTGATTAGAACGGTCAGGTAGTGGTAGCTTGGTACCATCTAGTTCTTCTGGTCTCAGGGCAGATGAGCCGGGGTTCAGGTAGACTAACTTATTTTTATGCAAGTAACATGTTACGGGTTTTTTTTGCCAACTGTGCCCGTGAGGTATTTTGTACACATGCTATGCAAATTTTTTACAGTAACACGTAAAAAAAAAAATCAGCACAGCATGCTTAAGAAAACACTTTTTGGAAGGGAGGACACTGTTAGCAAAAAAAACATATAACATGTACGTTATCTGTGTAAAAATATGGTATTTGTCCTGTAGACTAATTTCGTGAGTCTTTGGTTTCCTTCTTTCTTTTCTACTCCAGACGAGTAGAGATCGATAGTTTATCTTAGATGGCTGCTTGCAAGTATGGAGTATATTTTCATATGCTTATCGCCACCTGCATATTTTCTTTGATAAAGTGTGTTTAGATCACTTATCCATTTTTTTTTTTAAAAGTTCCATTACTTCTTTTCTTGAATTTTAAGAGTTCTTTATATTTCTCGGTACATGTCCTTTATTGGATATGTGATTTCCAAATATTTTCTCCTAGACTGTGGCTTGTCTTTTCATAGTCTTACCAGTGTCTTTCGTACAGCAGAAATTTTAAAATTTTAACAAAGTTCAAATTTATCAATTTTTTCTTTTACACACTGTACTTTTGGTATTGTATCTAAAAGCTCATCAACAAACATAAGGTAATACAGATTTTCGCTTCTGTTTCCCACAGAAGTTCTATGCTTTGCATTTTGTTCTATGATCCATTTTGGTTAATCTTGGTTAATCAGGTGTATGTAAAGCTTCTTTTTTTGCATATTGATGTCCAATTTTCCCAGCACTATTTGTTGAGAAGAATAGCCTTTTTCCACTGAATTTCCTTTCAGTTGGCTATATCTGTATGGGTCTACTTCTAAGCTCTCTATTCTGTTCCACTGATATATGTGTCTAATCTTTCATCAATACTGCTTACTCTTGATAACTGTAACTTTATAATAAGTTTTAAGTCACAGAGTGTAAGCCACCTGTTTGTTCTTTTTCAGAATTGCTTGAGGTATTCTAGTTCCTTTGCCTCTAATAAATAATGGGATTCAGCTTGGTACTGTCTACAAAAATGCTTGCAGAAATTTTATGATTAATCTATAGATCAAACTGGGAAGAAATGACATCTGAACGATACTACGTCTTTTAATCCATGAACACAATAAATCTCTTCATTTATTTAGATCTTTAATTTCCTTCATGTAGTTTTCAACTCATAGATCTTATTTTATTAGATTTACTACCTAAGTTTTGTTGTTTGTTCGGTGCTACCATAAATAGTATCCATATTTTCTTCACGATTTTAAATTCCAAACATTCATTGACAATACATAAAATCAATGGACTTTCATATATTGACCTTGTATACTGTGACCTGCTAAGCTCTAGCAGTTTTTCCAGATTAGATTTTCTACATAGATAATCATTATGTCGTCTGTGAGTTTCAATGTCACTAGGGAGTTGTGTTTAAAATAAAATGACAAAATACTATTTTAAATAATGTAGTTTTAGAATGCCTATTATATGCCAAACGATGCTGTTAGTCTAGCGATATTTAAAAAATGGGTGAGAATTAGATACCAAAATACTTGTTTTATATTTGTTAGAAGCAAACAGCCAGATACAGGATTGGCAGTAAAAAGAAAAAAAAAAAAAAAGCAAAGCTCTAAGGGCAGGCAGCAATGAAACAAATTAGAAATGAGGGTCTCATTTTGAAACTGATTCTCAGAGACAAAATTGTAATTCACTGAATAAAGAAAATTCAGTGACTCTGACATAAAAGTGTGAAGGTAAAGAACAGCTGACTTTCTACTTAGTCTTTTCAGTCATACATGATGACCAACAAACTTTTGCCAATTTTGACTTTGCTGATAAGTTGATTTTAAGACTTTCATGTTTTTATAGTCTTAGTCTATATTTTATACTGTCTTATGTTGGTCAATGATGAAGTATCTCCCTTAAGGAACAAATCACTCACCAGTAAGCAGGCTGGGATAAAACCTTCATCTGTACAGTGTTCTGCGTATTCTTTTAAATTTGAACTTTCCAAAATAAAAGTCTGGCAGGTAGAAGTGAGGTTTTCTTGTTGTAAGTAACCTAAATGAAAAATAAAAGTTTAGGTACTTTCAGTCATCTCTGTACTTTCTGTAAAATTGCTGTTGAAAACCCTACAGCAGTTACCAATTTCAGGGATGCAGCCTCAGGTGAAAGTGCTGTGACTATGCAGCCTTGCCCAGAAACACCAGGCTGCACTGCAATAGAGAGCAGAATTCACAGAGCAGATGGCTCCTTGATAGGAAACAACTAGGAAAATAAGGTGTTTGACAAAGTGCAATTACTTCACTGTAATGCTTTCAGGAAAACTAGTCTTTATTGCTTAATAATACTGATTACAAATAATACTGACTAGGTCAACAAATGGAGCCCTGGTGACAAAGTGGTTAAGAGCTCACGCTGCTAACCAAAATGCTGGCAATTTGATTCCACTAGCTGCTCCTTGGAAACCCTATGGGGCAGTTCTACTCTGTCCTGTAAGGTCGCTATGAATCAGAATCAACTCGATGGCATACAGTAACAGGTCAATAATGGTGTCCTTTATTCACTGGATAATCAAAAAACTACATTCTCCCAATACGGTTATTTATTTGTATACTTCACTTATCTGGGGGGAGGGGGGGATGAACAGAAGACCCACTTTACATGAAAAGTAAAAAAGGAACTCCTTCTGCAATTTTTAATATTTACACCCTTCAGGAATCAAAGTCCTATTATTTCAACAAGCACTTTTAACATTCACGTCTAACTGACATTTACAAGCAACGTTATGTATCAGTGCTTGGTACGTTCACACATAAGAATGCTTTATTTGTCCTGAATACAACCAAACACTTCGAGGGACAGAGTAGCAGGGGCCGGGGTCTGCGGACCATGGTTTCAGGAGACATCTAAGTCAACTGATGTAACAAAGTTTATTAAGAAAATGTTCTGCATCCCACTTTGGTGAGCGGCATCTGGGGTCTTAAAAGCTAGCAAGTGACCATTTAAGATGCATCAATTGGTCCCAAACCACCTGGAGCAAAGGAGAATGAAGAACATCAAGGATACAAGGAAAATATGATACCAAGAGACAGAACGGGCCACATAATAAACCAGAGACTCCATCAGCCAGAGACCAGAAGAAGTAGATGGTGCCCGGCTACCACCAATGACTGCCCTGGCAGGGAACACAACAAAGAGTCCCTGATGGAGCAGGAGAAAAGTGGGATGCAGAACTCAAATTCTAGTAAAAAGATCAGACTTAATGGTCTGAAACTAGAAGGACCCCAGACGACATGGCCCCCAGACTCTCTTGTTAGCCCAAAACTAAGATCACTCCTGAAGGCAACTCTTCAGACAAAGATCAGACTGGACTACAGACATAAAATGATACTTGCGAAGAGTGTGCTTCTTAGTTCAAGTAGACACATGAGACTAAATGGGCAGCTCCTGTTGAGAGGCGAGAAAAGAAGGCAGAAAAGGACAGAAGCTGGTTGAATAGACACAGGAAATACAGGTTGGAAAGGAAGGGTGTGCTGTCACATTATACGGAGAACAACTAGGCCAGATAACGTGTGTATAAATTTTTGTATGAGAAACTAACGTGAGCTGTAAACTTTCACTTAAAGCACAAAAAAAGAAAAAAAAAAAACAAACACTTTATTTGTCCTGACAGCCTATTCCTGTTCCTTTGTTTCTTAGATTACTGGAGTTTAACTAACCCCAATACTAAAAACAGTAGTATAGTATAAAAAGAGCCCTGAATAGGACATCAGGAGTCCCGGTTCTCATTCTATCAGTTAAAATAAACATTGGACTATGGGAAAAAAAATACTTGAATTCTTCAGGACTCAAGTTTCCTCACCCATACAGCATCAGACTCGCCTTTGTGGAGAAAATCTGGTCACATTACTCCCTTGCACAAAGCCCTTCAAATTCCTCCCACAGCTCTCAGTCTGAATTCCTAAATTTTGAGTGACATCATGGGGAAGGGCATAGTAAGGACCTCTGCAAATCCTCTTTGCCATATAATGAGAACACTGGCAAAGATGATCAAAATCAACTTTTTCAGAACTTTGGAAATTAATCAAAGACTTGTACATTTGGGGAGCATTTATTCTAGAAAAACTAATTAATCTTGGTAAGAAGTGATCTCTGTGGCATTTTAACTTGCCCTATTCCCATACTCTCCCCCCAGCTGAGTGATAGCCTTTAAAACAAAGAGCTCGCGTCATGGTGAAAGCACCCAGCCTAGTAGCCACTGGAGGGATCAAATGGTTTGGGAACTTTTTCAAAGTCCTATTCCCAGAGAACTATCGTTAACTTACCTGTGTGGCAGTTTCCTAGAATACCACATTTACATGGATTATCTTTTTCTGACCTGAATCAGGGGTCACCCACTCCCACCCTGGGGCTGTTTGCTGAAAACAATCAGTGACAATTGTTCCACACTTCAGGTGCATAAGGTGAAGGAGAAGCTCGGGAATAAAATGTCCACAGCTTTGGACATGTATTTTGAAATACGCAGTTTTTTAAAAGCTCTGACATATTACTGGAATACTACACGGCCACATGCGTATGTACAGCTGTGCACATGTTTTGGAAAGACCTGAGAAGGCCCTAAGGTCTCATCTATAGCTGAAATTAAGTTGTCAGTTGCCTGGTTGAGTGCGGAAGGCATGCCCCAACACAGACACACACACACACACACACAGTCCCTTGACAAACACTGGTAGACACTGACTCAGGCATTTAAGGAAATCAAAGTCCAATCATTAGCTGGCCACTAAACTAACCAATCGGTGGCTTCAGTAGCCACCAAGACAAAGAATACAGACTTTATAACGTTAGTTCAGGAAACTCACTATACAAACAGGAACAACAACAACAAACCCTGTGGAGGGAGAAGAATCTGATTTCCAGAGTTCCCACGTTATACTACTTACAGTGAACAAATATCAACAAAAACATAATGACACATGCAGAGAAACAAGTATGACCCATACACAGTAAAAGGGAAAAAAAAAAAACACGAAGGCAGTCAATACAAACTGTCCCTGAGGCTGTGGGGACCATGGTCTTGGGGAAAATCTAGCTGAACTGGCATAACAGAGTTTATAAAGAAAATGTTCTACATCCTACTTTGGTGAGTAGCATCTAGAGTCTTAAAAGCTTGTGAGTCGTCATCTAAGATATTCCAGTGGTCTCACTCCATTGGGAACAAGGGAGAAAGAAGAAAACCAATGACACAAGGGAAACATTAGTTCAAAGGAGTAATGGACCACAACCACTACAGCCTCCACCAGACTGAGTCTAGCACAACTAGATGGTGCCCGGCTACCACCACTGACTGCTCTAACAGGGATCACAATAGAAGGTCCCAGACAGACCTGGAGAAAAATGTAGAACAAAATTCTAACTCACAAAAAAGGCCAGACTTACTGGCCTGACACAGACTGGAGAAACCCAGAAAAGTCACCTACAGAGGAGATTCAATAAGACAGCTTGGACTACTCAGCAGAAACCATGCAGGCAAGAAGGCAATGGGATGACATACATAAAGCCTCGAAGGAAAAAAACTGCCACCCAAGAATTAATATATCCAGCAAAACTGTCTTTCAAACATGATGGTGAAATTAGGACATTTACAGATGAACAGAAGTTTAGGAAATCTGCAAAAACCAAACCAAAATTACAAGAAATACTAAAGGGAGTCCTCCAGGTAGAAAATCAATAACATCAGATAACAACTCAAGACTAGAACACAGGACAGAGCAACCAGATATCAACCCAGATGGGTAAATTACAAAAATAAATCAATGCTAAAACACTCAAAACAGAGAAGTCATTATGTAAAAGATGACAACATTAAAACAAAAAAGATGGACTAAAAAATGTAGTCATAAATCTTTCATATGAAGAGGAAGTTAAGGTGATATAAATAAATAAAAGATAGGTTTAAACTTAGAAAAACAGGGGTAAATATTATCACAAAGAAAACTAACAATCCTAAACATTAAAATAAAAAACAAGAAAAACAAAGACTCAGCAAATACAAAACCAACAACAATGAAAAAGAGGAAAAGAAAAAAACCCAAAGACATAAGGAAAAGATTAGTCCAAAGGACTAATGGACCACATCTGCCACAGTCTCCACCAGGCTGAGTCCAGTACGACTAGACAGTGTTCCGCTAACTACCACCAACTGCTGACAGGGATCACAATAGATGGTCCCAGACAGAGCTGGAGAAAAATGTAGAACAAAATTCTAACTTACAAAGAAAAAAAAAAAAAAAAGGACCAGACTTACTGGTCTGACAGAAATTGGAGAAACTCTAAGATTATGGGCCCCAGACATAGTTAAGTAATGGAGTCACACCTGAGGTTCAACCTTTAGCCCAAGATTAGATAGGGCCATAAAACAAAACAAGACTAAAGGGTGCATACCAGCCCAGGGGCAAGGATGAGAAAGCAGGAGGGGACAGAAAGCTCGTAATAGGGAACCCAAGGTCAAGGAGGGGAGAGTGTTGACATATCCTGGGGTTGGCAATCAATGTCACAAAACAATATATGTATTAATTGTTTAAGGAAAAACTTGTTTGCTCTGTAAACCTCCATCTAAATAACAGTTTTTTAAAAAAGCCTATAAAAAAGAAAAATCCTATGAAGTACAGATCTACTCTGTCACACGTAGGGTCAACTCCACGGCAAATGGTTTTAATCACCCCACACGTGTACAAAGCCACTTGGGACTTCCAAGAAGGTCGTTATTAGGTGCCGTACAGTCGATTTTCAACTTCCAGCAACCCCATTGGACAGAGCAGAACTCTCATACAGGGTTTTCTAGGCTGTAATCCTTACAGGACCGGGTTGCCAGGTGGCCTTTCTCCTGCTGAACTCTTGTTTGGGTTCGAGCTGCCTATCTTTTTTTTAGCAGCTGAGAACTTACCCCTTGTGCCACCAGGGCTCCTTCTAACAAGGTGTTGGTGTGAAATCCAGTACCTTAAAGTGGATTTCCTTCTCTCTAATCCAGGCATTCTGAAAAGACTGATATTGCCCAAGGGGCAGAAAACTGGTTCTTCGGGGTTGAGAAAACACAAGAAAATCTTACTCCTTGTATGTATAAATTCCAGAAATACATAAAATACACAGATACACAGTATATTTTTGACACTAAAATT
The DNA here is from genome assembly GCF_030014295.1 of Loxodonta africana. Lineage (NCBI taxonomy): Eukaryota > Metazoa > Chordata > Mammalia > Proboscidea > Elephantidae > Loxodonta > Loxodonta africana. The sequence goes on from NC_087348.1 coordinate 128,767,174, forward strand.
GATGGGGCAGGGGCAGCAATTAGCAAAAAAGGAATTATTTATAAAGATTTCTTAAGTGTGTGATTAAAAAAACAAGTTAAGAAACACTCACTGGGTGGGGGTATAGTGACATATGGTTAACTTTTTCATAAAAAATGGTCATTTATGCTAGTACCCTGGGAAAGGAATTGTCACAGACCAGATAATTCATGGTTCATCATAAGACTTTATACCCTTATATACTATACACTAGCAAAAAAGTGCAGTTAAAAGGCTTAGAATACTTCTAGAACGAGTGTTTAAAAGTAACAATGATTTTTAAAATAATAATATCCATATACTTGGTTCTTAAACACATGCCCAACTTTGGACAATCCTGAGTATCCACTCGAGATTATACTTATATACGTTAATTTGCTTTTGTCCTACACAGACATTCCAAAATAATGCAGTAAGATAACAGCTGATGACTTTCAGGTTCATTGATGACACACACACAGTAAACCAGTTATTTACCTGTAAATACTTACTATCGTTAAGTACCTGATTATAACCAAATTTAAACTAATTATTTACCTATAAAATACATCATTATTAGCCCAAGCCCAGTGCCGTCAAGTCGATTCCGACTCATAGCAACCGTATAGGACAGAGTAGAACTGCCCCACAGAGTTTCCAAGGAGCTCCTGGCGGATTCGAACTGCTGACCCTTTGGTTAGCAGACGTAGCACTTAACCACTACGCCACCAGGGTTTCCGTGTCATCATTAAGTACCTGATTATAACCAATTCTCAATCACGATAATAGGGGAAATTTTAGGCACAAATTATTCTAAATCTCAAATCTTACAATGAAAATACACATTAGGTGCCAATTACCCCTTAACAATAAAGCAATATAAACGATTTAACAAACAAACAAAAAAATCATTTATTGGTGAGTCGATTCTGACTCATGGCGACCCCATGAGTTACAGTGTACAACTGTTCCATAGGATTTTCCTGGCTGTAAATTTTATGGAAGCAGATTGCCAGGCCTTTCTTCAGCAACACTGCAGGTGGGTTCAAACCACTAATCTTTCTGTTAGTAGCCAAGGGCAAATTGTTTGTGCCTCCCAGGGACCTCTAGAAATGATTACTCTTCAATAATATTAATTATGTAAATCTTAAGTTTTCTCCTTTTTATCCTTAAAAACAATTTCAGACTATAAGTACTACAGTTTTTGTATAAACATACTGACAGAGGTGTTCAAATAAATAAGAAAACATGCCCACATTTCCTTTTTATAAAAATCATACTGTCTTCAGCTTGCCTTCAGTGGGGGTAGCAATGAGTAACGGGGAAAAAACTGAAAAAAAGAATGAAAAATAAGATCCTAACTATAGTGACCCCATAGGGTTTCCAAGGCTGTAAATCTCTATGGAAGCAGGCTACGTCTTTCTCCCGTGTAGCTGCTAGTAGCTTCAAACTGCTGACCTTTCAGTTGGCAGTTGATCGCTTTAACCACGGCACTACCAGGGCTCCTTAACTATATCAAAACCAAACCAAACTGCTGCCTTCCAGGTGATTCCAATTCATAGTGACTGTATAGGATACAGTACATCAAGAGTAATCAGATTTTAGGAAGTGGGATGCAAGAGCCTGGCTTCTCTTCTTCCTATTTGTTTCCACAGAGGAAAAGATAAGAAAAGCCTGATGAAAGCAAGCGATAGTAAAGTCCATTCACCTACTGCCATCCAGTCGATTCCGGCTCACAGGGACCCTACTAGACAAGAGTAGAAATGCCCCATAGGGTTTCCAAAGCTGTGAATCTTTACAGAAGCAGACTGCCACGCTTTTATCCCATGGAGCAGCTGGAAGCTTTGAACCACTAACTGTTTTGTCAGCAGCTGAGAGCTTTAACCACTGTGCCACCAGGGCTCCTTAGTAAAGCCCCCTCCCCAAAAATATCACCTTTACATATGCTACTAATTGCCAGAAATATTAGTGGTTTAATGACCCTGGAGCCCTGATGAGGCAGTGGTTAAGAGCTCAGCTGCTAACCAAAACGTTGGCAGTTCAAATTCACCAGCTGCTCCTTGGAAACCCTATAGGGCAGTTCTAATCTGTCCTATAGGGTCACTATGAGTTGGAATCAACTTGAGGGCAACAGATTTGGTTTGTAACGACTGTCATGGATTGAATTGTGTCCCCCCAAAAATATATGTCGACTTGGTTAGGCCATGTGTGATTGTCCTCCATTTTGTGATTTTCCTATGTATTATAAATCATAATCTCTGTCTGTGGTTAAAGAGAATTAGGGTGGGATGTAACACCCTCGTTCAGGCTGCATTCCTGATCCAATGTAAAAGATATTCCCTGGGGTGTGGCCTGCACCACCTTTTATCTCTCAAGAGATAAAAGGAAAGAGAAGCAAGCAGAGTGTTGGGGACCTCAAACCACCAAGATAGCAGCACCAGGAGCAGACCACATCCTTTGGACACAGGGTCTGAGAAGCTCCTCAACCAGGGGAAGATTGAGGACAATGAACTTCCTCCTGCTCCGACAGTGAGAGAAAGCCTCCCCCTGGAGCCGACGCCCTGAATTTGTACTTGTAGCCTACTAGACTGGGAGAGAATAAATTTCTCTTTGTTAAAGCCATCCACTTGTGGTATTTCTGTTATGGCAGTGCTGGATGATTAAGACAATGACCTTAAAAAGAAAAAATTCTTAAGAAAACTTAACTTACAGCACTTTATATTACTAGATACACAAATAAAAAGACAAAACCTCTGTGTATAAAAAAAGTTATGATCTACTAGGTACCAGAACATATACAAACAAATAACCATAGCATAAAGCAAAAATGTTAAGAGAAATTGTAATAACTTGCTTCATGGGAGTATAGGGGCCAGAGAAATTTCTACCAGGCTTGGGGGAAACTAGTCTATACTTCAAGGGGTGAGTCTTAAAGTATGACTGCAAATCGCAAAGGAAGTGATAGAAAACATATATGAAGAACACATTTGGGGAACATGTCCAGTTTGGATATAACACAAAGTATATTAAGGAAACAGCTGGAGATACAACTGAAAAGACAGAATGGATTCAGATCATGAAAAGTTGTAAATGTCAGGATAATGAGCACAGATATTATTCAGTAGGCAAAGGGGAATACCATGATCACAGTGATACTTTCGAAAGTATTTACTAAATATCTAAAAATGTCTTAGCGATAGGTAAATAAGACCAGCGGTTGCTGACCTTTTGGGGGTGTGCCTGTCTTGTATCTCTTTGCCCTCAAATCCATTCTCAATTCTTCCCTTGCTCTTCACCTGCTCTGACAGGAGGGCTGATCTCATGCAGGCAGTATTTCCCATGCTCCCATGGCAGCTGACTCTGGCTGGGTTTGACCAACAGGATGTACTGGTGGGAGACTGGAGGGTAGAAGATTTTTTCTCCTATTCCCTCTCTGCCTGGAGCAGTATCTCTTATATGGCTATAAGACAGGTCCACCTTCTATCTTCCAGTAAACCCAGCCTTATCTCTCTTCTTCCTCCTGCTTAGGGTAGTGGCTTCCTGCTGCTGTTAACCTAAGTTGTTCTTTGGAGGTGCAGCTATTCTATCACAATTGTAATCAATTCCCTCATTAAATTCCCCCTGTATTAAATACTTGGATTGTCTTCTGTGTTACAGGAGGGAAGGTGGCTCCTACAGAAAGTAACAAACCTATTTAGGAATTTGAAGAAAGCTCTGGACCCTTCACCCATAAAAATACCTCCACCTGCACATAAATTTTTAATTTTGGATTTAAGTTGCAGATTAAGTTCTTGAACAAAACAAATAGGTAGGTAAACACATAGCTGCAATAAAACATGATAAACGTATGAAAGAAGTAACGGATGATGCTATGAGAGTATTTAAAGATAAAGTACTACCTGTACCTATTGGAAAAGGGTTCAGAGATCATGCTTGGCCTCAACATTGAGTACAAGCGTATCAGAAAGACAAGTAGAAAAGTACTGCGGGCAGAGGAACAGAATAAAAATATCTGGAGAAATGATAAGTAGTTTGGAGCATGTGGTAGATGTTGAGAAGCTGTGATCAAACAGAAGAGATAGATTATGATCAGTTCCACAGCCCACCTTGTATGATATACCAACAAAAACCAAACTGGTGGCCCAAAGGCAATAAACAACGATTTGATGTACTCTGGCCTGTACAATATTTAAAGAAATTCCAGAAGGCAACAGCTGGAATGTGGTTGTGGTTGACCAACGGACTGTTTAGGTGGAGCAGTGACATCACAGTCAGAGCAGTATGCTGAAGAATGAAAGATAAAGTAGAGCAAGCAAGTAAAGCTCAACGTTCTCTGAATAAGTTTGACCTATGAAAAGGTAACATACAGAGTTAGATTAAAAAAAAAAAGTGAGGCAGGGGCCAGGAAAGGGTTTTGCTGCGTGTGTGTGCTTTTAAGGGTGGAAAATTATGTAAACTCTAAGAGTAAAGATCTCTCTTTATTCTTAGAACTGGCACAGCATTTGGAATGTGCTAGGCACTGAAAGATTTGCAAAAAAAAATAATGAAGAAAAAGGGCCAATAATGAGAGGGAGAAAGGGTACTGATGGGAGCAAGAATTCTGAGCAAATACTGAAACTGTTAATATTTTAAGCCACAAAATTTTGGGATGATAGACTTGTATGTGTTGATATGGGAAGGGCTCCAAAATACAACGTTAAGGGAAAAAAAGCAAGAGCAGTAAGTGTGGGAAGACTTGCTGTTTTGGTATGTATTATACTATGGAACACTTGGAAGTTTTTTAATAACTGCATAATAGTTTTAACTTTTAAAACAGGAGGCACAGCGTGAATGTGTTAGGAAAATTGTAATAACAGTAAATAAAATGGAATGCAAGAAGGAAGACTACATGGGAAGCTAAGACAAAAATACAAGTGAGAAGTAATGGGAGGCATATTGCTAGGAGTGATTGACAGTAAAAATAGAATGCAGATGACGAAAAAGATTTTTAGGATAAGACAAGAATGCACCTGGAGTTTTCATCCATTAAAAAAAAAGGAAGAAATCAAGTAGAGCAGCTGGTTTGTGGAGAATGAATACTCACAAGCTGGTGAGAATTATTCTAACTGGATAATTAGATTGCTTTCTTAAGACCACTACAGTACTCACTGGGGGGGTGATTCTGCCCATCACTCTGGACGTATTGGCAAATGTCTGGAAATATTTTTTCAATGTCAGAACTGTGGGGGGCTACCGGCATCCAGTGGATAGAGGCCAGGGATACTGCTAAACATCCCATAAAACATGGAACAGCTCCCCATAACAAAGAATTTTCTGACCCAAAATGTCAATAGTACCAAGGTTGAGAAACTGTTTCATTATTAAGACTACGGTCACCGAAAATGCAAATGCATTACCAAACTCAAAATTTTTAAGCAAACAACATGCATGGAGGAAAAATAAAGAATGTCAACGTATATCATGAAAGGACTTTTTGTTGGCATATATGTAGCCTAATAAATATAACCAGCTTTTTACCACAGATAAAGATGTAGGTTAACTATGTTGATAATTCAATTCTGATAAAGTCAGCAAAAGATTAACCAAACAGTAATAAAATATTAATTTAAACTTAAATCATTAAATGAGTTTCTCCAAACTTGGATGGTGGAATCCATTTCCCCCAGTGTTTCCTACAAAATGTGCTTATCAAGAACCCTGAAATGGAACAACCAGAATGGAAATAATAAGAATGTCCACACACTGTGAAGAACATAACCAATGTCACTGAACAACTTGTGTAAAAATTGTTGAATGGGAACCGAAACTGCTGTGTAAACCTTCAACAAAAATACAACAAAATATTATTTAAAAAAAAAACCTGCATAAACACCTTTTTTGGGGCAGAGCTTAGTATAGAACAAGACAAATGGGTTTTCCTAACAATAAAATTATGGCTGTGGATACTATGGAAAGTTTCAGCACAAATGTTTAGTGTTTACATTTAGGGATATCACATATTCTGTCTGTAAATCACTGGCCCAGGTTTTGAGCTTTACGTGGCGCACGTTCCCAGCAGTAGAATCTTCTTCATTCTTTCAAAGCCAAACAACAAAATCCGTTTGCCCACAGAGACAGTACACCCTGACAAACAAATGACCTAGAGAACTAATCTCTCCTCAAATGCAGAAAAAACTAACTAGAAAATGTTCAACTGGAAGGCATTTCCTCTCTAAATTTTTTGGCTAATCGAAGGAGTAAGAATCGCTGCTGTTGTAAAATATGCAACTGGCCATTTCAAACCTCTACACTGGACGACTTACTCCGGGCGGGGGGAGGAAGGGAGGATCACCCCTACTGGTCCCAAATTCGTAGCTCTAAAGGCGAGTTATGCGAAGGGCGTCAGGAAGATCTTTCTACAAAGCTAGGTGCAAGGGGAAGTCCTATTTTTCCCGGTTTGGCCTCAGCTTATGATAAGGGAAAGTGCGATCAAGGTTGAAGACGCACCGTCAGTCGCCCGTCACGTAGGCAACTGTCTTTCAGGGGCTCCCACTAAGTGTCCAGGCCTGACTTTCCCTCCGAACCCGGGCCCCACGTATTCCGCTCCGTGCTTCTCTTTGGCTCTCCTCTCGCATGCAGCCTCTGAGGAGAGGAGCATCCACACAAACAAGCTTAAACTACCAAAGCCTTCGGCTGAAGGAGAATCACCGCGTACGAACTTGTGGGCGGAGAGGCAAAACCCCAAAGCTTCCCCGCCCAAGGAAAACCTTTTGCCCCAAACGTCCTTCCGTCCTACTTAGGCTGGTCCAATACCCTCCCTCCTGCGTCCGCGCTTACCCAAAACCAGCCGGGCTACGTCCGAAGGTAACAACATGATAGAAGCCGCAGAAAAAAATCACAATAAGAGACTAAACTAAGATAAGGGCAAACACAGCAACTGCTCCTGCGCCGCATCTCCCGGTTCCACTGGCGGTACTGAACCCGCGGCAATTTGTCCCGCCTCTTTTGCTCCACGCCAGCCAATCGCTTCCGCGGGAGAAAGAAAGGCGCCGAAATGAAACCCGCCCCCGTTCTCCTTGACCGGACGTCATTTCCGTCCTCATATTTTGAGGGGTGGGGCAGACGAGAGCGAGGAGGTGGAGTGCAAGCGCAAGAGCCGGAGCTAGAGGCCGAGCGTCAATTGAAAGGTCTCTCCGCATTGGTGGGAAGGAAAGCGCAGGCGCGTGTCCTCAGTGGAGCCGAATGTTTTGGGAGTGCGAGTGTTTTGAGCGAAGGAAAGCGTGTGATGTGCGGCGCGCATGGGCAGAATGTGCGCAGGCGCCGGCTCGGCGTGGCTTCTTCCTTGCCAGACGGACGCTGCGCAGTCACGCCAGGTTTGAACCGGAAGCGGGAATAGGTGCGTGGATAACGGGTTCGAGAAGCTGCAGCCGCAGGAGGAGCCGAGAGGATCTCGGGTTTGAGCAGCAGCCGTTGCCGACTCAGGCGATACGACTCTGGCCACCAGTGCCGTTACCGTCAGAGCCCAGCGGTAGGAGCACGGAAGCAGGTTTTGGGGTTGTGCGATGGGGAGTTCAGCCTTACCGAATCCACCTGTCCTCGCCCCCAGATGCCGAGCCTCACGCACTCTGCCAGTACAGCCCTTCAATCCCTCTGCTTCAGCACATTCTCTGCACTCCTTTCCCGCCCCCCACCGGGTTTAGCCGTCACCCTCTTGCGCGCCCCTTTTATTTTTACTGCCCAGATTTGCCTAGTTGACTTTTTTCTTTCATACTTTTTTTTCTTTCATAATTATTGCTTCCAATCGGCAGCCATTTATTGATGCCTAAATTACAGCCTCGTGGTTAAAGAACATAGGCTCGGTGCCAGTGCACATTCTTGCGTGAGTTGGAATCTGTCAGCTGTGTGACCTCGCTGTGCTATCTTCCATCTGAGAATAAATGAGATAATCCTTTCCTGTGGTGAGCACCCATGGGTATCCTGATTTTACCAGGTGCAGTTAAGTGAAAAGACAATTACAATTCAAGGTGATAATGTGATAGAAGACTATTGTGATGGTAGAGAAGTTGAGTCAGGTTTGTGTGGGAACTCAGCCTAGGAAGATTAGTTTGTGGTGAGACCTTGCAGTGTCAGAATTGCCCTTGGAGAATAGTAGGAGCCTTCCAGACAGGAAAAGTGCATGCGAAGGCACAAAAGTGTTGAAGGTTCCTGAAGCACAAGAGAGAGAGGTCTGGCGTTGAATGAAATAGATTTCAGAGTCTTCAACATGTTGAAGTGATGGGAACGGATGACATCACACCAAGAGAACATGGTGTGAGAAGTATGGAGACTAGGATTTTCTTTCATGTGTAGGTGGAAGAAGAACCACTCTTCAAAAGGAACTAACGATGAAGCAGTCAGAAAGGAAAGGAATAATGATGATTGCTAGCATTTATCGAGCATTTGCTTTTTTTCCAGGCACTGTGTTAAACACAGGGCTTTGAACTGGTTCTTCCTGGTTCAGTCATGGCCCAGGAAGTGAATTTTCAAAATTTGTTTGAACTAGAATGATAACCTGAATGGAAAAATTACAGGCAGAAACCTTGTTGGAAACTTAATCTCCCTTTTAGAAAACAAGGGCAGTGTATGCATTACATAGCAACCAGTTGTCTTGCCTGTCAGATTTTCAGCGGAGTGGGAAACAGCATGCATAGCTTAAAGATTTCAGCTGACTGGACTGCTTTGAATGTGTGTTGCTCTCCTCAGTCCTGCCAATAATCCAGTCTCACACATTAGGCCCCTGAAAGGGCTCACTGCCCTTTTCCCAGTCTTCCATTCCAGGGCTTTGAATGTAATTTTTCCAGGATTCCAACAAATACAGTCTGACTACGGGACCCACACTTCTAACCACTGGAAAAGGATGGCATGCCAAGGGCAGAGTTATTTTCAGGAAGATAGAGGGTAGACATCATCATTCTGCAAAGGGATCAGGTTGAGATCTAAAATGGAATGTTGAATTTGCTCATTCACAGGCTGTTGTATATATATGTGTGTTTGTATATATATGTGCGTATGTATAGTGTCAGTTGAATGTTGGGAACCTAGATAGCTCTGGATTAATGTATGAATGGAGTTCAACTTCATCTGGTCATACTCTTTTATAACTCACTAATCCCTCTGTCCTTTCATTTCTTCCAGCATACAAGCTCTTTTCCATCTTAGGACCCTTTGGTTATGGTAGCCTTCCTCCCTGAAACTTTGGTCCTCTAGCTTTTCCTATAATTGACATCATTTCGTTTTGATTTAGAGTTTATTATAGCCACAGCTGAGAGATGTCCCCTGACAGTTTATCCGAAATCATCCTCTTTCCATTTTCCATGAAAGTACTTTTGTTTCCTTTGAGGCATATATCATAATTTGTAATTATGCATTGATTTATCAGTTTGTTTATTGGCATTCTCTCTTACTAGATGATGAACTCTATGAAGGTAAGATTTTTGTCTCTTTAGTCCATTATACATCTAAAAACCAAAACCAGACTCACTGCCGCTAAGTCAATTCTGTCTCAGTCGTCCAGTGCTGCTATAACAAAAATACCACAAGTGGATGGTTTTAACAAAGAGAAATTTATTCTCTCACAGTCTACTAGGCCAGAAGTCCGAATTCAGGGTGGCAGCTCCAGGGGAAGGCTTTCTCTCTCTGTCGGCTCTGGGACAAGGTCCTTGTCATCAATCTCCATCCGTTGAGAAACTTCGCAGCACAAGGACCCTGGGTCTCATTTCTTTGTGGTATGAGATCCCAGTCTCTCTACTTGATTCTCTCTTTTATATCTCAAGAGATGGATTTAAGATACAACCTAATCTATAGACTGGGTCCTGCCTCATTAACATAACTGCCTCTAACCCTTCCTCATTAACATCATAGAGGTAGAATTTACAACACATAGGAAAATCACATCAGATGACAAAGTGGTAGACAATCACACAATACTGGGAATTATGGCCTAGCCAAATTGACACACATAATTTTGGGGAGGACACAGTTCAGTCCGTAACACTGACTCGTAGTGACTATATAGGACAGTAGAACCTCCTCATAGGGTTTCCAAGGGCTCCCTAGTGGATTTGAATTGCCAACCTTTTGAATAGCAGCCGAGCTGTTAACCACTGTGCCACCAGTGCTCCATTATATGTCTAGCTATCCCTAAATTGTACCTGGAAGCAGCAGGTGCCCAGCAGTAGTGTTTGCATATTATCAGTGAATGAACATCTCCTGTTTGTGTAAATGCTGATATTAAACTGTCTTGTTTTCTTCCAAGTAATTAATCTTTGAGAAACTGAGGAGAGAAAAAACAAATTTAGAAAAGCCACAGCTTGAAAAAAAAAGTCAAGTTTAAGGCTACTTCTTCTTGGAAGTATCACAGGTTCAGTAAACATGCGTCTTTTCATATCAGAAAGAACATCTTTAGTGTGTTTAGGAATAAAAGTGTATTACTAATGTGTTTTCATATTGCTAATGTGTCCCAGTTTCATTTTCCTTATTGATTGAGTTAGGAAGTCTTTAAGATGGAAGGGGAAGGATTTCCAGATAAGTCATAAAAAATGGAAAAATGCAAATGACAGTCTGTGTCCTTATGAAGTTACAATCAAATGAAAATGAAAATCTTGTAAATAATCTGTAAACTACAACAGTCAACTGGATGTTTTAATAGAGATAAGGGTCAGAAGAAATATCAATTAATGCAAATGGAGAAAAGAATTAGAGCTACCTGCCACTGAAATGGGTGGTCTTGTTAGGTAGTTTGCACTTATTAGAATGCTCAAAGAGAAGACAGTAATTTTGTCTCCCAGTTACTCCCAGTTTTAAGATTCTGTGAGATTAGTCAGGGCTAGAGAAACATACCTGATCTTGAAAGAATGAACAGAATTTGGAAGAATGGATAGAAGGACGTTTTCCTGCCTGTTTTCCTCTTGAGATAAGTGTACATTTAGATGTAACGTACATACAGATGTACATATTTTTATGATTATAATGAACGTTTGTAGGCTGACAGAAATGATATATATCAGAAACAATTGAATGCTGTTTTTACAATAATTTTTTATTAAAATTTATCCAGAGAGGGTTTGATTATATTAAAACCAAAACCCACTGCTGTCGAGTCTATTCCGACTCATAGCGACCCTATAGGACAGAGTAGAGCTGCTCCATAGAGTTTCCAAGGAGCACCTGGCGGATTTGAACTGCCAACCTTTGGGTTAGCAACCATAGCACTTAACCACTGCACCACCAGGGTTTCCCGTTTTGATTATATTAGAGAACTCAAAATGAGAGAAGCTACTACAATGGAATCGAGGCAGAGTGAAATATAGTTGACCTTTGATATTTACAAGGAATACCACTATAACATGATTTCCTTCATTTCATTTCAAAACAGGAATATCATTTCCTCCTTCTTTTATTTATTAAATGAGAACCATGAAGCCAGTTGAGATGTTGAGTGCCAGGCAAGACTTACTAGCTCTGGTAGCTTCCTACGTATCAGTTCCAAAGCATGAGCAACTTAAGCTTTTGCGTCAGCAAAATGACAAGTTACTACATATGAGGGTACTTTTAAGATGGTTCAGACTGTTACTGTTAAATGCTTACGTGCTGTTTTCCTTATTCTTTGCTGGGCTGTCTTCTAATCATCTTTTGTGTCTCAAGTTAATTATGGTGTATCTTGGAAGAGATCTCAGAGCATTATAATAAATATCGTTATCGTGCTGGTGGAAACAGAGCACACATTTATGTTGAAGCATTGTTTTGATCTATTCTAAGAATCACTTTAAATATGGAATTGTTAAGAAAAATCATTTGATCACATCGTACCTCAGGTTTTATAGGTAAACATAACCACGTATTGATACTACTGTTGAAATTAATTTTATTTACTTATTTTGCAGACAGTGATGTATGGCCTGAGATTCTGAACCATGAGTCTAGCACTTAATGATCTGCTTATTTGCTGCCGTCATCTGGAACATGACAGGGCCACAGAACGACGGGTAGTGAATTACTTAAATCTTAATCTTTTCTTGAAACAGGTGTGTGATTGGTAACCTATCATCATGTTCACTTTCCATTTTCAGAAAGAAGTTGAGAAATTTAAGCACCTTATTCGGGATCCTGAAACAGTTCAGCATTTAGATAGGCATTCAGATTCCAAACAAGGAAAATTTTTGAACTGGGATGCTGTTTTTAGGTATTCTACTCTAATTTTTTTTTTTTGCTTCGTTTATTTGTAGTTCATTTTTATTTCTGTTCTGATATTTATTTGTGTGTATAGGTCTTACTCATCTTTTTCCTCATACATCGTTATGCCTTGCATATGAAATTGGTGCTTCATAATTTAATATAATTTTTAAAGGAGATTTAGTTAGAAAAAGTTAAAGTATTTAAGTCATTTGCAATTAAAATGTCTTAGTCATATCTAACTCAAGATTGAGAGAAAATTCTTTCCATATTGGTTAGTTCATCAAAACTAGGAAATGAAATTAAACTATAATAATAAAAAACAAACCGACTGCCATCAAGTCAATTTCAACTCACAGTGATTCTATAGGACAGATTAGAACTGCCCCATTGGGTTTCTAAGGAGCGGCTGGTGGATTCAAACTGCCGAGCTTTTTGGTTAACAGCCAAGCTCTTAACCACTGTGCCACCAAGGCTCCTCTTGCACTAAAGTAAGGTTAAATAAGAACTATATGCACCTGTTCTGACTTACCTCCAGATTCAACTTAAATTTATTATTAATAATAAATGCTTAATTATCATTTTAACATCTTTAAATGTTGCTTCTGTTTATAAGTAATTGCCATGTGTTTAATAATAATAAAATGAGTCAGATGAAGACTAGAATAGAATGCTTCTATATGGATGCAGTTAAAAAAAACAAAATTCAGGCAATGGGAAGACAGTTGATTCCTGTACAGGAGTGGCAAATACGCTAGTACGTTTTTACATAGAGATTTGATTTCCAGCCATGAAGACCACTTATAACTTAGAAACAGGTTATAAGGCTTGTGAAAGATGAATCAACTACTTTAATGTAGACTGTTGAGAATATTATATAAACTTGAAACGTTTGCACTTGAGAGGAAATACGAGTATTTACCTGTCCTGGAGTGTTTAGAATAATCTGTTTTATTTTTTAGCCCATTTGGTACTGGATTGACAGTTAATTGATTTGAATACATGTCACATGGGACATGCATGCTCCTTTTCTCCTTACTTAGTTTATTTCAGGTACTGCAAATAGAATTGTTACCTAAAGATGAATACTATTCTGCATAAACTGATTGGGTAAGCCAAATGTGGACCTGGCACTTCCTGATTAGTCCTGAATATTTTCTAATCAGGCTTTATTTAAAGGCTAGCAACATTATCAACTACCTAGGAAAAGAGTTAAGTCATGTACAGAATTATAGGAAAGAGGTGGAAGAGGACTGAACACTCTTTAATAGCATTGCAAGCTTTTAATGATAAAACGAGAGCACAGGCAATGAAGCAATAGAAAATCATAGAGGTTGTAGATTGAGAGTTTTGCAGATCAGACTTTAAATTGGTGTTGTGGGAGTGAGGTCCTGAAAGAAAGATTTGATTATTTCATTTAGCTGGTACAGGGCTTGAAAGGATGATCTTTGTGATGGCATTTAGACTTTTCGAAATTATTATAATAATTAAAGCATTTAAATTTAAGCACTTAATTAGTTTCTGAAATTCCATTTTGTTTTTTCTTAAAGATTTCTACAGAAATACATTCAGAAAGAAACAGAATGCCTGAGAACAGCAAAACCAAATGTATCGGCTTCAACACAATCCTCCAGGCAGAAAAAGATGCAAGAAATCAGTAGCTTGGTCAAATACTTCATTAAATGTGCAAATAAAAGTAAGTGGTATTGTGTATTATAGATAAATGGCTTCTTGGGTTATTGTTGCTTGAGTTTGATCTGAATATGGTGAGACAAAATTTGAGTGCTAATTCTAATTTTTAGTAAATATAATAATTTCTGACACTGTAGGTTCAGATATTTGGGGGAATTTATGTAAGCAAGGAATGATAGAATCTCAGGTTTGAAAAAATTAAAAATTACTGTTTCAGCTGCTCATGCGTGGATCCCTTCTATATGTCCCTGCCACATACATAAAGGTATAGCCTCAATGATTGAACATACCTTTTGAGACATTCTTTGGTCTTTTTGAACAGCTTTAAGTGTAGTTAAAACCTTTTTCCATTTGCTACTGTTTCTCCCTTGTGAGATATTACAGAAAAATGCTAATCATTTTTCATGGCATTCTTTGAAATATGTGAAGATAGCCGTGATATTTTCCCTGAGTCCTCTAAGCTAAACAGACCTTCTTCCTTCAACTCATATATCTTAATTTTGGGGTCACTCTTTACTGAATGCATATTCTTCAGTTTAATTATACCTGTTAAAATGTGAGGCTTAATTTTATAGCTATATTGTGATTGATATAGAGTGGAACAGGACACACGTATCTTTTATTCTGATGCATTCAAAGATCACATTAGTTTTCTTGGCAGTCAAAACCCACACTTTTAACTAACTCTGTGCTTACTATTTATGAATAAATATATACTAGGCCCATTTTTGCTCTGAATGAGCCAAATATCTCCCATCTTGAACTTGTACACTTGATAATTTGAGGAGTTGATTTTTTTTTTTAACCAAAACAGAAGATCCCTTTAGACTTATGTAGAGAAATGGGCTTTACACAGTGCTGAAAAGCTAGACTCAAAAATACTTATTTAGGATCTCCTGGGCATAGACTATTTACTCTTCACAAATAAAAATGTGGCTTTGTGATACCAAGTTTAGTTTAAGAATCAGGAATGCCTCGTGTTATTAAACATTATCAAGTAGAAGCATATAGATTGTTATTATTATTAAGTAGAAACATATAGATTGTTAGCAAATGATATTTCAGAATGGTGATATGAGACTTGAGTATAAGGAACAGTAGTTTACCAAAATTTAGCTTTCCAGCTCATCCGAGATGCCAGTTTTTGTGGGTAGCTATAAACCCTTGTCAGGAGCACCAGCAGAGACAAAGAAAAACTGCATGAAAGTATTCTGTACCTATTTTTTTTTTTTTTCCCCTGCGTGGTAGCCTTGCATCCAGTAAAATTTCGTATTTTTTGCTAGTGACGTTGGGAACTTAGTATGTACTTATTGAGTGAGAGAACGAGATCAAACATGCCAGTTTATAGCATATCAGAAGTTTGCAGCGTATAATTTTAACTTACAGTGAAAAAACCTTCAATTGTAAAAGTAACGGTTGGGGTCACATAGGAAAGTGTATTAATATATCAGTTTATAAGAAAGAGTGCACGAAATTATCAATGCAAGATAATTTAAATGTTTGAAAAGTGGTATTCTTATTTAAGGCTTCCTTTTCAAGTTTGGTTTTGATTCAAACATCTATGATTCAGACATCCCTGCCGAGGCCAGGGAGCTGCCGTCACCTCCACTCACATCTTCAGTTGCTTTTTCCAAAGGGTTGGGGAGTTGATGGGAATCTAGACACATGTCTAAACCTTGCCAGACTTGCTTAACACTGGTATCCAAGGTATGATGAAAGAAACAGATTAGAAAAAAGAGATAAAACACACCTGGGAAGGCACGAGTAAGCAAGTGTTATGCATTCCTTTGTCAGTCAGCATTTGTCTGCATCTGCACAAGGCACAGAGCTTAGAGAATAGACAACCCATGTGTGAAAAATGTTGAGTTCCATGAGGTCTCAAGGTCTCTGCAGGGAACTTAGTTGTCCTTTTGAGACAGATTTTTTATAAAAGAATGTCAGCACAAGTCTTGAAAACACTTCTGAAATTGGTAGTGGAAAGACATATATTGGGCTAAAGGCTTGGGGAAATATGATTGTGTCCTAATATTTATGTAGTCTTTCAACTAGTGTTTATTGAGTATCTACTATTGGGGCAGTCACTAGGCCATATGTTGAGGATATAGAGATTCCTTTCCTTGATCTAATAATACCACAGAGATTATTGATAAGAAAATGTGGTAAGGGATGCACAGGGTGTTACATCACTGCCCAGGTGCCTAAAATTATGTAATAAGCCATAATGAAAATGAATTTGCCGTTATATCAATATATTTATTTGCCATAGTTTGATACTTCTGAATATGATATATTCAGCCTCATTGTATCAGAATATAGTGTCTAATCTCATAAGAAAATCCTAAAACTAGAGTGTATTTAGATATACATAATTGTATCCTGTTCATAGCTTATGACAATAAATTATGTGCAATTTTAAGACTATAAATCAGTATTGAAATAAAATAAAGATTTAAGCTGTTAGATCAGTATGATTTACTGAAGCTAAGAATTAAAGAATTTGTAAAATGTAAGTTTGTTATTTTCAAGAATATATATGTTAATGCTGACTTTTCCTCATCTCTAATAAGTAATAAATAACCATGTTAAAGCTACAGCTTTACATATTCATATGCAATAAATGCTGTTACAGGGCTTGGAATTAATCTTGCTTTTTATAGATAAATAGCCTCATAATCTTATGTTTTTCTAATTAATTTATTCTTCATAAGGAATGTCAAGACTCGTTGGATTATTTTAGGTCTAATGCCAGAAACTGAATTATTACAGATAGAAAGAATGATTTTTGTTGTTGTTATGTATTCCTATAGGGTTTGGCAAACTTTTCTGAAAGGGGGCCAAATAGTAAATATTTTTGACTTCGTAGGCAGTACTGTAAAAGAAAAAGCAACTATTCAACTTTGCTGTGTTTGCTCAAAAGCAGCCATAGGTAATACATACATTGATGGGCATGTCTGTGTTCCAATAAAAGTTTATTTACAAGAATAGGCAGCTAGTTGAATTTTGCCTCTGGGTCATAGTTTGCCAACCACTGGTCTATAAGAATGAAAAAAAAAAAAAAAAAACCCAGTGCTGTGAGTCGATTCCGACTCATAGCGACCCTATAGGACAGAGTAGAACTGCCCCATAGAGTTTCCAAGGAGAGCCTGGTGGATTCAAACTGCTGACCTTTTGGTTAACAGCTGTAGCACTTAATCACCATGCCACTGGAGTTTCCATGAGAATAATAGTTAATAGTAATTTCCCAAGTGACCTTATTTAAGTATTGCCATTCCCAGTATTCTTAGTTTATTAGTAGCGTTAAGGTTTATGTTTTGTTTGTTTATTTTTAATTAGGAGCACCCAGGCTAAAATGTCAAGAACTCTTGAATTATATCATGGATACAGTGAAAGATTCATCTAATGGTGCCATTTATGGAGCTGATTGTAGCAACATACTGCTCAAAGATATTCTTTCAGTGAGAAAATACTGGTGTGAAATATCTCAGCAACAGTGGCTTGGTATGTTTTGAAGTTTGTTGTTTCTGAATTTTTCCTTGTAAAATGAAATTTCACCAAAAAGATCAATCAGAGCCTATCTGCAGCCCCTAGACGACCTCACAGTTTAACCGTACCTTAGTGAAATTACGTGGTTACAGAATCTGAACCTTAGTTTTTATTTAAGTACATGCTGGATTATTAAGTTACTAATATTAGGTGCCTGCCATCAGAACTGGAATTACAGAGTTGAATGATGCCGTTTCTGCCCTTAAGAAGTTGACAGCCTAGTGGCAGAAAAACAGAACACATAAACCAAACATTATAATGCATTGTGATGAATCAGATGACAGACATGCGCTTGGGTGCAGTGGTACACAGAACAGTGACAAACTCAGTCATGATTAAAGTAGGAAGAAGAACAAAGAGAGAGGTGTCATAAAAGTGAAAACTTGACTTTCAGGTTGAAAGGGGTCTGATAGACATTTTAAGTGTTCAGAAAGTGTAAGACCCAAAAATATCCGTTGGATTAGGCAATTAACTGGTAAAGTAATGGCTATCAGAATTATTAGAACAGAATGTACAGGACCCGATGATTGATTGTATCTGTATAATGAGTACCAGCTTGGAATCTAGTGTTTTTACCAGCTTGTAGGTGAGAGATACCGAGAGACCACAAAGGAAGGAAGTTGTGACTGGAGATGGGAATATTCGAGACTGTTGGTTTCAGAGGTAGAGCAATCCTGGGTCTGACAGTGGTCAGTGGGTGAAAATGAGATTTGACAACAATAAGGTGATACAAAAGCCGAATACACAGAAGGCGGACCCAAGATGGCGGACTAGGCAGAGGCTACCTCGGATCCCTCTTACAACAAAGACACGGAAAAACAAGTGAATCGATCACATACATAACAATCTACGAACCCTGAACAACAAACACATATTTAGAGACGGAGAACGAACTAATACGGGGAAGCAGCGATTGTTTCCAGAGCCTGGAGCCAGCGTACCAGTCAGGTACGGCACAAGCACAGAGAGCTGCTCCACCCCCCTGAACTAACCCCGGGAGGGGGACCAGCCGGTTCCACAGGCGGCATGGGACGCAGCCGATAGGAGAAGTCCCCGGGAGGCAGTGACTGGTCTTTGAGCAGAAAGAGCAACGTCCGAGCGGGGGAACCGTCCTGCAGGGATTTGGACTGGACGCAGGCGGCTTCATTAACATCTGAATAGCCTGAGCCAGAGGGAGAACTCTGATAGGGATCTGACTGCATTTTTTTTTTAGTGGATTTTCTGGAAAAACTAGTTTCCCAGTGATGGCTCGGAGACAACAATCCATATCAAACCACTTAAAGAAGCAGACCATGACAGCTTCTCCAACCCCCCAAACAAAAGAATCAAAATCTTTCCCAAATGAAGATACAATCTTGGAATTATCAGATACAGAATATAAAAAACTACTTTACAGAATGCTTAATGATATCACAAATGAAATTAGGATAACTGCAGAAAAAGCCAAGGAACACACTGATAAAACTGTTGAAGAACTCAAAAAGATTATTCAAGAACATAGTGGAAAAATTAATAAGTTGCAAGAATCCATAGAGAGACAACATGTAGAAATCCAAAAGATTAACAATAAAATAAGAGAATTAGACAACGCACTAGGAAGTCAGAGGAGCAGACTCGAGCAATTAGAATGCGACTGGGACATCTGGAGGACCAGGGAATCAACTCCAACATAGCTGAAAAAAAATCAGATAAAAGAATTAAAAAAAATGAAGAAACCCTAAGAATTATGTGGGACTCTATCAAGAAGGATAACCTGCGGGTGATTGGAGTCCCAGAACAGGGAGGGGGGACAGAAAACACAGAGAAAATAGTTGAAGAACTCCTGACAGAATACTTCCCTGACATGAAAGACGAAAGGATATCTATCCAAGATGCTCATCGAACCCCGTTTAAGATTGATACAAAAAGAAAAACACCAAGACATATTATCATCAAACTCACCAAAACCAAAGATAAACAGAAAATTTTAAAAGCAGCCAGGAAGAAAAGAAAGGTTTCCTTCAAGGGAGAATCAATAAGAATATGTTCTGACTACTCAGCAGAAACCATGCAGGCAAGAAGGGAATGGGACGACATTTACAGAACACTGAAGGAGAAAAACTGCCAGCCAAGGATCATATATCCAGCAAAACTCTCTCTGAAATATGAAGGCGAAATTAAGATATTTACAGACAAACACAAGTTTAGAGAATTTGCAAAAACCAAACCAAAGCTACAAGAAATACTAAAGGATATTGTTTGGTCACAGAACCAATAATATCAGATATCAGCACAACACAAGGTCACAAAACAGAACGTCCTGATATCAACTCAAATAGGGAAATCACAAAAACAAACAAATTAAGATTAATTAAAAAAATAAATAAATACACATAACAGGGAATCATGGAAGTCAATAGGTAAAAGATCACAATAATCAAAAAGAGGGACTAAATACAGGAGGCATTGAACTGCCATATGGAGAGTGATACAAGGCGATATAGAACAATACAAGTTAGGTTTTTACTTAGAAAAATAGGGGTAAATAATAAGGTAACCACAAAAAGGTATAACAACTCTATAACTCAAGATAAAAACCAAGAAAAACGTAACAACTCAACTAACATAAAGTCAAGCACTATGAAAATGAGGATCTCACAATTTACTAAGAAAAACGCCTCAGCACAAAAAAGTATGTGGAAAAATGAAATTGTCAACAACACACATAAAAAGGCATCAAAATGACAGCACTAAAAACTTATTTATCTATAATTACCCTGAATGTAAATGGACTAAATGCACCAATAAAGAGACAGAGAGTCACAGACTGGATAAAGAAACACGATCCATCTATATACTGCCTACAAGAGACACACCTTAGACTTGGAGACTCAAACAAACTAAAACTCAAAGGATGGAAAAAAGTATATCAAGCAAACAATAAGCAAAAAAGAAGAGGAGTAGCAATATTAATTTCTGACAAAATAGACTTTAGACTTAAATCCACCACAAAGGATAAAGAAGGACACTATATAATGATAAAAGGGACAATTGATCAGGAAGACATAACCATATTAAATATTTACGTACCCAATGACAGGGCTGTAAGATACATAAATCAAATTTTAACAGAATTGAAAAGTGAGATAGATACCTCCACAATTATAGTAGGAGACTTCAACACACCACTTTCGGAGAAGGACAGGACATCCAGTAAGAAGCTCAACAGAGACACGGAAGATCTAATTACAACAATCAACCAAGTTGACCTCATTGACTTATACAGAACTCTCCACCCAACTGCTGCAAAATATACTTTTTTTTCTAGCGCACATGGAACATTCTCTAGAATAGACCACATATTAGGTCATAAAACAAACCTTTGCAGAGTCCAAAACATCGAAATATTACAAAGCATCTTCTCAGACCACAAGGCAATAAAACTAGAGATCAATAACAGAAAAACTAGGGAAAAGAAATCAAATACTTGGAAAATGAACAATACCCTCCTGAAAAAAGACTGGGTTATAGAAGACATCAAGGAGGGAATAAGGAAATTCATAGAAAGCAACGAGAATGAAAATACTTCCTATCAAAACCTCTGGGACACGGCAAAAGCAGTGCTCAGAGGCCAATTTATATCAATAAATGCACACATACAAAAAGAAGAAAGAGCCAAAATCAGAGAACTGTCCCTACAACTTGAACAAATAGAAAGTGAGCAACAAAAGAATCCATCAGGCACCAGAAGAAAACAAATAATAAAAATTAGAGCTGAACTACATGAATTAGAGAAGAGAAAAACAATTGAAAGAATTAACAAAACCAAAAGCTGGTTCTTTGAAAAAATTAACAAAATTGATAAACCATTGGCTAGACTGACTAAAGAAATACAGGAAAGGAAACAAATAACCCGAATAAGAAAAGAGAAGGACCACATCACAACAGAACCAAATGAAATTAAAAGAATCATTTCAGATTATTATGAAAAATTGTACTCTAACAAATTTGAAAACCTAGAAGAAATGGATGAATTCCTGGAAAAACACTACCTACCTAAACTAACACATTCAGAAGTAGAACAACTAAATAGACCCATAACAAAAAAAGAGATTGAAACGGTAATCAAAAAACTCCCAACAAAAAAAAGCCCTGGCCCGGACGGCTTCACTGCAGAGTTCTACCAAACTTTCAGAGAAGAGTTAACACCACTACTACTAAAGGTGTTCCAAAGCATAGAAAATGACAGAATACTACCCAACTCATTCTATGAAGCCACCATCTCCCTGATACCAAAACCAGGTAAAGACATTACAAAAAAAGAAAATTATAGACCTATATCCCTCATGAACATTGATGCAAAAATCCTCAACAAAATTCTAGCCAATAGAATCCAACAACACATCAAAAAAATAATTCACCCTGATCAAGTGGGATTTATACCAGGTATGCAAGGCTGGTTTAATATCAGAAAAACCATTAATGTAATCCATCACATAAATAAAACAAAAGACAAAAACCACATGATCTTATCAATTGATGCAGGAAAGGCATTTGACAAAGTCCAACACCCATTCATGATAAAAAACTCTTACCAAAATAGGAATTGAAGGAAAATTCCTCAACATAATAAAGGGCATCTATGCAAAGCCAACAGCCAATATCACTCTAAATGGAGAGAACCTGAAAGCATTTCCTTTGAGAACGGGAACCAGACAAGGATACCCTTTATCACCACTCTTATTGAACATTGTGCTAGAAGTCCTAGCCAGGGTAATTAGGCTAGACAAAGAAATAAAAGGTATCCGGATTGGCAAGGAAGAAGTAAAGTTATCACTGTTTGCAGATGACATGATTATATACACAGAAAACCCTAAGGAATCCTCCAGAAAACTACTGAAACTAATAGAAGAGTTTGGCAGAGTCTCAGGTTATAAAATAAACATACAAAAATCACTTGGATTCCTCTACATCAACAAAAAGAACACCGAAGAGGAAATCACCAAATCAATACCATTCACAGTAGCCCCCAAGAAGATAAGATACTTAGGAATAAATCTTACCAAGGATGTAAAAGACCTATACAAAGAAAACTACAAAGCTCTACTACAAGAAATTCAAAAGGACGTACTTAAGTGGAAAAACATACCCTGCTCATGGATAGGAAGACTTAACATAGTAAAAATGTCTATTCTACCAAAAGCCATCTATACATTTAACGCACTTCGATCCAAATTCCAATGTCATATTTTAAGGGGATAGAGAAACAAATCACCAATTTCATATGGAAGGGAAAGAAGCCCCGGATAAGCAAAGCATTACTGAAAAAGAAGAAGAAAGTGGGAGGCCTCACCCTACCTGACTTCAAAACCTACTATACAGCCACAGTAGTCAAAACAGCCTGGTACTGGTACAACAACAGGCACACAGACCAATGGAACAGAATTGAGAACCCAGACATAGATCCATCCACGTATGAGCAGCTGATATTTGACAAAGGACCAGTGTCATTTAACTGGGGAAAAGATAGCCTTTTTAACAAATGGTGCTGGCATAACTGGATATCCATTTGCAAAAAAATGAAACAGGACCCATACCTCACACCATGCACAAAAACTAACTCCAAGTGGATCAAAGACCTAAACATAAAGACTAAAACGATGAAGATCATGGAAGAAAAAATAGGGACAACATTAGGAGCCCTAATACAAGGCATAAACAGAATACAAAATATTACCAAAATTGACGAAGAGAAACCAGATAACTGGGAGCTCCTAAAAATCAAACACCTATGCTCATCTAAATACTTCACCAAAAGAGCAAAAAGACCACCTACAGACTGGGAAAGAATTTTCAGCTATGACGTCTCTGACCAGCACCTGATCTCTAAAATCTTTATGATTCTGTTAAAACTCAACCACAAAAAGACAACCCAATCAAGAAGTGGGCAAAGGATATGAACATGCACTTCACTAAAGAAGGTATTCAGGCAGCGAACAGATACATGAGAAAATGCTCTCGATCATTAGCCATTAGAGAAATGCAAATTAAAACTACGATGAGATTCCATCTCACTCCAACAAGGCTGGCATTAATCCAAAAAACAAAATAATAAATGTTGGAGAGGCTGCGGAGAGATTGGAACTCTTATACACTGCTGGTGGGAATGTAAAATGGTACAACCACTTTGGAAATCTATCTGGCGTTTTCTTAAAAAGTTAGAAATAGAACTACCATACAATCCAGAAATCCTACTCCTCGGAATATACCCTAGAGAAATAAGAGCCTTCACACGAACAGATGTATGCACACCCATGTTTATTGCAGCTCTGTTTACAATAGCAAAAAGCTGGAAGCAATGAAGGTGTCCATCAATGGATGAATGGTTAAATAAATTGTGGTATATTCACACAGTGGAATACTACGCATCGATAAAGAACAGTGAGGAATCTGTGAAACATTTCATAACATGGAGGAACCTGGAAGGCATTATGCTGAGGGAAATTAGTCAGAGGCAAAAGGACAAATATCGTATAAGACCGCTATTGTAAGATCTTGAGAAATAGTATAAATTGAGAAGAACATATACTTCTGTGGTTATGAGGTAGGGAGGGAAGGAGGGTGGGAAAGGGTTATTTACTGGTAAGTTAGTAGATAAGAACTACTTTAGGTGAAGGGAAGGACAATACTCAATACACGGAAGGTCAGTCCAGATGGACTGGACCAAAAGCAAAGAAGTTTCCAGGATAAACTGAACGCTTCAAAGGTCAGCGGAGCAAGGGCAGGGGTTTGGGCAGTATGGCCTAAGGGAACTTCTAAGTCAATTGGCAAAATAATTCTGTTTTGAAAACATTCTGCATCCCACTTTGAAATGTGGCGTCTGGGGTCTTAAATGCTAACAAGCGGCCATCTAAGATGCATCAATGGTCTCAACGCACCTGGATCAAAGGAGAAAGAAGAACACGAAGGTCACACGACAACTATGAGCCCAAGTGACAGAAAGGGCCACATGAACCAGGACATCATCCTGAGACCAGAAGAACTAGATGGTGCCCGGCCACAACCGGTGATTGCCCTGACAGGGAACACAGCAGAGAACCCCTGAGGGAGCAGATCAGTGGGATGCAGACCCCAACTTATCATAAAAAGACCAGACTTAATGGTCTGACTGAGACTAGAAGAATCCCGGCGGTCATGGTCCCCATACCTTCTTTTGGCCCAGGACAGGAACCATTCCCGAAGATAACTCATCAGACATGGAAGGGACTGGACAATGGGTTGGAGAGAGATGCTGAGGAAGAGTGAGCTACTTGTATCAGGTGGACACTTGAGACTGTGTTGGCATCTTCTGTCTGGAGGGGAGATAGGGTAGAGAGGGTTACAAACTGGCAAAACTGTCACAAAAGGAGAGACTGGAAGGAGGGAGCAGGCTGACTCATTAGGGGGAGAGTAAGTGGGAGTATGGAGTAAGGTGTATATAAGCTTATATGTGACAGACTGACTTGGTTTGTAAACGTTCACCTAAAGCTCAATAAAAATTATTATTAAAAAAAAAAAACAGCTTCTGATTTCCTCAGTTTTATCTGTTTTAAAATTTGGTTTCTGACCTTATTATTAGTTCCTTCTGTTTGTTTCAGGTTTAATCTGTTCATCTTTTCCTAGTTTCTTAAGACAGAGGTTAGTTTGTTGATGTAAGATGTTTTTTCTAATATATGCATTTAACTCTGCTTTTGCCACATCCCACAAATTTTGGCACGTTGTATTTTCATTTTTGGTCACATCAACGTACGTTCTAGTTTTTCTTGAGAGTTTCTCTTTGGTGCGTGGATTATTTGGAACTGTGTTGTTTAATTTTTAATTGTTTGGGGATTTTCCTTTTTTTTTTAATGTCTGATTTTATTATGGTTAGAGAAATACTTTTTATCGTCTAAATATTTCAGATTTGTTAAGCTTTCTTTTATGACCCAGTGTACGGTCTAACTTGGTGAATGTTCTGTGTACGTTTGAAAAGAGTGGGTCTCTACTGTTGTTGCATGAAGTATTCTATAAATGGTAATTAGAGCCAGTTGGTTGGTGGTGTTATTCAGTTCTTCTGTAGCAGTCTGGTGTGAAAGCATAAACGTTAAGTGAGAAAATGAAGATAGCAAATACTGACAGCTTCAAAAACTTTGGTTTCAAGGGAGGGGTTATGTGCAGTTTAGGGATGATTTTTAAATTCAAGAGTGACTAGAGTATATATAAACATGATGGGAAATATTGGCTAGAGAGAGAGAGTGGCTAAATACACCGGAAAATTGATTATGTATGTTTCCCAAGAAGAAGGGAATTCGAGCAAGTGTCCTCAGATTGGTCTTAAAATAACAACAACAAAAACCAAACCTGTTGCCATTGAGTCAATTCCGACTCATGGTGACCCTATAAGACAGAGATCTGCCGCATAAGTTTTCCAAGGAGCAGCTGATGGATTCGAACTGCTGACCTTCTGGTTAGCAGCCTTAGCTCTTAACCACTGTGTCACCAGGGCTCCAGATTGGCTCTAGAAAGAAGATAACTTTTATAAGTACCCACCCTGTACAACTACTATAAAATATGGGCTCCTTTTTGCTGTGCATAATTTTGCTTCTGTCTATCCTTCTGGCTTTAATTAAAACCTCTGGGCCCCCACCCTATCCTTCCTGATTATACTGGCCATTATTCATTTTCTCTAACCCGGTGGTTTCCAGACTTTTTAAATATTTGTAAATTACACATACATATTATTAACTAATTATCATTAACTAATATCTCAAGCTTCAAAATATACTAATTGTAAGAATCATTATTTTAAGAAGTTTTCTTGGTAGTTTCTGAAATTGACCAAATTCTTGTCAGCTGTGAATAGAATTATTGTTTTTGCTTCTGAGTATGCCTGATGATGAGCTTATTTTCAGAGTAGAAGTATCAGCCATGACATTTGGTCGTTGGCTTGTATTTGGTTTATTTACACTAACTTCAGTATATGGTTGCTTTCTAAGAATCTTTGTAAACAATTTTTCCATTTTTGGAGGTCAATTAGTTAAATCTAGGTCGTATATTCCTTGAGTTCACTTATACAGACCATAAGCATGCTGTCACTATACACCGAAAGCCTACTAATGATGTTTCCGTGTTAGGCCTACTATCCCCTCAGTATACCTCTTAAACCTCATATGACAAAGGAACATTTGATACATGGAATCGAACATACAGACCCAAATGAAGGTGTCATTGTCATTTTTTATATTAAATATCATTAAAGCTTAATTTCTTATTTGTAATTTAAAAAAAAAAAAAAAGGTTGTCATAGACTTTGACTCATGTTGCCCCACATGTACAGAGTAGAACTGTGCTCCGTAGGTTTTCAGTGGTTGGTTTTACGTAAGTAGATCACCAGGCCTTTCTCTTGAGACAGTTCTCAGTGGACTCCAGTCTTTCAGTTAGCAGCTAAGAATGTTAACTGTTTGCACCACCCAGGGACTCCTTTTTAAAAAGGATTTCTAATGTTTTCTTCTCTCGCTACTATGAGTCATCTTGCCCCCAGCTATTCAGAGTGTTCAAACTTTTTCTTGCTTTAGGGCCTTTGTCCTCTAGTCAGAGGCTACCTTTTGTGTGGCTGAGTTTCTTCTATTCATCACGAGTATTATTTTATGTTTTATAGTCCAGTCTAATCTTTGTCTGAGGAGTGGGCTTCAGGAATGGTTTTAGTTCGGGGTTAACAGAGCATCTGGGGGCCATGATTTCAAGTGTTCCTCCAGCCTCAGTAAGACCGTGAAGTGTAGTCTTTTCATGTGAGTTCGAGTTCTGCTCTGCACTTTTCTCCTGCTCTGCAGGGACTCTCTGTTGTGTTCCCTGTTAGGGAACTACCATTTTCTAGTTGCCTTTCTAAATTTGTACTTCTCTTATTTTCTACTATAATAGTCTGTTTTCATTTGTAGTACTTATTGAAAATCAGCACATTTCTAAACAATTATGGGTGGAAGAAGTCTTAAAGGAAAATAGAACTTACTTAGGACTGACATTTCTAAATTCATGGGTGGAAGGAGAAGTCTCAAAGAAGATCAGCATACTTAGAACTGAATGAAAATAAAAATTACAACATGTCAAAATTTGTGGGCTGTAACGAAAGTTGTGCTGAAATGGTAATTTATAGCATTATAATGCCTACACTAAAAAAGGAGAAAGGTCTTAAATCAAGACTCTGAGCTCCCACTCAAGTAAATAGAAGAGGGAAAAACAAAAACTAAAACCTCAAAGCAAGCAGAAGAAAAGAAATATAAAAGCAAAAAAAAAAAAAAAAAGAAATTGAAAAGAGAAAAATCAGTTAAACAAAAAGCTAATTCTCTGAAACGATCAAAAGAATTGATAACCTTTAGCAAGAATAACTAAGTTAAAAACAGAGGAGTCACAAATTACCCAGTATCAAGAATGAAATGAGTGTAACTACAGATCCTGCAGCTATTAAAAGCATAGTAGGGGAATCCTATGAACAGCTCTGTATATACAAATTTGACACCTTAGATGAAATGAACCAGTTTCTCAAAAACCACAGACTATAAAAACTCAAGCACTCGGCTGCAAACTGAAAGGTCTACAGTTCGAACCTACCAGCCACTCCATGGCAGAAAGATATGGCAATCTGCGTCTGTAAAGATTTACAGCCTTGGAAACACTGTGGGGCAGTTCTTTTCTGTCCTATAGGATCTCTGTGAGTCAGAACCAACTCAATGGCAGTAGGTTTGCTTTTTGGTTTGGTATCAAAACTTCACCCAATACGAAGTAGACTGAATAGTCCTGTAGCTATTAAAGAAACAGAAGTTGTAATTAAAAACCTTCCATAAAAGAAATTGCAAACAAAGCAGAATGGCCGCTTTCACTACTCCTACACAACGTCGTACTATAGATTCAAGGTAGGGCAATTAGGCAAGCAGGAAAACGAAATAAAAGGTATACCAAAAAAAAAAAAATACAAATTAGAAAGGAAGAAATAAAACTATCCCTATTTGCAGATATGATAGTCTACGTATAAAGTCCCAAGGAATCTGTTTAATGGTGTTATTTGAGGCTTTATTTTATTTTTTTAACTCCAGAAACTCCTTTTTCATGTCATGTTGTTCTACCATCTGCTGTTTGAGTCTTGTGCCACCAGGGCTCCCACTGAACTCACAGAGGGGTGAATTCATCTGGAGGCATGCACTGCATCCTTTTATGAAAAAGCTGGACTTTACTCCTCCGAGATTTTTACTGAATGTCTTATACTAACTTTTTAAGCACCTACTAGGAGGGTATGTGAGATTCTGTAAGAATTTGGATCATTTCACCCAACTAACATAAATCCTTGAAGCCCATGCTTTAATGAGACTGTTAACTGGCATTGAGGGCTTTTCCTATTTCACTGCTCTTCCCCTGCAAAGTAAGGAGAGAGAAATGATAAAGATGATGACTCCTCCTGTTTTCTTATTTCCAAATTTGGTTGTATTAATTCATACATATTTCTACCATAGTCTGGATATTCTATGTAGTGAATCCTTGGGGAGCACAGATCTAGAGGTATGTAAACTAACATCAGATAGCATGATAGGAATCATTTTTAAAGTTGTTTTATTTACTATTTAATGTTTGAGGCATTTATATTGCTTTTATTCTTTTGTGTTTAAGATCTCTGATTTTCAACTATGTATCCATTTCTGCAGAGTCACGTGACTATGGGTTGAAGAAGAAAATAACTATAGGTGTTCTTGCTCCTTTTACTGAGGACTCTGTGTATCTTAATCAGAAGAAAATCCTGTGTTAGAAACTTTACCTTTGCTTTGATTGGGAAACAATTTTCCATGGTCCCTTACATTTCTGTACGTCTTGTGAGCAGAGATGCTGACTCTTTTTATTCCAGACTGTCTTTATAGGATGTCTGTATAGTGAACAGTGTTGGGAGATAGAGATGATGGCTTCCTCTAGGGCAAAGGACACGTTTGCTTGTGGCCCTTTATAAAAAGTTCAGGGTTCCTCTCTACAATGCAGTCCACTTGTGTCGCCTGTGCCTTTTCATGTTTCCTTTTGGGATAAGGAACAGGTGCAGAAATGAAGGTACTCTGGCTACTGTCATTGCTGTGAGAAGTAAACTATCCTTTTCCTCTGATCAAGGAATCTCATGTTTTCTTCCAACATCCATGAAACTGGCAAGCTAGTTTGTTAAATTATGACTAAAATCTCAGACCCTTCACAGTTTTAGACACATTTTATGCACATTATTAATCAAACATTAAAAAAAAAAAAAAAAACTAAACTACGGAGTGTGTACTCTGTGCCACATGCTTTGTTAGGCACTGGTTCAAACCTTTGAGGCCTGGATGAAGGAACATAGGCCTGTCTGAGGTCTGGCTTTTAAACAGGTGGTCGCATAGCCAGTTGCCTGCAGTTATTCTGTCTTGAAGGCAACTTATATAGAATAAAATACTATTGTGGTACTCTTACTGTGTTAAACGCAAATTAAATTGCAGCAATTTTTAATCTTTGTATGGGATTATGAAATATTTAATTTGAATCTTGACATCTAAGTTAAATACTTACATAATTTTTTAATGTAACTAAGAATACTCTTTTTTTTTTATTTTTATTTTCAGAATTGTTGTCTGTGTACTTCAGGTTGTATTTCAAACCATCACAGGACATTAATAGAGTTTTAGTCGCCAGAATAATTTACACTGTGACCAAAGGGTGCTGTTCACAAACTGATGCATTAAATCCCAAATTTTTGGATTTTTTTTCCAAGGCTATTCAGTGTGCAAGGTAATTTAATCTTTTTGTTTTGTTTGGAGTTAAAAAATTCATTTGGTCTTCTTACAAGGCTGTGTTGTAGATTCAGTGATTTAAAAATACTGCCATTTAAGGCAGTGACTCTTTACTGCTTTAAAAGTGGTGGATTCCCAAGGACCATTGCAGTCACACCCAACACTTCCTGCATACCCAGCGTGTGGGACGTTAAGTGACGTTTTCAAGTGAGAGCTCTGCCTTGCTCTTCTAATGACAAGAAAAGTTAAATATCCTAAGTATTTTCATTTTTTTCATCTTGAGGATAGATGTAATGTATGAAGAATAAAATAAAATAGGAATGTACTTTGGAAAAATAAGTATCGTAAATTTGTGTGGCATTACTCAATTTATAATGTGAAACATTTTTAAATGGTAGCTATTACATATCAGTTTTGTGTATTTTTAGACAGTGGGGAAGGCTAACAAGACTGGTCTCTTAGCACCAAATAAGAACTATCTTTTTGGGACTGTGTAGTGCTGCTGTGATTTTTTTTTTCTGAATAGTTCCGAAACTGAGGCTTTTGGAACTTGAAAATCAGATTTTTTTTTTTCTTTTCAGCTTGCAGTTTCTTAATTTTCTTCGGTATTTGCAGTTTTCGTTCCCCTGTTCAACCAATTTGAGTTTGTTTGTCTTATGTCACAGACAAGAGAAGAGCTCTGCAGGCCTAAATCATGTCTTAGCAGCCCTTATTATCTTCCTCAAGACTTTGGCCGTCAACTTTCGAATTCGAGTGTGTGAATTAGGAGATGAAATTCTTCCTACATTGCTTTATATTTGGACTCAACATAGACTCAATGATTCCTTAAAAGAAGTGATTATTGAATTATTTCAACTGCAAATTTATATCCATCATCCAAAGGGAGCCAAAACCCAAGAAAAAGGTATATGGGAGGTCTTTACTGTTTTGAATTTGCTTCTTCACTGAAACATAGAGGCTTACGTATGAAATCAACATTCTGTACGAGGATATGACCTTCCTGTGGATTGATCAGCTTGATAGTGTTATTAGTCATGAGGGATATTTTTCACATGTATTTAGAATTTGCAGCTGTAGTAGTGGGTTATAATGTGTCTTACCTTCTGTTCAGTACAATGTTAGATGTTTTGAGGAATGCAGACAAATAAGTTACACTATCTGTGCCCTCTAGGACCTGACTCTGCAACAATTATTAGGTGCTAAGAGGTATGACGTGGGATCCTAGTTGTGCAATGGTTAAGAGCTCGGCTGGTAATCAAAAGGTCAGCAGTTCGAATCCACTAGCCGCTCCTTGAAAACCCTGTTGGACCATTCTACTCTGTCCCGTAGGGTCACTATGAGTCGGAATTGACTTAACGGCAGTGGGTTTGTTTTTTTTATTTCAAGAGGTGTGACACAGACATAAGGATGAAACAATTTAGAGAAAGCAGGATCTTGTTTATCTATATATTGCTTATATTAGAAGCTAAAATAGATAAACGTGGACTGAAAGCAGGCAGTCGTATCATTCAGATCTTAAGGAAGATACATACAGATTACTTTCATAGAAACGTTAGGCGGAAAGGGAGAATTGCTACCTTAAGCCTCATAGTTACTCCCGACCCCTGTTTGCTTGGAAAACAACCAGAAATAAATGACTTATCCTCACTTGATTCCTCTACTTTTGTCCTTCACCGAGAGTATTGCTTGAGTGATGTAGCTCTATTCAGTAGATAGGAACTTTAGTGGGTGGAATTGGAGCTGAATCAGTACCCATATGCTCAGTTGCCTTTGGGCAGTTGCTACCCTTTGGATCAATTCATCATGGCTAGTTTAGTAACCTTCTTGAAAAAGCGTGTCACATTGAGTAATAGCAGCTAAAACGGGGGAAAAAAAACCTGATTGGAGCCACTTTTTACCAAAAGCATGTTTCTTGGTCTCCTAGTAAGTACAGTTGGATATATTTGTAGCCCGCGAAACTGCTAGAATTTAGAGAATGGTGGCTTTTCATATTTTTCATCTTTCACATAGCTCTCACCTGAATGAAGATTAGGAGGTGATGATATGAAATGTTTAAGAGTTTTAGTTAACTACAGATTTACATGAATTAAAAGTTGACAAGATGATGAGACTGCCAGAAAAGCTAATGTAGTTTTAGGCTCCATTAATCTATGTGTAGTACCCTGTTTGGGAAGTAATAGTTCCATTGTTCCCCATACTGGTCAGACCACAGATGGAGTATTATGTTTACCATATTTTATACATTAGACACTTTAATTAAGAGGGGCATAAGTTGGCTGGAATGTCTCCGGAAAAATGTCTGGGATAATAAGTCTGGATAACATCATTTGTATGGTAGTTGGAATAACTGGTCGTGTTTTATGTCAAAAAAGATGTAGAGAACTTGGTCCTCATGTGAAAGAGAACATACTAACCGTATTTGCGTCAGGGAGAGAAGAAATTGGAGAAAGATTTTAGACGAGAATGTAGAACAACTTTACAACAAATACAGCTTTCTGAATGTGGAACAGACAGCGTTACGAAGTAGAGATTGTGAGAGATATTGTAGAAGAGGCATTAGTACTGAAGAGATGTTTTAATGTTGTTTCCTCCTTAACAGCTGAATAATTTTGTGGGAGTTGGTGGTGGAGTATATATATAAATTGCACTTTAATTTTTTTTAATTACAGGTGGTTATGCATCAACGAAATGGCAAAGTATCTTATACAATTTATATGATCTGCTAGTGAACGAGATAAGTCATATAGGAAGTAGAGGAAAATATTCTTCAGGATCTCGTAATATTGCTGTTAAGGAAAACTTGATTGAGTTGGTGGCAGATATTTGTCACCAGGTATAGTAAGTCTTTATGTTTTGAAATTTGAATCCCCTCAATGTATCTGTTGTCCAATTTTGAAATTTCCTGTTACTTTTCCTCTTACTGGGCTTTTTGAACCTGTGTTCTGATAAAAAGCCTGTATAGTTGTACTCTGTGCTTGTAACTTTTCCTTTTAAAATATCGTAAATAGCTGTAATTACCATTTTAACTTAAAAGATAACTCTTTTGCAGATACGGATTTCATGAAAACTAATGATGAACTTTTTCATTCTTACAAGATTGTCTATAAGAAATAATATGACCCTAACCTTACCGTTTCTTCTCCTTTTTTTTTTTTAATTAGACAAAATCAGATATCATAGAATTCAGCATTTTAAAGTGTACAGTGCAGTGACTTTGAGTATTTTCACTATGTTATGTACCATAGTGAAAATTCCTACTGTCTAATTCCAAAACATTTCTATCACCCCAAAAAGAAACCTCGTACTGATTAGTAGTCAGTCCCAGTAGTCAGTCTCAGGCAGCCACTAGTCTACTTTCTATCTCTGTGAACTTGCCTATTTTGGACATTTCACATAAATGGAATCCTACGATATGCAGCTTTTTGTGTTTGCCTTCTTTCACTTAGCATAATGCTTTCAGGGTTCATCCATGCTGTGCCATGTATCAGTACTTTATTCCTTTTGATGGCTGAATAGTAATCCATTATGTAGATATATTACATTTTATTTGTCCGGTCCTCAGTTAGTGACCTAATGTTTGTGAGTAAAAGTGTTTCCCCAGAGATTTAGTTAACATCCTAGATAATTTCACCCTGTCAAATAATTTCTTAATGGTAAATTTAAGATTTAATCCCTTTGAAAAAGTAGGTTTTGCCTTATTTTTAGATGTGTTGGTGCTTTTAGTAAATGTTTCCAGGAAATAAAACTGATATATTACTTGATAGTTTCTGCTTTTCAAAGGGCCATTGTATTTCTTTCAGTATGTTTGTTTTTCACTGTATTCGTATATATTTCTGTAATTTATTTCTCTTGCTTCATGACTTCCCTATGTCTTCATTTGAGGAGGGACTTTTTTTCATTAGAAAATAATTTTTTTTCCTTTTGTCATCTTACAGATTTTTAATGAAAATACCAGATCTTTGGAGATTTCTCAGTCTTACACTACCACACAAAGAGAACGTAGCGATCACAGTGTACCTTGCAAAAGGAGGAGAGTAGAATTAGGCTGGGAAGTAATTAAAGATCAACTTCAGAAATCACAGAATGATTTTGATCTTGTGCCTTGGTAATTTCATGTTTTTTCTCATTCAATGTCATTTTAGTCTCATTTAGCTTTTCTCAGAAGATCTCCAGCAGAATCTTTTTATCTCATTGGCCAGAACTAGGTCATTTGTCTACTCCCAAACCAATCACTTGCAAAGGAGAATGGGATTGCCATGACATACTGAGATTAACTGTCATGGTTTATCCGGTGGGGCAGGGAACAGGGCCCACCTCTCGTAAGCATATTGCAATAGCAAGAAAGAAAGGGAAATGGCTGTCTGGTAGGTAATGGGTGATGCCCGCTTCGTGAAAATCACTAAGTTGTACGCCTCAACACGAAGAGATTTTAGCACCCTCCAGTAGCATAGGATTAGGTTAGGAAGAAATTAAAGAGCCTTCAGAAATCGCAGAGTAATTTTGACCTTGTACTATGATAAAAGGTTATTATTTACTTCTTTAGTTGCATGTATAAAATAACAGGTCCTTCTGTGGAATGACAAATTATTAGGCCTGATAGGGAGCACTGGTGGTACAGTGGTTAAGCACTTGGCTTCTAACGGAAAGGTTGGCAGTTCAAATCCACCAGCCCCTCTGAGGGAAAAAGATGTGGCAGTCTGTTTCCATAAGGATTACAGCCTTGGAAACCCCATGACGCAGTTCCACTCTGTCCCGTAGGGTAGCTGTGTGTCAGAATAGACTCAGTGGTGATGGGCTTGGATTTTTTTTTGGAGCAACCTTTAGAATTTATCCAGTTCAGCTTGTTTACACAAAAGAAAACTAAAACTCAAAAAGGTTAAGTAACTTACCTAAAGACGATTAGAAAACTGTGAATTACAATTAAGCCTTTGTGTTCATTGCACTTTTATTGATTTTTACCAGGTTGATGGAGCATTTACATGTACTTTTCTATTGCTGTAGATAACTTTTATTTAAGATCATGTTATTTTGTATAGTTCAGGGTGCCTGTTGTGGATGCTTCAATTTGTCCATTCAGCCAGGTGTTATTTATTTAATACCTGCTGTGTGCCAAACATTAGGGATGCAGGGATGAATAAGGTAAGATTCCTATTCTTGAAAAGCACACATTCTAGAGAACTCACAACATATATTTATGGAATTAACTGAATTAATGTCAAGGGAAAACAGCTTTTTTGTTTGTTTTTATCTTGTAGAGGAATGTTATTGGTAGCTGAAGAGGAGGGTAGGTGGGATAACTTAGAAGTATAGTATTGTTAATTTAATTATTCTTTAAAGTTTTTGTGAAAGTTAAATATAATAGCTTACCCAGCAAGCCAAAAAGTTACTGTTCTTCCTGCCACTTCAGGAAGTAGGGCTTGGTAAATATTAAGAGCCTGTTTATTTTGAGAGTAAGATGATGGTGATGCTCTAATTAGAGTATTGTTTTCTTTTAGTTTGTTAATGGGATTGAATAGTTTTCAAGTGAATTATTTTTTCTTTTAGGTTACAGATTGCAACCCAGTTAATATCAAAGTATCCTGCAAGCTTACCTAACTGTGAGCTATCACCATTACTGATAATACTATGCCAGCTTCTACCTCAACAGCGACGTGGGGAACGTACACCATATGTGTTACGATGTCTTATGGAAGTTGCATTGTGTCAAGGCAAGATTTCAAATCTAGAAAGCTCACAAAAGTCAGAGTTATTGAAACTCTGGTTTAAAATTTGGTGTATTGCCTTTCGCAGTATAAGTTCTGAACAAACACAAGCTGAAAACTTTGGCTTACTTGGAGCCATAATTCAAGGCAGTTTAGTTGAAGTTGATAGAGAATTCTGGAAGTTATTTACTGGGTCAGCCTGCAGACCTTCATGGTAAGTTGAATATGCATTGTGTCAGATTTTATACATACACAAATATTACCCCCTCAACCCCACCCCACCGTTTTTATAGGTTTGTTACTTTGGTTAAAGGTGTGTTGAGTTCTGTTTCAGAAGCTTTGTTGTTTGGCCAGGAAGACTTAATAAATGAATAGATGTGAATTTAGTTTTAAATGTGGCGAGATTACCAAAGATCAATTTTAAAGAATTAGAGTTTGAATTTTCTTTATCTGTAATTGACAATTAATTGTTTAGTATTCATAGCCTTTTTTTTTTTTTCCATAAGTACTGGTTACTGTTATGATAAGAGGTAGTTTTTTGTTGTTGTTGTTGTTGTTTTCTCTTTTTTTAATCGTACTTTAAATGAAGGTTTACAGAACAAACTAGCTTCTCATTAAACTGTACACCTGTATTATGATATTGGTTAATAACCCCATGACATATCAACTCACTCTCTTCTTGACCTTGGGTTCCCCATTACCAGCTTTCCTGTCCCCTAAGAGGTAGTTTTTAATCAGGACTCTTCTTAGATATAACCAGACTGTTTACAATGTTCGTGTCCATTTTGTCAACAAAAGTTTACTGTGTGCCTATCATGTGCCAGGTACTGTCCTAAGCTTAGGAAGCACAGTAGTAAATAGGGTAGATAAGGTCTCTGTCCCTCAGTGAGCTTACTTTTAACAACAGTTGTTCTCTGTTTTGTTATAGTCCTGCAGTATGCTGTTTGACAGTGGCACTGACCATATGTGTAATTCCGGAAACAGCAAAAGCAAGAGTAGAGCAAAATATCTGTGAAGTGAATAGAAGTTTTTCATTAAGGGAATTGATAATGAAATGGCTCATATTCTATCAGTTAGAGGATGACCTAGAAGACAGTACAGAGCTGCCTCCAATTCTTCACAGGTAATTTCAGTCATTAGCAGGCTGCTGTTTTTGTTTAGTTTTGTAATACTCCCTCCTTTACTTGGAGCTCTTGTGCCGCAGTAGTTAAGAACTCGGATGCTAACCCAAAGGTTGGCAGTTCGAATCCATCAGCCACTCCTTGGAAACCCTATGGAGCAGTTTTACTCTGTCCTGTAGGGTCGCTATGAATTGGAATCAACAGCAATGGGTTTGATTTGGTTTTGATTTTCTCCTTTACTTGTCTGATACCACATGGCTTTATTTCACAGTGATAATGCAGAATTTGCCAGAGCTTGTTATTGTTGTTAAGTGCTAGTAAAGATTTCTGAGTCTAGAAATATATGATGAGAAGGATATAATTTAAACTGATAGATTCTGGTGACATTTTAAGAGAAAGGGGTAATTAATAAAGGTAATAAGCAGATCGCCAGGTCTTGTTCCCCCAGAGCAGCTGGGTGGGTTTGAACCGCCAGCTCTTCAATTAGCTGAGTGCTTAACTGATGTGCCACCAGGGCTTCTGTCCCAGAACTAGCCCTACATATTATATATTCTCTTTATAGTGCTCTGTGTGTAGTGTCTGGGTTTCTGTTAGATCCTTTTTTGTTGTTGATGTTCTCTGCCTGGACAGCGAGACTAGGGGAATGTGTGTGAACAATATGCATGTAATTCTTTAAGCATGGTATCTGACTCAGATGGATCCTGAATCCCTAATCATAGTGGGAGTATCTTTGGGGTGAGCTGTGTTACATTAATTTTGGTGAAGAAACAAGGACAAAATGGGACTAAACCCTAGAACTGCAAGAGTAGCTTGCCCACTTAGCCTTTCCATTGATAGAAATTGCCAGAGAGTAATTTGACCTGTATTGTTGCAGAGCAGACCTCTGGATTCTAGTGCTCTCACTTCAATTTCACGGTCTTTGTTTGTTTTAGAAGTGATCTTTTTATAAAAATTGAACTTAACTCTGCTTCCAGGCAGCGTTGGAGACGTTAAAAACAGAGTGTGTGCTCCGTAAGTTCTCCTTTCAGATGTTAAGAAATTCAGCACAAATAAAAGGAATTTTAATTTAGGATCCACATTTTAAAAGTCCACTTAGATATATTCAAATGTGCACTATTAAGCGTAAAAAATTCTTTAAATGACTTTTGGTGTTTTAAATGAAGTGTTTTGTTTTCCTTCATAGTAAGTTTCCGCATCTTTCACTGGAGAAAATTCTTGTGAGTCTCACTATGAAAAACTGTAAAGCTGCAATGAATTTTTTGCAAAGCGCACCAGAATGGTACGTTACGTGATAGAGCTCTTTGCTGTTTTTAAGATATAGCTTTAAGTAAAAAGATAATAATTTTAGCAAGGTCATGGCTGCATCCTAATAATCATGAACTGAACTGGTTAATTTTTAAAAATCACAACAGTTAACCAGGGAAAAGGTTCTTTTAATTCGGTGGTTATAATGTATATTTGTAATTTTACACTTGGATTAACTTTTTTTTAATGCTACATAGTATAACATGACATTTGCCAATGGAAGAAATTGAGTGGTTATGATGGGAAATTCAGAACATAAAAATTATATGAAGTGAGTTTTTAAAGGTATGACTAGTTTTTATACATCAAAATAGTAAGATTTGACTATTTTCTAGCCTTAAAAACTTAAAATTGAGGATATGGAAAACAAAAATAAGTCTAAAAACC
This sequence comes from Loxodonta africana, assembly GCF_030014295.1. Classification (NCBI taxonomy): domain Eukaryota; kingdom Metazoa; phylum Chordata; class Mammalia; order Proboscidea; family Elephantidae; genus Loxodonta; species Loxodonta africana. The sequence continues at coordinate 128,805,892 of NC_087348.1, forward strand.
TTATTTTAATTGACTCAAGAGGTTTATTGTGTAGTCACTGGTTGAAAATAACTCTCTGGTGCAGATTACTTATCGCTCATAAAAGGGCATAAAAGGAAAGAAATTCTACATTGTGGAGAAGTCAGAGGTGGAAAAGGGGGAATGTGTTCAGATACTGTTAATCTCAGTGTTTATATCCTGTACTATTAGTGTGTTTGCTTTTTAATACTTTCTAAATTTGTCTTTGAAATTGGAGGTTTTGTTTTTTGTCTTTATCTATTAGTAAAATTGCTACTGAATAATGACATTTGATACAAGTGAGTATCAAATTTCAAAGAAGAGAAGCATTTAAAAGAATCCAGTAATTGTTAAGCAGCCTTGAATATTGAATAATGCAGATGCATGTTTTCACTTATATTTCTAAGATATGTATTAGCTTGATTACAAATTAAAAATTCTACTTCCTTCAAGTGAGCAACATCAAAAAAGTAAAGAAGAGCCTTCATTCTTAGAAGTAGAAGAACTGTTTCTTCGGACAACTTTTGACAAAATGGATTTTTTGACCATTGTGAAAGAATGTGCTACAGAAAAGCACCAATGCAGCATCGGATTTTCTGTCCACCAAAATCTCAAGGAATCACTGGATCGCTATCTTCTGGCATTATCAGAACAACTTCTAAATAATTACCCATCCGAGGTGAGATTTTAAAAAAGAACTAAAGCCTGTATATGATTAAACTTTGAGTAGATTATTAGGAAGGAAAACGGGAAATAGGAGTAGGAAAGGCACTAGGGATGGTAGTGAGAGGTTTGGTTTTAAAAGCAAATTGAGAATACATGACCACAAATAAGGAAATCTTAAGCATGAAAATTGAAGAATAATTGATTAGTTCCTTTATACCAAGAATTCTGGTAGACAGGGCCACGTGAACCAGAGACTACATCATCCTGAGACCAGAAGAACTAGATGGTGCCTGGCTACAACCGATGACTGCCCTGACAGGGACACAACAGAGAACCCCTGAGGGAGCAGGAGAGCAGTGGGATGCAGACCCCAAATTCTCATGAAAAGACCAGACTTAATGGTCTGACTGAGACAAGAAGGACCCCAGTGGTCATGGCCCCAAACCTTCTGCTGGCCCAGAACAGGAACCATTCCTGAAGCCAACTCTTCAGACATGGATTGGACTGGACAATGGGTTGGAGAAGGATGCTGGTGAGGAGTGAGCTTCTTGGATCAGGTGGACACTTGAGAGTATGTTGGCATCTCCTGCCTGGAGGGGAGATGAGAGGGTAGAGGGGGTTAGAAGCTGGCAAAATGGACACAAAAAGAGAGAGTAGAGGGAGAGAGTGGGCTGTCTCATTAGGGGGAGAGTAATTGGGAGTATGTAGCAAGGTGTATGTAAGTTTTTGTGTGAGAGACTGGCTTGATTTGTAAACTTTCAATTAAAGCACAATAAAAATTGTACAAAAAAAAAAAAGAATTCTGGTAGACATAAAAGGAGTAGAATTCCTTATACTTAAGGAACCTTCCTGGGTAGGTTAGTAGTGAATAGTAAAGATTTTTGAGTACAGAGATTATATAATTAAAAGGACATAATTTAAACTGCTCTAATAGATTTTGGTGGCACTCAGAGGAAGGGTAATTAATAAAGGTAATAAATGAACTATTAATCATCCATTTTTAGAGATCGTCTTGTAATTTGTCCTCATGAAATCACAAACCTCTTTGTATTTGCTATTTTCTTGCCAAAATTAACTCCTGTTTCTGTTGACATAGAATATCTTTCTATCCATTTCTGTGTTCAGATCATCCACACGTCAAAATCTTTCCTAAAGCCTTACTTAGATAATCTGAGTCATCATAATTTGTCATCTTTTAACTTTCATAGTACTTGATATTTACATTTTCTTATGGCACTTAGTATCTTCTTTATACTACGGATATTTATGTATATATTTTATCTCTTATGCTTAAAATGAGCTTATTAAAGGACATGTGTAGTGTTATTAATCTTTGTGTCCATGGTGCCTTGTTCCATGGTAACCAATTGCCATCCAGTTGACTCCAACTCATGGTGATCCCATGTACGTCAGAGTAAAACTATTGGGTTTTCAATGGCTGATTTTTCAGAAGCAGAGCATTAGGCCTTTCTCTGGGTGGACATGGGAACAGCCAACCTTTCATTTAGCAGCAGAGCATGTTAGCTGTTTATACCACCCAGGGACTCCTGGAAATGGTAAGTGATAAGGTATTTGCTGAATAAAATAAAATACATAAACTACTCAAATGACTTAATTCAGTACTCCAGGGCAATGACCTGAAAAAATGAGAAAGGGATAGTCTGCCTGTTTGGTCTGTCTTACCCTTAATTACTGATATTCTTCTGGATCACAGTCGTAACCACTTTTATTACAAAGTAACATGGTCTTCCATATTATCCCCTAAAATGCCATTCCCTATAATATAGGAAAGAAATCTAAAAATACTATTTTTTTATATAACCTTTGTAAGCTCTTACATAATTCTATAAAATTGGATAAACATCTGCTAGCAAAAATGCTTTGTGTTAGTCTGTGGAGCTTAAAACGCTGAATAAGTCAAGGTTATTATCCTTCAGAAACTCAAAATATCATCTTAGTGTCCCTTTATGTGACCCAAGAAGCCCTGGTGCGCAGTGGGTAAATCACTCAGCTGCTGACCTTAAGGTTAGCGGTTCAAACCCGCCAGCCACTCTGGGAGAAAGATGTAGCAGCCTGTTTGCTTAAAGATTTACCACCATGGAAACACTATGGGTCAGTTTTACTCTTTCCTGTAGGGCCGCTATGAGTCGGAATTGACTCGATGGCAGTACATTTGGTTTTGGGGTTATATGAATCCAATTTCTACTCATGTTGTAAGACTTAGAAACATTTGTTTGCCTGTCAGTTTTTGTTTTTTTTTTTTTTGCCTCAAATATTCAAGGGCCCACTGTATGCGCTACACTGTGCCACTTTAAGAGGACATGTCTTACATGGGCAGTAGAAGATACATCTATATTTCCTGAGAAGCCTGATTGTCATAACTCTGCAGTGATCTCTTAGATGTTGAAATTTTTAGAGATATTCAGAAATATGCGACTGTTAAGCTCAATTAGGCGAACACTTGTCTCTTAACATGTACATAAAATTTGTTTTCTCAAAAGATAATTATATAATATCCAAAATTTTTGATGCAATGTATTTTTTTATTTATGGCTTGCTTTAAGACTACAAATTCAGAAGTACTTGTGCAGTGTTCAAGTCTTTTGGTGGGTGTTCTCGGCTGCTATTGCTACATGGGTGTAATAGCTGAAGAAGAAGCGTATAAATCAGAATTATTCCAGAAAGCCAAGGTAAGAGAATTTATGCCAATGAAGTTTTGGATAATATGAATGAAATTTATTCCTGGAATAATTGGTATGTTTGATGTTTGTTTGGGACACATAAAATTTATATAGGTTAACCCTCTTCTCTTTCACTGAGATAGTCTGAGAAGAAATGATAACCATTTGCCCTTCCTTAAGACTTGAAATTATATTAAGCCAAGTATAAATACAGTAACTGAAATCATGTCACAGTAGCTTTTAATTTTATTAACAACAATGGTGATTTTCATCTGTACTTTAAAAAAAGATTTTTTTTTTTGGTAATCTGTTATTCCAAACCAACCTTGGTTAAGGGTGTTAATCAAGTAGGCTGTAAGCATGAGTTTTTTTTTGGTCTCTGGATACTCTTCTCTCATTAAAGTTTTGATTTGCAGGGAGAGCAGGGTGTAAGATTTGCCATTTTGCTAGATTATTCATAGTTTTTAATTATACAATATGATCAAGGGTAACTTCTAAAAAAACTTAATTTTGCCTCTTAAATGAAACTTTATAAAGGAATCACTAAACCATAATTTTAACTGGAACTTGGATTTTTCCTTTTATTCTTAATAGTCCCTAATGCAATGCGCAGGAGAAAGTATCACTATGTTTAAAAATAAGACAAATGAGGAATCTAGAATTGGTTCATTGAGAAATGTGATGCTTCTATGTACAAGTTGCTTGTGCAACTGTACCAAGGTAAGATATTCTTCTTACTTGGTGGTATAGTCTATCCAGGGGGTTGGTTACTGGTTGGTGTTAGTATTATTATTTTTGGTCCCTTAATAAATTTATATGCTGATTTAAAATTAAATTGAATGGTATGTAAAGATAATGTCCAAAAAAAATTAAGGAATAGGTAATCTTAGTTTCACGTGAAGCAAATTTAATCATTACAATGAGGTTTCTAAGGTTTTTCCCACTTCCTTATACAGCTATATGGATGACTTTGACAGCATATTTTCATTCATTTAATAAAAACTTGTTGACTATGGCCTATGTGATGTGCATGCCACTATACCAGGGCTAGTGAGCCACAAAAAGATAAATGACTCCAGCATATACATTACTCTGGTACCCAAATACCCTTACGTTATGTTTGATTGCAAGAGTTGTAGTTTTTGTTTTGATTTGGAGCAGAGCTCAGGGGTACCTGAGCCAGACCAGAGTGTTGATAATAATTGGACACATCTTTGAAAGCTGATATTAAGCACATGGCCATATATCAATATTATCAGCATATAGTTTTTGTTTTATAAAGTGTTTTCTGCCTTTTGGAGTAAACGGGGAAAGGGAGAAATGGAAGAATAAACTCTAACATTCAATTACTAATAACTGGTATTTTGCTTTAATGCTGTTAAAGCACAAGGAAAGAAATGTGCTGTAATTATTACTGTAAGTAAAGAGTTTAGTGTTTTCGAAGCAACTTATATCTTGGCCCTGGTATATCAAACCCTTTACCAATACTTCTTATGATTGATAACTTCCAGTGCAGAGGAAAATCTATATTTCATTCAAGATAGAGAAAATATTATTTTTTGTTTTTTTTTAATTTGTTTCCCTGGTTTTGTTGTTGTTTCTTTTAACTACAGCACAATCCAAATAAGATCACATCTGGCTTTTTTCTACGATTGTTAACATCAAAGCTAATGAATGACATTGCAGATATCTGTAAAAGTTTAGTAAGTATGCTTCCTGTTTTATTACTGTATTGCATTGATTCTAAGTTGTATATTTTTCTCATTGAAATCTCCCTCAAATTGGGATGCATCTCAGTATTTGACGTATTTTTTAAAGTGTAGAAATTAAAGTAATTTGATTTTGGAGGGAAGATATACTGGATTGCTTCCTTATATCAATACGTAACAGAACCTGGCTTATATTTTCTCAATAAATAATGAAGTGTAAGATAGGGAACTAATCCAGGCTCCAGGCTCATAGGTATTTCTATGTAATACCATCTGAAATTCAAAATAATTCTTTATTCTTTAAAAAAACCTTGGGGATTTTTGGGGCGGGGCCAAGATGGCTGACTAGGTAGAAGATACCACAGATCCCTCTTGTAACAAAGACTCAGAAAAACAAGTGAATCGATCACATACATGACAATTTACGAACCCCGACCATCAAAAACAGAGCTAAGGAGTTCACCTGAGTGACGGGAGTGAAAAGCTGCGCGGTGAAGCAGCGACCGCTTCTGGAACCAGCATCCCCCACCATAGCCTTGAGCCCTCGCAGTTCCCTGGTGACAGAGTGGTTGGGCTTATCGCAGCTTACTGAAATGGGGCAAGCACAGGACGCAGCCCTATCCCCTAACCCTGGAGTAACCTTGGCAGAGACTCAGCTAGTGCAAGCAGGCTGCACAGTGATGTGGCTGACAGGAGAATGAGAACCCATGGGGAAGCAGCCACTGTTTTTGGAGCCTGGAGCCAACGTCCCAGTCAGAAAACCTTAGCGCTGGGCTTTAGGCTAAGCGCTGAGGAGCAGGTCACAGCTTCCTGAAACGGTGCAAGCACAGGACGCAGCCCTAAACCCCTGGAGTAACCTTGGCTGGAAACCCAGCCAGCACACGCAGGCTGCACACCCATGCAGCTGACAGGAGAAGGAGAAATTATGGAGAAGCAGCGACTGGTTTTGGAGTCTGGAGCGCAGTGTCCCAACCAGAAAACCTTGGCGCTGAGCTTTGGACTAGGAACAGAGGAGCTGATCGCGGCTTCCTGAGAGGGCACAAGCACAGGATGCAGGCCTGACCCTGGGGGGGCAGTCTCAACCCAGCTGACCCACACAGGCTACACGACCCTCTGGAATCTCAGATAAAACAGGCTTCACCAAACATGATAAGTAACTTTGTCTATATTGCAGCGCTACTCTCTCCTATCTATCTGATCCCTCCCCTTCCTGCCCCAGGTGGCTTCATTAACATTGATATTTCTTGGGCCAGGGAGCGAAGTGCCCTGCAGGGGTTGGGGGGTGGTTTCTAACCCATTCTCCTGGCCTAAGAGAAGCAGAAGTTAACAATCTTGGAGAGAAAAATCCTTCCCTGACTTCCCTAAACTGGAATAATAATACACAATCAGCTCCAGCCAAGCAAAAGAGATCCACAGTCTCTGGCTTTCATCCCTACAGGGAACCAGGTGGCTATTATAATGCAAAGGCAATTCTGATGGAGATCTGACTGTAACTGTTTTAGTGAAGCAGTGGAAAGACAAGTTTTGGAGGTGTGATATCTCTCTACCTATTAAATAGAGCCCTTACTGATCCACTGCAGGGAACTGAGAGCTAAAGCTCCACCCACACCACCTAGCCACCTGCTAAAGGGGTCTGAGGATAGTGACGCCTACCAATCTTTAGAGGTACGAGCATTAGGTGCCTAAGGTACAGCAGGAGAGCCCTCTCACCAAAGTGCTCCGGGAATAGAGACACTCCTACCTCAGTGGCACATGGGGGAAGGCTGTCAGCATCTTGCCCTCGTCAGAGTGTGACCCCCTGCCGCTACTAGAATCTGGTGAATACGAGCATCACCACTACTCCTCTAAGTTAATAGGTGACACCCTACAACACACACTAGGTGACCCACAATCAGCACACCTAAGCTGATTCTATTCAAGAATAGTGAATGGACGCATAGGCTCATTTATCTTGTAACAGCTGCAACCATCTGGTAATAGGACATAAGTGATTCGAAGGCTACAACAATCAAGATAATGCAATCTAGTAGCCCATCTGGGTATACTGAAACAAAACAAAACAAGAAGATAACACTCTGAACAAATATAAAATACATCCTTACAATATCTTATAGATGGCTCGGAAACAGCAGTGTATATCAAATCACATAAAGAAGCAGACCATGATTGCTTCTACAAATCTCCAAATTAAAGAATCAAAATCTTTTCCAAATGAGGATACAGTCCTGGAATTACCAGGTTTAGAATATAAAAAACTAATATACAGAATACTTCAAGACATCAGGGGTGAACTCAGAAATGAAATAAGACAATCTACAGAAAAAGCCGAGGAACACACTGATAAAGCAGTTGAAGAAATCAAAAAGATTATTCAAACATAATGGAAAAAGTAATAAGCTGCAAGAATCCATAGAGAGACGGCATTCAGAAATCCAGAAGATTAACAATAAAATTACAGAATTCGACAACTCGGTAGGAAGTCAGAGGAGCAGAATTGAGGAATTGGAATGCAGAGTGGGAGAGATGGAGGATAAGGCAATTGACACGAATAAAGTTGAAGAAAAATCAGATAAAAGAATTTAAAAAAATGAAGAAACCCTAAGAATCATGTGGGACTCTATCAAGAAGAATAATTTGCATGTGATTGGAGTCCCAGAACAGGGAGGGATAACAGAAAATGCAGAGGGAATAGTTAAAGATCTGTTGGTAGGAAACTTCCCTGGCATCAGAAAAGATGAAGCGATATCTATGCAGGATGCTTATCGAGCACCGTACAAGATAGTTCCCAAAAGAAAATCACCAAGGCATATTATCAAACTTGCCAAAACCAAAGATAAAGAGAAAATTTTAAAAGCAGCCAGGGATAAAAGAAAAGTCTCCTACAAAGGAGAATCAATAAGAATAAGTTCAGACTACTCAGCAGAAACCATGCAGGCAAGAAGGCAATGGGATGACATATATAGAGCACTGAAGGAAAAAAACTGCCAGCCAAGGATAATATATCCAGGAAAACTGTCTCTCAAATATGAAGGTGAAATTAAGACATTTACAGATTAAATACAAGCTTAGAGAATTTGCAAAAACCAAACCAAAGTGACAAGAATTACTAAAGGAAATTCTTTGGTCAGAAAATCAATAATATCAGATAACCAACACAAGGTAACAGAACAGAACATCCTGATATAAACTCAAATAGGGAAAACACAAAAACGAAATAAGATTAATTTAAAATAAAAATGCTCCAGACGGAATCATTGACGTCATTATGTAAAACATTACAATAATCAAAAAAGAGGGACTAAATACAGGAGGCATAGATCTTCCATATTGAGAGGAAAACAAGGTGATATAGGATGATACAAGTTAGGTTTTTACTTAGAAAAATAGGGGTAAATATTAAGTTAACCACAAGGAGATCTAACAATTCCGTACTTCAAGATAAAAACCAAGATAAAGATAACAACTCAGCAAAAATAAATTCAACTACTTTGAAAGTGAAAAACACACAATTTAGAAAGAAAACTCAGCACAAAAAAATAAGTGGAAAAATGAAATTGTCAACAACACACGTAAAAAGGCATCAAAATGACAGCACTAAACACATACTTACCTATAATTACGCTGAATGTAAATGGACTAAATGCACCAATAAAGAGACAGAGAGTCTCAGACTGGATAAAGAAACACGATCCATCTATATGCTGCCGACAAGAGACACACCTTAGACTTAGAGACACAAACAAACTAAAACTCAAAGGATGGAAAAAAATGTATCAAGCAAACAATAAGCAAAAAAGAGCAAGAGTAACAATATTAATTTCTGACAAAATAGACTTTAAAGTTAAATCCACCACAAAGGATAAAGGACACTACATAACGATTAAAGGGACAATTGACCAGGAAGATATAACCATATTAAATATTTATGCACCCAATGACAGGGCTCCAAGATACATAAAACAAACTTTAACAGAACTGAAAAGTGAGATAGACACCTCCACAATTATAGTAGGAGACTTCAACACACCACTTTCGGTGAAGGCTAAGACTTCCATTAAGAAGCTCAATGGCGACACGGAAGATCTAATTGCTACAGTCAACCAACTTGACCTCATAGACTTATAGAGAACACTCCACCCAACAGCTGCAAAGTATACTTTTTTTTCTAGCACACATGGAACATTGTCTAGAATAGATCACGTATTAGGTCATAAAACAAAACTTTGTAGAATCCAAAACATTGAAATATTATAAAGCATCTTCTCAGACCATAAGGCCATAAAAGTAGAAATCAATAAGAGAAAAATCAGGGAAAAGAAATCAAATACTTGAAACTGAACAATACCCTGCTGAAAAAAAGACTGTGTTATAGAAGACATTAAGGAGAGAATAAAGAAATTCATAGAATGCAATGAGGCTGAAAACACTTCCTATCAAAACCTCTAGGACACAGCGAAAGCAGTGCTCAGAGGTCAATTTATGTCGATAAATGTACACACAGATAAAGTAGAAACAGCCAAACTCCGAGAACTGTCCCTACAACTTGAACAAATAGAAAGTGAGCAACAAAAGAATCCATCAGGCACCAGAAGAAAACAGATAATAAAAATTAGAGCAAAATTAAATAAATTAGAGAACAGAAAAACAGTTGAAAGAGTTAAAAAAGCCAAAAGCTGGTTCCTTGAAAAAATTAGCAAAATTCATAAACCATTGCCCAGACTGACTAAAAACACACAGGAAAGGAAACAAATAACCAGAATAAGAAATGAGATGGACCGTATCACAACAGACCCAACTAAAATTAATTAAAAGAATCATATCAGATTACTATGAAAAATTGTTCTCTAACAAATTTGCAAACCTAGAAGAAATGGATGAATTTCTAGAAACACACTACCTACCTATACTAACGCAATCAGAAGTAGAACTAAGTAGACCCATAACAAAAAAAACAGATTGAAAAGGTAATCAGAAAACTCCCACCAAAAAAAAAAGCCCTAGCCCAGAAGAGTTCCACCAAACTTTCAGATAAGAGTTAACACCACTACAACTAAAGGTATTTCAAAGCATAGAAAATGATGGAATACTACCTAACTCATTCTATGAAAGCCAGCATGTCCCTCATACCAAAATCAGGTAAAGGCACCACAAAAAAATAAAATTACAAACCTGTATCCCTCAGGAATATAGATGGAAAAATCCTCAACAAAATTCTAGCCAATAGGATTCAACAACATATCAAAAAAATAATCTACCATGACCAAGTGGGATTTATACCAGGTATGCAAGGTTGGTTCAATATTAGAAAAACAATTAATGTAATCCGCCATATAAATAAAACAAAAGACAAAAACCACAGGATGTTATGAATTGATGCAGCAAAGGTATCTGACAAACTTCAACACCGATTCATGATAAAAACTCTCAGCAAAATAGGAATAGAAGGAAAATTCTTATACAAAGCCAACAGCCAACATCATCCTAAATGGAGAGAGTCTGAAAGCATTGCCCTTGAGATGGGGAACCAGACAAGGATGCCCTTTATCACCACTCCTGTTCAACATCGTGCTGGAGGTCCTAGCCAGAGCAATTAGGCTAGAAAAAGAAATAAAGGGCATCTGGATTGGCAGGGAAGAAGTAAAATTATCTCTGTTTGCAGATGACATAATCTTATTCACAGAAAACCCCAACGAATCCTCCAGAAAACTACTGAAACTAATGGAAGAGTTCAGCAGAGTATCCGGTTACAAGATTAACATACAAAAATCACTTGGATTCCTCTACATCAACAAAAAGAACATTGAGGAGGAAATCACCAAATCAATACCATTCACAGTAGCCCCCAAGAAGATAAAATACTTAGGAATAAATCTTACCAAAGATTTAAAACACCTACAGAAAGAAAACTACAAGGCACTACTGCAAGAAACTAAAAGGGACCTACATAAGTAGAAAAACATACCTTCCTCATGGATAGGAAGACTTAACATTATAAAAATGTCTGTTCTACCAAAAGCTGTCTGTATATACAATGCACTTCTGATCCAAATTCCAACTACGTTTTTTAATGTGATGGAGAAACAAATCATCAACTCCATATTGAAGGGAAAGAAGCCCCAGATAAGTCAAGCATTGCTGAAAAAGAAGAACAAAGTGGGAGCCCTCACTCTACCTGTTTTTAGAACATATGCAGCCACAGTAGTCAAACAGCCTAGTACTGGTACAACAACAGATACATGGACCAGTGGAACAGGATTGAGAATCCAGACATAAATCCATCCACATATGAGCAGTTGATATTTGACAAAGGCCCCAAAACAGTTGACTTGGGAAAAGACAGCCTTTTTAACAAATGGTGCTGGCATAACTAGATATCCATCTGCAAAAAAATGAAACAGGACCCATATCTCACACCACGCACAAAAACTTACTCCAAATGGATCAAAGATCTAAACGTAAAGTCTAAAACAAAGATAATGGATGAAAAAAGAGGGACAACGTTAGAAGTAACAATACAAGTCATAAACAGAATACAAAACATTAGTAAAAATAACAAAGAGAAACCAGATAACTGGGAGCTTCTAAAAATCAAATACCTATGCTCATCTAAAGACTTCACCAAAAGAGTAAAAAGACCACCTACAGATTGGGAAAAAATTACCAGCTACAACATCTCCGACCAGTGCCTTATCTCTAAAATCTATATGATTCTGCTTAAACTCAACCACAAAAAGACAACCCAATTAAAAATTGGGCAAAGGATATGAACAGGCACTTCACTAAAGAAGACATTCAGGCAGCTAACAGTACATGAGGAAATGCTCGTGATTATTAGCCATTAGAGAAATGCAGATCAAAACTACGATGAGATTCCATCTCACTCCAACAAGGCTGGCATTAATCCAAAAAACACAAAATAATAAATGTTGGAGAGGCTGCGGAGAGATTGGAACTCTTATACACTGCTGGTGGGAATGTAAAATGGTACAACCACTTTGGAAATCTATCTGGCATTATCTTAAACAGTTAGAAATAGAACTACCATACAACCCAGAAATCCCACTCCTCGGAATATACCCTAGAGAAATAAGAGCCTTCACACAAACAGATATATGCACACCCATGTTTATTGCAGCTCTGTTTACAATAGCAAAAACCTGGAAGCAACCAAGGTGTCCATCAACAGATGAATGGGTAAATAAGTTGTGGTATATTCACACAATGGAATACTACGCATCGATAAAGAACAGTGACGAATCTGTGAAATATTTCATAACATGGAGGAACGTGGAAGGCATTATGCTGAGCGAAATGAGTCAGAGGCAAAAGGACAAATATTGTATAAGACCACTATTATAAGATCTTGAGAAATAGTATAAACTGAGAACACATACTTTTGTGGTTACGAGGAGGGGAGGGAGGGAGGGTGGGAGAGGGTTTTTTACTGATTAATTAGCAGATAAGAACTACTTTAGGTGAAGGGAAGTACAACACTCAATACATGGAAGGTCAGCTCAACTGGACTGGACTGGACCAAAAGCAAAGAAGTTTCTGGGATAAACTGAATACTTCACACGTCAGCGGAGCAAGGGCAGGGGTTTGGGAACCATGGTTTAAGGGGACTTCTAAGTCAATTGGCAAAATAATTCTATTATGAAAACATTCTGCATCCCACTTTGAAATGTGGCGTCTGGGGTCTTAAAAGCTAACAAGCGGCCATCTAAGATGCATCAATTTGTCTCAACCCACCTGGAGCAAAGGAGAATGAAGAACACCAAGGTCACACAACAACTAAGAGCCCAAGAGACATGAACCAGAGACCTACATTATCCTGAGACCAGTAGAACTAGTTGGTGCCCGGCCACAATCAATGACTGCCCTCAAAGGGAATACAATAGAGAACCCCTGAGGGAGCAGGAGATCAGTGGGATGCAGACCCCAAATTCTCATAAAAAGACCATACTTAACGGTCTGGATGTGACTAGAGGAATCCCGGCGGTCACGGTCCCCAAACCTTCTGTTGGCACAGGACGGGAACCATCCCCGAAGACAATTCATCAGACATGAAAGGGACTGGACAGTGGGTGGGAGAGAGATGCTGATCAAGAGTGAGCTAATTATATTAGGTGGACACTTGAGACTGTGTTGGCATCTCCTGTCTGGAGGGGGGATGGGAGGATAGAGAGAGTTGGAGGCTGCCAAAGTTTTCACGAAAGGAGAGACTGGAAGGGCTGACTCATTAGGGGGAGAGCAAGTGGGAGTAAGGAGTAAGATGTATATTAACTTATATATGACAGTTTGACTTGATTTGTAAACGTTCACTTGAAGCTCAATAAAAGTTAATAAAAAGAAAAACTACAATGAGATTCCATCTCACTGCAACAAGGGTGGCATTAATCCAAAAAACACAAAATAATAAATGTTGGGGAGGCTGTGGAGAGATTGGAACACTTACACACTGCTGGTGGGAATGTAAAATGGTAAGACCACTTTGGAAATTGATGTGGTGCTTCCTTAAAAAGCTAGAAGTTGAACTACCATATGACCCAGCAACCCCACTCCTTGGAATATATCCTAGAGAAATAAGAGCCTTTACACGAACAGATATATCCACACCCACGTTTATTGCAGCACTGTTTACAGTACGAAAAAGATGGAAGCAACCAAGGTGTCCATAAATGGATGAATGGATAAATTACGGTATGTTCACACAATGGAATACTACACATCAATAAAGGACAGTGATGAATCTGTGAAACATTTCATAACATGGAGGAACCTGGAAGGCATTATGCTGAGTGAAATTAGTCAGTTGCAAAAATTGGAATTGACTCGACGGCAATGGGTTTTAATGGGGCAAGAGGAGAAATACTGTATAAGACAATAAGATCTTGAGAAATAGTTTAAACTGAGAAGAAAACATTCTTTTGTTGTTACGAAAGGGGGAAGGGAGGGAGGGAGGGAGGGTGGTAGAGGGTTATTTCCTGATTAGATAGTAGATAAGACCTACTTTAGGTGAAGTGAAGGACAATGCTCAATACAGGGGAGATGAACACAACTGGACTAAACCAAAAGCTGAGAAGTTTCCTGAATAAACTGAATGCTTCGTATTTCAGCAAATCTGGGGCAGGGGTTTGGGAATTATGGCTTCCGGGGATATCTAAGTCAATTGGCAAAATAAAATCTATTAAAAAAACATTCTGCATCCCATGTTGAAGTGTGGCGTCTGGGGTCTTAAACGCTAGCAAGCAGCCATCTAAGATGCATCAATGAGTCTCAACCCACCTGGATCAAAGGAGAATGAAAAACACCAAGGGCACAAGGTAATAAAGAGCCCAAGAGACAGAAAGGGCTACATGAACTAGAGACTACATCATCTTGAGACCAGAAGAATTATATGGTGCCCAGCCACAACTGATGACTGCCCTGACAGGGAGCAGCACAGAGACCCCCTGAGGGAGGAGAAGAGCAGTGGGATGCAGCCCCCAAATTCTCATAAAAAGACCAGCCGTAACGGTCTGTCTGAGATGAGAAGGACCCTGGCGATCAAGGTCCCCAAACCTTCTGTTGGCCCAGGACAGGAATCATTCCCGAAGCCAACTCGTCTGACATGGATTGGACTGGACAATGGGTTGGAGAGAGATGCTGATGAGGAGTGTGCTACTTGCACCATGTGGACAGTTGAGACTATGTTGGCATCTCTTTTTGCAGGGGAGATGGGAGGGTAGAGGGGCTTAGAAGCTGGCAAAATGGTCACGAAAGGAGAGACTGGAAGGAGCGAGCGGGCTGACTCATTAGGGGGAGAGTAAATGGGCATATGTGGTATGGTGCATATAGGTTTTTATGTGAGAGATTGACTTGATTTGTAAACTTTCACTGAAAGCATGATAAAAATTATTTAAAAAAAAAAAAAAAAAACCCTGGCCAGATGAGCAGCGTATTCTCATTGTGGTATTTATTTGTCTTCTTATATAGAAATGGTATAATGCTATACATACTCTTCCGTCTGGACTAGTGCCTGGCACACACAGTTGTTGTGTTGATAGGTCCATTGAGTCTGCACTGACTCATGGCAACCTCCAAAATAGTCATACCAATTGATACTTTTTTTCCACACTCTCATCAATTTTGGGTATTTCAAAACCTCTTAATATAAAAAAAATTTTTTAAAGGGTTCATATTATTCCGTTACAAACATATATATTCATTTCCCTGTTGCAGGACATTCACATGAGGCAATACTGCAGTGCTCATACCTAAAATGAATCTTGAATTATTTGGTTTGGAAAGGTTTAGCTAAAACATACTTCTGAATGAAGCCTACTTGAAAAGAACATCCTGTTTCTCTTCTTTGAAGGTATCGTTTATCAGAAAGCCATTTGACTATGGAGAAGTGGAATCGATGGAAGATGATAGTGATGAAAATCTAGTGGAGGTGGAGGATCAGTCACCCGTGAATCTGTTTGATGCTGCACATGAGTCTGGAGAGAGCCAAAGCATAACTGGTGAGTACGTGTTCACTGCTTGGCATTTATTTCACCTCTTTGTATTGATTTGGCATTAGGAGGGGTCTCATTCATAGCAAATTTATACTTATTTCATTGACCCTTAGAAGAGTCTATTAGGATTATGTCCTTCCTATACATTTTAGATTTCTCTGGTTTTTAATTGAATTTACTATTTTTCTGTTTTATTCTTCATGGGAGGAATATATAGTAATTATTAAAGAAATATAAACATAGATTATTTGAAAAATAAAGAACAAGAGGGGTAAAAGTACACATAAGTCTATCATTTTTAGCCTTTTGTGTTATTTATAGATCCTTTCAAAATTGTAGTCAACATTTCTATACCATTTTATAGCTTGTCTATTTTCTTTAGCAGTAATTTTAAGTACTTTTTCACGTAGCTATTTATATCTACAATGGTACCTTTTAATGGCTTCATAATATTCCAATCAACATATATACCATAATTTACTTAGTCATTTTTTATTGTCAGAAATTTAGATTCCTTTCTATTTCCCACTATTCTGTTTTCTGTTTCACTGTTGATAAATGTAGTAAATGTTTGTCTATAGAGTTTTCGATATTCTGGGTTATTCCTGGATGACAGCATCCTAAGGTAACCTTTCATGAAGAGTTTTGAAGCTATTAGTGTTAATCAGTTTCACCAGAATTTTGCATTCCGTGTATTTCTGTGCATGTTTTGTGAAGGAGAGGGTATTTGAATTAATATTCAATATATGTGACTGTTGTGCCCCTGTCTTAATTCTTAATGAGTGCTTTTTACTTTTAGGTGCCATAAGCCCTTTAGCAGAAGAATATCTGTCAAAGCAAGATCTGCTTTTTTTAGACATGCTCAAGTTCTTATGTATGTGTGTAACTACCGCCCAGACCAATGCAGTATCATTCAGAGCAGCTGATATTCGGCGGAAACTGTTAATGTTAATTGATTCTAGCACTCTAGATCTTACTAAATCCCTTCACCTACACATGGTGAGTGAAATGAAAAAATTCTGTCTGATGTTGCTGGCTAATATGTAAGAATCACATAGTCTCTTTGTCGATTGAAAATTTCCCTGAGAAATGATTATGAGACTAGTTGTAAATACACTTTTTATTTTAATGAGCTTTGAAAAAAATATTTAAGTGGATGTTGAAACATTAAAACTTGCATGGACTTTGGGTAGTTAGATTTATTCCCTTTAGACATTATTATTATTATGTAATTTTTAACTGAGCCAGGAAACATACATCCTGAATATAAAAATAATATATAACATTCTGGTTGAAGTCTGAATCCAGCCTTTGACCTAATTTATATGATTTTAAAAATTTTTTTATGTAATTTCAAAATGATAGTAAGTTATAAGACTACTATAAAGAACTTCCATATACTCCTTATAATCTTCTGCAGTTAACATTTTGACGTATTTGCCTCATTTTCTTTGTATATTTATTATATACACATTTTCATTTTTCTGAACCATTTTGAGATTAAGTTGTGTACATTATATCTCTTATACTTTAGTGTGTATTTTCCAAAGACAAGAATACTGTCCTATATAACCAGCAGCCTTTTAGTTAGCAACCATTGTACTTAACCACTACACCACGAGGGTGTCCAACCACAGTATAAACATCAAAATTAGGAAATTAACATTGTATCATTATACTTAGATGTCAGTTCTCATAAGTCTTTAATGTGAAACAGTTCTTTAGTCATTCCTTATCTTTCGTGACCTCCATATTTTTGAATAGTTCAGGCCAGTTAGTTTGTAGGTTTTCTCACTTTGGGTTTGTCTAATGTTTTCTTGTAATTAGATTTAGATTTTGGTGGGAATGTTATAAAAGTTAATCCTTCCCCCTCCCCCCATTTATCTATCCATGTAGTGACAGAGATCTCCAATTCCTGTCCAGAGTCCCAGAGCTTACTAGCTTTTTCTCTGTCCACATTTGTAGCTCACTTCTCCAGCAATAAGAATACTGGCTTTCCACTTAACTTTGGTACATTTACTTATGTATTCAGTACCCTTATATGTAACTAGTCTCCTGAGCATGCGGTCCATCCTTGTAGCCCCAGCCCTTGTGAATATGCTGGCAGAGCTCCTGGCTCAGTGAGTATGCTGACTACCCCAGTCATGTCCCCAGTCCCACCAAACTGGCAAACCAGCCAGGTGGTTTTCCCAGCCCTGAGAACATGCCAGGTGAGTCCCTAATTGGAACTCTTGACCCTGGCAGATAAGCAGGCTGAATACCTGTGGAATTCCTGGTCATGTTTCCAGACATGACGAACATGTTGGTCAGTCCCCTAGCGCTAGCAGGCGTGCTTGATTGACCCTTGTTTGAGCCCCTTGTTTCAGCCCTGAAAGGCACTCTGGTCAGATCTCCAGCCCTGACAAGGGAGGGGTTATGTGCTTTTCTTAAAACTTTTTTTGTATTTAAGACAGTCAGTCACATAACATACACGGCAAATATTAGAAATGATTCCATTTAATGTTCTTTTTTAGCACCTGGGAAGGAGCTCATTTTCCTACATATAGATAGGAAAAACATCTCGTGTGATTTTTTACTATAGTTGGAAAATTATTTGTTAACTTTCAAACTGGGCTCCTAGTATTCATAAGTGGTAGTTGCTGAGCAGCCCCTTGTATCCATAGTAACATAGAGAACCTTACAAGATTGCCTTGTATGGGAAGAAGTTCAGGGTATTTGACTACTTCCTTGCC
This sequence comes from Loxodonta africana, assembly GCF_030014295.1. NCBI lineage: Eukaryota > Metazoa > Chordata > Mammalia > Proboscidea > Elephantidae > Loxodonta > Loxodonta africana. Next base: position 128,824,176 of record NC_087348.1, read on the forward strand.
CATGATTGCTTTCTAAAATTCATGAATAGAATAATTTTTAATTTTTAATGATTGAACCCTTAAACCAACACATTATTTTAGGAGGATGGGAGACATAGTATGGTTTCAGATCCTTGTGCTTAACCACAACCATTCACTGAATTCCCACAATAGGTGCTAGACCTTTACATTTATTTTCTCTAGTCCTCAGTAATGCTGCTGGGTAAGTGATATATCCCATTTTACACATGAGAGACAAAGGCCCTGAATGATAGAAGGCAAGCTATTCAGCCATACAAATAATTGGTTGTGGTTCTGGGAGTTGAATCGAGCTCTGTTTAACTTCAAAGCCTTTTTCCACTATACTGCCTCTTTTAAAAATTAACAGCTCGGTGTGCATGTGTGTGTGAATTTATGGTTACATATTTATCCAAATAAATAGGAGCCCTGGTGGTGCAATGGTTAAGAGGTCGGCTGCTAACTCAAAGGTTGACAGTTTGAATCCACTAGACAGTCCTTAGAAACCCTATAGGGCAGTTCTACTCTGTCCTATAGGGTTGCTGTGAGTTGAAATTGACTCATCGGCAATGGGTTTTATCTAAATCAATGATCTATGGAAAAAAACGTGTTTTTCTCCTCTACCGTTTTAGTATCTAGTGCTTTTGAAGGAGCTTCCAGGAGAAGACTGTCCCTTGCCAATGGAAGATGTTGTTGAGTTTCTGAAACCACTATCGTAAGAAATTAAAATCATATATACACTTTAAATTTATAAAATAACTGATATGCTCTATTGTGCTTATAAAGTTAAACTTTTTCCACTACAGCAATGTATGTTCTTTGTATCGCCGTGACCAAGAAGTTTGTAAAACAATTTTAAACCATGTCCTTCATATAATAAAAAACCTGAGTCAAGGCAGCCTGGACAATGAGAACACCAGGGATGCTCAAGGACAGTTTCTAACAGTAATTGGAGCATTTTGGTAGGTACAGACTATTTTGTGGAATTTTTATTTTTCTTTTGCTACCTTTAGATATAAAGGCAAATTTTTCTTTTCCATATTAATGATTTCTTTAATCCTCCAATGTCATATGTACTTCTTTTAACAATAGAAGAATGTAATTTGTGTTTCCCTTCTTCATTGCTTAAAGAACTACACTGTTCTTTAAACAGCTGAAGGTTTGGCTTTCTAAAGTGTATTTAGTATATTTCCCTGCAAAGTTTGAATCACATAATAGTTTGACATGTACAGTGACTAAAGCAAAGTGCAACAATCTGAAATCAATTGAATTGCTCATGTTCCCAAAGTGACCAAATGGTGCTTGTCGTTACCGGATAATTTCATGCAGATAGTTTTTGTTTTAGTCACAGCCTGAGATAACACCATGATACTCATAAAGGAGCATATCTATGTAATTTAGAGCCATCAGACCATTTGATTGATAAGGACTTAAAAATCAATATAGAGTGTAGTTTTGAAAACTTTGATATAAAAACAAAAACTTTTTTACTTTCTTTTTAAAGCAAGTTTACTATAACATGGTTAGCTGAAGTCTGATAGCCCCAAAATGAGACATAATCATGCACAACAAATAATATACATTAAAATGAACTTCCTTTCAAACTGATTTCTTTTAGTTGAAATCTTTGAGAAGTTGAGTATGCTGGCATATACCGTATAAGGAGAATTAGATTTAGTATGGAAAGAAATGGAAACCCTGGTGGTGTAGTGGGTAAGCGCTGTTGGCTGCTACCCAAAGGGTCAGCAGTTCGAATCTGCCAGGCGCTCCTTGGAAACTCGACGGGATGGTTCTGCTCTGTCCTATAGGGTTGCTATGAGTCAGAATCGCCTCGATGGCACTGGGTTTTGGTTTTTATGGAGAGAAATTTTAGAAGCAATTTAAAATAACCTTAATATTCAGTAATTTGCCCGACTATGCTTTTAACTGAGTAATCATTTGACATTCAAACACTGATTTGTTTCAGGCACTTAACGAAGGAGGGGAAGTGCACGTCTGCTGTAAAGGTGGCGCTAGTGAAATGCCTGAAGACTCTGCTCGAGGTGGGTTACTCCACTTACAGTGTTATTGATGTCTCTGTTAAATATCATACAGCATGCTTTGTTTATTAATGGTTGTTTTTTTCTTTTAGTGTTTCATATACAACTGGAGTTCTTCTTTTCCTACAGGCTGATCCTTATTCAGAATGGGCTATTCTCAATGTAATGGGAAAAGACTTCCCTGTAAATGAAGTATTTCCAGAATTTCTTGCTGATAATCATCACCAGGTTCGAATGTTGGCCGCAGAGTCAGTCAGTAGGTAATGTGTCAAATATTCACGAAGCATCTGAGACTCTGCAATTAGCAATGCAGTGCCTGGCACTGTGACAGCTCCCTAGTTATGATATCACAAATAGCTGACACTTACTGAGTACATCCTGTGTGCTGCCATTTATGCTTTCTCTTTTTTTCTTGAGTCTAACAACAACTCTGTCACTTAGATACTATCATTTCCTCTAACTCATGAGTTAGAACTCTGTGGCTTAGAGAGAGAAAGGAACTTGCTTAGTCCCACGCAGTTTTAGTAAATGACGGACTTAAATGACGGACTATATCTGCTACCACTTACGGGAGATAGAGTAGATGAATATGTTTGGATATTACTGTGAGTTTTATATGACTGTGTAAAATGATAAATAGCACTTTATGCTAGTTAAAATTGTATTAACATAAATGAAGATACACTTAAGCACAGGAATGATTCTCTTATAGAGATCTCTTTTATGTTTGACTACCTGAAGAAGCAAATGTTCTTGTGGACTCCATGTTTATCAGGTTATCAAATTGATTTTAAAACTCTAAATTGCAACCTACGTCAACTTCCACCTCCCGAACCCTATGAATAAAACATTTCCCTGCTTTATTTTTCTCTATAACATCTGTTACCACTTGAAATATTAAATTATTTTAACACATTTACCTCTCCATACCTCACTGGAATGTCAGTTCCTAGCAAGCATTGATTTTTGTCTGTTCCATTCACTGTTGTGTCTCTGGCACCTAAAACAGTGCCTGGCATGGGAAAGGTGTTGAGTAACTATTTGTGAAAAAGATTCATGTAGTTGAAAAAAGAAACTACATGATGCTTTAAAAACACCAAAGTTTAAAATCATTTGAGTAACTTTATTGTTCAAATTTAACAATAATTGACTGATAACAGAAGATCATCATAAAGAAATATCCTAGGAAGTCACACAAATATAAATATTAGAACTAATGTATCCAGAGTTTAAGTAGGTTATCAGTAATGTTTTCATAAATGAGAATTTGTATCTAACTCCTCAGATTTGGAGCTCATTTTCAGTAAGAACGTGGTGCGTTTTAAGGATTGCTAATGGATGTGTGCAGTAGTTCAAGTCCTTAATAAGTTTCACATATAGATGATAGAAAACATATCCTGAAGTTAAAGGTCTGCGATTATGGAAAGCTCTAAGTTGAATGTAACAAAGCAGTGTAGTGGCATTGAAAAAAATTCCTTCAGATTAAAAACTGCATAAATTCAGGAATGACAAGAAAGTAACATTTATTGAGTTTTTGTTCACTTGTTAGGTATCTACTGTTGGGCTATTTTAAGAGAGATTAGAGAAATAAGATGAATTAGAGGAACACAAAAATTGTCTTTTTATTACTAAAAAAACATAAAGGACAAAATTGATTAAAGAGCTGTCCTTGAGTATGATAAGATCTTATGCAAAAGGCACAAAAAACGTGAATGGAACATCAAGACATCAATCTGTATTCCCTGCTGACTTTCATGGTAACTAAATATTAGAACAGGTTGACAGAGGAGTTTGTGGTCTCTTGCCATATGGTGTTTGACAAGCTAGTTTGAGTTTTACTTTTTCCTTTTTTTTTTTTAAGATTATTCCAGGATATGAAGCAACAAGATTCTTCCAGGTTATTGAAAGCACTTCCTTTGAAGCTTCAGCAGACAGCTTTTGAAAATGCATACTTGAAAGCTCAGGAGGGAATGAGAGAAGTGGTAATTTTAATAACATGCATATTTGCTATTATCATATGCTTTCTGTGAAAATACCATGTATTACCTTAGCAAATTTGGCCTAATACAGTTTATATCCAATAGTTTACCTTAATGGAATTGCTTTATTTATAGCTGAGACTTGATTAAATATGAGCATTTTTTTAAATTCAACCTATATACATAGAGTTTTTGTGGGGAAAAACAAAACTTTACAGTTTTTGTGGAAATATAAATGATTTCTTTTTTAAAACATTGTTTTTGTAAGAGCTGATTAAAAGCTAATTCAGAGAACAAGTGACAATAAGTAGAAACAGGGTACAAAAGGCTCTAACAGGAAATAATTATATTTTCTTGGAGTTTTTTCGTGAACCCTGTGCTTTTTATATTTTTCTGTAGAATATTTTTTCTTAAACTGATAAAAATTCTCAGTGTTCAGATTTATTTATACACTAATTTGTTTCTAAAAAGGATTTGAAGCAGTTAATCAAATGATTTACCAAACCTGTGATAGCAGAAAACCGAAAAAAGATAGTTGGATGATTTAAAAAAAAAAAAAAAAAACCCATTGCTGTTGAGTTGATTCTGACTTCATAGCAAGCCTATAGGACAGACTACAACCGCCCCATATGTCTTTCAAGGAGCAGCTGGTGGATTCAAACTGCTGACCTTTTGATTAGCAGCCTAACTTTTAAACACTGTACCACCAGGGCCCCAGTTGGATGATAGAAATCCTTTTTAGAAAAGATTTTCAGTATCATGAGCATAAAATAATATAAAATTTAATGGAAGGTAAATTATATATTCAAAATCAGCCCATCATCTGCAATACAAAAAGGAAAAATATTGACCTGGCAGTAATTCATTTGAAAAAAGACCTTGAGAACACAATATGAATCAGTATTGTTTTATGGTTATCAAAACAAGTAAGTTCTATCTTATGCCGCATTAAGAGAAATATAATGTTATAAAAAAAGGAGATAAAAGAATTTGGATCTTCTATTCTTTTTAGAGAATAGCTAGTATATTGGGTTTGGGTTTGGTTCTTAGTAAAAGTGGATTTTTAACTAGGATGTTGAGTCTGGAGATGTGTGTCTTAGAAGGAATAGTTGAGATACCAGGAATTTTCAAGCATGTTAATGATTGCCACTTAGTAAAGGAGTTAGGTCCTTTCTTTCTCTTGTACCCAAATGCAAAACTATTATCAGTGACTCACAAATTTTTCTGAATGTGAAGAGAAATTTCTAACAAATACAACTAACCAAAAAACATAGATACCTATTAGGATATTGTAGTGATTCATCACTAAACTAGATAGCGTATATCATTCTGTCTTGTTCCTTTTGATAATATGTATGATAACATTTTTTTAAGTATAAGGTTTATATTATAAGGTATCATGATAATAATATGTATCTTAGGAGTTACACTTGCTAGGTGAAAAGGAGCTCATCTCACCCTCTCCTTGTAACCTTGCGATTTCTTTTTTCTTTCTTTTAACTGCTTTAAGTATACCTCACTGAAATGTTTTTCTTTTGGCAAGTCTTTCCGTAAGATATCATTAAAAGCAGATAACATTGTAGAGAGCTAATGTTTTCTTAAACTCTCTACCCTGTAGCCCTACCACTGTAAGACTTGAAACTTCACTGGCTGCTTGATTTTAGCCTCAGTTTATTTATAGCATTTAAATATTTACATCATTGTAATGCGTATTTACATTACATTGTTTTTAAAATTCTTTTGAAGTCCCACAGTGCTGAAAACCCGGAGCTTTCTGATGAGCTTTATAATAGAAAAGCCGTTTTACTGATGATGATAGCTGTGGTTTTACACTGTAGCCCTATCTGTGAAAAACAGGCTTTGTTCGCCCTATGCAAATCTGTGAAAGAGAATGGATTAGAACCTCACTTCATTAAAAAGGTATATGTGGATGAATATTTTTATTATAATCTTGGGTTGTAAAAAATTTTTTTAAATTAAAGCTAGATTTAGAAAGTGATATTTATTTAAGACTTGGAGACAATTTTATACTTTAGATAAGGAATATTGGAGGACAGTAATAGTAACCCTTTTAGTGGTATATTTGTTTTATGCAGTATAATTTCTTATATTCAGTTTAGGAGCGTTTCACCACATTCGTTGAACTAACGAGGGTGAATGATCTGTCAGCACACAGACCAGGTCCTCTGGAACTGCGTTCAGTGGTGGAAACTCACAGAGACAAAGATAGTAGCAGGTGCTTTGCCCAGTGGATTCTAGTGCAGCAAGTTGGGATCTAACAGAGCCAGACGCCAACTTTTAAGGCTGTGAGAGTTTTTAGTTACATGACTAAGGGATGAGGACTGGGGTCTAAGCCTTGTAATGACATCAGTATGGTGTTGTAGGATGTTGGCCTTGGCCCTGTTCTGCCCGCTCAGCATTCATGGTTTGGGGTGTTCCCAAGCCTTTCACTTGCATAGTGTTCTGTGTTGAAACGGGTGGACCGGTGACCCGCTCTGCCATTTAGCATTCTGCCGGTACGGTTTCTGTGTAACTTTGTGGTGATCCAAACAGGGGTGGACCGGTGACCTGCTCTGCCATTTAGCATTCTGCCGGTACGGTTTCTGTGTAACTTTGTGGTGATCCAGACAGGGGTGGACCGGTGACCTGCTCTGCCATTTAGCATTCTGCCGGTACGGTTTCTGTGTAACTTTGTGGTGATCCATTCCCCAGGAAATGAGTCTTAGACAAGATAACCTTTGCTTTCACTATTAAAGTTAGCTGCTTTATTTTTAAAGTGTATCATTAAACTGCTTAATTACTGGGATTATTTTGGATTTTTCTTATTTCAACTTAAGACCGAGCAGAAGAATTTTACTTTAAACTTTACTGTGAAATATAATCAGCATTGAAAATTGCAATATATTTTTATTCACGTATCATTTATTAGGGGTTTGCTACATGCCAGGGCACTAGGTTGGGGGTACATGCCGGGGACGATGCTGTTGTTGTGTGCTGTCAAGTCAGTTCTGCCTCATAATGACCCTATCCGGTACCATAGGACAGTGGAACTGCCTCATAGGGCTTTCTAGGCTGTAATCTTCATGGGAGCAGATTGCCAGGTTTTTTCTCCCAGTCACTAGGTCTTTCCTCCCTTGGAGCAGCTGATGCGATCGAATTGCTGACCTTTCATTTAGCAGCCAAGCACTTAACCATTGCACCACCAAGACCCCTTGGGGACTGTGCTACTTATATTAAATATATTTTTTCATTTAACGTCACAGAAGTAGATACTTTAGTATCCCCGCTTCACAGATGAGGAAATTGATGTATAAAAATAGAAAAGTTAAGTGATTATTTTTTTTTTTTTTAAAGCACTGTCTTCTTTTTTATCTGTACAGGTTTTAGAGAAGGTGTCTGAAACTTTTGGATATAGACATCTAGAAGATTTCATGACTTCTCACTTAGATTATCTAGTTTTGGAGTGGCTAAATCATCAAGATACTGAATACAGCTTATCTTCTTTTCCTTTTATTTTATTAAACTACACAAATGTTGAGAATTTCTACAGGTGGGTTTACATACGGCATATGTGAATTATGTTTAATTTAAAATTAGGTAATAACGTTTGGCAATTCTCCCCTTCTCATGCCCCCTCCCCTCCACACATACCTAGGTGGGAGGCTGCATAGCATGAGAGGCGGGACAGCTTGTTGTAATGAAAGCACGTTGGAACTTGGAGTCATTGGACTTAAGACCTGGTCATAACTGTGCCAATAACCAGCTATATGACTCCGGACAAACCACGTAAATACCTTCTAGGCCTTAATTCTTTTCATTTGTAAAGTAAGGAAATTGCACAAGGAGGTCTTTAAGGTCCCTTTTACCTTCAATATTTAACAATCTTTCCTTTGAAAAATCAATGATAACTTACTAAAAAACCAAACCCGTTGCTATTGAGTCAATTCTGACTCTTAGCGACCCTGTAGGACAGAATAGAACTGCCCCATAGAGTTTCCAAGGACGCCTGGTAGATTTGAACTGCCGACCTTTTGATTAGCAGCCGTAGCTCTTAACCACTGCGTCACCAGGGTTTCCGATAACGTACTAGTAGCTGATTATTTCTGCCTTGATTTTCTCTTTTGTTGCCTGACTGAAGGCCATTTCAACAGTCATTATTTCTATTAGATTTAGAAGTTTAATGTAAAAATATTCATTTTGCTAACTCAAACTCCGGAAAAGAAAATTTTGAAAGTGGAGAGATCTGAAACAACTAAAAAGTAATGCTCAGGTAAAAGGGTGATGGGAAGGCAGCTCATAGTTGTTGAGGCAGGCATTTTACATGTAATATATCATGGGTGAGTTTCTAGTGTCCATAATAGTGCTTTTTACGTTTTTATAGATTATGAAGAATTGCCTATAGATAGTTTTCTTTAAGAAAAGTATTCATACAAAAGTAAATCAAGTGAACCTTATTGATTTTGGCAGTAACAATATTTACATTTTTCTTTGAATTTATAAAGTGCTTTCACATTTCGTTTTTCAATTTTACGTAAATTGATTATGCAGAAGAACCAAATACCCTGACAGGGAACACAGCAGCGCCCCAGATAAAGCAGGAGAAAAATGTAGAACAGCGTTCACATTCACATAAAAAGACCAGAGTTAATGGCCTGACAGAGACTGGAGAAACCCCAGAAACTATGGCCTGCAGACGGTCTGTTAACCCAGAACTGAAACCATTCCCAAAGCCCACTCCTCAGACAATGATTAGATAGAACTATAAAACAAAAAATAATGTGCCTGAGGAACGTGATTCTTTGTTCAGACAGATATATGAGACCAAATGAGCAGCTCCTGTTCAAAAGCAGAATGAGAGGGCAGGAAGGGACAGGAACTGGTCCAATGGACACAGGGAACCCGGGGTGGAAAGGGAGAGTGTGCTGTCACATTGTGGGGATTGCAGCCAGTGTCACAACACAATATGTGTATAAATTTTTGAATGAAAATTAAGCTGTAAACTTTCAACTAAAGCACAATTAAAAAAAAAAGAAATAATAATTAAATTCAATCCTGGCTTTTTTTTGAGCAGAGAATTAGGGTGGTATATTTTACAGTCTCTTTTTTTAGAATGACTGTTAAGAATTTACATAACTTCTCCATTTATAAAATTAGAGTAAGAATAAAAATAATCTAGATAAAGCGATTCTCTAATGTTGACTGTTTTAAAGCATTTTTTAAGAACTGTATTATAAAATTTTACCTTGAAACGTTATATATAACCTATATTTTAAATATTGATGTTTTTAGATCTTGTTACAAGGTTTTGATCCCACATCTGGTGATTAGAAGTCATTTTGATGAGGTGAAGTCCATTGCTAATCAGATTCAAGAGGATTGGAAAAGCCTTCTAACAGACTGCTTTCCGAAGATTCTTGTAAATATTCTTCCTTATTTTGCCTATGAGGGTACAGGAGACAGTGGGATGTCACAACAAAGAGAGACTGCTGCCAAAGTCTATGATATGCTCAAAGATGAAAGCTTGTTAGGAAAACAGGTATGGCTTTAACTTTTATCTGCTTTTTAACCCCCAATTGATGTAAGATGTAAGTTTAAAATTTTAAGGCTGTTTATTCACTGTTGTGCTATTAAAATGAACATACAGTAATCACCATCTAGCATAGCCAATCCATGAAATACTTTTGTCGTGAAGTGTTCTGTGTTTTTGGTTGGCTTTTAAAGAGTGGAAATGTTCTTATCAGGAACCAAAAAAGAAAAAAAAACTTTCTGAATAATTGTATTATTTTTTTATTTTCACAAATTTATTTTAATTGCCAGTAATACATCAATGCAAACCGGTTGTTGCATTAAACACTAAACAGTGACTAAAGAACCTTCTTCGGTTACTTTCCAATAGCAGCCTTTTCAAGGAAAAGTACCGGCCCGTCCCCGGAACTTCCAGTCCTTATACCTTGTTTCCATGACACTTATACCTTCTAATATATGAGGTAACTTACTTATGAGTCATATTTGCTGTATATTACCAGTCTTCCCCACTAGAATGTGAACACTGTGAAGGTAGGATTTTTTTTTCTTTCACTGTTATCTTCCAACCACCTAGTATATATTGGCTCCTTGTTAAATATTTCTTAAATGTAATCAGTAAAAAAAAATTTGACAAGCTTTGTTTTGTAATGATTTATATACATCCAAAAATTATTTGATGCAACTTATAAAAACATACATAAGATTTTATGTATATATATGCGTGTATAATTAAGGGATAAGTAACCAAGCTTGCTTAACATGAGAATTATAATTGGGAAAACTTGAGGAAACACTTTTTGCTTGCCCACTCATCTGTACTGAACCAAGAAATAGAACAGCAAATCCCTCGATTGTGTAGGTGAACCACTACCAGTGAGAGCTGGTTGTAAGTCTATTGTCTGCTGGCAGTTTGTGAGTAAAGGAGTCCCTTTCCCAAAAGACAGTTGAAAAGAACGTTGGCACTCCAGAGGGTGGAGAGTTGACGGAGACAGTCTGCCTCCCCCCAACCCCCAGTCTACCCAATTTAGACTTCCAAGCTCCCCTAACCTTATCATTTCTTTTATGTATTCACTCCAAAAGATAGCAATTTTTAGAGTCAGGATAAGTCCACAAGGGAAAAATTATCACATTTAACCCTGCCTAAAACACCAGTGTCAGTGACAGAGACAAAAAATAAGAAATGAATTCTTTACTTCTTGGTTAAAGACATAAATTCTTGCTAGACTTAATTTCATTTGGCATTAAGCTTTAGTTACATTTTTTTTTTTCTTTGATTTAGAGAAAGTGCGTGTTTAGGGAAACAACCTTCTAGATTCTTTTATCTGTGAATTAAGTGCCATTACAACTATTGACAGCCTTGAGTCTTTGTTAAATGCCCACAGTATTTATAGTTCACAAGATTGTTTAACTGTACCTAGGCATCTGAACAATTTATGTGTACCTTTTATTATTAACTAGACAGTAGAGATCTGGCTTAACAGAATAATATAAAACTAGTAAATATAAAGACCCATTATTTATGTTTAGAGAATTGGATAGTCATGAATTGGAATCAACTCTGTGGCAGCTAACAATAACAACATGTCCTTTGTGAGGCTACCTAGAGTGGGAAGTAGATTGATAAAAGAGTCAGTACCTTCTGTGGGGGAGGATTTTAGTCTGCAGTTGATGCTGGGGGATGTGGGTAGCAGCTAGCCTCAGTTTGGGATGTCAACCAAGTAAAAATCTGGGCAAAAGTCATGCAGAGAACAGAAAGGGCAGTATCGCCAGTCACTGGGAATTCTTACTAGTCAAATTCCACAAATGAGACAGAGTTCCCACATATGTCAAGATTGAAATACAGATTGAGGAGCTGTATAGATCCCTGTGGGCTTTGGTTAGAAGAAATATTGTCAGGTTAAGGAATTTAATGCTAGGCCTAAAACTTTAGTCAGGTAAAATGATTCTCTAAAGTTAAACTACAGAATCAGATTAAAGGAACCTCATTTGGTATGATTTCCTTACTTTGTTTTCAGGCTACAAGTTGGGCTGCATAGAAGAAGAAAAACGGTGGAGTTAGTTATATGGCTTGTAGATCTTGGATTTTTAGTAATCTATTTTCTCCTCTAGTCACTGAATGGTTTTGGAAATAAGGTAATAGCATAAGTACCTTGAGCTGTCTTAACTGTCACAGACATAAAAATATTAAATATATTTTAATTTTGTATCTTTACAGATTGATCATTTATTCATTAGTAATTTGCCAGAGATTGTGGTGGAATTATTGATGACATTACATGAACCAGCGAATTCCGGTGCCAGCCACAGCACTGACCTCCGTGACTTTTCAGGGTATGTATGGACTCTTCAAACACAGAGAACTAACCGCAACTTACAGAACTTGCTAAGGAAGTTTATGCATTGACACTTTCAAGCACCTATTTCTTTTTAAGAAAGGTACTCTGTTTCTAAATTGTGTTTGTTTAAAAATAGCTGCATTTGAATGAAATTAATTACTTATCTGCTTCTACTATAAGTTCCCCACAGTAATTGCTCTTTCTAGTTGACCATCTTGACGAATCCAATAACCTTTCTCTTCTCAATCTTTGTGTAATAGTTGAGCAATGTGTCATCTGTGGTCCCTTGAAATTCTCTTCATGACACATTATTTCTAGTTAGCCTTATGAATGACTTGCCTTTCTAGGTCACCTTTTCTTTTTCATGTACCTTAGCTATCAGAATCTTCCAAAAGTTTGTCCTTTGCTCTCTGATGTTCTTTTGAAAATTACTTTAAGATCTTTATCTTCAGTCTTGGTATCTCCCTTGTAGTCAAGTCCTGTATTTTTAATAACAAAGTGTCTCTACTTGAGTACTACCATAAATTATACATGTTTCCGACTGAGCAGATAATCTTCCCTTTATTTATCCCTGAAGCTAGTTTTCTTCCTAATTTTTCTATTTCTATGGCTAGTCTACCGATATTCTTTCAATTTCATAAGCCTAAAGTTCTTTGAGGGTTGGTCTCTTTCAGTTTTTTTGCTATACTCTCCCTCCAGAATGTTTTTGAATTTCCTTTTCCTATATATTTTTACGGTTACCATCCCCACTCACTATTAGATTTTAACAGCTGCTTGTTAGTTCTTGTGCCTGCCTTTAGTCTCTACTCCCATCAATCTGTTGTACACTATTACCAGGAAAAGTAGTGATAATACCTTGTATCCTGCTACCTTGCTATAATCACTTATTAGCTCCAGTCCTTATTAGTTCCAGTTTACCTCTCACAAAGTGCTTGATGAATGAGTTTGCTGTGGTTTGTGTAGTATTTAACTGTTTAAAAAGCTCTGTCAGGGCATTTGCATCTCCATAAGAACTCTGCAAGATAACGTAGGTATTATCCTCTTTATGAGCTGAAATATTGAACAACGCAGGAAGCATCAACAGAGGATGGAAAGAATACAGAGTCACTGTACCAAAAAAAAAAAAAAAAGCCCGTGAGCGGCAATCTAAGATACGCCACTGGTCTCACCCCTTCAGGAGGAAGGGCGAATGAAGAAAACTTAAGACACAAGAAAAGATTAGTCCAAAGGACTAATGGACCACAACTACCACGGCCTCCACCAGTCTGAGTCCAGTACAACTAGATGGTGCCCAGCTACCACCATCAACTACTCTTACAGGGATCACAATAGAGAGTCCCAGACAGAGCTAGAGAAAAAGGTAGAACAAAATTCTAACTCAAAAAAAAAAGACCAGACTTACTAGTCTGACAAAGACTGGAGAAACCCCGAGAGCATGGCCCCCGGACACCTCTTTAGCTCAGTAATGAAGCCACGCCTGAGGTTCACTCTTCAACCAAAGATTAGACAGGCCCATAAAAACAGAGTGAGACTAAAGGCGCACACCAGCCCAGGGGCAAGGACTAGAAGGCAGGAGAGGACAGGAAAGAAGGTAATAAGGAACCCAAGGTGAAGAATGGGAGAGTGTTGACACGTCGTGGGGTTGTTAACCAGTGTCATAAAACAATACGTGTACTAACTTTAAGGAGAATCTACTTTGTTCTGTAAACCCTCATCTAAAGTGGAAGTTTAAAATTTTTAAAAAAGCAAGGATGGCGAGACTTCATCTCACGTACTTTGGGCACGTTATCAGGAAGAACTAGTCCCTGGAGAAGGACATCATGCTTGGTAAGGTTGAAGGTCAGCGAAAAAGAGGAGGACCCTCAATGAAATGGATTGACAACAGTGGCTGCAGTAGTGGGCTCTAACATAGCAATGTGAGGATTGCACTGGACCAGGCAGTATTTCATTCTTTCTATGAGTCGGAACCAACTTGACAGCACCTAACCACAACAGCACCCTCTTTATGACTGTCAGGTTAACGTTGGAGAAATTAAATCTCTGTTAAATGATAGTGCCAAGGACTCTTTATATTATCTGACTTTTTCTCTCATTACTTCTCAACATTCTCTCCTTCTGTTGGTCTTTATTATGATCCCCATGCATTATTCCTATTTTTAGGCCTTTGTTGATGCTGTGCTTGCTCTCTCAAATACTCCCTTCATTACCCTTCACCTTTGCAAATACTCTGCATCCTTTAAGATCCAACCGCAATTCTGCTTTATTCAGAAGGTTTTCCAGCTCTCCGCAGTTTTCCCCTCTGTTTTTTTTTTTTTAATCTTAGTTACTATCCTAGTTTATAACTTAATTTTTTTTTTAACCAAATCTCAAAGTAGATTTTTAACAGCTGGAACCTGTCCTTTCTCTTGGCCCTTCTGTGACAGCGTTTATCACTTAGCTCTTCACATGCTCTTTCTCAGTCCAGTTTTTTTGGATGTGAAATACCCTGACGTGTATATGAATGTTAGTTTTTTTCACATCTTGATTGTAAGCTACTCAAAATACCCTTTGCTTTTCTTTTTAATGTTCCCTATTAAAAAAAAAAAAAAACTTTTTTTTTTTTTTAATAATGCTAGGAATATAAAATAGTGATACCCAGTGCCGTTGAGTCAATTCCGACTGATAGCGACCCTATAGGACAAAGTAGAACTGCCCCATAGAGTTGCCAAGGAGTGCCTGGTGGATTTGGATAAAATAGTGATATAAAAAAAAAAAAAAATCTAATAAATTGCTCTCAGATATATAATTTCATTTGATCTAAATAGTGTTTGCTGGCTATGTCTTAAAATAGTGTGATATTTACAATACTAGCGTAGAGCTTTAATTTAGACTTAAAGTAACACTAAAGCTAAGTTGTTGCACTGCCATTAACTTTATAAAAGATCACAGTAGATTGACTAGGTCATAGAGAGTGAATGGTATGTGGCTGTTCTGATTAATGTATGTGGAGTGTAATCTATCATTTGTGATTTCATTAAAATTATAGTTTGCCAGAGGAAATATAGTTTTAAAAATTTGGGGTTGTTATCTAAATTTTCTTCTTGTAAATTCACTGGCTTATCAGCAAAACCTGTTTTTTCTTGGTAATTTTGTTCTAAAAATGATGGCTGGTTGAGTTTTTTTTGGAATTGAATTGAGTCTATTGGTCAATTTAGGAAGAATTGACATCTTAATAGTATTAAATCTTCCTATCCATGAGCCCACATGGACTATCTTTCCATTTATTTAGATCTTTGATTTCTTTCATCAGATTTGTGTAGTTTTCCCCATATAGATCTTATACATGTTTGGTCAGATTTATATCTGAGTTTTTGTTTTTTAAATTTAGTGCTAATGTAAATAGTGTTGTGTTTTTTAATTTCAAATTTGTTTTTCCTTGCTGGTATATAGGAATACGATTGTCTTTTGTATATTAACCTTGTATCCTGCTACTTTGCTGTAATCGCTTATTAGTTCCATAAGGAAACCCTGGTGGCGTATTGGTTAAGTGCTACGGCTGCTAACCAAAGGGTCAGGCGCTCCATGGAAGCTCCATGGGGCAGTTCTACTCTGTCCTATAGGGTCGCTATGAGTCAGAATCAGCTCGACAGCACTAGGTTATTTCTGGGTCTGGATAGTTCCAGAAGCCTTTTTTTGTCAGTTCTTTTGAGATTTTCCAGTCATGTCATCTGCAAATGAAACCGGTTTCATTTTTTCCTTCCCAATCTGTATACTTTTTATTTCTTTTTCTTGTCTAATTGCATTTGCTAGGACTTCCAGTACAGTGTAAAATAGGACACATTGATTCTTAAGTTCATATAGAAAGGCAAAAGATCCACAATAGCCAGTACAATACTGAAGAGAGTAGAATTGGAGGACAGACACTATCCGACTTCAAGACCTACTATAAAGCTACAGTGATCAAGACAGCATGGTACTGGTGAAAGAACAAACAAATAGGTCAGTAGAATAGAATAGAGAGCCCAGAAAAAAAAACACACCAACATACTCAGTCTTTGACAAAGAAGCAAAGGCAAGTCAATGGAGAATGGATAGTCTTTTCAACAAGTGCTGCTGAAACAGCTGAATATCCACATGGAAAAACAAGTGAATCTAGACACAGAACTTACATCTTTCATAAAAATTTACTCAAAATGGATCACAGACCTAAATGTAAGGCAAACTATACATAAAAGGTAAAATAGGAAAAAATCTAGGTGACCCTGGGTTTGGGGATAACTTTTTAGATATACCAAAGCATAATCCATAAAGGAAAAAAAGAATACATTGGACTTCATTAAAATTTAAAAATTTTACCCTGCTAAAGACTCTGTTAAGAGAAAGTATTACAAAACACATATCTGATAAAAGACTTATATCCAAAATATACAAAGAACTCTTAAGACTCAACAAGAAAATAAACATCCAATTACAAAATGGGCAGAAGATCTGAACAGATACCTCACCAAAGAAGATACGCAGATGAGAAATAAGCATATGAAAAAAATGCTCAACATCATATGTCATTAAAATATTGGAAATCAAAGTGACAATGAGGTACTGCTACACTCCTATTTAAAAAAAAAAAAACCTGTTGCCGTCGAGTCGATTCCGACTCATAGCAGCACTATAGCAACCCTATACGGTCCTATTAAAACCCAGTACCCAGTGCCATCGAGTCGATTCCGACTCATAGCGACCCTATACAGTCCTATTAGAAAGGCTAAAATCCAAAACACCGACAGCACCAAATGCTATGAAGATGTGGCTCATCAGGAACTCTCCTTCATTCCTGGTGGGAATGCAAAATAGTATAGCTACCTTGGAAGGCAATCTGGAAGTTTCTTACAAAACTAAATATAAGCTTACCATTTGATTCAGCAGTCATGCACCCAGGTATTTATCCAAGTGACGTGAAAACGTGCCAACATAGAAACCTGCACACTAACGTTTATAGCGGCTTTATTTATAATTGCCAGAAATTGGAAGCAACAAGATATCCTTCATGAAGAAACTGTGGTATATCCATGCAATGGTTATATTATTCAGCGATAAAAATAAATGAGCTATCAAGTCACACACCAAAAAAAAGGTTAAATTCATACCGCTCAGTGAAAGAAGCCAGTCCAGAAAAGCAGTATACTGCGTGATTCCAACTATATGACATTCTGGAAAAGGCAAAGCCATAGAGATGGTGAAAATATTAGTGGTTGGCAAGGTGTTGGGGGAAAGGGACAGGGATGAATAGATGGAACACAGGGCATTTTTAGGGCAATGAAATTATTTTATTTGATACTGTAATGGTGCACGCGTGACATTAAACATTTACAACACAAAGTAAGCACTCTGATGCAAACTGTGGACTAATGTTCTGTCAGTATTATCAGCTGTAAGGATCCTACCTCAGGAATGTAAGACACTAATGGGAAAAACAGTGTGCAAGGGGCAGGAATATATAGGAACTGTGTACTTTCTGCAGTTTTTCTGTATACCTAAAACTGCTCTAAAAAATAAAGTCTATTTTAAAAAATAAAAAGGGTGAAACGGTGACTATATTCTATCTTATAATTCTCTTAGGGACTTGGATCCTGCTCCCAATCCACCCCATTTTCCATCTCATGTGATTAAAGCAACATTTGCCTACATCAGCAATTGTCATAAAACCAAGTTTAAAAGCATTTTAGAAATTCTTTCCAAAAGCCCAGTAAGTACAAATTACTAGTATAACAACTGAAGAGAGAATACTTTATCAGCTAGAAAAATCTATGTAAGTGCATCTTAAAGAGAGATAAACAGATGGAAAATTTATTTGAATAATTTAAAATGGCACTTATTTACAAGTTTATATTTTGGTATTTTACTTGTCACTATTAATTTGAAGTATGTTATGTATGAGAACTGAATTTCGTGATGCTTTAGTTATATATATTTTTTTTAGTTATATATTAACTGATTGAATATTTTTATAAGAATATGTTATTTAATTAAAATAGATTAAAATTCTTAAAACTAAATACATAAATTGGCAACAGTTATTTTTAAGTTTAAGGTAGTAATTATCTTAATATAATATTTTGCGTTTGTTATCAAAACCAAATATAAAACCTGTAATTTACTTTGATATTAAAATGCATTAATTATTGTTGAATGTATATGACTAGACAAGTTTTTATTAAATGTATATTTGTTTTCTAGGATTCCTACCAGAAAATTCTTCTAGCCATATGTGAGCAAGCATCTGAGACAAATAATGTGTATAAAAAGAATAGAATTCTTAAAATATATCACCTATTTGTTAGTTTATTACTGAAGGATATAAAAAGTGGCTTAGGAGGAGCTTGGGCCTTTGTTCTTCGAGATGTTATTTATACTTTGATTCACTATATCAACAAAAGGTAATAATATATTTGGAACAATATGTAAGTAGTTTTTCTACCCTGTTCTCTTAATTGCAAATTTATATCCTTCTAAGAGAAGCCAAAATACTGTTTTTTGAATTTTTCTTTTGAATTATATGTATATTATAATTACCAATTTTTTTTTTTTAAGGTACTACTTCTCCACCTCTAGAAATCTTAAGTACTAAAGGTCTTCAACATTTTTAAATACATATTCTAGGTATAGATTGTCTCATATATATGTATATATATAAAACCAAACCCGTTGCCATCGAGTCGATTCCGACTCATAGCGACCCTATAAGACAGAGTAGAACTGCCGCATAGAGTTTCCAAGGGGCGCCTGGTGGATTCGAACTGCCAACCTTTTGGTTAGCAGCCATAGCTCTTAACCATTGTGCCACCAAGGTTTCCATATATATATATATATATATGTATATATATAAAACTTTAAGATTTGGGTTGTGTATTCAATTTAGCGTCTCTGATCTTTTCCATTGATTTTAATGGGATTTCTGTTACTTGTTCTCTTATCAGTTGATGACGTTGCCATCAAATGTAAGTCCTTTAAAGCACATAAGAGTGTCTGTTTCCATTTTGTCTCATGGTATTTTTCTTTTGTCTTTTAAACCATTAAAGAAATATGAAAATGACTTCCATGTCAAGGTGTATCAGAATTAGAGCTGCTAAATTTCTTTTGTCTTTTAAACTGTTAAAGAAATATGAAAATGACTTCCATGTCAAGGTGTATCAGAATTAGAGCTGCTAAGTATAGATGAATTTTGAAAGAGTTTAAATAAACAAATAAATAGAGCTATAAATTGCTTCATAGAACCAATTGTGTGCTTTTTTTACCCCTGTATTAGGCCTTCTCGCTTCATGGATGTGTCCTTACGTAGCTTCTCCCTTTGTTGTGACCTGTTAAGCCGGGTTTGCCAGACAACAGTGACTTACTGTAAGGATGCTTTAGAAAGCCACCTTCACGTTATTGTTGGTACACTTATACCCCTTGTGGGTGATCAGCTGGAGGTTCAGGAACAGGTAATCTCATGAATCATCTTCAGAACAATATTCGAAATACATTGATAAACTTTTGTTGAAAGGAGTTATGTTTTATGTTTACTTGATGGTTGGAGAAACATTATTAGTGTATTAATCTTTGTAATCAGTTAATTATACTAGTAATTTTGACTTAATAAATAACCTTGTATAACCTTGTAGTTTCTATTATTTATGGTGAAGTGTAGAAGTAGTCAAAACTAGGGATAGTAGTTCATATTTTTCACTGTATGATGGTATGTGAGGTGTTACTTATATAAAATGTTTACGTGATCTTGGTACTTTTATATGACACTGTCGAGTCTGTAGTAGTGCGCTAGATATTTGTGGAATCATTTGAAAGCACAGAAAACTAATAGCTGGATATCTTTAAATAAAACATTTTATCTGAACTAGTTCAGATTAGTAAAGTTGTATCTTTTATTACATTGGATTTTAGTTGGCTTGCTTTAAAATATAATTAAGCTATTTCTCCCCTCAGTGTTTTTCTTTTTTAATTATATTTAGGTATTGGACTTGTTGAAATACCTAGTGATAGATAACAAGGATAATGAAAACCTCTATCTCACAATTAAACGTTTAGATCCTTTTCCTGACCAT
Organism: Loxodonta africana; assembly: GCF_030014295.1. Taxonomy (NCBI): domain Eukaryota; kingdom Metazoa; phylum Chordata; class Mammalia; order Proboscidea; family Elephantidae; genus Loxodonta; species Loxodonta africana. The sequence goes on from NC_087348.1 coordinate 128,844,128, forward strand.
GTTGTTTTTAAGGATTTGCGTATGACTCAGCAGAAAATCAAATACAGTAGAGGGCCTTTTTCACTCTTGCAGGTAATGATTATTCCGTCATCGTATTATTTTGTATTAGAGAGCACAGGCAGTAAGACCTTTTAAACAACTCTAGTGCTCCAGAAGTAAAAACCCACTGTCATCGAGTCAACTCCAACTCATAGTGACCCCATAGAGTTTCCAAGGCTGTAAATTTCTGCAGAAGCCCACTGCCACGTCTTTCTCCTGTGGAGATGCTAGTGGTTTCGAACCACTGACCTTTTGGTTAGCTGTTGATTGCTTTAATCTAGAAGTGAAAACTGAATCTTAATATGTTCTCTTTCATTGCAATAAAATTATAGATATCAGAGTTACCTGATGAGGATCTGAATTTAAATATTCAATGAATATGATATAAAATATGCTTTATTTTGATGTGCATAAGCTTCTGTAGTCCATTAATATCTTAAAACTAGTATCTAGTCCTTTGAGGAACAATTTAATATTTGCATTAGAGATGACAGTTAATTTTTTAAAGAGTGTTACAAGTGTTAATCCTATTTTAATCTTTGTAAATCTCAAAATTAATTTCAGGAGTATTATTTTTCTTTTGTTATTGCTGTTGTTGAGACTATACACAGCAAAGCATGCCCCAAATCAATAGTTTCTGCGTGGACACTTCAGTGGCATTGATTATATTCTCCAAGTTATATTCTTCTGAGTTGTTCCTCCATTAACATAAACTCAGTGTCTCCTAAGTGTCCTATCTAGTCTTTCAAGTGGCTGTTGTCAAATTGATCCCGTATAGAAAGATCCTGAAAGAGCACAGTGCTCAAGGAAGACATTCTTCACAGTTAAGCTATGTTTGGTTTTAAGAAGACTTCAGGGGATATTTTTAGTTAAAGGTTTAAAGATTATCTCAGGACAGTAGTTTCAGGGGTTCATCCAGTCTGGAGCCTGTGAGGATTTGAAGTTCTGGTCTGCATTTTCCCCCTTTTGGTCAGGAATCTTTCATTGAGTCTTTGATCAAAATGTTCAGTAGTGGTAGCCAGGCACTATCCAATTCTTCTGGTCTCATAGCAGAGGGGGCAGTTGTTCATGGAGGCAGTTAGCCACACATTCCATTTCCTCTTCCTGTTCCTCCTCCTCCTTCCTCTGTTGCTTCAGGCAGGTAGAGACCAATTGTTGTACCTTGGATGGCCTTCAGATGTAATTTTTCTTTTAACTTTTGTTATTTTAAAGTCATAGTCTATGTTTGACTATATGTCTATCAGTATGAAAGTATATTTAAATACAGTAAGAAGTAAAACTAATAAACTGCTAAATAAATAGAAATTTAAGCTTTTTCTACTATTGAGGTTGCTATAATAATCTTGAAATCTAGCTATGGGAGCTTATCTGAATTTAAAGACTTGAAACAAATTGTAGAATTTGAAACAGAAAAAGTAATTTATTTCTGCCTCATTTGATAGTAATAATATCAGCCACTGTCTGTACAAGGTACTTAGTAATTTTTTTCTTCTATTAAGTTTTATTTCACTGACTTAACCACTGTGTGCTAAAAGCGTGTTACATCTTTAACCAATCTTCTCTTTTAGGAAATTAAACATTTTCTTTCAGTAAGTGTTTATGATGCACTTCCATTGACAAGGCTTGAAGGACTGAAGGATCTTCGGAGACAACTGGAGCAACATAAAGATCAGATGAAGGATCTGATGAGAGCTTCTCAGGGTACTGATTTAATGGCATGGGCGCTGGGTTCTGGGTTGTGTGTACCTATTGCTTTCTTAAAGGATCTTACATAAATCCTTGCTATTGGTTCAGTTGTCACTGGCATACTACAATCCCCCATGATTTAGTTTAGACACTTAACACTTGTCATCTAACCATAAAAGACTTCCTAACTGATCTCCTTAACTCGAGTTACTCCTGCCTTGCCCATCCTACACCTCTGCCAAAATGATTTCTCTGAAACTTAAATGTGATTGTGTTATAACACTGCTTAAAACATTTTAATAACTTTCTACTGCCTGAATGAAAAAACGAAATTAATTTCTTAGTGGTAAGCATACAAGCATGTATCTCTGCCTACTGCTCCAGTCTCCTTGAATGAAAAAAAGTGTCTCATTTTAAGCCTTATGACCATGTATGCGTGTGTGTTTTGTGCATATGTATTATTTATGTATATTATGTATGTGTATATACGTACATACATGTTTGTATATATCTGTTTCTAGGGTTTTTTCCCACTTCAGCAAACATCCATGTTTATGTTAATTTTTTTTTAGTTTTAAGTTATTACAGTTTTACATTTAGGGAAAATTTTGTTTTGGTTTTTATCTTTCTGTGTCCGTTAATTTCATCTTCTGGAGTATCATTTTTATCCTTAGTGTTTTTTAAAACTAATTTTGGTTTTGACCATTTTATCTCAGAGGTTCTAATGTATTTGTTTGAATAATATGTATATATGTTCTACATGAACACCTCTGTTCCTTGTTTCTTGTATTTGAGAATTTTATTGGTCTAGACCTCCCATGTCCAATACAGCCAGTAACCACTTGGGGCTATTTAAATTAATTTAATTTAATTTAAATTTTAAATTAATTAAAAGTTAAATAAAATTTAAAATTCAATTTCTTTAAATTTCAAGTTCTCTATAGTAATGTGGCTAATGGCTGCTGTATGGGATAGCGCAGATTAGAAAACATTACCATCACTGCAAAAAGTTCTGTTGGATGAGGCTGGTACAGATTCTAGATGCAGGAGGATAAAAAACCAAGCAGTTTCTCAGGGTCCATTCTATTTTTAATGGTGGATGATTTCTGTGTTTCTCTTTATGATTTTGCTAGGGTATTGACTACTTTGCATAACTCATTAAAGACCTCCTTCTCTGTCTGCCAGATACTGCAAACCACTTCCACATGATTTTGTTTTATAAGGAAATTCAAACACCTTTGATGCATAATTTTTTGAGCTGCTCATGACTTGAAAACCTTTTTTAAGCTTCATAAAAGTTTTCTAGTCAGATAACTTATGTGCATATTTTAAGCAAAAATGTTATCTCCATAATTTAAACAAATTTTTTCTGAACTCCCCCCAGAAAACCCACAAGACGGCATTGTGGTGAAGCTGGTTGTGAGCTTGTTGCAGCTATCCAAGATGGCAGTAAATCACACTGGGGAAAGAGAAGTTTTAGGTAAACTATTTGGTTGAATGAACATATATTTTTATGATGTTTGAGTGTTGATCTTTATAATATCTTAAAAATAAACGAAAGGTTTGTCATCTTGGGTATTTGGTAAATGTGATATGCTGGCTGTTATGTTTCTATTAATTCAGGTTTCCCAAAGCTGCACCCTTTTCATATTTTCCTTTCTTACACCTTGACATAAGATGAAAAGTTAGTGATTTGTACGTATGCATAACTATTATTTGAAAATGCCTTATAACTATTGGGTAACACTGTTATTCAGAGTCACAGTTGTCATTTAACAGTTATTTTAAGATGAAAGTTCCCCCTCTGAACCCAAAAAAATAGAGCTATAAATACCCAATTCTACTTCAGAATTTGTGGAAACAAATGTTTGTGTGACTGTATGTATGTGACTTAGGGTTTTTCATAAGGTTGCACTACAGGTATCTAAAAGTTTGATTAGATTGGAGAATTCAGTTACTCCCCTGGCAAGCTAGTGCTGGTTGTTGGCAGGAGGCCTCAGTTCCTTATAACGTAGACCCTTTATAAGGCTGCTTGAGTATCTTAATGACATGGCAGATGGCTTCCCCCAGAGTGATCCGAGAGAGGGGGGATAAGGAAGAAGCCACAAAACCTTTTTTGACCTAGTTTTGGAAGTCACATGTTATCGTTTCTACTGCATACTGTTAGAATGTTGTTATTAGGTGTTGTCAAGTCAATTGCAACTCATAGCAACCCTGTGTAGAACAGAAGGAAACACGGCCTGGTCCTGCACCATCCTCATAATCTTTGCTATGCGTGAGCCCATCGTTGCAGCTGCTTTGTCAGCCCATCTCATCAAGGGTCTTCCTCTCTTTCACTGACCCTCTACTTTCCCAAGCATTATGTTCTTCTCCAGTGACTGATCCCTCCTGATAACAAGTCCAAAGTACATGAGCCAATTCTTGCCATCCTCGCTTCTAAGGAGCATTCCGGCTGTACTTCCTTCAAGACAGATTTGTTCGTTCTTCTGGCAGTCCATGGTATATTCAGTATTCCTCACCAACACCAAAATTCAAAGGCATCAATTTTTCTTTGGTCTTCCTAAATACAGTCCACACTCAAGAGGGGGGAAATTAGGCTCTGCTCTTTGAAAGCATGAATTTCAAAGAATTTGTAGACATACTTTAATAAAATCTACCACAACTGGAAAAGAGCATGAGGGAGTCGTTTGGGACTTCATGTATGTGATACCTCAGATTTTTTTTAAAGTGATTTTAACATCTGTTGATACCGTTATACAATAGCCATGTTTAGACTTTAATCCTTACTACCTACATTGTGTTATCTGTCTCCTGTATATGATTCTGTAGAGGAAGATATCTGTTGCCCATATGGACTATAGGTAAAGGAAATGATGCAGTATTTTGTAGCTGCTTAGCAGTCAAGCAAATTAAATTCTTTACTCTATATTTTTGAAAACATACTTAATCAACCTTGAGGCATGACAAACAGCATTGTATTTTTTAAGTTAGAATATTTCTGTGCTATGTATGATCTCATAACTGTGACTGTACTAAAATGGAATTTCTATATATAGAGGCTGTTGGAAGCTGTTTGGGAGAGTTGGGTCCTGTAGATTTCTCAACCATAGCTATACAACATAGTAAAGATGCATCTTATAATAAGGCCAATGAGTTATTTGAAGATAAAGAACTTCAGTGGATTTTCATAATGCTGACCCATCTGAATAATACACTGGTAGAAGATTGGTGAGTATTTAATGATACCTTGTATCTGATGGGGAAACCCTGGTGGCATAGTGGTTAAGAGCTATGGTTGCTAACCAAAAGGTTGACAGTTCGAATCCACCAGGCACTCCATGAAAACTGGGGGGCAGTTCTATTCTGTCCTGTAGGGTAGCTATGAGTTGGAATCGACTTGACGGCAATGGGGTTTGGTTCAGTTTTGGTTTTTCTATCTGATGGAGCCCTGGTTGTATAGTGGTTAAAGTGCTCGGCTGTTACGTGAAAGGTTGGTGGTTCAAAACCACCAGCAGCTCCACATGTGAGAAAAAGATGTGGTAGTCTGCCTCCGTAAATATTTACAACCTTGGAAACCTTAGGGGGCAGTTCTGCCCTGTCCTTGTAGGGTTGCTTTGAGTTGGGATTGACTCGACGGCAGTGGGTTTGGTTTTTTGGTTTTATGTGTGATACCAAAAAAACCAAACCCAGTGCCGTTGAGTCGATTCCGACTCATAGCGACCCTACAGGACAGAGTAGAACTACCCCACAGAGTTTCCAAGGAGCACCTGGTGGATTTGGACTGCCAACCCTTTGGTTAGCAGCCTTAGCACTTAACCACTCTGCCACCAGGGTTTCCTTTATATGTGATAAAAATTAGCACTTACTTAATCTGACATCCAAGGATAATGTTATTTTCCATAAATTAGTACAAGCAGTCCCAAGGTTAAGAGGGAGCTCTGTTCCTGTGTCTTTAAGTTGAATTTGTAGGTAAGTTGGAACAGGTGCACATGGTTCTTATTTATCCTTACTTTAGTGCAAGAAAAGACTTGAAGCCCTTTCAATAATTTAAAAATTGCACATGCAGCAAATGAAGGCTATTGTGGTGAAGAATTTGTTGTGACTAGGGGTTGGTTCAGTCATTTCAAAGTGAGGCAAATTTATGTAACATTAAAGGGCGAGTATGAGTTGTCCATAAGTCAAATGATCACCCAGGGACTGCCTGTGGAGATGAGTATTCTAGACCTGGCCCCTTTAGATATTACTGAGAGTAGACAGTAAGCAAATAATAAATAAGAAAAATACCAGCTGTTGTTAAGTTCTACACAGAAAAGTAAGATAGGGGACTGTAAAGGATGATAGTTTAGGCACTTGCCAAAATCTGAGGTGACACCATACTAAGCTAGCCTTAATTTTGATCCTTTTAAAATAAGCCACATGGAAGATGTTTCATAACCCCAAAAGTCCTAGGCTAATTGGAAGGAGTTTTTTACTGCCCATTTACTCTCTATGCAAAAAAAATTACAGCATGTATTATAATTTCTGCTTTCTGGTTTTGAGATGTCTTTTTTATTATTATTATTGTGTATTTGAACACCCATTACCATTATCTTTGAAGAGTAGGAACAAAGACTTTTCACCCACAGCTTGGCATCTTTCTAAGGTAAAAATGTGTTTTGACCCTGCTTCCCTACCACTTGCCCTTCTCTTGGGGAATAAATGATTTGCAATGATGTCTACTTGCCATGTTTCCATTGTTGAATTAATGGGCATGCATCTTTCCTCAGTTGTTGTTGTTGTTATAGTTACTTTCAACAACAGCTGGCACAGTTTTTCCACCAACATTTTATTATGAAAATTTTCTAACATAGAGCAAAGTTGAATTTTATTAAACACCTATATACATCACCTAGGTAGTATAGTAAAATATTAATAGCAGTATCATTAACATTTTACTATGCTTGCTTTATCACATTTATCCATCCTTCTATCCATTTATTAACCCCTCTTATTTTTTTAATGTACAGGAAGTCCTGAGTTAGGAATGTCCAACTTACGGATAACTCATACTTGCCCTTTAATGTTACGTAAATTTGCCCGCACTTTGTAACAACTGAGCCAACTCCTACTCCCACACGCTCTTCCTCACAATCCCCTTCACTTGCTGTGCGTGCAGCTTTTAAATCATTGAAAAGGCTTTGCGCTTTCTCTTGCACTAAACGAAGGCTACCCCCACGTGTCTGTCCATTCGTCATACGGGGGGGCTTGTGTATGGCTGCGATGCTTGAAGCTGTGCCACTGGTGTTTCAAAAAGCAGCAGAGTCACCCGTGGCAGACAGGTTTCAGCCAAGCTTCCAGACTATGACAGACGAGGAAGAAAGACCCTGCAGTCTACTTCTGAAAAGAATTAGCCATTGAAAACCTTATGAATAGTAGTGGAACATTGCCTGATACAGTGCCAGAAGATGAGCTCCTCAGGTTGAAAGTCATTCAAGAGAGCTGCCTCCTCGAAGTAGAGTGTACAGTGGCTGCAACAGTGGACTCAAGCATAGCACTGATTGTGAGGAGGGCACAGCACCGAGCAGTGTTTCCTTCTGTTGTACATAGGGTCACTCTGAGTCGGAAGCGACTCAACAGCACCTGACAACAATAGCAGCAAAGTTAGGCTACATAAGAACTGTATGCACCTGTTCAACTTACCTACAAATTTGACTTAAAGACACAGGTGAGAACAATCTCGTTCATAACCCGGGGACTGCCTGTATTTCGAAGTAATTCTGGTACAGTTTTTAAAGAGAGACGCCCCCACACACATTTACAAGCATTAAATGTTTCAGTTAATACAATAATTTGAAATTCATTTTTCTTAGAAAGGTGCACAGGTATTAGTGCAGCTTAAATTTGAGAACAGTAGGGAACAAGTGCAGTTTATTTTGCTCTTTTTTTTAAAAAACAGGAAAAAATTATTAGATATTTAAGGGACTTCAGTCTTACAAAGGGGAAGTTGACGAAGGGATTTCCAGAATACAGTAGTCAAGAAAGACTTCTCTAAGGAGGTGTCATTTAGCTGATCTGAGTGATGAGGAATTAGCTGTAAGATGATTTGGGGGGAAGCATTGCAGACAGATGGGTCAGCTAGAGTGGAAATAAGCTTGGTGTTTTTGAGAACAGAAAGAAGCCTGGTATGGGGGAAGATGGTAGGAGGTAAGATTGAAAAAGTAGGATTCATCCTGATTAAGAAATTTGAATTTTATTTGCTATGTATAAACAAACCAGGGGATTTTAAGCAGCATAGTGTGGTGATGCGGCTTACATTTTTTTGACTTTTATATGGTGAATGGATTTTGAATGAGCAAAAAATGCAAACATGGGAATACTGATTATGAAACTACTGCAGTGGCCTGAAGGACAAACGATACTGACTTGGATTAGAGGGTAGTAGTGGAGATGAGAGACATGGGTGGATATGTTTTTAACATAGTGCCAGCAGGACTTGCTGATGAATTGGATCTGAAGGAGTGGAGGAAAGAGAGAGGGATTAAGGATGAATCCAGGTTTAGAGTCTGAGCAGCTAGGTAGTACCATGGCTTTTATGCTTTTGTCTTTAAGTAGCCTAAAAGAAATTAAGCCTTTGCTTAATCATTTACAGTATCAAGCTCTATGACGTCTTTTGTCAGCTGTCATATTTTCAGCACCCTTGTAATACAGCCCTTCCTTTCTTAATTTTTTTTTTTTTTTTGCAAAACGGAAGGACTTGCAGTTTCTTATTAGAGATTTGGGATGTTTTACCTGCTAATTCTTAATTAGGTTCTGGTCAGAATAAATATGTACTTGTCGTTCGTTTAAAATTGTTCTTGATAATTTTATCATTTGAGGGAAATGCTATTCCCCCTCACACCAGATTATTTGTACTGCACCAGGGAATACATTTGCAAAATGTTGTTTTCTTGGGTGAATTAGTATTCTGTCATTCTGGTGACTCATGTTTATTAGGCTGTATTATTTCTAAATATTTCTTTAAATATCCAGGTTTAAATATTTCCTTAGAGTCCTTTTAATTTACAGTAGTCGTAATGTAAACATTAATAGGTTGAATAAAGGAATTTCTTTTGCAGTTGTTAGTAACTCAGATTGCTTGAAGTAATATTAAAAATTCTTTAATAATATGACTGTGATGTTACAGGATTTTACAGATGTAACTTCTCCTATTATACATTTTAAATTTTTTCAGTGAAGATTGCTTAACACACATCAAGATTAATAACCGATGTACTTTATATGTGTTTGAATTGTGTGTTTTTCAGTGTCAGAGTTCGATCAGCTGCTGTCACCTGTTTGAAAAGCATTTTAGCCACAAAAGCTGGACATAATTTCTGGGAGATTTATAAGATGACTACTGATCCCATACTCACCTATCTACAGCCTTTTAGAACATCGAGAAAAAAGGTCTCTCAAGTAATAAATGTTTATTGAATGGCCACTGTATTTGCAGCAGCTCTGTTCACCATGGACTATAAATATCAAATGGCTTAAAATCTTATTGAGCTGACATTTAACTTTGTCCTGGAAATAATTCAAACTGTACCTCTTAGACTTAAGTGATTTATTATTTTGAACTCTGACTGTGGAAAAGCTGAGATAGGTAGCCTAGAGGAGTGATGGTTGATTTGAAGTGGGGGGAGGTGGGTTCTTCGTGACAGGCTTCTAGCCTTTTTCCTTAGGAATAGGAAAACCCTTACTTTGACCCCATGAAACCCACTGACCCTGCATGTGGTTATAGGTTTTGTGCTCAACAAGCAAGTGTTTATTTCCATAGCAAGTTAAAGTGTCACGACCCTCCAGTGCAATATAAGATCATGACCTTTAGATTTCTCCCTTTTTTCATGTTGATATCATAATGAGGTTCCACTGAAAATACTCTATGAATCATGGTTAAGAATTCTTGTTCCTCCTTTAGTCTAAGCATTCCCCTTTAATATTTTCTCTACATAGAGTTCCTGAGAAATGCATAGCTGACTTTTCACCAATTTAAATTCAGGACATATACCCATCATTGAAGTAGTCCTTTCAGTGTATCATAAATACAGTTTTTGTCTTAATGGAGCTGGTAGTAATACAAACTGTTAATGGAACTAGTACGTAGCTTATAAAGCACTATAGTCTTAACATTTTAAAATCTTGTTTCATCTTGGAATCAGCTCTCTCTGCTAGATTTGGACTGTTTTTATAAATGAGACAGATGAGGTGGAGTTGGTGATTTATTTCGTATGCTAACCCTGGTGGCATAGTGGTTAAGAGCGACAGCTGCTCACAATAAAAATTATTTAAAAAAGATACAGCTGCTAACCAAAAGGTTGACAGTTCGAATCCCCCAGGCGCTCCTTGGAAGCTGTATGGGGCAGTTCTACTCTGTCCTGTAGAGTCACTATGAGTTGGAATTGACTCGACAGAAACGAGTTTGGCTTGGTTTTACTAACGAGTGGCAGAGGGAAGGGTGGTGCCCAAGTTTCCTACAGGGTGATTTTTCACCGTATTACCTTGCCTCTCAGATACACAAAACTGTATTTTTATTTCAGAGGATTACTGTTGCCTCCAAATTTAATTTTAACTGTACTTAGTTTTATTGGAAACACATGGGTACTGTCCAGATCCTCATTTTGTACGGGAGAAGTAAAGTATGTTTCTAATCATCTTATTTACATTTTCTGACCACTTTCTAGTTTTTAGAAGTACCCAGACTTAATAAAGAAAATCCTTTAGAAGACCTGGATGATCCAAGTTTGTGGACTCCTCAAAGTGAAAATCATGATGTTTGGATAAAAACACTGACTTGTGCTTTTTTGGATAGTGGAGGCATAAAAAGTGAAGTTCTTCAGTTATTAAAGCCAATGTGTGAAGTAAGAAAATTAAGAATCAATCTAGTTTAGTCTCTTTCTACCTTTGCTTTTTTCTTTCCAGCTTTTTAAAAAAGTTTTGTTTTTCCCATTCCGTCAGCTGCTGTGTACATGTTTGTGACCTGTGTATCTAAACAGAGTGCTGTAGTGTTGGCGTGTCATCTTCCTGCAACACCACCCTCCCCTGCTGTTGAGAAGCAGTCAAACAGGGTGTCTTTGTTGAGCTTTAATTTTATGCAGCAGGGTTCAGCTTTGGAGTAGCAGCGTACTGGCTGAGTTATTCTTAAAGGTACAAGGACAGTGTGTTTCAGTGAGAGTAAAGGTAGTTACCAAACCAAACAAGGAGTTTGTACTTTACCAAATGGCATCAAAACAGCATAATGAAATGATGCTGCAAGACTTACAAGGTTAACCTAACTTTCAGTACTGTCATACATGATTCAACAGAAACGTGAGCACACACTGTCTAACCCGGTCAAACGTCTACCAGTTACACGTAACTGATATAAATGAGTGTTTTGGTGAAGTGCCCACATTGAGAGCAATTTAAAAAGTCAGCCCTTGTTTTGTGTATAGTAAAGGAGTAACAGTGACTAACTCATCACATTCTCTCTGTATTACATTGCATTTGTACCAAGTCGGGAGCGATAACCTGGATACGCCATTCGTTTCTCGTTAGTGAACAAACCTAAGATTTCTATAAAGTTCTGATTTTTGGCCAGAAGATAAAATGTTCCAAATAAATGCACATACATACTCGAATCCTAGCCCCTTAAATTCTCTAGTTCCAAAAATGACTTTTTGACTTGTCTGTAAGTTTAAAAAGGAAAAAGTCTGCAGTGGGTAATCTGTAATCACTGTCATGTACGTGGCGTATGCTAAACACATGAAAGTGGTGTCTCAGCAAAACTGAGGTTGAGTAGTGCTTTAAGGTGCTACACCTACCAAAACACTTTTCTACACGTTGGGGTGTACCACAAATAATTACCCAGATTCTACACCCAGAAATTGATTTTTTTTTTTTTTTTTAAATAAACATTTTAACGTGACCATTGTAGCTCCTCAGTGAAGGTAGAAAATATGGAAAAATCAAAAGGTTCGTCTTTTACACCTGATAACAAATCAGAAAACTGCTTGTTATTAATAACACTTTTCAACTCAAAAATTGTGTTTACAGCGGTAACATATTTTAGCTGGTACACATGTGTTTTTGCTTGTTTTTTAGCAGTACATTGAGTTCATGGCAGATTCCTTTGCCATTTAAAACAAGTTTAATGTGTCAGCACCAGGGAATGAAAATTTTAAATATATTCTTTTTACTCAAATGACTGGCTGAATGTGTTTGTATATTTTAGGCGAAAACTGACTTTTGTCAGACAGTGCTTCCATACTTGATTCATGATATTTTGCTGCAAGATACAAATGAATCGTGGAGAAATCTGCTTTCTACGCATATTCAGGGATTTTTCACCAACTGCTTCAGACATTTCTCACAAACCAGCCAGCCCACAACCCCTGTGAATTTGGATTCAGGTATTGCATAGTTTGTTAAATTTCTAACGTATTCTATTAACTTCTCAATTCTAGAGAAAGATTTCAATTTGAATCCCATTAAAAACACTTCACAGTCCTAATTCCATAACCTCAGTTTCTATTTCCTCACCCATACAATTTAGATAACAAAAGTCATAGCAAGTTTTCAATGAAATAATGTATATAAACCACCTAGGGTAATACCTGATGCACTGAGTATTAGCTCAGTAAACTTTGGCTGTTAATAACGAGGCAGCTAAATGAGTGTTCAGTTTTGTGTCTGACATTGGTGACGTGGATATGAACGAGACACAGTCCGTGCAAGCCTTGAGCCTACCTTCTAGCAATGACAAAACCACACAAATAAGTAAATGTAATCAAATATTATAGGTGCCATAGAGATATGATGGGATTTTTCTATTTTCGTAGATCTGGCCAAGTCATTTTTCAAAAGCAATCTTTTTATTACAAAATTACCAACATTTATTGTGGAAAATATAGAAAAATTAGTAAAAATTTTTTTTAAATTAAATTACCAGTAATCCTATGATCTAGGATAACTGTGGTTAACATTGAGTATTTATCCTACCAGTTTTTTAAACCATAACATTTGGTTATACTTACTCTTATAACGTCCCTTCCTTCCATGCTATATAATGAGGATTTCACATGACAAGAGCTGAGCGGCAGGAGAAATTTCACTAGAAAATGGGTGCACAGACTATACCGATATGTGATTGAGGGCTCAGTATGGGTCAGATTTTAAACCAAAATAAAAAAAAGGAAAAAACTTCACAGATCTCTACTGTTTACTTACTGTCTTTAACATCTAGTATTAGTATGTTTTATGTACAAACATAAGACTAGGTGTAGATTTATTTCTTGTACTTTAAGACCAGTATAATTCTAATAATTCTAATAAAAGTACTGATTTAGTGTGATAGGATATTTTGCTGGAACTAAATTGCTCCTTCCAACCTGACCATACATCCAGTCACTTCAACGTGTATTTGTGGTTTCCCAATTCTCTTGTTTCTTCTACTCAAACCGCTGGAGCCTTCATTTGATGACACTGATGCCATTTAGATTCGCTTGGCTCTGCTTTATCTTTTAGGTATGTCCTTTTCTGTTGGTTAACAAGAATTATAAATCTACTATTTTAAATTAATGTAATTATAAACACAGATGGGTGTGCGCATCCTGTGGTCCTAAGTTTGTCAGGTAGATGATCCAGAGTACGCTCGTGTGAATTTTCTTTAGGCCATTGAAATGAAAACCCTAAGATAAAAATTCTCATATGAGCTTTGGAAACTACCTAGAATGTATTGTTATATATATACCTATTTGTAGAAATACAGATATAAGTAACTTACAGTTAACTAGTAAGCATTTAAACTTTTTTAAATATTACATATTAGAGTACTGTAAAAACAATTTTACACAATGTTTAATGTAATTGCTACCTATAATAACCTTGTAATTTGTCATCATCATGAATATGCAAAACTTTTTGTCGTGTTTATAATTGGATATATGTATTTATACCACAACTATCAAAAAGTAAAATCAGACAGTTTTACTTGCTCCTTTCGTAATGTGCCAGTATTTTTATTACCTTAAATGAAATTTTAACTTCTCATGTAAAATTATTATTGAAAAGGAAAATAAATGTAGATGTGTAATCAAATTAAATAGTATATTGTATCTTTTCTAACGTCTGTCTGTCTGTCTCACTGTCATCTGTTGAATGTCCGATATACTCACACTCAAATGTCCAAAAGTAAACTTACTGTTTTCATCCGCTCCCCCAACCTGCTTCTCTTCATGTCTACCTTTTCTGTGAATGACACTCAGTTGCCCAAGCCAGAAACCTGGGCGCTAACCTTGACTTGCCCTCTTTCACATATCTGATTGCTAAATTCTGCCGATTATATGTCATATGTAACTTTTATCCATCCTATTTTTCTCTGTCCCCAACATCCTTACTACTCTCTAGGTCCATGGTTCAGCACAGCTGAAATTCTGTGAATTTTCCACGTTCCTTCTTGCTTCCAGCCATCTCAGATACTGTTACTACTGCCTGGAACACTGTCGTTTCCTCTCCCTGTGATTAACCAACCATTACTCTTCTTTCAGATACCTTTTTTCCTGTGAAACTTTCCTTGTTCAGATTAGGTTCCTTCCTATATGCATTTATAGCATTCTAAACCTTTCTTATGATAGCACTTACCATGCTGCATTAAGAGTTTCCCAGACTAGTCAATAAGTTCTGTGTAGTTAGAAATAACCTCTCTTAATCCATGGTTGTATACTGAGCACCTAGCACATACGAGAGCTTAAGTAAATATGTGTTGAATCAATAAATTACTCCCCTTTCGGAAGTAAAATATAAATGACAACGTGAACTCTGAGTTTTGTTAAACAGAGTGCTTTCTTTGAAAAGAAAAAATATTCCCATTTAATGCTTTTATCAATTCATGTTTATTAAGAACTAAGTTTGTGCTAGGTACTGCCTACCAAAACCCTATAGTATAGAGAGAGACAGCCACATAAACAGGAGAAAGTGCTTAAGAAAGTCTGCCTGGGACTGAAAGGAGGTATCTTTGTTTGCTTGTCAGAGTCGGAACACATTTTCCGTGGCTGTATGGATAAAAAATCACAAAGAACAATGCTTGCTGTTGTGGACTACATGAGAAGACAAAAGAGGTAATGTAATGAGTGTTGCTTCTTGAGTTGGGGGTTTAGAAGTGCAGCTTGTTACTGCTCACTGCACCTTATCTTGGTTGTTTTAGGTGAAGCTGCCGAAAAGTGCTATGTTTAGTTTGTGTGATGATTTTATCTCCTTTTAATAATCCCATTTCAGGATAACAGTTTGGTTAAATCAGTGTCAGAAATCCTGACTTGTAGTCTCTGCTGTACCAGTAACACGGTTATCTTTGCCAAATCTTGCAACCTCTTTGTGCATTTTAAGTTAAATGCATTTATATTTTTAAAAAATTATTTCCTCTGTACCCCCCTCATGCCTCTGAGTGTCTTTGTTTCTAGTTAGAAAGTTACTGATTTACCTTATTGTATTCTACAGATCCTATTCTGAGAAAGCCCATAAGAAGCTTTAACTATAGGCAGAAGAATCCCTTTTCTTGGTGTTAGGAGGTAGTTTCACTCCTAAGTCATTCATTTCAAATTTATCATTGGGATAGAACAGTGTTGACATTAGCAGAATTTGGAAAATATACACATTCTTAATATTCATTTTTAATTTTAAATAAGACCTTAAGATTCCTTGAGAAAATCTGAATGAGACATTGAGAAAAGGATAAGGAACTGGGTTCAGGTCCAAGTCTGAGCTTGGAAGCTTTGTGATCTGGACAAGTTACTTACTGTCTTTGAATCTCATTCTTATAATCTTTAAAATGAAGATAATGTTTACCATAAAGGGGGCTATGGTAGTTCAAAGAGATAAGGTATATAATGTGCCTGACATTCCTTTCCCTGGGCAAGTTATTCGAATTCTCTAAACTTAAGGATCTTCAGAAATAATAGCTACAATTAAGCGCTTGCTATGTGGTAGGTCCCCCACGTGTCTGTCAGTTTGTCGTACTGTGGGGGCTTGTGTGTTGCTGTGGTGCTGGAAGCTATGCCACCAGTATTCAGATACCAGCAGGGTCACCCATGGAGGACAGGTTTCAGCTGAGCTTCCAGACTAAGACAGACTAGGAAGAAGGACCCAGCAGTGTACTTCTGAAAAGCATCAGCCAGTGAAAACCTTATGAATAGCAGCGGAACATTGTCTGATATAGTGCTGGAAGATGAGCCCCCGAGGTTGGAAGGCACTCAAAAGATGACTGGAGAAGAGCTGCCTCCTCAAAATAGAGTAAACGTTAATGACTTGGATGAAGTAAAGCTTTCGGGATCTTCGTTTGCTGATGTGGCACGACACAAAATGAGAAGAAACAGCTGCAAACATCCATTAATAATCGGAACGTGGAATGTACGAAGTATGAATCTGGGAAAATTGGAAATTGTCAAAAATGAAATGGAACGCATAAACATTGCTATCCTAGGCATTAGTGAGCTGAAAGGGACCAGTATTGGCTATTTTGAATTGGACAATCATATAGCCTACTATGCTGGGAATGACAACTTGAAGAGGAATGGTGTTGCATTCATTGTCAAAAAGAATGTTTCAAGATATATCCTGAAGTACAGCGCTGTCAGTGATAGGATAATATCCATACGCCTACGAGGAAGACCAGTTAATACGACTATTAATCAAATTTACGCACCAACCGCTAGGGCCAAAGTTGAAGAAATAGAAGATTTTTATCAGCTGCTGCAGTCTGAAATTGATCAAACATGCAATCAAGATGCATTGATAATTACTGGCGACTGAATGCAAAAGTTGGAAGCAAAGAAGAAGGATCAGTAGTTGGAAAATATGGCCATGGTGATAGAAACAATGCCGGAGATCGAATGATAGAGTTTTGCAAGACCAACGACTTCTTCATTGCAAGTATCTTCTTTCACCAACACAAACGGCGAATATACACATGGACCTTGCCAGATGGAACACACAGAAATCAAATTGGCTACATCAGTGGAAAGAGACGATGGAAAAGTTCAATATCATCAGTCAGAACAAGGCCAGGGGCCGACTGTGGGACAGACCATCAATTGCCCATATGCAAGTTCAAGCTGAAACTGAAGGAAATTAGAGCAAGTCCACGAGAGCCAAAATATGACCTTGAGTATATCCCACCTGAATTTAGAGACCATCTGAAGAATAGATTAGACACATTGAACACTAGTGACTGAAGACCAGACGAGTTGTGGAATGACATCAAGGACGTCATACATGAAGAAAGCAAGAGGTCACTGAAAAGACAGGAAAGAAAGAACAGACCAAGATGGATGTCAGAGGAGACTCTGAAACTTGGTCTTGAGCGTCAAGCAGCTTAAGCAAAAGGAAGAATTGATGAAGTAAAAACTGAACAGAAGATTTCAAAGGGGCATCTCAAGAAGACAAAGTATTATAATGACACATGCAATGAGCTGGAGATGGAAAACCAAAAGGGAAGAACATGCTCGGCGTTTCTCAAGCTGAAAGAACTGAAGAAAAAAGTCAAGCCTCGAGTTGCAATAGTGAAGGATTCCATGAGGAAAATATTCAACGACACAGGAAGCATCAAAAGAAGGTGGAAGGAATACACAGAGTCATTATACCAAAAAGAATTAGTCGATGTTTAACCATTTCAAGAGGTGGCATATGATCAGGAACCGATGGTCCCGAAGGAAGAAATCCAGGCTGCTCTGAAGGCATTGGCGAAAAACAAGGCTCCAGGAATTGATGGAATATCAATTGAGCTGTTTCAACAAACAGATGCAGCGCTGGAGGTGCTCACTCGTCTATGGCAAGAAATATGGAAGACAGCTTCCTGGCCAACAGACTGGAAGAGATCCGTATTTATGCCTATTCCCAAGAAAGGTGATCCAACCGAGTATGGAAATTATAGAACACTATCATTAATATCACATGCAAGCAAAATTTTGCTGAAGATGATTCAAAAATGGCTGCAGCAGTATGTTGACAGGGAACTGCCAGAAATTCAGGCCGGTTTCAGAAAAGGACGTGGAACCAGGGATATCATTGCTGATGTCAGATGGATCCTGGCTGAAAGCAGAGAATACCAGAAGGAAGTTTACCTGTGTTTTATTGACTATGCAAAGGCATTCGACTGTGCGGATCATAACAAATTATGGATAACATTGCAAAGAATGGCAATTCCAGAAAACTTAATTGTGCTGATGAGGAACATTTACATAGATCAAGAGGCAGTTGTTCGGACAGAACAAGGGGTTACTGATTGGTTTAAAGTCAGGAAAGGTGTGCATCAGAGTTATATTCTTTCACCATATCTATTCAATGTGTATGCTGAGCAAATAATACGAGAAGCTGGACTGTGCGAAGAAGAACGGGCATCAGGATTGGAGGAAGATTCATTAACAACCTGCTTTATCCAGATGACACAGCCTTTCTTGCTGAAAGTGAAGAGGGCTTGAAGCCCTTACTAATGAAGATCAAAGACCACAGCCTTCAGTATGGATTGCACCTCAACATAAAGAAAACAAAAATCCTCACAACTGGACCAATGAGTGACATCATGATAAACAGAGAAAAGATTGAAGTTGTCAAGGATTTCATTTTACTTGGATCCACAATCAACAGCCATGGAAGCAGCAGTCAAGAAATCAAAAGATGCATTGCATTGGGCAAATCTGCTGCAAAGGACCTCTTCAAAATGTTGAAGAGCAAAGATGTCACCCTGAAGACTAAGGTGCGCCTGACCCAAGCCATGGTATTTTCAATCGCATCATATGCATGTGAAAGCTGGACAATGAATAAGGAAGACCGAATAAGAATTGATGCCTTTGAATTGTGGTGCTGGTGAAGAATATCGAATATACCATGGACTGCCAAAAGAGTGAAGAAATCTGTCTTAGAAGAAGTATAGCCAGAATGTTCCTTAGAGGCAGGGATTTCGAGACTGCGTCTTACATACTTTGGATATATTGTCAGGAGGGATCAATCTCTGGAAAAGGACATCATGCTTGGCAGAGTATAGGGTCAGTGGAAAAGAGGAAGACCCTTAATGAGGTGGATTGACACAGTGGCTGCAACAATGATCTCAAGCATAACAATGATTGTGAGGATGGCGCAGGAACAGGCAGTGTTCCCTTCTGTTGTGCATAGGGTCGCTATGAGTCAGAACCTACTCGACCGCACCTAACAACAATGACGTGTGGTAGGTACTTTCTCATCGGCTATACAAGCACTATTTAATCATTGCAGCTATTCTCTGTGATATATGATATCCCTATTTTTTTAAGATGAGGAAACGGAGGCTTAGAAAAGTTGAATTGCACAGCTGGGATTGAACCTAAGTGTATCCTACTCCAAAACCAGCGTTCTTAACCACTACTTTGCTACGTGTCTGTAGTGTTCATTTAAAAAAGATGTTATCTGTGGTCCCTTCTTCTTCTGTGCATATACAGTTCTGCGTACACTACACCCGTATGTACTACACCTACAGGTACACTTGTGTGTATACACAACACTTATGTAGTGTCTATACACTACATCTGTACCATATTTTTACGTAAATATTGCATGCCTTCTACGTTTGTTTACCAACCCTTCCCCCTAGTTTAATGCCAACATAGGCATTAAACTAAGGAGAAAATGAGCTGCAATAGGAAAGATACATATTTGTTTCTTAGAAGAACTTAAATATTTTAATTATATCGACAATTTTTATGTGTGTTTTTGTTTTGCGTGCATGTTTTTAGCTGTTCTGTAAAACCTAGATTACTTGGTGGAGTGCAGGTATGGACCTCAAATTTCTACGAGATGATGGTCCATCATCTTCAGATTCTCTGAGGAGTTTGTGACCCAAAAAGATTGAGAAATAGGATTATTCAGCTATATTATCTTAGAATGTTTATACAATTAATTCTCTTTATTTGTGGAAGTACGTTCTGTAATGTTACTGTCCACACTGAATTAGGGAGTACTGAGATGTTGATCCTAGGGGAAACACAGGGTTAGGGTCCTGTGAGCTTCTGGTCACAACAGTTGCATCAACTAATCAATACATAACCTTGTTTTATGTGTGTTTTTGTTTTAATGACACCTTATTTCATGTATATTTTTGATTTGTTAACATTAAACTCATTGTCAACAACAGTCAATTCATGCCTGAAGGATACCTTTATCGCATGTGTATTTTCTCCGTAAAGCACATCACAGCATTCTTGTGCTTACGTACATTAGACAGCACTTCAGCACTATCCTTGCTATTGTGTGCCATCGAGTTGATCCTGAGTCACAGAGACCCTATAGTGTTTCCTAGGCTGAGACAGCACTTCAGCACTGTCCTTGCTATTGTGTGCCATCGAGTTGATCCTGAGTCATAGAGACCCTATAGTGTTTCCTAGGCTGAGACAGCACTTCAGCACTGTCCTTGCTATTGTGTGCCATTGAGTTGATCCTGAGTCATAGAGACCCTATAGTGTTTCCTAGGCCGAGACAGCACTTCAGCACTGTCCTTGCTATTGTGTGCCCTCGAGTTGATCCTGAGCCATAGAGACCCTATAGTATTTCCTAGGCTGAGACAGCACTTTAGCACTGTCCTTGCTATTGTGTGCCCTCGAGTTGATTCTGAGTCATAGAGACCCTATAGTATCTCCTAGGCTGCAGTCTTTATGAGAGCAGATGACCAGGTTTTTTCTCCTGTGGAGTGAACCACCAACCTTTCAGTTAGTAACTGAACGCTTAACCATTACACTACTAGGGCTCCTTGTATCATGCTTGGGGGCCACTTTAAACAGTGAAATCACCAACAAAAAGCACTAAAATGTGAAAAATATGCCACTAAATAGATTGTGCAAAGGACACTTGTTTACGGTATGAGAGCTGAAACAAGAAGGCAGAGTGTCATCTTATTCTATCTCAGAGGGGAACATGTGCATCGGGTAATTTTCCACTGCTCCTCGCACATCAGGAAATGACACAAAAGTGCCGTGAGTATGGATTTCGTAGTAACAAATAAATTTTAGTGAGTAGGTAAATTCACAAATATGAAGTCAATGAATAAAGACCATCGGATGTATCTGTATTTTAGAGAAAGGGTTTTCACTTGTTTGAATGTTCTTTTGTTTGTTTACATAGCAGTCAATGTGCTTTTCTTTAGATAGTGAAGTTAAAGAAATGAACATGACGTTGTTTAATTTTTCTTTTAGACCTTGCTCAGGAACAGTTTTCGATGATGCTTTCTGGCTGGATTTGAACTATCTAGAGGTTGCCAAGGTCGCTCAGTCCTGTGCTGCTCACTTTACAGCATTGCTCTATGTAGAAATCTATGCAGATCGGAAAAACATGGATGATCAAGAGAAAAGGTAATGGGATTCAGAATTTTGGGTTTTTAAAATTGATGTTAGCATTGTTTCAATCAGCGTATATATTGGACTTGCTTTCTCCTACCCCAATTTAAAATACATTTTTAGATAGTTTTTTTTTTTTTTAAAGTAAAATGATAATTTAAAAAAAGGAATAATAAATCTGCTCTGAAATAATAAGGGTGGTTAATACTTACGAACTGTAAAAGTTTTACAGACAGCAAGTTCCTGGTGGACATAGACTGCACTTATTTCTCTGTATTTCCCAAAGTGGATAGCATGGGGAACTTAATATAAGTAATCACTAAATATTTTTCAAATGGTTGAATGATTCCCTGATTTCAGTCAAATAGGTTTACCACTAACCTCTCAATTTATTCAAGATCCATTTTACTTGTTGACTGTTAAGCAGTGCCACTAATTTGTTTGCGTGACTAAATCAGTCTCATTACTTTGCTACTATCTGTATTTCTACCCGTTGTAGTCAAGTCAGTTCTAACTCATAGCAACCCTATAGGACAAAGTAGAACTGCCGCATAGGGTTTTGAAGGCTGTAATCTTTACCGAAGCAGACTGCCACATCTTTGTCCTGCAGAGCGGCTGGTGGGTTTAAACTGCCAGCCTTTCAGTTAGCAGCCAAGCACTTAACCACTGTGCCACCAGGGTTAAGTATTTCACAGTGGTTAAGTATTTCAACAACTTTAAATTTGCTTTTCCTCTGACTGAGTTAGAACTCTCGTAAGAATCTAATACATACAGGCCTGGTTCAAAGAAAAAAAGCAGCCAAGCAGATTACAAGTTAAAAAACACCCACTTTACTATCTCATCTGGCCTTCTCAGATCTTTGTTAATTTTAAATAGCCTGGTGTTTATATTTACAGTTAGCTTCACTTTCCCTCTGGCCACAGAATCATCCTTACTAAGAAAAAGAAATAGCAAAGATGTATATTATATTATCATTAGCCTAAAGCAGTATGATTTTTTAGAATGTGGAAAACCAAAAATTAGAGTTCAGAACCTTGTCAAAACATAATTTAGTAGACTTGGGCAGATTTCTAAACTCTCTGGTTTGCTGTTTAATTTCTACTTTTCAATTGGAAGCATGTTACACACCTACAACATGTACATGCTATCTGCAATACGCAATTGATGTGTTCTTCATCACTGTTGATTTCTTAGGAAGACAAAATTGTTTATTTCTTATTTCTTATTCATAGAGTCTTATAAATTTGAGTCCTAGCCTATACTTGGTAGTAGTAAGGATAATGTAAACGTGCTTCAGTATCTTGGTTGTGGTGTTGGTTGAGTCGATTCTGACTCACAGCAGTGCCATGTGTGTGGAGTAGAACTGCTCCATGGGGTTTTCAAGGCTGTGACCTTTCAGAAATAAATCGACAGGCCTGTCTTCCTAGGCACCTCTGGGTGGGCTTGAACCACCAACCTTCCTGCTAGTAGTTGAGCTCTTACTCGTTTACACCACCCAGGGACTCCCTATCTTGTTCTACAGAATAATATTTCTTTCAAATCAGAGTGAATAACTAAACTGTGCTATGAGTATAATTAAAAATACTTTTAGTTTAAAGGTAAATGTTTATATAGAATATAAAACGTGCTTGTTTTACAACATGTGTGCTTAGATTTCATTTTGGTTAACTTAGGGAGGAATTGACAAATTGGGCTTGCCGCTTGTGTTTAGAGTTGATTTTGATTTTTTTTTTTTTTCCTTTCAGGTGCTTAATGGGAAAAGGAGGGCAAACAGGGAGATGGGTTTATAGAGGTTAGGAAATGCTAGTTTTTTTTCAGTGGCTCAGTTAGATGAGCTGAGGCTTTGTAAATCTATACTGATCAGGAAAAGTATATTTGTAAGTAAATACATAGATCCATAGTTTACAAACACTGTTAGGTCAAGGAAATGAATTGTTCTCCTCAGTTTCCTATTGCAGTTATTTAA
This sequence comes from Loxodonta africana, assembly GCF_030014295.1. Classification (NCBI taxonomy): domain Eukaryota; kingdom Metazoa; phylum Chordata; class Mammalia; order Proboscidea; family Elephantidae; genus Loxodonta; species Loxodonta africana. The sequence goes on from NC_087348.1 coordinate 128,867,165, forward strand.
TAGCAAAATGCCTCATATTAGGTAGCTCAAGAATACATAAAAAGTTTTTTTTGTTAACTTGTTCCCAAGAAAGTATGAGATTTTTTAATGAAAGTTATTAAGTATAATTTTTTAGAAAGAAGTAAAGTCAAAACTCTAACCAGGATTTAAACAACAGGTGCTAGTTCACAACCTCAGTCACGTAACATTCCTCATACTTAAAGCAATGCCTGACCAAAGTCCTGGCACTCAATAAATATCTGTTACTTGAATAAACTACAGTCTTAAGCTTACAAAGTCATAACGCACTAATACTAATGCCTTCCCCACATTCCAAATTTCTTCTTTAAAAATGAACCTTTTTTTTTAGTTTTATGTCAGTTTTTTTTTATTGTACTTTCGATGAAGGTTTACAGAGCAAACTCGTTTCTCATTAAACAGTTAGTATACATATTATTTTATGACATTGGTTGCCAGCCCCATGATACGTCAACACTCTACCCTTCTTGACCTTGGGTTCCCCATTACCAGCTTTCCTGTCCCCTCCTGCCTTCTTGTCCTTGCTCCTGGGCTGATGTGCCCATTTACTCTTGTTTTGTTTTATGGTCCTGTCTAATATTTGGCTGAAAGGTGAACCTCAGGAGTGACTTCAGTACTGAGTTAAAAGGGCCTCCAGCAGCCATACTCCCAGGGTTTCCCCAGTCTCTGTCAAGCCAGTAAATCTGGTCTTTTTTTTTTTTTTGAGTTAGAATTTTGTTTTACGTTTTTCTTCAGCTCTGTCCAGGACCCTATTGTGATCCCTGTCAGAGCAGTCGGTGGTAGTAGCCAGGCACCATCTAGTTGTGCTGGACTCAGTGGAGGCTGTAGTACTTGTGGTCCATTAGTCCTTTGGACTAACCTTTCCCTTGTGCCTTTGGTTTTCTTCATTCTCCCTTGCTCCAAACAAGGTGAGACCAGTGGATATCTGAGATGGCCACTCATAATCTTTTAAGACCCCAGACACTACTCACCAAAGTAGAATTAGAACGTTTCCTTTATAAACTATGTTATGCCAGTTGAGCTAGATGTTCCCCGAGACCATGGTCCTCACAGCCCTCAGCCCAGTATTTTGGTCCCTCAGGGAGTTTGGATGTGCCTGTGGAGCTTCCATGACCTTGCCTTCATCAGGTTGTGCTGGCTTCCCCTTCACCAGAGTTACCATTTAATCTATTGTCTCCTTAGTATAAAAACAAACTTTTTTCCTGCATGACTTGCCAATTAGAAAAATATATGTAATATCTATATATAAGATTTATAAAGCAAAATCGAATGTTGTCAGTACCATTAGGTCAGTGGATTCCTCTGTCCGATCTTCTTGTCCCCCTCCAAGAGGTAAATGTTATTTTAAGTTTTATGTTTATCTTTCCTTTGGTTGATACAACTACACTGTAAATACAGTTTTCCCTCTTTTTGACCTTTGTAACAAATTATATGTGTAATTTTCTGCAACTTGTTTTTTCACTGGATCTTTTGGTAAGATTGATGTGTGTTGTGTGTTGCCCCAGTACACTCATCATTGCCATGTACTGTACCATTGGGAGAATGTGCCGTGTGTTTACCCATTCTCCTACCAAGGGTACATACCTGAGAGGAGAATTACTTGGTTGCAGGCTATGCAGATGTTCTGCCTTATAAAGATACTGCCAGATTGTTTTTATTTTTGTATTTTAGATAATATTGCATTTTTGGTGAAAGTTTACACAGCAAGTTAGGTTCCCCTCTGAGAGTTTGTATACAAATTGATCGGTAACATTAATAACATTTTTTGCATTGTGTCAGCATTCTCATTAGTTGTGTTCTGGTTGTTCCATTTCCAGTACTCTAGATTTTCTGCCCCCTTATTTTCTCATCTTTGGTTTGGATTAAATGTTGACCTTTTGGACTTATACAGCTAATTTTTTTAGTAGATTACCAGTCTAATGGGTAAATATCCTTTATTTTGTGTGTCACCCTGCTTTTCTGCTAATAGGGGACCGCATTGTAGTTTTGGTTCAAGGTTTGAAGAGCATCTCAGAGCAATACCGTTAGGGAGTCCTCTGGTCTCAGTGGATCACTTAATCCGGCCTTTTTTAAGAATTTGAGTTTTGTTCTATATTTTTCTCCCACTCTAAACAAGGTTGTTTATTGTGGCCCAGTCAGATCAGCCAGTGGTGGTAGTGGAGTACTGTCTAGTTCTTCTGGTTTCAGGGTAGTTGAGTTGTGGCTTGTGTAGGCCATCAGTCTTATGCTTCTTCTCTGTAGTTTTTGGTTACCTTCTTACTCTTTTGCTCCTGACAAATAGAGACCAATGGTTGTTTCTTAGATGGCCGCTCTCAAGCTTTCAAGACCCCAGATGCCTCTCACTTCACTAGGATGCAGAACATGAACTTTGTGAACTATATTATGCCTGTTGACTGAGTTGACCCATGAGACTAAGATTTGAAGCCCTCAAACCTAGAAAACCAGTCTTTCAAGGTATTTGATTATGTCTGAGAAGTATCTATAGTTCTGTCTTCTATGGATATATGTGCCTGCAGACACATAGCTGTGCTTGTATGTACATATAGATACTTCTATCTGTGCACTTATTTATACACCTGTACCTACCCATATATCTATATGCCTATACACATTCATATGTAAACACACACTCGTTTTTTAAGTCATTGTTGGTGTTGTTGCCAAATTATATATGTCGATACCTTTAGTACAAGCATACTTTTGTCTTGAACTTATCTTAGGGACATCATTTATTTTGGTCCAGCTGTGCTTACCTCACCCACATTCATGCCACTTTTTTTTTTTTTTTAATCAACGCCATTTTACCCGGGGTGAGATGGTACCTCATTGTGGTTTTGATTTGCAATCTCTATAATGGCTAATATTTGTGAGCATCTTTTCATATGTTTGTTGGCTGCTTGATCATGGTGTTTGTTTTTTTTTTTTTATATGTTACTGAATTCTGTTGGCTAGAATTTTGTTGAAAATTTTTGTGTCTATGTTCATGAGGGATATGGATCTGTAATTTTCTTTTTTGGTGATGTCTTTGCTTGGTTTAGATATCAGGGTTATGCTTGCCTCATACAAAGAGTTCAGTACTATTCCTTCCTCTTTTATGTTTTTGATGAGATTGAATAGAATTGGTGTCAACTCTTCTCTGAATGTTTGGTAGAATCCCCAAACTTGTTTTTTAAAGTGGTTACACCAATTTGCATACTTCTCAGAAATGTGATTGGTAAGGAAGCACATCACTAGGAAGCCTTACATTTAAAGACCCCTGTAACCCGTTGCCGTCGATTCGATTCCGACTCATAGTGACCCTATAGGACAGAGTAGAGCTGCCCCATGGAGTTTCCAAGGAGTGTCTGGTAGATTTGAACTGCTCGCCTTTTGGTTAACAGCCGTAGCACTTACCCACTATACCACCAGGGTTTCCTACCTTTTTTTTTTTTTTTTCCTTTATAATTTTTATTGTGCTTTAAGTGAAAGTTCACAAATCAACTCCCAATTACTCTCCGCCTAATGAGACAGCCCACTCTCTCCCTCCACTCTCTCTTTTCATGTCCATTTCGCCACCTTAACCCCCTCAACCCTCTCATCTTCCCTCCAGGCAGGAGATGCCAACTTAGTCTCAAGTGTCTACCTGATCCAAGAAGGTCACTCCTCACCAGCATCCTTTTCCAACCCACTGTCCAGTCCAATCCATGTCTGAAGAGTTGGCTTCAGGAATGGTTCCTATCCTGGGCCAACAGAAGGTCTGGGGGCCACGACCACCGGGGTCCTTCTAGTCTCAGTCAGACCATTAAGTCTGGTCTTTTCATGAGAATTTGGGGTCTGCATCCCACTGCCCTCCTGATCCCTCAGGGGTTCTCTTTTGTTTTCCCTGTCAGGGCAGTCATCGCTTGTAGCTGGGCATCATCTAGTTCTTCTTATCTCGAACTGATGTAGTCTCTGATTCATGTGGCCCTTACTGTCTCTTGGGCTCCTAATTACCTTGTGCGCTTGGTGTTCTTCATTCTCCTTTGATCCAGGTGGGTTCAGACCAATTGATGCATCTTAGCTGGCTGCTTGCTAGCATTTAAGACCCCAGATGCCACTCTTCAAAGTGGGATGCAGAATGTTTTCTTAATAGATTTTATTATGCCAATTGACTTAGATGTCTCTTGAAACCGTGGTTCCCAAACCCCTGCCCCTGCTATGCTCGCTTTCGAAGCAGTTTATTCAGGAAACTTCTTGGCTTTTCGTTTTGTCAGTTGTGTGTATTGTGTGTTGTCTTTCCCTTCACCTAAAGTAGTTCTTATCTACTATCTACTTATTGAATACCCCTCCCCCACCCTCTCATAACCACAAAAGAATGTCTTCTTCTCAGTTTAAACTATTTCTCAAGTTCTTATAATAGTGGTCTTATGCACTATTTGTCCTTTGGCAACTGACTGATTTCACTCAGCATAATGCCTTCCAGGTTCCTCCATGTTATGAAATGTTTCACAGATTCCTGACTGTGGTTTATCTATGTGTAGTATTCCATTGTGTGAGTATACCATAATCTATCCATTCATCTGTTGATGGGCACCTTGGTTGCTTCCATCTTTTTGCTATTGTAAACAGTACTGCAGTAAACATGGGTGTGCCTAAATCTGTTCGTGTAAAGGCTCTTATTTCTCTAGGTTATACTCCGAGGAGTGGGATTGCTGGATCGTATGGTAGTTCTATTTCTAACTTTCTAAGGAAGCGCCAAATCGATTTCCAAAGTGGTTGTACCATTTTACATTGCCACCAGCAGTGCATAAGTGTTCCAGTCTCTCCACAGCCTCTCCAACATTTACTATTTTGAGATTTTTGGATTAATGCCAGCCTTGTTGGAGTGAGATGAAATCTCATTGTAGTTATGATATGCATTTTTCCAGTGGCTAATGATCATGAACATTTCCTCATGCATCTGTTAGCTACCTGAATGTCTTCTTCAGTGAAGTGTCTATTCATATCTTTTGCCCATTTATTAATTGGGTTATTTGTCTTTTTGCAGTTGAGTTTTTGCAGTATCATGTAGATTTTAGAGATCAGGTGCTGATCGGAAATGTCATAGCTAAAAACTTTTTCCCAGTCTATAGGTCTTTTTACTCTCTTGGTGAGGTCTTTGGATGAGCATAGGTGTTTGATTTTTAGGAGCTCCCAGTTATCTAGTTTTTCTTCTGCGTTCTTAATAGTGTTTTGTATCCTCTTTATGCTATGTAGTAGGGCTCCTAACATTGTACCTATTTTTTCTTCCATGATCTTTATCATTTTAGATTTTATATTTAGGTCTTTGATCCATTTTGAGTTAGTTTTTGTGCATGGAGTGAGGTATGGGTCTTGTTTCATTTTTTTGCAGATGGATATCCAGTGATGCCAGCACCATTTGTTAAAAAGACTATCTTTTCCCCATTTAACTGTTTTGGGGCCTCGTGAAATATCAACTGCTTATATGTGGATGGATTTATGTCTGGATTCTCATTTCTGTTCCATTGGTCTATGTATCTGTTGTTGTACCAGTACCAGGCTGTTTTGACTACTGTGGCAGTATAATAGGTTCTAAAATGAGGTAAAGTAAGGCTTCCCACTTTGTTCTTCTTTTTCAGTAATGCCTTATTTATCTGGGGCCTCTTTCCCTTCCACATGAAGTTGGTGAGTTGTTTCTCCATCTCATGAAAGAGTGTCATTGGGATATGGATCAGGATTGCGGTAAATGTATAGTTTGCTTTTGGCAGAATAGATATTTTTATAATGCTAAGTCTTCCTATCCATGAGCAAGGTATGTTTTTCCACTTAGGTAAGTCTCTTGGTTTCTTTCAGAAGTGTACTGTAGTTTTCTTCATGTAAGTCTTTTACATCTCTTGTGAGATTTATTCCTAAGTATTTTGTCTTCTTGGGGGCTACTGTAAATGACATTGATTTGATGATTTCTTCTTCAATGTTCTTTTTGTTGGTGTAAAGGAATCCAACTGATTTTTGTATGTTTATCTTGTATCCCGATACTCTGCTGAACTCTTGTATTAGTTTCAGTAGTTTTCTGGAGGATTCCTTAGGGTTTTCTGTGTATAAAATCACATCATCTGCAGACAGAGATACTTTTACTTCGTCCTTGCCAAATCTGGATGGCCTTTATTTATTTATCTAGCCTCAGTGCTCTGGCTAGGACCTCCAGCACAATGTTGAGTGAGAACAGTGATAAAGGCATCCCTGTCTGGTTCCTGATCTCAGTGGGAATGCTTTCAGGCTCTCTCCATTTAGAGTGATGTTGGCTGCTGTTGGCTTTGTATAAATGCCCTTTATTATGCTGAGGAATTTTCCTTCTATTCCTATTTTGCTGAGAGTTTTTATCATGAATGGGTGTTGGACTTTGTCAAATGCCTTTTCTGCATCAATTGATAAAATCCTGTGATTCTCGTCTTTGGTTTTATTTATGTGGTGGATTACATTAATTGTTTTTCTAATGTTGAACCATCCCTGCATACCTGGTATGAATCCCACTTGGTCATGGTGAAATTTTTTTTTGATATGTTGTTGAATTCTCTTGGCTAGAATTTTGTTGAGGATTTTTGCTTCTACGTTCTTGAGGTGTATAAGTTTATAATTTTCTTTTTTTGTGGTGTCTTTACTTGGTTTTGGTATCAGGGATACGGTCGCTTCATAGAATGAGTTTGGTAGTATTCTGTCCTTTTCTGTGCTCTGAAATACCTTTAGTAGTAGTGGTGTTAACTCTTCTCTGAAAGTTTGGTAGAACTCTGCAGTGAAGCCGTCCGGACCAGGGCTTTTTTTTCTGGGAGTTTGATTACCTTTTCAATCTCTTCTTTTGCTGTTGGGTGGAGTGTTCTTTGTATGTCTACGAGGTCAAGTTGTTTGATTGTGGCATTTAGATATTCCATGTCTTTCTTGAGCTTCTTGGTGGATGTCCTGTCGTTCACCGGAAGTGGCGTGTTGAAGTCTCCTACTATTATTGTGGAGCTGTCTATCTCGCTTTTCAATGCTGATAGAGTTTGTTTTATGTATTTTGCAGCCCTGTGATTGGGTGCATAAATATTTAATATGGTTATATCTTCTTGGTATATTGTCCCTTTAATCATTATATAGTGTCCTTCCTTACCCTTTCTGATGGATTTAACTTTAAAGTCTATTTTGTCAGAAATTAATATTGTCACTCCTGCTCTTTTTTGATTGTTGTTTGATATATTTTTTCCCATCCTTTAAATTGTTGTTTATTTGTGTCTCTGAGTCTAAGGTGTGTCTCTTGTAGGCAGCATATAGACGGATCTTGTTTTTTAATCCATTCTGCCACTCTCTATCCCTTCATTGGTGTGTTAAGTCCATTCACATTCAGTGTAATTATGGATAGGTATGAATTAAGTGCTTTCATTTTGATGTCCTTTTTTGTGTGTTGTTGACAGTTTCTTTTTCCCACTTCATTTTATGTGCTGAGTAGGTTATATAGTGTCCTTTCCTCATATTTGTTGTTGTTGATTTTGTTTCTGCTGAGTCTCTATTTTTCCCTTGTATTTTATTTTGATGGGTAGGATTGTTTGTCTCCTTTGTGGTTTCGTTATTATTTACCCCTATTTTTCAAATTTAAACCTAACTTTCATTTCTTTGTATCCCTGTATCTTCCTCTCCATATGGAAGGTGTATATATACATTTCTTAGTCCCTCTTTGTTATTTTAATGTTGTCTTGTATAATAACATTGCTGTTAGCCTGTTTTGAGCTTTTTTTTATATATAATCTTGCTTTTTTTTTTTTTTATTTCCCTGTCTGGGTTGACTTCTGATAGCTCTGCCCAGTGTTCCAGTCTTGGGTTGATACCTGATATTATTGATTTTCTAACCAAAGACCTCCCTTTAATATTTCTTGTAGTTTTGGTTTGGTTTTTACAAATTCCCTAAACTTGTGTTTATCTGGAAATGTCTTAATTTCACCTTCATCTTTAAGAGACACTTTTGCTGGATATATGATTCTTGGCAGGAAATGTTTTTTCCTTCAATTTTTTTAATATGTCATCCCATCGCCTTCTTGCCTGCATGGTTTCTGCCAAGTAGTCCGAGCTTATCCTTGTTGGCTTTCCTTTTTAGGTGAATTTTCATTTATCCCTTGCTGCTCTTATAATTGTCTCTTTATCTTTGGTTTTGGCAAGTTTAATTATAATATGTCTTGGTGACTTTCTTCTAACATCTACCTTATGTGGAGTTCAGTGAGCATCCTGGATAGATATCTTCTCATCTTTCACGGTATCGGGGAACTTTTCTGCCAGCAAATCTTCAGCAATTCTCTCTGTATTTTCTGTTCTCCCTCCCTGTTCTGGTACTCCAGTCACTCATAGGTTGTTTCTCTTGATAACATCCCACATGATTCTTAAGGTTTCTTCATTTTTTTTTAATTCTTTTATTTGATTTTTCTTCAAATATATTAGTGCCAAGTGATTTATCGTCGAGTTCAGTAATTATAGCTTCTACTTGCCCAGTTCTGCTCCTCTGGCTTTCTATTGAATTGTCTACTTCTGTAATTTTATTGTTAACCTTTTGAATTTCTGATTGCTGCCTGTCTATGGATTTTTCCAGCTTATTAAACTTTTCATTATGTTCCTGAATAATGTTTCTAGTGTCTTGAGTTGCTTTATCTGTGTGTTCCTTGGTTTGTTCTGCATATTGCCTCATTTCCATCCTGATGTCTTTAAGGGTTCTGTATATTAAACTTTTGTATTCTGCATCTGGTAATTCCAGGAATGCACTTTCATCTAGAAGATCCCTGTATTCTTTGTTTTGAGAGCCTGTTGAGGTGATCATGGCCCATTTCTTTGTGTGACTTGATATTGACTGTTGTCTTCGAGCCATCTATAAGTTATTCTGTTAGTTTATGCTTGCTTACTGTGTTGTAGCTGCTTGCCTTGTTTTGTTTTGTTTTGGTATACCCTTATGGGTTACTTGAGTGAGCTAGCTTAATTATTTTCCCCTTTGGAGCTCTGGTGTCCTGTCCCCAGCTGGCTAGAGCTGTTATCAGGTATATCAGTCTAGGAGTCCATTCGGTTTTCTTGTATGAATTCAGCTCAGGTGTCCAGGTAGCTGATCATCAAGTGTGTGGTACAGGCTCTGTCCTACAGTCTTAGAGGGGCAGGAATGATTGGGATATGTATCGGTATCTGTTTGCGGCAGGGGGTCACGCTCTGAACAAGGCAGGGGGCTGAGAACCGGCCCCCGAGTGTCTCTGAGGAAAACACGTCCCTTTTCCCTAGAGCGTGCATGTGGGTGGGTTCTCCTGATGGACCATGGGCACCCAGAGTTTTTGGTTGTAAGGACTGGGGGGTACCAGTTATCTTTGTACCCTTGTCATGGGTATCTGGGTGACCTGAGTGGAGCTACCAGTCCTTACGTCTCTGATATGGGTAGGTGAAAACCTCGTTCAATAGGCAAAGCAGTGTCAAACATCAAACACCCACCTCTCCACCGCACAGCTGAAATGATTGGAGTCTGCCAACAAGGGCCTATTCTCCCGAAATAGGCCCACGCAGGTCCATGCAGAAGGGAAAGGTGCTCAAAGTCCACAAACGGGTTGTGCCCAGACAGGAGCTGCTTCTGTCCTATGCTGCCTGGTTAGTGGAGATAGCAAATTATCTTTTCCCCCAGTTGCAAATTTGTACCTTCTCTAAGGCCGGGAGGATGGCTCTAGGTGCTCAACAGGGCCTATTGTAGGCCCAGGGAATTCAGCCGCTGAAGCTGGCTTGGGCATGCGGGGGCATGGTAAAATATACACAAGTACTTCGCTTTTGTTGAGAGCGCCATTCTTCTCTGGTTCCGGAGGTGTGAGTAGGCTGTGTGGCTGGCTGCTTCTCCCTGAGGAAACTGCGGCCAAACGCGCTAGTACCAGCCCACCACTGCCGCTGCTCCAGGAATGGTGCCTGCGGGCTCCCCGTGATTCAGGTCCAGTAACTCCTCTCCTCTTCTGAACAGTCTCTTTCTCCTCCTGCCCCTCAGTTCATTTTCTAAGCTTGCCTTTGAAGCTCAGGGCTCCCAGCTTGTCACAAATACACTCGTTTCACTTGTGTTTTTCGGATCCTTTTGTAAAGAGGGCTCGCTGGAAGTGTCTGTCTATTCCATCATCTTGGCTTCACCCCAGTTTCCTACATTTAAAGCAGGGAGCCAAAATACAGCTATTTCTAGTTTGAGTGGAAAAAAAGTAATGAACATAGAGTAAGTTTACAGATAAATATTAGAAAGGGACCTTGCTATAGCAATGGTTAAGTGCTCAGCTACCATCTGAAAGGTTGAAATTGACTCATTATTTATTTTATACATTGGATTATTGCTTTATAGACAATGTATAGCTGTTCCGTTATTTTAGAATTCACGTTACTTATGGGACTGAATATATGTTTATAAATGCACAGTTTAAATCTTAGGCCTTCAAGCAGACGAATATGAGTTCTAATGCTGACTTTGTCACTTAGTGATTTTATAATCTTGAAATAAGTGGATCCTGCTGTTCCACATCCGTAACATTTAATACTATCAGACTTAATTTTTCCGATCTAATGGTATCTCATTTTGGTCTTAATTTGTGTGTCTGTGATTATTAATGAGTTTGAACTTCAGATAAAACCACTGACAGAACATTTAGAAATTGGGGAGAGGAGAGGGGACAGCTTTATATTTTAGTACAGGCCTGTCTCTTTGTATATAAGCATGTTTTGGCATACAGCCTTCCCATATATAGATTATTATTAAAATGCAATTCTCATCCAAATAATAAACACTCACAAATTTCTATTCCATCCTAGGTCTAAATGATATTGTTTTTAAAGTATAAATGATTTATTTTGTGACCTTCATTAGTTTTTTCTTTCTAAGTCTATAGTGTATATGTTCACAAGCTTTAACTAGTATGTTCTAATTAAAAGAGGTGCTCTTCTGACAAACAGGAGTCTTATATTTGAAGAAGGAAGCCAGAGTACAACTATTTCTAGTTTGAGTGAAAAAAGTAAAGAAGAAACTGGAATAAGTTTACAGGTAAATATTAGAGGCCTTGTTATTTAAGATACTGTTGTATAATATTTTGTAGACGTCATTTGATTTTAAAATTGAAGTTACGTATTGGACAGGGTGTCATATATATAAATGCATGCGTGGTTTGAAGGTAGACCTTGGAGTGGACAACCCACTCCAAGAGTTCTGTGCTGACTCTGCCACTTAGTTGTATAACCTTGTACAAATTACTTAACCTTTCCAACCTTGGGAAACCCTGGTGGCGTAGTGGTTAAGTGCTATGGCTGCAGACCAAAAGGTTGGCAGTTCAAATCCACCAGGCGCTCTGTCTTATAAGGTCACTATGAGTCTGAATTGACTCGACGGCAGTGGGTTGGTTTGTTTGTTTTGGTTCCAACCTTGAGTTCCTTCATCTAAAAGGTGGAAGTAAAGCCACCTATCTCACAGGTTGAGATTATACTGTGTATTTCCTGCCATAGCACCCTGTTCATTTTTTTATAGTAGTTATAATTTATAATTATGTATTTGTTTACCTGTTTATTGTCTGTCACATCTGTGGGTGGGTTACTTCTGCTAGAATTTCTTAATATATAATCTCAAATATGGCCCACGCCACTGTCTGGCATTCTTACTGAATTCCTTTGGTCATCTCTTTCCTATAGAAGAACAATTTTAGCTTCTCCACTTCGCTTAAACTTCTGAACATTCTCTCCTCTGCCTTTGCTTTCATCTTGCCTCCTACTTCTTGAAGAAAATAGGAACCATAAGATAGGAAATTATACCATGTCACTATCAAACAGAAATCTCCCTGCCTCTGCTCCCATTCTGACCGTCTTCCCTCATGTTAGAAGTAGAGATGCAGTTTCTCCTTGTATCTAATGCTAGTATTTCCAGTGCTTTGGTTTTTATCTAGTCTTTCTCAGAAACATTAGATTTTTTATTATGCCCTGCTCCCTCCCGGCTGTATTCTCCTCATTCTTCTAAGATTTTCAAACCTCTCCCATTAAAAACATCCCCCTTCTCACAAATACAAAATTCTTTCCTACTGTGCTGTGCTGTCTTTGGGTATCACTCTCTCTTTTCCCTCCCTCCCTTCACAGCCAAAGCTGTGAAAGAGTTGTTTGTGTTTGCGGTCTCCATTTTCTCTCTTTCTGCTCTACTGTAAAGTCGCCATCCATAAACTTCACCTTGCTAAGTCTGGTGCTCACCTTTCATTGGTCTTCTTCCTCATGTTTGATCAACACAACACTGAGATCGAGCCTTGTTTGAAATGTGTTCTGTTCACCTTTTTGGTCCCACTCTCCTGATTTTTCTCCTTCCATTTTTGGCTTTCTGTAGTCTTATTCTCCTTTACTGAGTTTTTGGAGGATCTTCTCCACCACTCATTGTGCTAGGCTTAGGTACTAAGTGTTCCCACCCCGAGGGCTTGATTTCAGTTTTATAAAGAAAGACATTTGGATTATAATTATAGAATGATGCCAGTATCTGTGAATTTGTGTGTATAAAATATTTCCGAGATCCGGCACATTAAGACAGTTAAATTGCTTGATCAGTTTTCTGAGGAATATCATTTAATTACAACATAATAAAATTTTGAGTTTTCTTTCAGACAAAAACTTAAAGACCTTTATTCCTACCAAATTCAGTTTTCAAAAGTCAGGTTTTGCAGAAATTCATTTTCCCACTTGCAGGTTTAACTGTGGCTGGGATGGTTTTTGTTTTTATTTTTTACTGGTTGTTTTGCATGAGATTAAAACCTGATAGATTGGTATTTATTTCTTATCTAACTCATGACATTGTGAGCCGTTCTCCTCAGGTGGGCTACAATCATTCTGTTGTCTGGGATCAGTCTGTTATGTTGCTGCCGATCCAAATCTTTTGGATATATTTCAATATTATTATCTTTTACTTTTATTACTAATATTTAGAGTTGGGAGTTACATGTTGGTAATGCTATCATTTCAAGTTTGCTAAAGTTTATAAAGTGTAATTTTTCCCCTCCAATTTTTGTTATTTCCACGTCAGGATCTTCTTTTAGAAATCTACAGAAGTATAGGAGAGCCGGATAGCCTGTATGGCTGTGGTGGAGGGAAAATGTTACAACCTCTTACTAGGTAAATTGCATCTTTCTATATAATGGTCTAGTAATTCTGTATGTGAAGGAATTACATGCATGTAGAACTCAAAGTTTTTTTTTTTAATCTTTTTTTCTAGAATAAGAACATATGAACATGAAGCTATGTGGGGAAAAGCCTTAGTAACATATGACCTCGAGACAGCAATCACCTCATCAACCCGCCAGGCAGGAATAATTCAGGTGAGTTTTATTCTGCGTTAGTAAAGCCATCATTAGTGTGACGCGGAGATTGTTTCAGAGTGTCACTGGAATGTTTACACAGCTAGATAAACTCTACAGTCTGAGAGTGACCTGTTTTTCAGGCATTGGCTTAGCAGGATACACAGGAAAGTTGGACAGGATGTCGACCTAAGAGCTAGTACGGATTTGTTGATAATCTTGTTAGCTAACAGTAGATGATGTTTTTTTTAATTTACAGTGTGCCAGGTGCCAATGTGCTGAGTGCTTCGCCTGGAAGATCTGTTTCTCCTAGTTTGCATTAGAGTGGTTCCCAGAAACTCTAATTTCTATCACTGGCCAATACTCCTTAGTGACAACTCCACCAAGTATTAGAACCTTTGAGTTCTGTTTACGTTTCTGGAGGGGGGAACATACTAAACAATATTTTGGGATTTTAAGCAAAATTCTAAACTACTGGTTTTTTTTTACCTTTTTATGTTTGATGGCTAATTTTTGTTTCTTGAGTATTCTCTTAATATTTTTTATTACTTACCTTTTTTTTTAAACCTCTGCCCAGGCCCTGCAGAATTTGGGACTCTGCCATATCCTTTCCACCTATTTAAAAGGATTAGATCATGAAAATAAAGAGTGGTGTGCTGAACTGCAGGAGCTTCATTACCAAGCAGCATGGAGGAATATGCAGTGGGACCAGTGCAGTTCTGTCAAGTAAGAAGAAATCAGAAATTTGTTTCATTACCCCTTCCTTCCCTAGTTCTAAACAATAAACTTTTTGTCTTGCCCTATGAATGTAACAGGAATTGTGTTTTTATCTGTTATGGATCCCACAAGGCACAGATAAGCCTAAAATCTTAAATAAAATGGCAATAAGTAGTTAACACACCTTGGCATGAATTTCACTGTCTTTCTCTATTAGGGAAACTCAACGCCTACCCCCAAGATACTTTTGAAAATAGAAATTTAGAAGGTACTTTCTATATGGGAGTCCTCTCACTTACTGCTTGTTTGATGAAAGAATCAAAGAAAAGTATACGTATTCCCGTTTCTTCTCCCAGCTGCAGATATTTTAGTCAGTCAGATAGACTGTGTATTGGCTGATGGTATACAAAGGACTGCTTATCTTTATTTATGAAGTAATTTCTTTAAAAAAAAATGATAAATCCGTGGCACAGGAAGAAAATATGTGAAATTACCAAGTTTTCTGAATGAAAAGCCAAATACTAGTCTAACAAAGAATTTCCTATTTATGTAAAGTCTTTTGTTGGTATAAATGCTAAAAAATTACATCATATTTAAGTGTACGTTTAAGTACCTTCGTAGAAAAAAATTCTCATTAATCAGAATGTCTTTCCAATTTCGAACTATAAGATTTCTACAAATCAGAGATATACTCTGAGATTTTTAAAACATTTTGCTCTGTGTTCTGGTTCCCACTTATCTCTGTAAATCACATATGCCATTCTGCCTTTTGACTGCTATGTTTCAGCTACGCAGGCCTTCTCTCTTGCTTTTTTGATTAGGCCAAGCTGTCTTAACTAAAAGCCTTAGATGTATCCTCTGCTTTCTGTTCCACTTACTGTGGGGATGGCTCTTTGTCATTCAAGCTAATAATGTCACTTTTTCAGAGGGACCTTTCCTGATCACCCACTCTAAAGCAGCTACCCATTCCTAATGTTTTCTTACCCTGTTTTAATTCTCTGCATGTCCATCATCATTATCTGATATTTTTCTCATTTTATTGTCCATCTTCCCCAAACCAGAATAGAAACTCAATGAGAGTGGGGACTTGATAGGCTTGTCCACTAATGGATCCCCTTAATCTAGACCCTGATTTTTAGTGCCCGGTACATGGTAGGTGTTCATTGAATAAATATACAAGAATATACCATATTAAAAAAAAAAAAAAACACTGCCACAGAGTCGAGTCAGACTCATAGTGACCCTATAGGGTTTCTAAGGCTGTAAAACTTTGCAGAGCAGGCTGCCACATCTTTCTCCCATGGAACCGCTGGTATTTTCAAACTGCTGACCTTTCGGTTAGCAGTCGAGTTCTTTAATCACTACGTCATTGGGGCTCCATAATTAGGACTGATCAAAATATCGGAGAAATTTCCTTATTTTTTGCTTTCACAATTCAACTGACCTATAAAATTCTATGAATTTCTCACCAACATTTCTAGAAATGTGTTTTTGAATAATGGAGAGATACTAATTTTAGTTTTAGAGTTTTATCTTTTGGTAAAGTATTTTTACATGTGTATGTTAGGATTCTCTCTTTTTCAATACTTTTTTTTTCTTATCTCACAGCAGAGAACTAGAAGGAACCAGTTATCACCAATCATTGTACAATGCTCTGCAGTCTCTAAGAGACAGAGAGTTTTCCACATTTTATGAAAGTCTTAAATATGCAAGGTATTGTAAAAAGTCAAAGTACATTGTATTTTAGCACCTAATGTCAAGTCTTTTCTTAAAATTTAATGCACAATTTTAATGTCAGGATTTGCATTGGGGAAGGGGTAAGGATGAGGTGGTTAGTTGGGATGTTTCCTTGTCATTCCATGCCCTCATCCCCCAAAAATAATTCGCTTTGGGATTCTAGGTCGGTTTTTTACCATTAACCCTTAAGAAAGTCTTGGAGATCCTCACTCCTCCATTCTCTTCCTAGGCCAGTATCCTGAGAATTTTAATCTTATTTCCTCTATTTGATAGTTGTATGGCATTTACTTCTCTTAACATCACCCCACCATAAGCATTCTAATTTATAAAATGGCAGCTAATAGTCAATACTGGGAAACCCTGGTGGCACAGTGGTTAAGTGCTACAGCTGCTAACCAAGGGATCGGCAGTTCAGTTCCACCAGGAGCTCCTTGGAAACGCTATGGGGTGGTTCTACTCCGTCCTGTAGGGTTGCTATGAGTCGGAATCGACTCAACAGCAACGGGTTTGGTTTAGTTTCTGGAACAGTCAATACTTAGAGGCTCATTCTGAGGCACCAGTGAGATGATGTATAAGGAAATACTTAATTTTAAAGGGTTAATCAAATGTGACCTGTTTTTTGTTTAACAATAGTTACTGACCTAATAAATCCTATATTTTATTGTAGAAATAATACTTCCTACCATTTAAGTGCTTATTATGGCTAGCCACTGTTAGGTTCTTCCCATATGTATTCTCTAATCTTCAGAATAACTCTGAAAATGAAAAAAACTTAGGCTCAGAGAATTCCAGTAATGTGCTCAAAGTTACACAGCCAGTAAATGGCAGAACTGGGATTTAGATCTAGGTTTGTATGATTCCAAGGCCTGTTTTGTTTCCACTGCATTCTACTATCATTTGTGAATATTTGCTATTAAATCAACAGCAAAGCCTATAATGAGTACTCTGTAACAACAAATTTGAAATTTTACCTACCTGAAAGCCTCTTCTTTGTTTTCATTGTCTTTTCTGCCGCTAGAGTGAAAGAAGTGGAAGAGCTGTGTAAGGGCAGCCTTGAGTCTGTGTATTCACTCTACCCCACCCTTAGCAGATTGCAGGCTATTGGAGAGCTGGAAAACGCTGGGGAGCTTTTCTCAAGGTGTGTGATTCATATAACTTTGTATTCCTACAGTGCAGCTTTTCTGTTACGGCAGTGACCTTAAAAATAAAAACTAGGGGAACCAAACTACTGGGTCAAAGGCTATGGGGACCATGGTCTCAGGGAGCACCTAGCTCAATTGGCATAACATAATTTATAAAGAAAATGTTCTATATTCTACTTTGGTGAGTAGTCTCTGGGGTCTTAAAAGCTTGCGAGCGGTCATCTAAGACACTACACTGGTCTCATCCTGTCTAGAGCAAAGGGGAATGAAGAAAACCAAAGACACAAGGGAAAGATTAGTCCAAAGGACCGTGGACCACAAGTACCACAGCCACCACCAGACTGAATCCAGCACAACTAGATGGTACCTGGCTACCACCACTGACTGCTCTGACAGGGATCACAATAGAGGGACAGAGCTGGAGGAAAACATAGAACAAAATTTTAGCTTACAACAACAGAAAAAAAACCAGGGCCAGACTTACTGGTCTGCTAGACACTGGAGAAACCCTGAGGGTATGGCCCCTGGACACCCTTACGGCTCAGTACCAAAGTCATTCCTGAGGTTCACCCTTCAGCCAAAGATTAGACAGGCCCATAAAACAAAATGAGACTAAACGGGCACACCAGACCACGGGCAAGGACGAGAAGGCAGGAGGAGACAGGAAAGCTGGTAATGGGGAACCCAAGGTTGAGAGGGGGAGAGTGTTGACATGTCATGGGGTTGGCAACCAATGTCAAAGAACAATACGTGTATTAAGTGTTTAATGAGAAGCTAGTTTGTAAACCTTCATCTAAAGTACAAAAAGAAAAATTAAAAAAAAAAAACTGTGTATAGGTTCACTTCTTCAGTCAAAATAAAAGTTGATTAGTGATCTGTACTCATATTAAAATAAACATTTTCAGAAATGTTCATTGTTAAAAAAAAAAAAATTCTAAAATTCAGCCTGATTGCACCTTTTTGCCTGTTCCACCCCAGATAAAATCATTTCCTCATGTTTTTTGCCATAGCACATTATATCTCATTCTGTTTGACACATTGTATTTGGGTCATTTTATGTGCTAAACCAGAAGCTCCCTACAACTGAGGATCATTCTCTTGTTTATTGTATCCTCAGCGTCTTTTGCTGGTGACTGATAGTTAAGTAAACATTCAGTGTGTCTTTATTCAGTGAATATTAGTGAATTTGGAGTGGATGTTTAGGGACGATTGCCTGTTATAATGGTGAGAAGAAAGTGATCCAGTGATACAGGAAAATGAATGACAACAGTTATTCAGGGTGTTATGAATCTAAGTTCTTTTTGGCCTTGAGAAAGTCACTTCACCTCTTTGGGTCTTTTCTGAAATGAGGGGTTTATATTTGATGATCACTAGAGGCCCTTTTTTCCCTGCTATTCTGAGTCACTATTAATACTATAAGAAGAAGGAAGCAAAACCCACCGCCATCCAGTCAGTTCTGACTCATTTTGACCGTGTGAGACAGAGTAAACTACCCCATAGGATTTCCAAAGCCGTGAATCTTTATGGAAGCAGACTGCCACATCTTTCTCCCGTGGAGCGGCTGGTGGGTTTGAACCACCGACCTTTCAGTTAGCTGCCGAGCACTTAACCACTGTTGCCATCAGGGCTCCCTAAGAGGAAGGAAAGAAGATAGAAACTACTCAAGGACATCATACCTTTATGCAAAAATAAATCTTATAGTATGCTTTGGAAGTAGGAAGGAGACGTTTTGGAGTCTTTTTTTTTTTTTTCCAGAATTATGTGACAGAAGAAAAGCTATTGCTGAGGCACTTTGTGGCTAGAAAATTGCATTGGCAGCTCTTACTGCCAGAAATCCAGGAACTTTTCCTTTGGAGAAAATATTTTTTTTGTGTACTAAAAAGAGGCTGTTCTTCAAGAAATCCATAAAGACGAATGCCAGCTCTTTCTCTGATTGGGAAGAATAAGGAAGAGAGGCAGAGAGAAAGTTTAATGAACTGATGGACAAATACTTACGTTTTAGGGCAGCAGTTCTCAAAGTTCTCTCTCGGGCGTTTCTGGGGGTTTCCAAGATCCATTCAGGGGGTCTGTGAAGTTATCTGTATAATTATACTAAGATGTTATTTACCCTTTTTTCCATTCTCATCAGATACAGTGGAGTTTCGGTGAAGTGTCAGAGAAGGATATCCATAATTATCTGAAAGACTGTTAACATATTCCTCCATTTTCCAACTAGGTATCTGTGTGAGGCTAGACTTTTTTAATATATTTCAACCAAACATCATCTCACCGCAGACTGAATACAGAAGCAGAGATGAGAATCCAGCTAGTTTCTATTAAGCTAGACTTTAGGAGATATGTGAATATGTAAAACAGTGCCATTCTTCACACTAAATTTTGTTTTGTTTGGGGAAATACAGTTATTTTTCATGAATGATGTTATTTGTGTTATATATTGTACGTTTATTATTTTTTAATGAACTAATAAATTTTAGATTTTTCTCAGTTTTAATTTCTAATATGGTTAAAAAAAAAAAAAAAAAACACAGCTGTTTAGGATCGTCCATACTTTTTAAGAGTGTAAAAGTTTGCTGAAACTAAAAAGTTTGAGAACTGCTGCTTTAGGATCATTTTGGGAGGAATTAAAATTTTGCTTCCTGTGAATTTGTGTTACTGTTTCCTTCTCTGTGAAGCAAATAAAAAGTGCTTTGGTTTCCTTTTCTAGTCATCACCTCATCTTCTTAGTCTGTTTGCTTCTTGATTTATCGCAACACACACACACACACACAAAAATGCGTTGCCATCGAGTCAATTCTCACTCATAGCGACCCTATAGGACAGAGTAGAACTGCCCCATGGGGTTTCCAAGGAGCGCCTGGTGGATTTGAACTGCTGATCTTTTGGTTAGCAGCCGAACTCTTAACCACTACGTCACCAGGGTTTCCTATCGCAACACAATAGTCCTGGCAGGTTGGGGGTTATTCAGTGGTAAATGGTTGGTTTGAACATCCAGGAGGCACACTATTCATATAAACTACTTGTACCCTACGCATTTTCTCTTCCTTTAATAAATAACAGACACGGTAGGTTGTTAATGAGTTTACTTTATTTCCTTGCTGACACGTCCTCTTTACCACAAGGAACTTCAGGCACGGTAGGTTGTTAATGAGTTTACTTTATTTCCTTGCTGACACGTCCTCTTTACCACAAGGAACTTTAAAGCAGGGCTAGAGGTATAGCCATTCTTTATGATAGGCCTGTATTATGAACGTATTCTCACTTCAGAAGAACACTTGCTTAGAAGGGCTGCTTTTTATGAGGTTAAAGAGTGTTTTTAAAAATGTTCACAATCCACGGCCTTTCTACTGACCCTCAGAGGTCTGACCACAGACCACATAGCAGTTTTCTAAAATTTGCTCCATATTTAGGATTATTTAGAAGTTCCAGTCTTACTACTTTAAAAGCTCCTTTGTATTATATCTTAAGTTTCAGAGCCCACATAATAACTCTTTTTTCTTGCTTACATAAACTTGTGATTTGGTTTTCAGATCAGTCACAGATAGGCAACTCTCTGAAGTATATGTGAAGTGGCGGAAACACTCCCAGCTTCTCAAAGACAGCGATTTTAGTTTTCAGGAGCCTATCATGGCTCTGCGCACAGTCATTTTGGAGATCCTGATGGAAAAGGAAATGGAAAGCTCCCAAAGAGAATGTTTTAAAGACATTCTTACCAAGCACCTTGTAGAACTCTCTGTACTGGCCCGAACTTTCAAGAACACTCAGGTAATAGGATTTAAAACTGTGTCATCTCACCACTTGACTTTCCTATTTTTTACTCAGAAAACAGAAAGTATGAGTTAGAAATGTCATTGAGATTGCTATTAAAATATTGTATAACATACTTAAGATTTCCTGTTTCAGAGTTAGACAGACGTGGGTTTAAGCCTTGGGCAAGGTATTAATCTCTAAACCTCAGTTTCATGATTATAAAATGAGAAGATACCTAACTCACTATGTTGATAAAAATCCAGTGATTTTACATACTGTGTGTGTATGTTTGTGCGTGTGTGAATAGAGATGAATAAACACATACGGGGTTGGGGGTAGAAGGCAGACAGAGAAGTACTTAGCACAGTTCCTGAAAAATAGTGCTTAATGAGTAGTATACCCACTTCTTATTTATTGAAATGGTTAGATTTGAAAGGCTAGGTTGTTACGGAAAAATCAGTGTTGTGTAAAAATGGAAGATGACTACATCATTATGTAACTGCCAAACCACTGAGAATCATGGCTCAGCCAGGTTGACACACAACCTTAACCATCACAGCCAGTATTACTCTCGTCTCACATCTCAGTGTTTGTTACTGCTAGATGTATGTCATTAATGAGTAAAATAGTTGGATAGTAGATTTTTTACTATTGTCATAAATGCAAAATGACAGGTAATGAGATAGTCAATAAGTGAGGAGTAGGTATAGTTGCAATTTTCATTATTATTAGTGGTATTAATAGTAATAGTATTTACTCTCATATGTCATTTTTATTTCAGCTCCCTGAAAGGGCAATATTTCAGATTAAACAGTATAACTCAACTAGTTGTGGAGTCTCTGAGTGGCAGCTGGAGGAAGCGCAAGTGTTCTGGGCAAAAAAGGAGCAGAGTCTTGCTCTGAATATTCTTAAGCAAATGATCAAGAAGTTGGATGCCAGTTGTACAGAGGTTATTTATTTATTTTACTAAATTAGTGTTTCACTGCTGTAGAAAAATTCTTCTATGCTTTAGCATATTAAAGGCTTGGAAGTCTTGATCTATGAACAAACAGTTGTAAAAAGAGTCTTGAAAGTTAATATTTGTAAGAGAAGTTTAGAAAGCGTCCATTTTCCCTACTCGCAATGAGTCTGTCAGTCAGTCTGGTGGTGGATTTGTTTAATTTACCTCAGTGTTGAGCATTTTTTAATTTTCTGTAGAATTCAAAGAGGGTATATGGAAACAAATATGAAACAGCTATTATAAAATTGGCACAGCAAAGAAAAAAATGAAAGTGTAAGTACATGAGAGGACAAAAGTAAAAAAACAAAATAGAAAATGGGACAATTAGGTTGTCAAGCCAAATGCTTTGAAAGTACTTCATTCAGGAGTTTCTCTAACTTTACCTATTTGTTATTGCAAACGTGTATAGCTACTTTGGTTCTATCACAAGCATACAATAGGCAAAGTAGAGGCATTTTCGGGAATAATGGTGTGTTCAGAGGTTTGGCCACAGTGGTGTTCATTTGACTTACACCTGCTTAGTGAATCTCAACTTACTATATATACTTCCAGGTGTTGGCACTTGTATGCCATTCTTCTTTATTAAAGAATTCTTCTTTATACCTGAGCACTGGGAGCCAGTATGATATGATGTTTAAGTATTG
Organism: Loxodonta africana; assembly: GCF_030014295.1. Classification (NCBI taxonomy): domain Eukaryota; kingdom Metazoa; phylum Chordata; class Mammalia; order Proboscidea; family Elephantidae; genus Loxodonta; species Loxodonta africana. The sequence continues at coordinate 128,889,450 of NC_087348.1, forward strand.
CTTAACAGTATGGATCCTGGAATCAAGCTGGTTGGTGTTACCTATCCTCTTTGCACCTCAGTTTTCTAATCTGCACATAAATGGGGATAATAATAGTACTCATTTCATAGGGTTCTTGTTAGGATGAAATGAGTTAATATACATAAAGTCATATATACAAGTTCTCAGTATATGTAAGCTGCTCCAATAATAACAATAGTGTAAGATGATTATTTCATAAATTTGCACACTTGGAAAAATTGAAATAGTTGCATGGTGGAAGGAGATGAGAAAAAAACATTTTTAACCTGCTTTTTTTCCTACTTGGAGGGCATTTTTATGTAGTCATGGTAATGACTTATATTTTAAAATTTTGCTTCTCTATTATAGAATGAACCTACCCTAAAACTGCTATACACAGAATGTTTGAGGGTTTGTGGCAACTGGTTAGCGGAAACTTGCTTAGAAAATCCTGCAGTCATCATGCAGACCTACCTAGAAAAGGTAAGACTTCGGAGCAACCCTGGAGAGAGTTATTCAGCATGAATACATTTGATCTTTACCTAAAGCTGGATGTATTTCAGAGGCAAATAAAAGTATGATTTCATTTTCCACATACTATTCTGTGGTAGCTCAGTATGATCTTTAGAGCAGAATGAAACAATGCTACAAAAGAAGGGGCATATTTTGAAAGTAAGCTCAAGTGTGTATCCTCTCTCCTCCCTGTCCGCCACACTAGGTACGCTTTCAAAAGTTGTTCCTGCTAATTTCTCCATTAATTCATGTTCAAAAATAGCTGATAAAGGAATATGATCAGCTGTTCATTTGTACCTCAGCCACCGTATAGACAAGCAAAGCCTAGGACTTTAGTACATCAGCTCCCTTCTGCTTTTCTTTTTCTCCTCCTTTTGCGTTTAGTTTAAAGGAGGCCTGGTGGCGCAGTGGTTAAACGCTTGGCTGCTAACAGAAAGGTTGGCGGTTTGAACCCACTAGCTCCTTCTTCACAGGAGAACAATGTGGCAATCTACTTCTTTAAAGATTTACAGCCTAGGAAACCCTATGGGGCAGTCCTACTCTGTCGTACAGGGTCACCATGAATCGAAATTGACTCGAGAGCAGTGGATTTGGTTTTTGGGGGGTGTTCCTTTAGTTTAACTAATTTTGGAAATAGCTACTACACTAAATAGTGTAACAAGACAAGCATAATAGGATTGTCTTTAAATTTTGTGTTTGCACATAACTGTTGTGGTTATTTCTTCACTGTCAAAGTTATTTTGAAAAGTTGAGAAAGCTCTGTACTTCATATAATTCAGCTTATACGTGTACACACACACACACACATAGATACATAAAACTTTACTGTGGGTATAACCTTGGTATGAGTGATTCTTTAGAGTCAGATCTATTTAGTATTTGTAAATAAAATATAAATGGGTTGTGCTTTCTTGAAGGCAGTGGAAGTTGTTGGAAATTATGATGGAGAAAGCAGTGATGAGCTCAGAAATGGAAAAATGAAGGCTTTTCTCTCATTAGCACGGTTCTCAGATACTCAGTACCAGAGAATTGAAAACTACATGAAATCATCAGAATTTGAAAACAAGCAAGCTCTTCTGAAAAGGGCCAAAGAAGAAGTGGGCCTCCTTAGGGAGCATAAAATTCAGACCAACAGGTAACTGGGTGTCTAGAAGGAACAATTTTTTTTAGTTACCTTTTTGTGTGTGTGTGTGTGTGCTTTCGGTGAAAGTTTACAGCTCAAGTTAATTTCTCATACAAAAATGTATACACATATTTTTATGTGACATTAGTTAAAATCCCTATAATGTGACAGCACACTCCCCTTTCAACCCTGGGTTCCGTGGGTCCATTCAACCAGCTCCTGTCCCTGCCTTCTCATTCTGCCTGCGGACAGGAGCCACCCATTTGATCTCGTGTATATGATTGGACTAAGAAGCTTACTCTTCACAAGTATTCTTTTATGTTTTATACTTCAGTCTAATCTTTGTGTGAAGAGTCGGCTTCAAGAATGGTTTCAGTTGTGAGTTCACACAGCATCGGGGGCCATGGCTTCAGAGGGTTCCTCCAGCCTCAGTCAGACCATAGAGGGGACAGGTTTTTGTGTTCACCAGTTAACTGAGTGAATGTATGTGGAAGTGGTGACTTTTTTATCTGACTTACAATTTAGAGCACTGAAGCTTGGCATAAGTGCATATATTGCCTTGGCTGTACAGTGCTTAATCAAAACTTAAATTAGTGGAGGTGGAGCCAAGATGGTGAATAGACAGATGCTTCGGGTGAGCCCTCTTTACAACAAAGACCCGAAAAAACAAGTGAGATGAGTGTGTTTGTGACAAGCTGGGAACGCTGAGCATCAAAGGCAAGCTTAGACAAGGAACTGAGGGGCAGGGGGAGGAAGAGACCGTTCAGAAGTGGAGAGGAGTTACTGGACCTGAATCACAGGGAGCCCTCAGGCACCATTTGCGGAGTGGCGGCAGCGGTAGCGGTGGGCTGGTACTAGTGTTCGGCCACAGTTTCCTCGGGGAGAAGCAGCCAGCCACACAGCCTGCTCACACCTCTGGAACCTGAGAATGGAGCACTCGGCAAAAGCTAAATACTTGCATATATTTCACCGTGACCCGCACCCACAAGCAGGCTTTAGCGGCTAAATCGCTAGGCCTAAGATAGGCCCTACTGAGCACGTAGAGCCATCCTCCTGGCCTTGGGGAAGCAAAAAATTTGCAACTGGGGGGAAAAGATAAGTTGCTAGCTCCAATAACCAGGGGAGCTCAGGACAGAAGCGGCTTCTGTCCAGGCATAAACCATCTGTGGACTTTGAGCACCTTTTCCTTCTGCATGGACCTGTGTCCATCTGAGAGAATAGGCCCTTGTTGGCAGACTACAACCATTTCAGCTGTGCGGTGGAGAGGTAGGTGTTTGACGTTTGATATTGCTTTGCCTATTAAACAAGGTCTTCACCTACCCACATCAGAGACCTAAGGACTGGTAGATCCACTCAGGTCACCCAGACGCCCGCAATGGGTCCAAAAATAACTGGTACCTTCCAGTCCTTAAAACCAAAAACTTTGGGTGCCCATGATCTGTCTGCAGAACCCACCCACCTGCACGCTGTAGGGAACAGGGACGTGTTTTCCTCAGAGACGCTCAGGGGTCAGATAGCCCCTTCCCTTGTTCAGAGTGTGACCCCCTGCTTCAATCAGATACCAGTATATACGCCAATTACACCTGCCCCTCTAAGACTATAGGACAGAGTCTGTACCACACACCTGATATCAGCTACTTGGAAACCTGAGCTGAATTCATACAAGGAAACTGAATGGACTCCTAGACTGATATACCTAATAACAGCTGTAGCCAGCTGGGGACAGGACACCAGAGCTCCAAAGGTGAAACTAATCAAGCTACCTCACCCAAGCAACCCGTACAGGTATACCAAAACAAAACAATGCAAGAAGCTACAACACATTAAACAAGCATAAACTAATAACTTACAGATGGCTTGGAGACAACAGTCAATATCAAGTCACATAAAGAAACAGGCCATGATCACCTCAGCAGGCTCTCAAAACAAAGAATACAGGGATCTTCTGGATGAAAGTGCACTCCCGGAATTGCCAGATGCAGAATACAAAAGTTTAATATACAGAACCCTTCAAGACATCAGGAAGGAAATGAGACAATACACAGAACAAGCCAAGAAAGACGCAGATAAAGCAATTGAAGACATTAGAAAGATTATTAAGGAACATAATGAAAAGTTTAATAAGCTGGGAAAATCCATAGACAGACACCAATCAGAAATTCAGAAGATTCACAATAAAATTACAGAAGTAGACAATTCAATAGAAAGTCAGAGGAGCAGAAGTGAGCAAGCAGAAGCTAGAATTTCTGAACTCGAAGATAAATCACTTGGCACTAATATATTTGAAGAAAAATCAGATAAAAGAATTAAAAAAAAATGAAACTTTAAGAATCATGTGGGATTCTATCAAGAAAACTAACCTACAAGTGATTGGAGTACCAGAACAGGGAGGGAGAACAGAAAATACAGAGAAAATTGTTGAAGATTTGTTGGCAGAAAAGTTCCCTGATACCGTGAAAAATGAGAAGGTACCTATCCAGGTTGTTCATCGAACTCCACATAAGGTAGATGTTAAAAGAAAGTCACCAAGACATATTATAATTAAACTTGCCAAAACCAAAGATAAAGAGACAATTTTAAGAGCAGTAATGGATAAACGAAAAGTCACCTACAAAGGAGAGCCAATAAGGATAAGCTCAGACTACTTGGCAGAAACCATGCAGGCAAGAAGGCAATGGGATGACATATTTAAAAAATTGAAGGAAAAAAATTTCCTGCCAAGAATCATATATCCAGCAAAAGTGTCTCTTAAAGGTGAAGGTGAAATTAAGGCATTTCCAGATAAACACAAGTTTAGGGAATTCGTAAAAACCAAACCAAAACTACAAGAAATACTAAAGAGAGTTCTTTGGTTAGAAAATCAATAATATCAGGTATTGACCCAAGACTAATACACTGGGCAGAGCAACCAGAAGTCAACCCAGACAGGGAAATCCAAAAAAAACAATGCAAGATTATTAAAAAAAAAAAAAAAGCCTAAAACAGGGTAACAGCGATGTTATTATATAAAAGAAGACAACGTTAAAATAATAAAGAGGAACTAAGAAATGTAATCGTACACCTTCCATATGGAGAGGAAGATACAGCAATAGAAAGAAATGAAAGTTTTAAATCTAGAAAAATGGGGTAAATTATAAGGTACCCACAAAGGAGACAAACTATCCTACTCATCAAAATAAAATATAAGGGAAAAATAGAGACTCAGCAGAAACAAAATCAACAGCAACAAATACAAGGAAAGGACAAAATATAAAGAAAATCTACTCAGCACATAAAATGAAGTGGGAAAAAGACACTGTCAGGAACACACAAAAAAAGATAGCAAAATGATAGCACTAAATTCGTACCTATCCATAATTACCCTGAATGTAAATGGACTAAATGCACCAATAAAGAGACAGAGAGTGGCAGAATGGATTAAAAAACAAGATCTGTCTATATGCTGCCTAAAAGACACACACCTTAGGCTTAGGGACACAAACAAACTAAAACTCAAAGAATGCAAAAAAATATATTACGTAAACAGCGATCAAAAAAGAGCAGGAGTGGCAATATTAATTTCTGACAAAATAGACTTTAAAGTTAAATCCATCAGAAAGGGTAAGGAAGGACACTATATAATGATTAAAGGGACAATACACCAAGAAAATATAACCATATTAAATATTTATGCACCCAATAACAGGGCTGCAAGATACATGAAACAAACTCTGTCAGCATTGAAAAGTGATATAGACACCTCCACAATAATAGTAGGAGACTTCAACTCACCACTTTCGGTGAAGGGTAGGACATCCACCAAGAAGCTCAATAAAGACATTGAAGTTCCAAATGCCACAATCAACCAACATGACCTCGTAGACATGTACAGAACACTCCACCCAACAGCAACCAAGTATACTTTCTTTTCTAGTGCACATGGAACATTCTCTAGAATAGACCACATATTAGGTCATAAAGCAAGCCTTAGCAGAATCCAAAACACTGAAATATTACAAAGCATTTTCTCTGACCATAAGGCCATAAAAGTGGAAATCAATAACAGGAAAAGAAATCAAACACTTGGAAACTGAACAATAAAACTGCTCAAAAAAGATTTGATTATTGAAGACATTAAGGATGGCATAAAGAAATTCAGAGAATCCAGTGAGAATGAAAACACTTCCTATCAGAACCTTTGGGACACAGCAAAAGCAGTGCTCAGAGGCCAATTTATATCAAAAATACACAATCCAAAAAGAAAAAAGGGCTAAAATCAAAGAATTATCCCTATAACTTGAACAAATAGAGCAACAAAAGAAACCCACAGGCACCAGAAGAAAACAAATAGTAAAAATTAGAGCTGAACTAAATAAAATAGAAAACAGAAAAATAATTGAAAGAATTAACAAGACCAAAAGCTGTTTTTTTGAAAAAATCAACAAAATTGATAAACCACTGGCCAACAAAAGGAAAAAAGGAGAAGAAGCAAATAACCTGAATAAGAAATGAGGTGGGCGGTATTACAACAGACCCAAATGAAATTAAAAGAATCATATAGATTACTATGAAAAACTGTACTCAAACAAATTTGAAAACCTAGAGGAAATGGATCAATTCCTAGAAATACACTACCTACCTAAACTAACACAAACAGAGGTAGAACAACTAAATAGACCCATAACAAAAGAAGGGATTGAAAGGGTAATCAAAAAACTCCCAACAAAAAAAAAGCCCTGGTCCGGACGGCTTCACTGCAGAGTTCTACCAAACTTTCAAAGAAGAGTTAACACCACTACTACTAAATGTATTTCAGAGCATAGAAAAGGACGGAATACTCCAAAACTCATTCTATAAAGCCACCATATCCCTGATACCAAAACCAGGTAAAGACACCACAAGAAAAGAAAATTATAGACCTATATCCCCCATGAACATAGATGCAAAAATCCTCAGCAAAATTCTAGCCAGTAGATTTCAATGACATATCAAAAAAATAATTCACCATGCCCAAGCGGGATTCATATACCAGGTATGCAGGGATGGTTCAACATTAGAAAAACAATGTAATCCACCACATAAATAAAACAAAAGACAGGAATCACATGATTTTATCAATTGATGCAGAAAAGGCATTTGACAAAGTTCAACACCCATTCATGATAAAAAACTCTCAGCAAAATAGGAATAGAAGGAAAAGTCCTCAACATAATAAAAGGCATTTACACAAAGCCAACAGCCAACATCACCCTAAATGGACAGAGCCTGAAAGCATTCCCATTGAGATCCGGAACCAGACAAGGATGCCCTTTATCACCGTTCTTATTCAACATTGCGTTGGAAGTCCTAGCCAGAGCAATGAGGCTAGATAAACCAATAAAGGGCGTCCAGATTGCAAAGAAGTCATCAAAGTATCTCTATTTGCAGATGACATGATGTCATACACAGAAAACCCTAAGGAATCCTCCAGAAAACTACTGAAACTAATAGAAGAGTTAGCAGAGTATTGGGATACTAGAAACATACAAAAATCAGTTGGATTCCTGTACACCAACAAAAAGAACATCGAAGAGGAAATCACCAAATCAATACCATTTACAGTAGCCCCCAAGAAAATAAAATACTTAGGAATATATCTTACTAGAGATGTAAAAGACTTATACAAAGAAAGCTACAGTACACTTCTGCAAGAAACCAAAAGAGACTTACGTAAGTGGAAGAACATACCTTGCTCATGGACAGGAAGACTTAACATTATAAAAATGTCTATTCTACCAAAAGCGATCTATACATTTAATGCAATTCCAATCCAAATCTCAATGACATTCTTTAATGAGATGGAGAAACAAATCACCAACTTCATGTGGAAGGGAAAGAGGCCCCGGATAAATAAGGCATTACTGAAAAAGAAGAACAAAGTGGGAGGCCTTACTTTACCTGATTTTAGAACCTATTATACTGCCACAGTAGTCAGAACAGCCTGGTAGTGTTACAACAACAGATACATGGACCAGTGGAACAGAATTGAGAATCCAGATATAAATCCATCCACATGTGAGCAGTTGATATCTCACAAAGGCGCCAAAAGAGTTAAATGGGGAAAAGACAGTCTTTTTAACAAATGGTGTTGGCGTAACTGGATATCCAGCTGCAAAAAAATGAACCAAGACCCATACCTCACTCTGTACACAAAAACTAACTCAAAATGGATCAAAGACCTAAATATAAAATCTAAAACGATAAAGATCATGGAGGAAAAGCCAGGGACAACGTTAGGAGCCCTGATACATGGCATAAACAGTATAGAAAACATTATAAATAACATAGAAGAAAAACTAGATAACTGGGAGCTCCTAAAAATCAAACACTTAGGCTCATCCGAAGACTTCACCAAAAGAGTAAAAAGACTACCTACAGACTGGGGAAAAGTTTTTAGCTATGACATTTCTGATCAGAGCCTGATCTCTAAAATCTACATGATACTGCAAAAACTCAGCTACAAAAAGACAACCCAATTAAAAAATGGGCAAAAGATATGAATGGACACTTCACTAAACAAGACATTCAGGTAGCTAACAGATACATGAGGAAATGTTCACGAGCATTAGCCATTAGAGAAATGCAGGTCAAAACTACAGTGAGATTTCTTCTCCAACAAAGCTGGCATTAATCCAATAATCTCAAAATAATAAATGCTGGAGAGGTTGTGGAGAGATCGGAACACTTAAACACTGCTGGTGGGAATGTAAAATGGTACAACCATTTTGGAAATCGATTTGGTGCTTCCTTAGAAAGCTAGAAATAGAACTACTATACGATCCTGCAATCCCACTCCTTGGAATATATCCTAGAGAAATAAGAGCCTTGACACGAACAGATATATGCACACCCATGTTCATTGCAGCACTGTTTACAATAGCAAAAAGATGGAAGCAACCAAGGCGTCCATCAACAGATGAGTGGATAAATTTTGGTATATTCACACAATGGAATACTATGCATCGTTAAATTAACAGTGAGAAATCTGTGAAACATTGCATAACATGGAGGAACCTGGAAGGCATTATGCTGAGTGAAATTAGCCAGTTGCAAAAGGACAAATATTGTATAAGACCACTATTATAAGAACTTGAGAAATAGTTTAAACTCAGAAGAAGACATTCTTTTGTGGTTACGAGAGAGGGGAGGGAGGAGGGGTGGGAGAGGGGTATCCACTAATAAGATTGTAGATAGGAACTTCTTTAGGTTAAGGGAAAGACAGCACACAATACAGGGGAGGTCAGCGCAACTGGACTAAACAAAAAGCCAAGAAGTTTCCTGAATAAATTGAATGCTTCGAAGGCCAGCGTAGCAGGGGCAGGGGTCTGGGGACCATAGTTTCAGGGGACATCTAAGTCAATTGGCATAATAAAATCTATTAAGAAAACATTCTGCATCCCACTTTGAAGAGTGGCGCCTAGGGTCTTAAACGCTAGCAAGCAGCCATCCACGATCCATCAATTGGTCTGAACCCACCTGGATCAAAGGAGAATGAAGAACACCAAGGACACAAGGTAATTACAACCCCAAGAGACAGAAAAGGCCACATGAACCAGAGACTACATCAACATGAGTCTAGAAGAACTAGATGGTGCTCAGTTACAACCGATAACTGCCCTGACAGGAACACAGCAGAGAACCCCTGAGGAAGCAGGAGAGCAGTGGGATGCAGACCCCAAATTCTCCTAAGGCCAGACTTAATGGTCTGACTGAGACTAGAGGGACCCCGGTGGTCATGGCCCCCAGACTTTCTGTTGCCCCAGGACAGGAACCATTCCCAAAGCCAACTCTTCAAACATGGATTGGACTGGACAATGGGTTAGAGAGGGATGCTGGTGACGAGTGAGCTTCTTGGATCAGGTGGACACTTGAGACTATGTTGGCATCTGCTGCCTGGAGGGGAGATGAGAGGGTGGAGGGGGTTAGAAGCTGGTGAAATGGACAGGAAAAGAGAGAGTGGAGGGAGGAAGCGGGCTGTCTCATTAGGGGGAGAGTAATTGGGAGTATTTAGCAAGGTGTACATAAGTTTTTGTGTGAGAGACTGACTTGATTTGTGAACTTTCACTTAAAGCACAATAAAAATTATAAGAAAAAGAAGTGAGTTAGACATTGACATATGCTCTTTTGTGAATAATTCATGCTCTGGTTGTAAGCTAATTGTAGAGTGCATGGATGTTAGCTTTTGGGTGTTTTTGTTTTTGATTTATTAGTTGGTATATGAGTTCAAAAGAGATGTTGAAATTAAACAGAAAAATTAACTATTTTTATGTAATTAAACCCCTTTATTCAAACCCATCTTTTGTCTGTATTCATACTGTAAGTACAGATAATGTTAACTAAATAGATTGAGTAGAGTACGGATGGCGTGTGAATTGTGCAAATAAGGCAAAAGTAAATTTGCTGCCTTTATAATCCTTAGAATTTGCTTTTCTTCCTGGGGTGGATATCTGCATTGTCATTTATGTTTTATATCTTATATGATTTTGTAGTTCTATAAAATTTGATATTTTTGTGTCTTTCTTTAATTATCCATTGCAAGATACACAGTCAAGGTCCAGCGAGAGCTGGAGCTGGATGAATGTGCACTCCGTGCACTGAAAGAGGACCGTAAACGTTTCCTGTGTAAAGCAGTTGAAAATTACATCAACTGCTTATTAAGTGGAGAAGAGCACGATATGTGGGTATTCCGACTTTGTTCCCTCTGGCTTGAAAATGCTGGAGTTGCTGAAGTTAATGGCATGATGAAGGCAAGTCTTTTTTCTTCAACGCAGTATTCTAGCTTTTTTTTAAAAGATTGGACATAAGCCTCTCGATGTCAGGAATCAGCTCTACGGCAAATGGTTAGCTGGTTATATCCTAGCCCTTAGCTCACTGCTCTGCATGTAGATCTGATGATGGAGGTCAGAAAATTTAGGTCGTTCTCTTCCTATTTCTTTGTAAGGAGTGCCCAGAATGCTAGATTAGGGAATTAGAAAGCAATTAAAGATGATGTGGTCACAGGTGTTTCTACCCTCCCCCCTTTATGTTTTTCTGGGATTTGTACAGTGAGTTACTTTTATAAATGGAATATATATATATTTTTAAGGAAGATACCTTGATAGCAGTATTTCATAAGTATTTATTTTAAATTTTATCACAGCGACGAGTTGCCGTCAGTTCCGACTCATGGCAACCCCAGGTGTGTCAGAGTAGAATTGTGCTCTATACTGTTTTTAGTGGCTGGTTTTTGCAATTAGACATCAGGCCTTTCTCCCAGGGCGCCTCTGGGTGGACTTGAATCTCTAACCTTTCAGTTAGCAGCCAAGTAGTTAAAATAATTGATCTGTGTTAATTCTTTGCACCACCAAGGGACTCCAGTCCAGGGACACCCAGTGGCAATATGTACTTTTAAGATTATGTTTATATAATATATATTATTAGTCAGTTTGAAGCTCAAAAGTAAAATGGCTCTCCTGGATGAAAAGAATTATTAGAGTCAAAATAGATATAACCATTCTCTGCTATTAGCACATACTAAATCCTGTTACTTTTGGTATATAGGGAAAAAATAATGGTTCCATTTTACAGTACACTGGCTTTTCAGGGGTCAGGATCACAATAATCCTCATGTCAACATTTGTCCTCCTTGAATTCATTGGAACATAAGCAGTACCCAGTATACAGCTGTTCTGAATACAGGTTAATTTAGGACCAAATACTTTGACATACCAGTAAATCAATCTAGAATATCCATTAGGATTGGATAAATGACAATTAAAAAATATAGTTAGTGAGGTTTTGTGAAAAACCACTACACAATGGTGCTACTAGAATAGGATTATCTTAGAATAATTTATTTACTTGGATGTGAGACTATTCGAAATGCATTGTTTCTTAACTTTGTACTATTTTTAATGGTAGAGAGTTGGAATGAAGATTCCATCATATAAATTTTTGCCTCTTATGTACCAATTGGCTGCTAGAATGGGAACCAAGATGATGGGGGGCCTAGGATTTCATGAAGTCCTCAATAATGTAAGTAAACCTGAAAACCAAAATACAGTAATTGTTTTTCTTTTATCTTACTATGTATGATATATGCTACCATTCCACTCTAAGAACTGGAAATATAAAAAAAAATTTTGTCATATTTGCTATGCTGTATTAATTAAGGGCAGGAATGAAATTTCCTTTTGTCTTTTCTCAGTCCACATAAATTACTCAATTTCTCCCTCATTCCTCATGTGCCTTTCTGTCTCTCTCACACACAGACGTAAATATGCTTCACCCACTGCAATATGTAATATATTTTAATGTTAATAACGCAAAATGAAAAAAATTGTGTCCACTCGTGTGGATTTTCTATTTTTTGTTTGTTTGCATAAAACTGATAGTTCTTCATTTTCTGACAGCTCATCTCTAGAATCTCAATGGATCACCCCCATCATACTTTGTTTATTATACTGGCCTTAGCAAATGCCAATAAAGATGAATTTCTGACCAAACCAGAGGCAGCAAGAAGGAGTAGAATTACAAAAAATGCACCCAAACAAAGCTCTCAGCTTGATGAGGTATTCAGATTAAACATACCATTTTGAATTGTGATATTCATTCTTTCCCAGAATGTTCCTTTCTTAAGTCTCAGGGAGTCTAAGAATGTGTATTGTTGACAGTATTCAGTTTTAAAATTCTTTGTCATGATACCGATTACAGTTAGTTCATGATTTCTGCATTTCTCAGAGCATTGGAAATACCAATAGTATTTTACTTTCTTTCGTTATAGCAGTGGGGAAAGGAAAAAAAGATTTTAAAAGGCATCTAAGTCATTGACTCTTGACGTGCCTGTACTTACATTCTGTTTCATTCATAAGGTGATTGCTTTGTATCTAAGGAATTATGGTTCTTGCATTCTTTAGTTCTGTGCATAAATCCTGTTTTTTCATTTATTTTAACTGAATAGTTTAAGTGTTGCATATTTTCTATTTCCTCATGTAATGGTTTTTGGTTGTCGATTTGTTTTTTGCTAGGATCGAACTGAAGCGGCAAACAAAATAATACATACTATCAAAAGTAGGAGACCTCAGATGGTCAGAAATGTCGAGGCACTTTGTGATGCTTATATTCTACTAGCAAACTTAGATGCCACTCAGTGGAAGACTCAGAGAAGTACGTGTTTGAAGGATGAGTGTTGCTTTCTTGCTATGTTATTCTCTGTAAGGATATATTCATTATAGAGTCTAATGTGTAAATATGTTTAAAATCACAGACAGTGCTGTGGTTGCAAATATGAAGGTCCTGATGATTACAATCCACATGTGATCCAAAAACTTAATTTTTATCGAATGGCTTCAACACCTCCTTGTCGCTTTTTCGCGTGATATCTTTTGAGACAACCGATAGTTGGTGAATACACTAAATAACGAGCATTGGGTGGTTCAGCAGTAGAGTTCTCGCCCTCCGTAGAAGATACCCAGGTTCAATTCCCAGCCAGTGCACCTCAAGCACAGCCACCACCCGTCTACCAGTGGAGGCCTGTATGTTGCTATGATGCTGAACAGGTTTCACTGGAGCTTCCAGACTAAGACAAATTAAGAAGAAAGGCCTGGCAATCTACTGCCAAAAAATCAGCCAGTGAATAACAGCAGTTCATTCCCATTGTACACTGAGTCACCATGAGTCACCATAGCTCTGCTTTGCCTCTAATCTACATAATGTCTCAAGCCCTGGGTCTTTATTTCTAAATCGGGGCCTAAACCACAGATTAGACCCAAGTTGGGGCTTATAGCATCTGCTGAATACTCCTGCTGTATGTAAACTTCAGTGCTGCTCCTCAGTTTGCAGATGTCACTAAAATCTCTTCATTTTAAATGCAGAAGGCATAAATATTCCAGCAGACCAGCCAATTACTAAACTTAAGAATTTAGAAGATGTTGTTGTCCCCACTATGGAAATTAAGGTAATTTAGCATTAACTGTTTTAATTTTTTTTTATTAAACTAAATTCCTCTTTATCAGATTGAGCTATTTGAAAAAGCTTTTTTATCTTAGGTCGAAATTGATTAAATATTGGTAGTTTCATATGGTTCAACCTATAATTTTTCTTTATTAGATTCCCTTTGTCTGAGCCTTAAAATACTCAAAAGACTTCTGCTTTCTTTTTCTTTACCTTCAGTCCTACACTTCCCACGTCTCTTATGAAGAAGGTCTAGGTAACTATTATTGTAATTGGCTAGAAGAAGGAACCGTGTACTTATGCCAAGATCAATTTTTAACTTGGCAATAAAGTTCCTAATTGTTTTATACTGGTTTTTAAAATTCTGTATGCATTAAGTTGACCATAGTGTATACAATATTAAGTTGACTATGTACATGATCTGTTAGGCTATGTCATGGTTGGCTATTGCTGTAGAAATACCATGTCAGTGGGAATATATATAATAATAAAGGTTATAGTTGAGAAAGCGATCATTTTTAACTACATTATAAATCTTATCTTGGAGTCTGCAGCTTAGTGTTTTGTATCTGTGATTATTTGCTTTGAAATATAGCTGCATTGTATACATTAATCTTTCCAGCTGTATCAGCTAAGTTATTTAGCTGAATATTTCCTGAAAATGCCAGATTTTAGCAGTTATAACATAGAAAACTCTCCTTCACCCTTTTCCAAAATTTAACTGGTTAATGTTTTTGGAGGTGGTACAGTGGTTAAGAGCCGGTTGTTCGAATCCACGAGTGGCTCCTTGGAAACCCTATGGGGCAGTTCTCTTCTGTCCTGTAAGGTCGCTGTGAGTCAGAATTGACTCGACTCGATGGCAGCAGGTTTTGTTATTTCTCAGATGATGTAGTGGCAGTAAGCGGCAAGATCTGAATCCTGGCCTTTCAATAGTTTTTTGGTGACACTGTTCTAACTTTAGTGAGAGACTTTAGGTTAATTGTGTTAGCTGTACATCACTTTTAAACCTTTCCGATGGCAAATCTTAACATCTTCCATTTAAACAAGAAAGTAAAGTTATAGTTCTGGTTCTTAACCAACAGCAGGAATCAAAATTGTCATTCATTTTTCTTTAAACGCAAATAATGTATCTGACCTATTGTCATATTTATGCTTTTTATTAGGTTGACCCCACAGGAGAATATGGAAACCTGGTGACTATACAGTCGTTTAAAGCAGAATTTCGTTTAGCAGGAGGCTTAAATTTGCCAAAAATAATAGATTGTATCGGCTCTGATGGCAAGGAAAGGAGACAGCTTGTCAAGGTGCGCCTTCCCTTCTCTGGTGTGATTCTTAGAGTTAATGACTTTAGAATCAAAGGACAACTTTAGTGGACATTTTCTTCCTGCTTTACTTGGCTCTTTTATTGTGAGTAATTACCAGTAAGGAGAGCTTATAGAAATACATTATTTTGTAGAACCAGAATGTTTGTGTCCTTCTTTTTGTGCCTCTGAAAAGACCATTATTGTGATAATTAGAGTAAAAGAAAACTCTGAACATGGGCAGACATGGTGAGATTAATAATCAGCTTGCTTGTTTTAAAAAAAGTATTCTGGTGGTTGTGGCTTACTTCCTTGAATAGTACAAGGTGAAGGCCCTCGTTATACCGAACACTGTGCTAAGTGCTCCGTAATATACCAGAAAGGGAGCGCATTCCTCCTTCACTGACCCTTTTCTCGGGCGCTGTTCCAGCCCTGCCTGCTGGGGAGGAGCAGAGACAGAGCCTCTCCACCTAGGCTGCTTCAGTGCGCCCTCGGGTGGGGGAATTCCAGTTTGTCTAATTACAAAAGCAGCTCGGGGAAAATTGCTTATTCTAAATCAGCCTACCTACCCAAAATCATAGCCTATTCTAATGAAAGAATGGCAAGAGATCTCAATTATTTAAGGGAGTGTTAAGAGGAGTGCAGATGCTCCGAATGGGTATTTGAGTGCCTTTCTCTTATCCTGAAATAACTCTTTTATAATGGTAAAGAAAATGAAGTGCTCTTAGTTATTCATGTTTGATTGTTCTAAAGGGCCGCGATGACCTGAGACAAGATGCTGTCATGCAGCAGGTGTTCCAGATGTGTAATACATTACTGCAGAGAAACACTGAAACCAGAAAGAGGAAGCTGACCATCTGCACATACAAGGTAACTAGCCTAGACTGCCACTGCTTCACCAAGAACATGTAAGAGCTGCGGTCATTTGGACCAGGGGTCAGCAGACATTTCTGTTAAGGACCAGGTAGTAAACATTTTAGGCTTTGTGGGGCACGTAGGTTCTCTGTTGGATATTCTTCTTTGTTTTTTCTTTACAACCCATGAAACCTATAAAAACCATTCTTAGCTCACAAGCTGTACAGAAACAGGTTAGAGCCAGGCTTGGTCCAAAGGCCATAGTTCCAACCTCTGATTTGTACAGTATCATTTTTTCTTTTTAAAAAGTACCCAAAATGTTAGTTGCAGTTAGTGTTTCTGATAATCAACTGAAGTATTTTTTCCCTATCTTTGGCCATTTGGCCTGTTTCTGGTATGGAAGTGCTCAGAAGAAGAAAAGTGGTGTTAGGAAGAAACTGATTCAATGCATAACGTAGCACAATAAAACAGGCCTTATAAAATTTAAATTTGTTTCTTTTTGACTAGGTAATTTGCGTGGTTCAGAAATCTAAGCAATACAAAAAGGTGTTAGAAAAGAAGTTTTTTCTCACCCTTACCACCATCAGCTTCCTCTCCTCATACCCCTAAGGTGCCATTTTTATTTGTTTCCAGGGTTATACAAATAGAAAATATGAATATATTTTCTTATTTATCAAAGAAGAGGTAGAATGTATATTTTTCTTTTTACCTGACAATATATTTTAGAGATCTTTCTCATTTAATAGTTGCATTATAACAAGTCCCTTATCAATGGGTGTTTGGGTTGTTTCCAGTTTTTATGGTATTGCAAACAATGCTACAATAAATAACCTTGAACATATATTATTTCATACATATGCAAGTAAATCTGTGTAATAGATTTTCAAAAGTTGCGTTGACGAGCCAGTGGATCTATAATTTTGGTAGATATTGCCAGATTTAATATGTGGCAATGTCTACTTTTTGGATTGCCAGATTACCCTCAGTGAAGCTATACCAATTTGCATTTCCCCCAGCAGTTTGCCTGAAAAGACAATTCTCAAGTCACATTATTCTACTAGCTCATTATCTTTGGCTCTTACATAGAATGTCTTCATTTTAAAAAAATAACAATAAACCCTCATTTTGAAGAACCTGTTTTCCATAGGTTTGTTATACTGTCTCCTTTCTGGTTTTTTCTTCATTTCATTTTTTTCAAACTTGTTTGTTTATTTGTTTTTCCTATTTCTGTAGAATATAAACAAATTAAGAAAAATGTATAGCTAATTCACTGCCTAGTAGAGAAGCAATAATCTTTCAAAGACTCTTAAGTCTTATATCTGCTTCTTAAAACCAAAAAAAAAAACCAAACCAACTCATAGCAACCTCTAGGACAGAGTAGAACTACCCCATAGAGTTTCCAAAGAGCGCCTGGTGGATTCGAGCTGCCATCCCTTTGGGTAGCAGCTGTAGCACTTAACCACTACACCACCAGGGTTTCCATCGGCTTCTTATGCCCACAAAATGGTACATACCAACAATTGTTTATTTGTTCTAGCAAGTTAACCCCACTTAACCTCTTTTTTTTTTTTTTTTTATGCTAACCATTAACTAAGACTCATTTAAAAATATAATGGAAAAAAGCCAACCCCCTTTCACAATAATAAAAAGTATATAATATGGATAAACTGCTAGGAGTAATGTTTACAAGAAGCATGCAGGCCTGCATGGAAAAAAAAATTATAAAAATACAACAAGAAAGAGTAAAGGAAAACTAGGATAAGAGAGAAGTACCATGTTTTAAATGGGAAGACATTGAAAAATGTCAGTTCATTTTAAATTAATGTATAGACTTCATGAAATTCCAGTAAGATTTCCAATCAAAATTTTTTGCAACTTCCTGAAAATAATTAAAAGTTTATCTTGAAAAATATATTGAATAAGAATTACTAAAGCGTTTCTGAAAAAAATGAGTGAGAGTAGACTTTATCCAGTCATACTAACACAAATTATAAAGCTTTGGTTATAAAGATGCTGTGGTTCCTAGAATAAGAATAGGTGGATCGATAAAACAGAATAAGTAGCCTTAAAACAGGCATTTACGTGCAAATTTATAAGAATTCAATACGTAACTGATTTTTTTTTTTTTTTGGAAGTTTCTAAATAAACCTAAAAATGCTATTATCTCTGGACAGGATGGGATTATGGGTGACACCTGCTTTTGTTTATATTTTGAGTTTTCCACAATGAACAGTGTCTTTTTTCTGACTGTAAAAGTTAATGTTAAAAAAAAAAAACCCAAATAGGGTAGTATGGAAAGAGACAGAGATCTACCCTTTAAAACTGTGATTAAGTCAAGCTGTTGTCATTGAAAACAGAATGTAGAGCTGCTTCTTAGCTGGTTTCAAAAACAGAAATATAAAACCCATTAGCAGGGAGCAGGTTGGGAGGAAACATAGTGTTCCCTAGCCTTCAAGTTTGTGAGAAATTTGTCAGTGGAACTTTGAGATGTTGACTAATACAA
This sequence comes from Loxodonta africana, assembly GCF_030014295.1. Taxonomy (NCBI): domain Eukaryota; kingdom Metazoa; phylum Chordata; class Mammalia; order Proboscidea; family Elephantidae; genus Loxodonta; species Loxodonta africana. Next base: position 128,907,694 of record NC_087348.1, read on the forward strand.
TAGTGATTTCCATTAGCAGTTAAAAAACATACAACAGCAAGAAAACCTAGTTAGTCCTCAGTGAATACTGAAAACAAAAGTTAAATGCAAAGATCCGTGAAAGCTTTTCCATAGAGGAATCTTTTTTGTCTGGTTGGTACTCAAACTTTGGCAGCCATCAGAATCACTTGGAGTGTTTGTTAAAACACAGATTGCTGAGCCCCATCCTCAGAATTTCTAATTCATTAGGTCTAGGGTATTGCCTGACAATGTACATTTCTGACAGGACACCAGCGACCACACTTTGAGAACTACCAGCCTGGTTACTTTGCTGTGTATGATCTGGCTTAGTTATAAGACAAATGTTGACGAGCTGTTAGCAGTCTCATATCTAGCAGGTAATTTAAAAGGTCGTTAAGAAGTACGTAGCAGACATTCTATAATGTGATTGAATGGAAATTTTTATGCTCAAAATGCCAGTTTTAGCTGGCAAAGATGGCAGCTAAAGATATGGGTTACAGAAGTTTGAACTACAGAAGTATCTCCTGATTTTCTCAGAAAGCAGCTAAAGTATCCTAGCAAATACACGATTGAACCTCCAAAGTTCATTGCTATAAAGCATGAAAGAGAGAAGACCTAACCTAGAATATTTTGAAGGCAGAAATTGCTAAACTTCATTTCTACTTTATGACTTTTCATGTCTAATTTTTGAGCAGAACTATTGACAGCCCAGAAAACAGAGTTGTTTAGTGTTATTCATCGTAATATTAAAGTATGACCTCTCATAAACATGAGAGTTTAGATTTAACTTAGTTATTACTTAGAATTCTTCTGGACAATAGTTCTGTTATTCTGGGGTCACTCTAAGAATGTGTAGGTTCTGTCATCCATATGTTGAACTAATTATTCTTGCCTCCTGGAGGTGCTGCAGGTAAGCAGTGGACCTAGTCCAGATCTCCTGTGGTCATAAGATAATCTTGGCTTTCAGGCCTTCTGTGATCATTGTGAACTAAAAGGTACACTTCGTGGAACTAGCCGTCGGTACCTAAATCTCATGTGTTACATTTAGGCACACCAGATAGTGCTTGTCAGAGAATCAGATAGATATGAAGACAAAGTTTGTATTGTATTTGCTGATAACTCAGATATAGCACTCTGACATTACCTGGAGTCAGTATGGCTGACCTGATTTTTCTCTACCAAAGCTACATTGCTACAGAGTATACTGAACAGCAAGCCTAACGTTTTAAATGCTAGTGTATTCATTTTCTAAAATTTAAGTCCCTAATAAACAATACTTAAGTGTAGAAAGAAGCTTTGCAGTTAACTCTTCATTTTTCCTTATGCCAATAAATAGTTTTTATTCTTTGTGATATGTATTTCAGAGTCTCCTCAGTTGGGGTTCTGGGACAGAAGCTATAATATCCTAAGGCATTTACTGTACGTAATGAATTAACTTCATTCTGTGCATTTAGGATGGTACTACTTATATACCTTGGGAGAATTGAGAAATAGTCATTTTCTGTGACAGTCACTTTTTGTGATACCTATGCAAAATACCCAAATACCCAGTTAAAAGAGGCTATTCCAAAGAATCTTTAATACCAAAGGAAAAACTGTCATTTGCCTTTTGAAATTTAAATTCAGCTGTTTCTCTTTCAACTCACATTGTCACAGTTGGACTCTGAGCTGAGGTAGGAAAGAGCTATATCTTTTCTATATCAGTCTCTCAGCAAATAACAAAGATTTGATATTTCCCCCATAGCTATTATGGTAATCAATGGAAAAGGAGCCTTAGAATATACTAAGGGGCAAGAATGTTAATGGGATTAAGTATGAGGGCATGGTCTCTATCTGCCATATTTATCACTCTGTTGTCAGTGCCCTAGCACAGCATGTAACACATAATAGTCACTCCGTAATATATATGTTAATAAATTAATGAAAGGCTTCCTTAAGACACAGAACATAAAACAGTTCAATATATTTGAATACATTAAAATAAAAAATTTATAGCATTGAAGATACCATAAAAACAGCAACTGAGAAAACATATTTGTAATATTAATAACAAAGGATTTATATATGCAAAATACATAAAAAACTCTTAAAAACCAGTTTAAAAAAAAAAAGGAAACAAACTAGTAGGGAAACCCAAACCCATTGCCGTGAAGTCAATTCCAACTCAAAGAGACCCTGTAGGACAGAGTAGAGCTGCCCCATATGGTTTCCAAGGCTGTAATCTTTACGGAAGCAGACTATCACCTCTTTCTCTTGCAGAGTGTCAGGTAAGTTCAAACCACTGACTTTTTGACTAGCAGCTGAGCACTTAAACCAACAGTTGCTTTTTAGATGATCTCTCGAAGCTTTTAAGACCCCAGACACCACTTACCAGACTAGAATGTAAAATAGTACTTTTATGAACTGTGTTTTGCCAATTGACCTAGATGTCTCCTGACTCGACAGCAATGGGGTTTCTCAAAGGAGACTGAAAAAATGCTTTGCACTGGTCTAATAGTCCAACGGTCATCAAGTGCCCTCATGCCCTTCCATAATCAAAAAATTTAATTTGTAACCTCAGGTGGTTCCCCTATCTCAGCGAAGTGGTGTTCTTGAATGGTGCACAGGAACTGTCCCCATTGGCGAGTTTCTTGTTAACAATGAAGATGGTGCTCATAAAAGATACAGGCCAAAGGATTTCAGTGCCTTTCAGTGCCAAAAGAAAATGATGGTAAGTGGCATTTAAAAGTTATTACAAGATTATTCATTTGCTTGTTATAGCTGACAATTCTCAAATATTATATAGTACAAAAAGTTTTACTTCCATGAAGCATAAAGATACTAAATGAAAATAAACTCACCACAATGAAAGTGTGTGTGACTGAAAAAGGAAGGTTATTAAATTATTTAAAGCATCAATCCTTGTCCAAAAAGGAGTAGTCAGTGCCTCCCAGTTTTGTGGTCAGAGTGACTGGGTAGATGGTGATGCTATTTACCGAGTTGAGTAATAGCAGAGGCGACTGAGATTTGCCAAGGATGAGGAGGTGGATTAATTTGGATTTGGAGGCAGTCCAGGTGAAGATTTTGAGTAGACAGAAGCACATCAAGCTTAAGCTTAATAAATATACCTGGGCCAAAAATACAAGTTTGGAAGTCATCAGCATATAGACGGGAGTTGAGCCCATTGAAGTAGGCAGGCTTTGCCTCAGGAGGGTGTATATAGTGAGAAGATGTTAGAAGACTGGGTAGTGTTAACTGCTTTGCCATCCAGCAGTGATGCTTCCATTCTGCCTCCTCTTCTTAGTTTTCTGTTGCACCCTTAGTCCTGTGATGCCATCTGAGACTATCTGTAGCTACCCTTGGCATTTCTGTGTTTACTTCCACCTATATTACAGGATCATTCGAGTTAGAATTTAATTAAAACAAATAATCGTCACTGTTGGTGTGTCTCCTTCCCCTAAGATTAATATGAAAAACTTAAAGGAAATCACACTTGTAATTAATGGCTTTCCTGACCAGACTGTTAGCTTTTTGTAGGGGGAGATGATGTCTTATCTTTTTTCTCTCATATATCTGTCATAATATTTTCACAATAGAAATGCATGCTTAGTATTCATTGAATTGGTGGACATATAATGGGAAAATAATTTTTTATGGTCTATTTAAAGGACATGCAAAAGAAGTCTTTCGAAGAGAAATATGAAACTTTCATGGATATTTGCCAGAATTTTCAGCCAGTTTTCCGTTACTTCTGCATGGAAAAATTCTTGGACCCAGCTGTTTGGTTTGAGAAACGGTTGGCTTATACCCGCAGTGTGGCTACTTCTTCTATTGGTAATTTTCTTGTACATCTTAGTAGATTCAGTACTTTCCTACATTCTGATCTCAGGGGTAGTGGTGATTATTAACCAAACGACCTTCATCATTAGGTCATTGTGTTTCTCGTTCATCCTAATTCGTATGTTCTAAAGTTGGCTTCTGCGAGAGAGAATTCTCTTGCTCCAAGGCAGGGAAATAAGACTGGTTATTCTTCTTGTTTGCTCTAGAGCATATATGGCTTATTTTCTCTTCCCTCAATATATTATTTCCTGAGATTTTATTTGGAAAACAATAAAACCTATGGTAATCCATTTGACTTATTTCCATTCATTATTGTTCTTTATAAAACCATGACATTATTACCCAAACATTGATTCTGTTTAATAGAATTTTGTTTGGGGAATAGAAATCATGATATGTGTTTAAATCTTGATTGTATAACATATATTTTGAGTCTTTTTTTTAATGTCTAAGAGATTAGATAGCTAGATAAGGTAATTAACAAAATCCTAGAGTATGCGAACTAAAAGGAATATCAGAGATCATCTGACATATTGGTTTTTAAATAAAGACCACTCCTTCCGTCACCGTGTACCATAACCCAGTTAGGCAGGGCATGTAGGCTTTGAAAAAGTTCCCAGGTTATTGTGCAACCGTCTCCTCTTCTATACTGGGAATCACTAATGTGATTCAACTAATTTATTGGTACATTAGGAGGTAGGCCCAGTTAATGACAGAGCTAGTCAGGAACTCGAGCGTCCTAACTTCCGTATCCACTGTTTTTTGTGACACCAATATAATTCATGGGGCAGAAAAGGTTTCACTGAAGAATGAAGAATTTACACAGAGTACATTTCGTAAGCATTTGAGTGCCTATAATATGCTACTTTGGCCCTAATAAATAATGGGTCTCAACTTTAACCATATTAATTTTTGAAGTGCTAGTATTTTCAATGTATTCCTGTTAGTAAAGGGGAAATGTTTTTTAGCAAACCATCTAGAATTTATAAAATGTCATACACATGAAAATAGCTGGCAAAGTTTGACTTAAACCCAGAATGGCCAGTTATGTACATAATTTCCTAATAAGTAGACTAAAAAGCCTAAACTACTCAAAAATTATATAGAATTAGTGGTATGAGTTGAAATTATGGCTAAACGTGTTATAAAACAAGATGAAATCAGTGATTTTATGTTGTTTTTCAGTTGGTTATATACTTGGACTTGGCGATAGACATGTACAGAATATCTTGATAAATGAACAGTCAGCAGAACTTGTACATATAGATTTAGGTAAGTAATGAAAAAAAAATTTTTTTTTTTTTTTAGTCCATTTAACAAATATTTGATCATCAAGAAATGTTGTTGACCTACCAGGATATTACACATATGAGGGAGACAGACATATCAAAGCAATAAATACAGTTTTAAAAAAGGTATAAGCAGGTATAAGGAGTAGGTAACTGCCGGCTAGTGAGTGAAACATACTAGAAGTGGTGACAGTTGAGTCAGGTCTTAAGGAAAGAAAGGAAAGATAACCCAGACAAAAAGCGAGCAGATTTGAGAGGGAATAATGAAGGGATAGCATATTGAGGGAATAGTGAGACATGAAATGTGGCTGGAGTGATGTTTGCTTGCAGTTGAGTAGCATGAGAGCGAGACTGGCGCTAGAGTGTAAAAAGCCAGGCTAAGGAGTTTAGATTTTAATTGGCTAAACTATGGGAAGTAAATGAAGATATATTTAAGCAGGACATGATCATATTTGATTTTTGGAAAGATAATTTAGGGAGGAATTTAGGGAGCCGTATTGGCATCAGGGAGACAAGTTAGGAGAAATTGTAATAGTGTAGATGAGAAATGATGAAGATTTGAACAAAAGTTGCAGAGACAGGAGATTAGATTTGATAGACGTTTTTGTAGTAGACTGCACCAGTGACGTTAGATATGGAAGCGGTGGTGGAGGGGAACGCCAGGATAACTCATGTTGTTTCTAACAGGATTTCCAGGTGGAGGAGGCAATTTAATAGGAATAAAAAGAGGGTAAGCAAAATGGTAGAGATCTAGAACCTTCAGCAAATAGATTTTAGTTGAGATCATTGAATGGAGATTCTCACCTTACACATTATCCTTGGTAGAGAAGACTAAGGATGGAATCGTGAGGAATGCCAGCATGGAAAAGGCTGTTCGAGGAATAATCAACAAGTAATGAAAACTAAGGGGAAACTCAAAAACCAAGAGAGGAAAAAATTTCATGAAGGAAGGGCTTAACGGTATCTGATACAGAAAGGCCAAATAGAACGAATACTGAAAAAATAGATTTATGATGATGATATCTTCTACTAGACTGGATTTACAGTTGATTTCTTTTCAGTGTCTGGGGCACATTAGTAATTCAGGATCACCTTAGTCTGATTTCAGGGGTTGAAATTATTCAAAACTGTGCTGAAGTTCCTAAGAGGACTTGTCTCCTTCCAGTTTAAGTTCCCACACAAGAGACGAGGAATTTGTCAGCTGGACTCCAACTTTTATACCTATAGCTCAACAAATCTGTCAGAAGTACTGTTGAGTCTCTCATCCACATCATCTGGAATAGGAAAATGCCCTCAGGACAGCCTTCCAACAAATGGTAGTGGAGCAATTGACATCATCAGACAAAAAAAAAAAAAAGATATGCATCTCAACCTAAACCTAACACCTTACACAAAAATTAGCTCAAACTGGATCTCAGACTTAAATGTAAAACTATAAAGCTTTTAGGGAAAAAAAAAACCTTTAGCATCTAGGATGAGCAAAGAGTTCTTAGACTTGACACCAAAATCACAGCCCATAAATGGAAAAATTGATAAACTGGACTTCATAAAAATTAAAGATGTTTGCTTTGCAAAAGACTCTTAAGAGGATGAAAAGACAAGCTACAGGCTGGGAGAAAATATTTGTAAATCACAAATCCAACAATGTACTAATCTAGGATTTATAAAGAACTCTCAAAACTCAGCAGTAAAAATAAACCAAAGAATCTAGTTATAAAATGGGAGAAGAAGCGTGAATAGGCTTCCACCAAAAAACATAAATTGGCAAATAAGCACATGAAAAGGAAATACAAATTAAAATCACAATGAGATATCACTATACACCTATCATGGCTAAAATAAAAAATAGTGACATCACCAAATGTTGGTGAGGGTGTGGGAATATAAAATGTACAGCCACTCTGGAAAACAGTTTGGCAGTTTCTTAAAAAAACTCAGCAGTAAACATACAACTAGTATGCAACCCAGCAGTTTTATTCCTGGGCATTTATCCCAGAGAAGTGAAAATACAGTTCACACAAACCTGTGCTTATAGAAGCTTTATTTGTAATAGACAAAATCTGGAAACAATCGATAGGTCCTTCAATGGATGAATGGGTAACCAATATATCCATTCCATGGAACACTACTGAGCCATAAAAAGGAGTGAAGTATCGATATACTAAAAAACTTGAATAAGTCTCCCAAGAATTATGCCGAGTGAAAAGAGGCAATCTCAGAAGGTTACATACTGTGTGTCTCCATTTATACAATACTTGCAATGACAAAATTATAAAAATGGAGAACAGATTAGTTAAGAATGAGGGAGTGGGGAAAATGGGAGGTAAGTGGTGTGGCTATAAATGGACAGCATGACTATATCACTGTCAGTATTCTGGTTGTGATACTGTACTATAGTTTTTTGTTTTTGTGTTTTATTGTGGCAAATTTTATATAACAAAAAGTTGGCCATTTTAACCATTTTTTAAGTGTACAATTCAGTGGCATTAATTATACTTGCCATGTAGTGCTGCCATCACCACTATTTCCAAAAGTTTTTTATCACCCCAAAGAGATGTTCAGTACCCCTGCAGCTATAACGCCTATCCCCCCTCCCCTAGCCCCTGGTAACCACTGATAAACCTTTCTCTTTGTGCATTTACCAAGGCCGTAAATCTTCAGGGAAGCAGACTGCCACATGTTTCTCCAATGGAGTGGCTGGTGGGCTCGAACCACCAACCTTTTGATTAGTGGCCGAGCACTTCACCACTGCACCACCAGGGCTCCCTTGCCTGTTCCGTGTATTTCATATAAATGGGATTATACAATATTTGTCCTTTTGTATCTGACTTATTTTACTCAGCATAAGGTTTTTAAGGTTCATCCATGCCTTAGCATATATCAGCACTTGATTTCTCTTTCTGGCTGAATAATACTCCTGTTTGTGTATACGTGTGTATGTGTGTACATTTTGTTTATCCATTCATCTGCTGAGGGACACTTGAGTTGTTTCCACCTTTTGGCTTGTTGTGAATAATGCCACAGTGAACACTGGTGTACAAGTATGTGTTTCAAGTCCCTGCTTTTAAGTCTGTTGGGCATATACCCAAGAGTAGAATTGCTGGGTCATATGGTTAACTTTTTAAGGAACTACCAAATTTTTTTCCATAGCTACTGTACCATTTTATATTCCCAACAGCAATGCACGATTGTACTCCAGAGTCTAAGATGTTACCAATGGGAAAACTAGGTAAAGGTATATGGGGTGGCCTTTCTGTTTTATTTCTTACAACTACATGTGAGTCTATAATTATCTCAAAATAAAGTTTAATAAAAAAAATTAATACACATGTTTAACTTCTACATTTTAAATTCTACAATCATTACACTTCATTTTTAAAAATCACCCTTTAATCTAGATTTTTCTGTTACATCACGAAGATAGTTATATTTTTTAATTTGAGGAGGATCTCATAGACATCATGGAGATGGTGAAGGCACACAGAGCAGAAACAGAATAAACTACAGTGTGTTCTTGTACTAGTAGAATATAGGTGACTGATTAGTTTGTATAATTAACGCAAATTGGCTGTCGAACCTCTTAATCTGAATATATTTTTTACTTTAGGAGTTGCTTTTGAACAGGGTAAAATCCTTCCTACTCCTGAAACAGTTCCTTTTAGACTCACCAGAGATATTGTGGATGGGATGGGCATCACTGGTGTTGAAGGTGTCTTCAGAAGGTAAGTGATGTGAGGTAAGGCAGGCAGAGGGTTTTTGGCATCAAAATTATTTGGATGATAGCTTTCTATACATGATAGAATCCCATGCTGGGATTACATCCTAGTGCTTTAGCAGTACTGAGAAAAAAGACCCTGGGTAAAAGCACAAATAGATTCCCGTTCCATCAAGCCGCCGGGGCCTAACCCAGTATATCGTACATGCTCTGATTCTGGAAGCAGCACCACTTTACCTTTAAAGCCTGTGTCCTAGCTAACTTTTTTTTTTTTTTTAATTGATCAGAACTACTATTGGGTGTCACTGTTAGGGGTATAAAAGATTATGGTTTTGTTCTGAGTTGATATTCTAAGTTCTTGCTAAAAGAGTTGTGCAGTTCCCTGTAGTTTTCCCAGCATAAGTCTATGTGCTCAAAATTTCATTGGGACAGATTCCAAGCTAATAATTGCCACAATAATCAAAGACACAAAAAAAAAATGTTTCATAATAGTACTGTTATCCTTATAAATGAAGTATTCCCATATGCATTTGTATTCATTTCAGAAACATGTATTCAGAGTCCACTCCACCAAGTACTATGCTCTTTGAGATATACATTTGGGAATTATTAACAAGAGTGGTCTCAGCATACTACAGATGCGTGTATATAGATGAAGACATGGTGAATACATTGGTGTGCAACAAAATCCATCATCATAATGTGTTTGATTTTATAGATGCTGTGAGAAAACTATGGAGGTCATGAGAAACTCTCAGGAAACCCTGTTAACCATTGTAGAGGTAAGTGTTTATGGTAAGGAAATCTTCGTTTCTCTCCCTGGCAGACTCTGTGTCTCTAAGGAAGTCACTGATTTAAGGATCATTGCTTCACTCTTATGTGATAGGATGATGCTGGGCAGCAGGAGAGAGGAGGCTGCACAACTGAACATTCTCACATATCAATAAGTATTGGTTTAGAAATGCCTCCAGTTCCCTTACATTTCTCGGAATGTATTATAAGTCATCTTTAGTCTTCAATATATAAATCAGCGCTTTGACTTCTTAGATATCCATTATGGTATTATTGTTTTCAGAATGGATTCCACTGGGGTTTAAGAGAGATCAGTAAATGATATCCTCTTTTTCCCTGCCCAGGTTTAGAACCAATCAGACAGGTGGGGATTGGAGGAACATAGTTTAGGAGTGAGGGCCAAACTGGCTGGTGGCTGCAGGTGCTGCCTCAGTGCCTCTCTGCCATCTTAACCTTGGGACAGCCCACCTGAGTGGGGGCTTGGGCCTGCAGAGCGTACACAGTCAGGATCACTGCGTCATGTTGATCCAGGGCAGAAAGGGGAAAAAGACACATCTCCAGTGCTTATGACATTAGCCCTACCCAAGCAAGAATTGTGTACCTATGGCAGTCATTCACCAACCTGGTAAGGGGTATGTGGAACAAGAGATCAGGAGTGTTTTCTCCACAAAGGATCGTGGGAAGTAGAGTATGGACATGCCTTCTTTGTTGTTGGTTTTTCCTTTAGCCTGGTGGTTCTGGACTTGGCTGCACATTAGAATCACCTGTACTACTTTTTAAAAATACTGATGCTGGCCAGATTCAAACCAAATTTTTAGGGATGGGGCAGGAACATTTGTATTTTTTAAAATCTCTCATGTGGTGCAGTTAGGGTTGAGATTCTAATGATTGTATTATGTAGCCAGGGTTGAGAGTCAGTCTTAATTCATTGGCATTAACCATTAAGCCTGTGGTCAGCACAGACTGTATATATCCCTAGGGGAATGACATTAACAGTCTGTCAGAGTAGTCCTGTGTCCATCTTTATGAACCAAAGCTTCTTATATATCTTCTGTGGACTTCTGGTGGTAATACAGATTTTTCTGCAAGAAGGTTCTGAAATGGGTCCAAACAGTCCGTTGAAAAGATTAAATCCAAAGCTATGTTATTCTCATGGTTGAAAATTCATTCCCTTTTCTAGTTCCCATTTCAAATTATGTTCCTACATGTTGTCATTCATTACAGTAATTGCCAGTGTTCCTGAGTAAGAATAAATCATAACATGGATGCCTCAATAATGTAGAAATTAAAGTCCAAAAGCAAATTATCTTTTCCTTTTGCATTTAAGACCAAAAAAAAAAAAAAAAACCTAACTTTTTTTTTTCCCCCAAATTGATCTAAGGTCCAAAAAAGTTTAATGCATTCCCCAGTGTTTTAGTCTGTTCAGTCTCTGTCAGAAGGACTTTTTATGCCTGGGTAGATTTGGTAGTTCTTTTAGGACCTGAAAAGTTTTATTAGTTCAATGCCAGATGACTTATATAAGCCTTATTCTTTGGAGTGGGAGGAGATTAAGTAAAACAAGTAACAATAGTCAGACCACCATTTTCAGGACTTTGGATTTTACTTTGGGTGAGATGGAAGCTATTAGAGGGTTTTGGGCAGAGAAGTGACTTGTATCTCCACCTGCAATAACTGTGGTGTCACTTATAGACTTATCCTGTAATTATTTTGTGTAATTTACACTGATCCTCCCTCTGTAAATTTTTCCAGTTTTCCTAGAATCACTTGGTATGGCTGTCTCAATCTTCAAGAGTAGTTTCCCAAATTGATCTTGCTGTGAATTTTGTCTTCGGCTTAAAGAGGGTGCTTCTCAATAGCACCCTGGGTCCCAGTCCTTTGGAATGTCATTCCAGTCTCTTCTCTTGGACTCATTTCTTTTTAATGTTAGATTTATTGAGCAACGGTCACGGTTTCTCATCCACTAACAAAACATCTCCCCGCTTCCTAAGTCCTTCTGTAAGAGCATTTTGACTTGGGTACATCTTCCCTCTTGTTATGTCTGTCTCTCCTGGCCTTCAAGACCTCGTCTTCCTCTTCATAATGGACCATTCTATCCTCCAGTATCTCATCCATTCTGCTAAGGAAGTCTTTCTCTTCCTCTAGCCAAGTAGTTTTTACCTAAGGGCAGTTTCGTCTCTCAGAGGAGATTTGGCAAAGTCTGGAGACATTTTTGGTTGTTACAACTAGGAGGATGGGGATATACTACTGGCATCTTCTGGGTAGAGTCCAGGGATGCTGGTAAACATCTTACAATGCACAGGACAGCCCTCCACAACAATGAAGTGTCCAGTCCAAAAACGTCCATAGTACCGAGATTGAAAAACCTACCGTAACTTAATCAGTCTGTATCCCTTTATTGTTTGCAGTCAACTACTTCTGTTCTTACAGTGACTATGGCTAAAGCATGTTTTTCAAATTACTCCAGTTCCTCATTTGGATGGAAATGGATGCAAATATGATTCCTGACACGAGCCCTTGAGTTTGAAATAATTGTGTTGTTTCTCTACCTCGACCCAAGATCATATAGTCTCTTCATAATAGAGTCTTCCATTCCTTTTCATTAGTTCATTAATAAAATATACCTTCCTTTTCTGAGTGAAACTGGTTTGGATTTCTAAACTCTTAAAGCCATGTCAGTGCCCACCTTGAGGTCACATAGGGGCTCTTGAACTTATGGACATCCACATGAACTTAAGGTTAGTCCCTCTAGTTTTTAATGACCCAGAGGATGCTCAGAATAACATAAGGAAATGGGCAGATTTTAGTGCCGCTGATCTAGCACTTGACCTGGAATTAAAAAACCTTACGCTAAAGGCATTTTATACACCCAGCCTGTAGACCTACTGAGAAACACAGTAAAGGCAGCAGCAAAAAAAAAAAAAAAGGTATTTCACCCTTATAATGCTGGAATATCCTACAGAATCACTCTTCCCTGTAATATGGCAAGCCTTTGGTAAAGCCTATTAAAAAAAAATATCTTATGCTTATAAACACCAGGAGCAGTTAGCTGTTCTGAACTGCCAAGGTCAAAGATCCCACCCCAAATGACTCACCTTTTAAAATCTAAGAATTAAAGCTACTTGTTCTGGCCATGCCAGTAATTTTGGTACCCAAATTCTGCTCCTTATAGGTATCTCAAGATCTCAACCACAGCACCAGACCTCAGGGCTTTCAGGAAGTTTCAACAAATTATACCATTTTTTTTCTCTACCTGTGTTTGGAACAAATTGAGAGAAAGAGAGCAAACAGAAGTAGGATGGAGATGAAGATGTCAACTTTATTACTGATGAAACTTGTGGAGAACATGGCTTAGGAGTGAGGTCCAAATAGGCTTGCTAGTACTCTCTGACTCCCACAACCTAATCTATACCTTGAGAAAAGCCCACCTGAGGGAGAATTGGGGCCTGGAAAGCAGATGCCTCTGCCTAAGACCACACTAGTCAAGAGCAGAGAGAGAAGGAAAGAAAGTGACGAGTACCTCCTTTCAATAGATTTGTTTCACCTAGTCAGGAAATATGAGCCAAGGGATGTCATTCCTCAACCATGAAAGAAGAATGAATTGAGGATGGGATAAGAAGCTCAGAGCATTACGCTAGTGTAGCTTCCTTTACAAGGAAACACGAGGCACATGCGATGAGGCTCCCCGCCCCCAGCCCCCAGTGAATTACCATGTGAACTGGCCTCTTGTTATTTTATAATACCGGTTCTCCTATTTCTAAATGCATCTTCAAAATGCATTGTTCTTCTAATACATATGTTCTCTCTATTTAGGTCCTCCTGTATGACCCTCTCTTTGACTGGACCATGAATCCTTTGAAAGCTTTGTATTTACAGCAGAGGCCAGAAGATGAAACTGAACTCAACCCTACTCTGAATGCAGATGACCAGGAATGCAAACAAAATGTCAGGTGAGTAGGATTTTAGGAAGGACCGATTGTCAATTGTTCAGATGTTCCTATTCCCAAGGCCCTTTAAATTGTTCTATATCACTGAAACCTTTGTGTTTTTGTCATTAGTGATATTGACCAGAGTTTCAACAAAGTAGCTGAACGTGTCTTGATGAGACTGCAAGAGAAGCTGAAAGGAGTGGAGGAAGGAACTGTGCTCAGTGTGGGTGGACAGGTGAATTTGCTCATACAACAGGCTATGGACCCCAAAAATCTTAGCCGACTCTTCCCAGGTTGGAAAGCATGGGTGTGATCTTCAGCATATGAATTACCCTTCAACCTTTCAGAAATTATATTTGGCCTTATTTTTAACCCACCACATACATTAAACAGTAGGTATTAATATTTAAGTGAACTATAGTGCTTTAAAAAAAAAAGTTTGATTTAAAACCACCCAAGGATGCTTCGATACTCTCAAAGAACATTTCTTCTCTCACAGTTTAGAAATAGTTGTCATTTGTGCTATGCTTCTAGACTAAACTTTTATATTTCTTCTCAAATACATACGTGTATCATTTTCAGTAGAATCACTAGCTTATTTATGCATTAGCTGAGAGCGGTGGAAGGAGAAGGAGTATAGACACATCAGTGCAATTTTTTCTTGAGTATTTATTAGAACATATGAATATACTGCTAGTTTTGAGGTGGCTTTTAATTATAACTTGTTCCCCACATACTATATTTGAATGATAAATTCCTCGATATTAATGTATAAAAGGGAGGCGAAAACTTTATAACCATCTACTTTGTCTCATGGTAAATCTCACCTATATTAAAAATAAGAAAGTGTTAAAATGAGTAGTATTTAAGAAATGTGTTTGAATTTTCAGTAGCAAGGTCACCCAGTATACTTAATAATCAAGTTAATTATATTATGGAGAACAAATTTTAAAGATGTAGTGTGGTTACTGTGTTTTAAAAATGTATGTTGGATTTCTTATTCTATTGTCTTTAAGCCCTTCTGTATTTTCCATTATTTTATCTTTCTGTGATGCCTTTATGGTTGTTTTTTCATATTTTGTTTTGTTCATGAATTCTGTCTTCAGCTGTATATAATCTCCTTTTTAATCTAATTACTGGGTTTCTGTCAAAAAATTTTTTTCTTATTTCCAGCTATGTATCATTCTTCAGGTCTGCCTGTTACTTGTTTCATGATGTCTAGTTTTAACTTTTCAATTCCTTCTTTTATGTCCCTAATCATTTCAAGGAGCCCTGGTGGCGAAGTGGTTAGGAGCTCATGCTGCTAACCAAAAGGTCAGCAGGCTGGATCCACCAGCCACTCCTTAGAAATCCTATGGGGCAGTTCTCCTCTGTCCTGTAGGGTTGCTATGAGTTGGAATTAACTCGACAGCACACAACAATAACAAAAAACATTTTAAGCATACCTACCTACATTTGTTTAATAATAACTCTATTAAATGACATTTTCAGGGGTCTAATCCTGCTGTTGTATTTGTTGGTTATTTGGTGGACTGTTGTGTATTTTGTAATTTTGAAATGTGAGCTTATTTTCAGCAGGCTTTATATGTAGAATCCTGAGTAATTCCTTCCAAATCAGTTTTGTGTCTGCTTATGCCTTAGAGGAAACCCTGGTGACAGTAGTGGTTAAGTGCTACGGCTGCTAACTGAAGGGTCGGCAGTTCGAATCCACCGGGCGCTCCTTGGAAACTCTATAGGGCAGTTCTACTCTGTCCTATAGGGTCACTATGAGTCGGAATCGACTTGACGGCCCTGGGTTTTTTTTGTTTTTTTTTTTTTAGTACCTTATAAGGTTAACTAAGTACCTTTTTATTATGAGGTGTTGGCATTTGTTTTTACTGCCACTGCCCAGCACTCACTCATATCTGGTCTTCTCACTTTCACTCCCACCTCTCACCCCTCACCAAACAATCCCCATAATGTTTTGGACTATAAATTTCTAGATTCACTTTCTGGGAAATTTCTTTAAATCATTTTCCATTTCAAATTACAAAATTATCCTGATTCATCTTTTTCTTACAAGCTTCCTAAGTGAATATTTGATGCATGCTGGCAGTTTTTTTTACTGTAGTTAGTGATTAAGAGATTGCAATAAACTTAGAATGCCTTTATTTAAGGAAGCCTTGAAATCATTACGGATAGAATAGGGAAGTTACCAGCTGGATGATAGTACAGGTAAATGAGTTTGTAGCTAATTCTAGTTACTTGGTGTATTCAGAGAGCTTTGAAAAACAGATCATTAATCCCTCCTTCAATCTCGTTTGGTATACCATAAGGCTCCTGTCTTACATAAACGTTCTTATCACAGTTAAGTCACACCAGATTTGCAGGGAACAAACCTAAGAGGAATAGCTAATTCACAGAATGACAAGATTCATAAAGATTTTGGCAAGCTGGACCACTATTTCAAATGAATAAGATAGACATTCATCAGGAACACAGGAGTAGTTGGGTTTTTCAGAAATACTACTGTTTGCTGTGTGCCGAGCACCTGACGTGCATGACGTGCAGCATCTCTAATCCAGACAAGGTTTTGTGGTGCTCGCACAGTTCACAGCTGGAGAAATGGGAATCGGGAGAAATGAGGTTAGCTTGTCCAAGGCTACAAGACAGTAAATTGCATGTACAAGTTTAATATGGACAATCTCTAACTTGAGACTATTTCAAGTGAAAAGAATCTGGGGACCACCAATCCGTTGACCACAAGGTCATTGAGAACCAAGTAGAGAAGCTACTTGAAGAGCTAATAAACTGTAAACTGCTTGAACAGTTATGTCCAAATGAAGGGAGACAATACCCTCCCACTGTGCGTTGTGCTGCTCACACCATCTGAAAGTGTGTTGTTCGTGTTTTGTCCACAAAAGTAATACTAACTGGCTACTAGATATTCCTGAAATCTATGGTGTATTCACTGCTCTTTGGGTTTCCAAAAATGTTGGATTATGCTGTTTTCAAAAAACTAAATCTTTGGGAGCCATTTACATACAAAATTATATTCTTGAATCTTTTCTTATCCCATACACATACCAAGAATGCTTTCTTAAGATGCTTCCAGTTGTAGTTTTATATCAAATTCTTCATCTGTCCCTGGTTGGGGGAGGAGGGGTGGCTTGGGTGTTTGGGGGAGAGATGAGTATGTTACTAGGCCACTCAGGGTATAACTTCATTTTCTAGGTAGTAGATTATGAACCCAAGCTGTCTTACTTACAATCATTGCGTTATAGAATAGCCTATTTTAAACCTTAAGATGCCCCATGCTTTTCTTTAGACCATATTTAAATTTTTAGCATATCAAAAGCTAGTCTTTAAAAAAGTGGAAGGCTAATATACTGGCTTCAAATACAGAATTATGTGTCATTTCACATATTTTAATTGCACCTTAATGAAATCATGTATTTTATATAGACTTATTTTAGTACTATTGAATGTATTTGTTTATACTGTTACCTGAGCCCACTGTAAAATGCATTTGAATAAATAATATAAAAAAAAATCTGTTAAGACTTGTTCATTTTATTCAAATATTTGTGTTTTCTGTGTGCCAAGTATGGTGTTGACCCTAAGGAGACAACAGTGAGCCATGCAGGCATAGTCTGCCGTCACAGAGCTCACCGTCTGGGGAAGATGGGCAACTTAAAATGCAGTGTGAACTGGGAACCCTACTGCACAGAAGCCAGCGTGCTGTGCCTCAGCTCAGTCTAAATGTTCTACCAGTGTTTTTTTTTTTAATTGCCCCATGACAAAAAGCAGAGTGAGTGTTCTTTGTTTTGACTAGAAAGTGATCTTGTTCACCTTTCTGAAATCTAAAAGATCTGTACTAGAATATGGAATGTGAAATTTGCAATCCATATATTTACCATTTTTTAAATAAATTCAGTCCTCTTCAGTGTTTGGCCCTTTTGTCTAGTTTCTGACAAAAATGAATTTTGCATAAATACCGTGCAAAGTTTTCCCAAAGATTAGTTTCAAAAGTTGGTGAGGAAGGTGAAACTCTCATATAGTGGAAATTACCGCCGGAAATCCCTTATTTTGCCTATAAAATACAGCATACATAGTTTTATGTACTGCAATATATATGTTAAAATGTTTACTTTCTACACTACAGTGTATGATTCTTATGCACTGGTTCTCAACCAGGTTAGGTACTTGGAAAGGGCAAAATGAGAAGATCAGAGACAAGGAAATCTGGGTAAGAGGCATAAGGACGGACCTATAAGAGTGTGAAAAAAGTGTGTGGATCTTTACATACCATTCCGATGTCCACTAGAGAGCACCACTGCAAAAGAGACACTAAACAACCAGGCAGGTAAGATAACTTGTCCAGTGAAGGCCAGCCAGCCTGTTCTCGGTCTCTCCAGTGATTGTGCGTTTAGCCCATGAGCAAAATAGTAATGATGGCATGAATGAAAGCCAGCAGCCCTCTAAGTGGGCCATCTTGGAAACAGATCCTCCAGCCCCAGTCAAGTACTACAGCCCTGGCCAATACTGACTAACTTTATGAAAGACTTCAACCCAAAGCCACCCAGCTAAGCCACACCCAGATTTCTGAGCCACACCTCAGAAACTGTGCTATAATTGTTGCTTTAAGCTGCTAAGGTGTGGGGTAATTTATTACGCAGCAATAGATAACTAATTCATTCCTCTTCCTTGAAAGAAAATAGTTGTATTAGGTGTAGAGTGGGATTGAGATTTGACTCTGCTAATGATTAGGAAGGAGTCCTGTTGGCACAGTGGTTAAAGCACTTGGCTGCTAACCAAAAGGTCAGTGGTTGGAACCCACTAGACGTGGCATTCTGCTTCTGTAAAGATTTACAGCCTTGGAAACCCTGTGGAGCAGTTCTACGCTGTTCAGGGTTGCTGTGAGAATCGACCTGGCAGCGGTGGGTTTGGATTGTTTTGTTTTTAATTACAAGCTGTAATTGGGGGCAAGTTACTTCTGTAAATCTCACTTTCCTCATCTGTAAAATGGGATAATAATAGCACCTACCTCATTTCTGTGAGAAGGCAAATCGTAGGCCCCCAAAATAAGTGTGATCAGGGGAAGAATCCAGAAGGAAAAATAAAAAAAGAAAATTGACGAAAGCAAGTAAGGAGAGAAATGTAAACAAGAAAATACAAAACACAGCATAAAAGAGGAAAGAAACAACTACTAAACAACCAGGTAGAAGAGCGACTAGGAGAGAACTTGAGAAAGGTATAGTTGGGTAAAAAAACAGGCAGAAAATCAAGAGGAGGAAAGAAGGTATGGTGGAGAAAAGTGGAAAATGAAAAGAAAACAGAGTCAAGGAAGGAAGAAGCAAGGTGCATTTGGATATGGGATAAATAGAAATACAGCTCTACCTTACACAATGTACTAAATGCTTCAAATAAAAATAATCTGAAGATCTTTTGCCACTAAGTGTCATAACTTTATTTAACTGATTTTTTAAATACTAGTTTCTCAGAATAGTAGGGCTGATTTCTATATTTCCCATGACAGCTTTATTGAGTTCAGTATTCTGTTTCTGTTCAATTTTCCTTCCTTCCTTGGGCTAGGTTCTGTGCCAAGAATACACAAGTCATTCCAGTGGAATAAATTGCCTCTTGGTTATAACTGATAGATGCAGGGCTTGAAAGGCTCAGAGAAAAGTACTTTACATTCCATAAGTGGACTCAGGCGTTAGTCTAGAAAAATGTGATCTTGCATAAACATTTTCATAGGAATGGTCATCTGGTGTTTCCATCTCATTCTCTGACACATCTTCATAGTCACACGTTTTCTGTGCTTGCTGAAAACTGAAGCCTAAAGAGGAATGACGAATAATTAGATGCCAGACACGTCAAGATACTGGCTTATTGACTGTACCCCTGTGCTCCAGGTAAGGTCTGTTCCACATTCCTTTTCACCACTTAGAGCAGATAAAGTCTGCCTACAAAAGGCTCTGCAGAACCTGGTTTGAAATTTGACTGCTAATTACTAGCTATGTAATTGGGGGCAAGTTACTTAACTTCTGTATCAGTTTACTTAACTTTAAAATGGAGACAATAATAGCACCTTCCTCACTGTGTTTTCTGAGAATTAAATGTGATGGTGCATGCAAAGAGCTAAAGTTTACAGATCTGCTCAGAATTTGATCTACTACGTGAAGAAGTGTACCCATTCCCTTCTCCAATGCCAACATCTTCAATGTATTGCCTTCCACTGGCTTCTATAATGCACATCTCCACTACTTAAAACAATTTTCACTTGTTCTTAAGCTCCTTCCAACTATCATTCTGTACCAACCCATTGCTGTTGATCGTATTCCGACTCATAATGACCCTATAGGTCACAGTAGAACTGCCCCATAGGGTTTCCAAGGCTGTGAATCTTTACAGAAGCAGAGGGCCACGTCTTTCGCCCACAGAGCAGCTGGTGAGTTCAAACTGCCAACCTTTCACTTAGCAGCTGGGCATTTAACCACTGTGCACCACCAGGGCCCCCTTTTCACAGTAATCTCTTTCAACTCAGTAATTCATGTTCTCTGCTTCCATTTTTGTGCCTGTCGCTCCTTTACATTCTTTTATTTGCTCTGAGAACCTATTACGAGCTATACATTGGGAATTCAGTAGTGAACAAAACCCGTAACTCCCTGCCCTCTAGTGAAGGTATTATCTGGACCAGTTCTCTAGAAGGCTATTGACTTCACTCATTACCTTGAAATAGAAACCACTTGGTATGTTTGTGCAATAGGCAAGTAGCCACTGATGCTGGATTGTTTTGAGTGAGGGTGACGGTGGGACATGATGGGGTGGAAAGACAGGCCAGAGCTAGATCCAGAAGGCCGTGATAAAGTTACGATTTTACTCCAAGTGTACTGGAAAACTAGGAGAGGCAGCAGAGTGCAGTCATGGTTAAGAGAATGATTTATAGAGCTAGCTCCCTGACAGTACTGACCATGTGTCCTTGAGCAAGTAACTTAGCCTCTCCCTGTTTATTCATCTGTAAAATGCAAATAACAGAACCTGTCTCAGGTTGAAAATCAAATGAGTTAATTTTATGACCCACTTTAAGACAGCACTTCCATATAGAAATTGCTAAAGAAGAGCTTGTTAAATAAATTGAAGGGTTTTAAATAGGGGAGCATCTGAGCTGATTTGAATTTTTTAAAGATCACTATCTGTTGGGTGAGAATGGACTAAAAGAGTGTCAGCTTCGAGGCTTTTGCAGAAGCCTGCTGGAGGGGTGATGGCAAGCTTGGACTGTGATGGTCACAATGAGCTGGGAATAGGTTAATGCTAATGATAAAAAAAATGCTAATGACAGTTAATATTTATTACGTATTATGTGCAGGGGCCCTGGTGGCGCAGTGGTTAAGCATTTGGCTGCTGACCAAAAGGTCAGCAGTCCAAGTCCACCAGCTGCTACTTGGAAACCCTATGGGGGCAGTTCTACTCTCCTACAGGGTCGCTATTGGAATCGACTCCACAGCAATGGGTTTTTTGGTTTTATTATGTGCCGGGCACTATTCTAAGCTCTTTACATGTATTACCTGTTATTACCTCACAACAACCTATGGACTAAATTGTGCCCTCCCAAAATATGTGTTGGAATCCTAGCCCCCTACACTGTGGATTTAATCTTGTTTGGTGCTAGGGTTTTCCTTGTTACATTGAGGCCATATACTGTAGGGCATGTCTTAAACCTAATCACTTTTGAGATGTAACAAGAGTATATTAGGCACTGCAGGAAGCAAGCACTAACGAGGGAAAGACAGATGCCCCAGAGACATAAGAAATCATCTAGTAACCGAGGAATATGGTGGCTTGAAAAGCTGAGGCAAGGATTTCCCTCCAGAGCGGACAGGACAGAGAGAGAGCCTTCCCCTAGAGCTGGTGCCCTGAATTCAGACTTCTAGCCTCCCAAACTGTGAGAAAATAAATTTCTGTTTCTTAAAGCCACCCACTTGTGGTATTTCTGTTACAGCAGCACTAGGAAACGAAGACCAAAACAAACCAGTTGCCATCAAGTTGATTCTGACTCATAGCAACCCCACAGGACAGAGTGGAACTGCCCCATAGAGTTTCCAAGGAGCAGCTGGTAGATTTGAACTGCTGACCTTTATGGTTACCAGCCGTAGCACTTAACCACTACGCCATCAGGGTTTCCAGAAACTAAAACAGTAGGTATTATTGTTATTCCCATTTTACAGATGAGGAAACTGAGATAGTAACTTGCCCAAGATCACACAGCCAGTAAGTAGTAGAGCCAAAAATCAAACCCAGGAGTCTGAATCAAGACCACAATTGTAACCTCTCTGTTAGCATGACAGAACTCATACACTCAGATTATACAATAACCATGTTTAGGCTTTGGCAGTGTTGAAATCATTGATATTTCTGGGATATGATGATATTCTTCAACATACTCAACTTTTCAGTATTGCGGACCACTGGCAGGGGAAATGATGGCATAGAACATAAAAAAAAATTTCCAATATTTTGAGGCATTTACTTTTCCAAGTGAAGTTTACATATTTAAAACTATTACTGAAGTCATGATATATACGACTTTCTTAAGCATTCATTTTTTAAAAATTTCATCTAACCCTAAATAGAAAATTTTCTTCTATTCCCAAATAACAATCTCACATATAAAAGGCAAAAGTGACTTGGCAAATTCATCTAAATTTACATATCTGTGCAGGGTGCTGAAATGTTAGATGCTTAGACGTGTACTTCTGTAGACTATCATTTTTTCCCCATTTTTTTATTGTAAAAATATACATCACAAAACATTTGCCAATTCAACAATTTTTACATGTATAACTCAATGACAATGATCATGTGCATGACATTGTACAATTATTACCACTATCATTTTCTAAACAATTCCACCACCATTAACGCATCCTTTTTGTTCACAAGAAGTTTCGCGTAAGTATTGCTAAAAATCACCCACCTTTGAAGTTAGCTGAAGAGTTGCTTGTTGCAATTTCCTTCCAGTTGGCAATATACCTAAGCATATATGGGTATTCATTAAATTAAATTGATTCATTAGACAGTAATAAGTTGATTCATTAGTACATGCTCTTAGACTACTTCTAAAATTCTACTCGCTCTGAGAAATCTTAGATTAATGGTAACAATTTCACTCATCTAAATGTTTAATTCTCATGACTTGCCCACCTCCTAGGAGCTCACGGGCACTGAAGGCAACCCCTAGGTCAAGAAGTTGAAAGAAGTAAAAATGGTAGCCACCATCTGTTCGTGCCCTTTTGTCTCCCTGCACCACACCTCTCCTCATTTTATCCTGGCTCATTGCTGCAAGATTATACCCTCAGGCTAATAACTGCTAAATTAAAAGTACGGACAGAAACTGTGAGAGGAAAAAGGGAGGGGGATACATAAGCTCCTTGGTTCTGGATTGTCTCTGACATGTCAATGGAAATTTAAAGTGTGTGGTTCATGATCATATGGGAGCAATGGTGCTGTTGCTACTGCCCCTGATTTTGCAGTGTCCGGTAAACATAAAAGATTACATTCAAGTAGAGCAAATGTAGTTGCCATTAGCTCCCTAAACAGAGACTGAAATAGGGAGAAAAAAGAGGCCAGTAGGGAAGCCAGGGTAGCCTGAGAGGAGGAAGAGTAGGGAAGGGCAAGCTATGATGAGCTGCGAGGATGAGTGAGAGCTAAAGGGCAGGTTCCCTGTGACCTTATTCCATTTCATCTTAGACTCCTATCTCCCTTGCCCAAGCCTTCTTCCTTTCAATTGCATTCAGTCTTGCCAAGGGGTGGTAAGGAAGATGCTAAAATGAAGCTAGAAGAGAAAGGATGAGGCTTAGAACTGTCACGTAGTTCAGAAAACACCGTGATGTTCCATGTATTTATTATACTTGCATTATTCTTATTTCGTTAACTTTGGGATCCTGGAGATTGCTGCTATAGGAAAGTATATACTGTCTAATAGTATTTTTTTAGTAGTATTTAACTGTAATAAAGTATGTCTAAAGTCTGCTCTTTCCTATTAACTGCTACCTGTTGTTGCTCTGCAAACATTATTCTATGGCCTTGAATGGGATACTGTTGGGACACTGTTAAATGAAAGAATGCAGGACAACAGCAGGTAGTCTAAACCCCTTCCAGGATCTCTTAGTAGGCAGTTCAGTCTGGCTTGACTTTAAACTTAGGCTGACTTTGTGCTTTCAGCGGTTACTCAGGAACACTATAAGGAGTTGGATGTCAATCACCCTGCTTCCTTGGATTTATATACTGGAAGGTTTTCATTCCACCTTCACCTTCAAGAAAACAAGATAAAGGACCTATACTAAGCCCTGAATGTTTGGGGAACAAACAAATGTCATAATAAGGCCTTTCACTGACCCTGCTTTACCTAAGATTAGGATATGAATTTATTCAATTATTTTAAAAAGAACATACCAGCAGTATAAAAAATATGGTTTTACAAATAAAAGCAATAGTCCAGTGATAGCATTACCCTTTTACTATATCATTGAGCTGATCCATCTTTCTAACTTGTTTTTGGAAATTTTTAGATAACAATGGCACAATAAAGTATATGTGGAATCTACAATGAATCCCTTCAGGAATACAAATTTAACATCTTAATGGTCTGGAAAAAGTCCCTAGCCAGAGAGAGCACATAACTACATGTCTTAGAAATCAAAAGAGCAGCTTCAGATACAAAAATTATCCATAACATACACAGACATGCATGAATAGAATATCAGAATATTATTTAAGAAAGCCACATCCCAGCTGCTTGTTGCAGAACAGGTTACATAAAAATTCACTTGCAGTTTGAAAAATATGAAGATTTGGAAGCAGAGTATCCATCTTGATAAAGGATATGCAGCTGAAAATCCATTAGGATGAAGGCCAGCAACAGTAACATCAGCCATCCTGTGGCATTGTGGGTGGCTCTGTGACGGCGGGGCAGGGATTGTTTTACGTTCTAAGCACCTGCGGCAAATTATCTCTGGATCTCATAGTATTTGCAATAGGACTCATTATCAGTGTCCTTAAGTGCAAGAGTGAAGTTGGTTCTCTATATTTTCCAAAATTACACTAACAATGTACTCAGTTGATACTGTTGCAACGTGCATGGGAAGATGCAGAGTGGCTTCCTTCCAGAAAAGGAGCCATCTGTCATAATAAGGGACTGGCACAAAACCCTTTGGGAAGAAACTGATTTGCATGACTCAAAATTAGTGTTCAAGCTGTTTATGCCATCCTAATGGTTAGACTGCAGAAAACTGTCAACAGATTTTGAAGGGTACTCTCCAAGGAACTCCAAAAAGAAACCAATCCTGTTGCCGTGCATTCAATTCCAACTTATACAGCAATCCTATAGGACAGAGTAGAAATGCCCCTTAGGGTTTCCAAGCAGCAGCTGGTAGATTCAAACTGCTGACTTCTTGGTTAGCAGCCAAGCGCTATAACCACTGCGCCACCAAGGCTCCACTAGCTACCAATTCTCTTGCAGGGAAAAATGCCAAACTTTGAAATTCTCATCAAACAAGATGTCCTCAAGCCAGTTACAAGTATCTAGAGAACTGCTAAGATGCAACAGGAAGGTAGCTTGTGGAGAGAACAGAAATGAAATAGGAAGAATGCAGTACTCTCAAATGTTTGCAGTGAGTAAGGGGAAGGTCTTTGCAAAGTTTAGCCTTGCCAGAGATAACCAGTAGCCTCTGGTCAATAATGCTAAATATTCCCAAATAATCCCTCTGGATTTCATTTGGAATTTTTGTTGTCCTGGGATTTTCCAGGGATTGACTGAATTTTGATTTCTAAGATTCCACGTTGGTGCCAAATGATGATTGACCAAGTTATAGAATAAATTTATAAAATAGTATCAAAAAATTGTATATAATTGGGAAACATGAGGTATTAGCATTTTTTAAAACAAATTTTCAGGGTTACTTTTACCATGTCAAAGTTATCT
Organism: Loxodonta africana; assembly: GCF_030014295.1. Lineage (NCBI taxonomy): Eukaryota > Metazoa > Chordata > Mammalia > Proboscidea > Elephantidae > Loxodonta > Loxodonta africana. The sequence continues at coordinate 128,933,200 of NC_087348.1, forward strand.
GTATTAATTCTATTCAATATAAGTATATGATATGGAGAAATTCTTCAAGTCTTACTGCTTTGTTTTGTTTTTATTCTCTTTTCCACAAAGGGATGACATTAACAGTCCTGATCACCTACTAGAAAGGGGTATCAGGAATGATAGTGGGGAAAGTCTTATGCAGACTAAGATGCCTGGGATATTGTTTATTCCATTCCTTTGAATCCTATTTTTTTATTCTTTTTCTATTCCAGTAGTAATAGAATATACGATACCCGTGCCGGTTGCCCTTGAGTCAATTTCAACTCATAGCTTCCCTATAGGGGAGAGTAGAACTGCCCCATATGGTTGCCAAGGAGAAGGTGGTGTATTCAAACTGCCAGCCTTTTGGTTAGCAGCTGAGCTTTTTTTTTTTTTTTTTAATTTTTATTGTGCTTTAAGTGGAAGTTTACAAATCAAGTCAGTCTCTCATACAAAAATTTGTATACACCTTGCTATATACTCCTAATTGTTGTCTCCATAAATGAGCCAACACACTCCTTCCCTCCACTCTTTTCCTGTCCATTCGGCCAGCTTCTGACCCCGTCTGCCCTCTCCCCTCCAGAGAGGAAATGCCAAGCTAGTCTCATGTGTCTACTTGAGCTAAGAAGCTCATTCTTCACCAGTATCATTGTCTATCCCATAGTTCTGTCCAATCCCTGTCTGAAGAGTTGGCTTTCGGAATGGTTCCTGTCTTGGGCTAACAGAAGGTCTGGGGAGCATGATCTCTGGGGTCCTTCTAGTCTCAGACCATTAAGTCTGGTCTTTTTATGAGAATTTGAGGTCTGCATCCCACTGCTCTCCTGGTCCCTCAGGGGTTCTCTGTTGTGTTCCCTGTCAGGGCAGTCATCTGTTGTAGCCAGGCACCATCTAGTTCTTCTGGTCTCAGGATGATGTAGTCTCTGGTTTATGTGGCCCTTTCTGTCTCCTGGGCTCATAATTACCTTGTGTCTTTGGTGTTCTTCATTCTCCTTTGCTCCAAGTGGGTTAAGACCAATTGATGCATCTTAGATGGCTGCTTGCTATTGTTTAAGACCCCAGACGCCACCTTCCAAAGTGGGATGCAGAATGTTTTACTTAATAGATTTTATTATGCCAATTGACTTAGATGTCCCCTGTAACCGTGGTCCCCAAACCCCCACCTCTGCTACGTTGGCCTTCGAAGCATTCAGTTGATTCAGGAAACTTCTTGGCTTTTCGTTTTGTCCAGTTGTGCTGACCTCTCCTGTATTGTGTGTTCTTCCCCTTCACCTAAAATAGTTCTCATCTACTATCTAATTAGTGAATACCCTTCTCCCTCCCTTCCTCCTTCCCCCCTCTCGTAACCAACAAAGAATATTTTCTTCTCTGTTTAAACTATTTCTCCAGTTCTTATAATAGTGGACTTAAACAATATTTGTCCTTTTGCAACTGACTAATTTCACTCAGCATAATGCCTTCCAGATTCCTCCATGTTCTGAAATGTTTCACAGATTCATCACTGTTCTTTATTGATGCGTAGTATTCCATTGTGTGAATATACCATAATTTATTTATCCATTCATCTGTTGATGGGTGCCTTGGTTGCTTCCATCTTTTTGCTATTGTAAACAGTGCTGCAGTGAACATGGGTGTGCATATATCTGTTCATGTAAAGGCTCTTATTTCTCTAGGATATATACCAAGGGGTGGGATTGCTGGATCGTATGGTAGTTCTATTTCTAGTTTTTTAAGGAAGTGCCAAATCGATTTCCAAAGTGGTTCTACCACTTTATATTCCCACCAGCAGTGTATAAGTGTTTCAGTCTCTTTACAACCTCTCCAACATTTATTTTGTGTTTTTTGGATTAACGCCAGCCTCACTGCAGTGAGATGGAATCTCATTGTAGTTTTGATTTGCATTTCTCTAATGGCTAATAATTGTGTGCATTTCCTCATGTATCTGTTAGCTACCTGAGTGTCTTCTTTAGAGAAGTGCATGTTCATATCTTTTGCCCATTTTTTAATTGGGTTATTTGTCTTTTTATAGTTGAATTTTTGCAGTATCATGTAGATTTTAGAGATGAGGTGCTGAATGGAAATGTCATAGCTAAAAACTTTTTCCCAGTCTGTAGGTACTCTTTTTACTCTTTTGGTGAAGTCTTTCGATGAGCATAGGTGTTTTTTTAGGAGTACCCAGTTTAGTTTCTCTTCTGCATTGTTAGTAATGTTTTGTATACTGTTTATGCCATTTATTAGGGCTCCTAACTTTGTCCCTATTTTTTCTTCCATGATCTTTATCATTTTAGATTTTATATGTAGGTCTTTGATCCATTTTGAGTTCGTTTTTGTGCATGGTATGAGGCATGGGTCTTGTTTCATTTTTTTGCAGATGGATATCCAGTTATGCCAGCGCAATTTGTTAAAAAGACTGTCTTTTCCCCATTTAACTGACTTTGGGCCTTTGTCAAATATCAACTGCTCATATATGGATGGATTTATGTCTGGATTCTCAATTCTGTTCCGCTGGTCCATGTATCTGTTGTTATACCAGTACCAGGCTGTTTTGACTACTGTGGCGGTATAATAGGTTCTAAAGTCAGGTAGAATGAGGCCTCCCACATTGCTCTTCTTTTTCAGTACTGCTTTACTTATCCTGGGCCTCTTTCCCTTCCATATGAACTTGGTGATTTGTTTCTCCATCTCATTAAAAAATGTCGTTGGAATTTGGATCAGAATTGCATTGTATCTATAGAACGCTTTTGGTAGAATAGACATTTTTATAACGTTAACTCTTCCTATCCATGAGCAAGGTATGTTTTCCACTTATGTAGGTCTCTTTTGGTTTCTTGCAGTAGTGTCCTGTAGTTTTCTTGGTAAGATTTATTCCTAAGTATTTTATCTTCTTGGGGGCTATTGTAAATGGTATTGATTTGGTGATTTCCTCTTCAATGATCTTTTTGTTGGTGTAGAGGAATCCAAGTGATTTTTGTATGTGTATCTTCTATCTTGATGCTCTGCTGAACTCTTTTATTAGTTTCAGTAGTTTGTTTGAGAATTCTTTAGGGTTTTCTGTATAAAGATCATGTCATCTGCAAATAGAGATACTTTTACTTCTTCCTTGCCAATCTGGATGCCCTTTATTTCTTTATCTAGCCTAATTGCTCTGGCTAGGACCTCCAGCACCATGTTTAATAAGAGTGGTGATAAAGGCCATCCTTGTCTGGTTCCTGATCTCAACGGGAATGCTTTCAGACTCTCTCCATTTATGGGGATATTGGCTGTTGGCTTTGTATAAATGCCCTTTATTATGTTGAGGAATTTTCCTTCTATTCCTATTTTGCTGAGAGTTTTTATCATGAATGGGTGTTGAACTTTGTCAAATGCCTTTTCTGCATCGATTGATAAAATCATTTGGTTCTTGTCTTTTGTTTTATTTATATGATGGATTACATTAATTGTTTTTCTAATGTTGAACCATCCCTGCATACCTGGTATGAATCCCACTTGGGCATGGTGAATTATTTTTTTGATATGTTCTTGAATTCTATTGGCTAGAATTTTGTTGAGGATTTTTGCATCTAAGTTCATGAGGGATATAGGTCTGTAATTTCCTTTTTTTGTGGTGTCTTTACCCGGTTTTGGTATCAGGGATATGGTGGCTTCATAGAATGAGTTTGGGAGTATTCCGTCCTTTTCTATGCTCTGAAATATCTTTAGTAGTGGTGGTGATAATTCTTCTCTGAAAGTTTGGTAGAACTTTGCTGTGAAGCCGCTGGGCCAGGGCTTTTTTTTTCGTTGGGAGTTTTTTGATTACCTTTTCAATCCCTTCTTTTGTTATGGGTCTATTGATTTGTTCTACCTCTGTTTGTGTTAGTTTAGGTAGGTAGTGTGTTTCTAGGAATTTATCCATTTCTTCTAGGTTTTCAAATTTGTTAGTGTACTATTTTTCATAGTAGTCTGATATGATTCTTTTAATTTCAGTTGGGTCTGTTGTAATATTGCCCATCTTATTTCTTATTTGGGTTATTTGCTTCTTCTTCTGTTTTCCTTTAGAAGCCGAGCTCTTAACCACTGAGCTGCCAGGGCTCTGAATATAGAATACTGAATGTGAATTTTCCTTTATCTTTCATTGAAGCTTGCTGGTCCGTTGCTTCAGTTATTCAACTGTATAAGAGAAGGGCAGAGCAGATTTCTTAGTTATCTAGTGCTGCTACAACAGAAATACCATAAGTGTATGGTTTTAACAAAGAGAAATTTAGTTTCTCACAGTAAAATAGGTTAAAGTCCAAATTCAGGGTGTCAGCTGCACGGGAAGGCTTTCTCTGTTAGCCTTCTCATCAATCTTCTCCCAGACTAGGGGCTTCTTTGAGCAGGAACCTCAGGTCCAAAGGACGTGCTCTGCTCCTGGCATTGCTTTTTGGTGGTATGAGGTCCCGTCTCTCTGCTGCTTTCTGCTCTCACTTCTTTCTTTTATATTTCAAGAGAGTACCTCAAGACACAATCCAAACTTGTAGGTTGAGTCCTGCCTGACTAATACAACTACCGCCCATCCTCCCTCATTAACATCATAGAGGCAGAATTTACAACAAGGAAAATCACACAATACCAGGAATCATGGCCCAGCCAAATTGATACACACATTTTTGGGGGGACATAATTCAATCCATGACAGCAGGATTTCAAATGTTCACCTGAGAGAATTCTCTATCCTGCTCTCAGAAACTCATTGAAAATGGACCTCCTCTACATCTTTCTCCCATTCTTTCCTCCCTTCTTCCACTCAACTCTTTTTACTTTCAGGAAAGGAAGCAGAAGTAAGGCATTACAGCTCTTTTCTTTGGGTGTCAGTTCTTGCATCATTATTACTATTTGTATAGTATTTTTTCAGTCTAGAAACCACAGATGAGCTGTCTATAAGGAAACCCCAAAACAATGGTCTGGAAAAGATATTGGGGCTATTGAATCACAGCAATCTCTGTTTTCTATTTATTTATTAAGAAGTACTTTTGAGCATCTAACATGGATAATTAGTTCTTTATTTCTTCTCATATTTTCCCTATTTATTTTCCAATATATTCTTCCCATCAATACGTTTTTCTTTTTTTGTTGTTTTCCAATTTTCCTTTGTTGTTACTGTTAATCATTCTCTCCTTTTTTCTCCTTTTATCTTATATTTCCTTTCATCATAATTCTCTCTTCTTTGTTTCATCTGCCTCTCTTTTTTCCTTACTATTGTTCAAAGACCATTAGACTTTCCCTACTTTTTTTTTCTTATCTCCCTCTAATTTCTTCCTTTTTATAATATTTCTTTACTTTCACAATCTTATAATTTTTCTGCCCCTTCATCATGTAACATTCACATTCATTATTGTACTTGAGTAAATATTAAATGTTTTTAATAGCTTGTTAAGCTATAACTCACATACCATACAATTCACTTATTTAGGTGTACAATTCAATGTGTTTTAGTATATTCACTGTAAGAGTTGTACATCCATCACCACAATACTTTTAAAACATTTTCATACCCCCAGAAGAAACCCCGTACCCCTTAGCCATCATCCTTCCCAATTCCCCAAACCCCAGTCCTAGACAACTACTAATTTATTTTTTCTATATATAGATTTGCCTTTTCGTGGCCTTTTGTGACTGGCTTCTTTCACTAAGTATAATGTTTTCAAGGCTCATCCATGTTGTAGCATGTGTCAGTACTTAATTTCTCTTTATTGCCAAATAATATTCCATTACATGGATATACTACATTTTATTTATCCATTCATCAGTTGATGGACATTTGGGTTGCTTCTACTTTTTGGTTAATATGAATAATGCCGCTGATGTAGGTTGAACTGGTGTCTGTCCTCAACCCCTCCAGAATATGTACTGAGGTCCTGGCCACTGTACCTATGAATGTGATCCTATATGGAAATAGGGTTTTCCTTGTTATGTTAATGAGGTCATACTAGAATAGACAAAAAAAAAAAAAAAACCCAACCTGTTGCTGTTGAGTCAATTCTGACTCTTAGCAGCCCTATAGGGCAGAGGAGAACTGCCCAACAGGGTTTCCAAGGAGCAGCTGGTAGATTCGAACCTTTTTGTAGCAGCCTAGCTCTTAACCACTGTGCCACCAGGGCTCCTACTAGAGTAGGCTGGGTCCTAAACCTAGTCACTTCTGATTTATAAAAAAAGCTGACTTCACTGAGGGGGAAGATGCCATGTAAAGATAGACACACATGGAAAATATATCTATAAGCCCAGAAACACCAAGAATTGCTGGCAGAAGACAAAGAAGGACCTCCCCCTATAGCCATACCCTGAATTCAGACTTCTAGCCTCCTGAACTGTGAGAAAACAAATTTCTGTTCTTTAAAGTCACCCACTTGTGGTATTTTTTCATTATAGCAGTATTAGATACCTAAGACAGCTGCTACAAACATTCTTGAACAAGTTTGTGGACATATGTTTTCATTTCTCTTGGGCATATACCTAGGAGAGGAACTCCTGGATCACACGGTAACTATCTGTTTAATTATTTGAAGAATTGCCAGACTGTTTTCCAAAGCAGCTGCATCATCTTACATTCCCACTGGCAATGTATGAGGATTCCAATTTCTTCACATCCTTGTAAACATTTGTCATTTTAATTACAGCCATTCTAGCGGGTGTGATACAATTATTAATACAACAGTTAATATGGCTGTTATTCAAATTTACCCACCAAATGCTAAGGCCAAAGATGAAGAAATTAAAAATTTTTACCAACTTCTGCAGTCTGAAATTGACCAAACATGAAATCAAGATGCATGGATAATCACTGGTGATTGGAATGTGAAAGTTGAAAACAAAGAAGGAACAATAGTTGGAAAATATGGCCTTGGTGATAGAAACGATGCCAGAGGTTGCATAATAGAATTTTGTAAGACCAGTGACTTCTTTTTTGCCATTACCTTTTTTCAACAACATAAATAGCGATTATACACATGGACCTCACCAGATGGAACACGCAGGAATCACCAGATGGAAAGAAATGATGGAGAAGCTCAATATCATCAGTCTAAACAAGGCCAGGGGCTGACTGTAGAACAGACCATCAATTACTCATATGCAAGTTCAAGTTAAAGCTAAAAAAAAATTAGAACAAACCCATGAGAGCCAAAGTATGACCTTGAATATATCCCACTTGAATTTAGAGACCACCTCAAGAATACATTTGACTCACTGAACACTAAGGACTGAAGACCACACAAGTTGTGACATGACATCAAAACATCATACATGAAGAAAGTAAGAGGTCATTAAAAAGACAGGAAAGAAAGAAAAGACCAAAACGGATGTCAGAAGAGACTGAAACTTGTTCTTGAATGTAGAAGAGCTAAAGCAAAAGGAAGAAATAATGAAATAAAATAGCTGAACAGAAGATTTTAAAGGGCAGCTCAAGAAGACACAGTAAAGTATTATAGTGAAATGTGCAAACACCCAGAGTTAGAAAATCAAAAGGAAAGAACGTGCTCAGCATTTCTCAAGCTGAAAGAACTGACGAGAAAATTCAAGCCTCAAGTTGCAATACTGAAGAATTCTACAGGAAAAATATTAAACAACACAAGAAGCATCAAAAGAAGATGGAAGGAATACACAGAGTCACTGTACAAAAAAGAATTGGTTGACACTCAATCATTTCAGGAAGTAGCATATGATCAAGAACCAGTGGTACTGAAGGAAGAAGTCCAAGCTGCACTGAAGGCTTTGGTGAAAAACAAGGCCGGAGGAATTGACAGAATACCAATTGAGATGTTTCAACAAAGAGATGCAGCGCTTGAAGTGCTCACTCATCTATACCAAGAAATTTGGAAGACAGCTACCTGGCCAATCGACTGGAAGAGATCCATATTTATGACCATTGCAAAGAAAGGTGACCCAACAGAATGAGGAAATTATCTAACAATATCATTAACATGAAACACAAGTAAAATTTTGCTGGAGATCATTCAAAAGTCATTGCAACAGTACATCAACAGGGAACTGCCAGAAATTCAAGCCAGATTCAGAAGGGGATGTAGAATCATTGCTGACATCAGATAGACGTTGGCTGAAAGCAGGGAATACCAGAAAGATGTTTATCTGTGTTTTATTGACTGTGCAAAGGCATTCAACTGTGTGGATCATAACAAATTACAGATAACACTATGGAGAATGGGTATTCCAGAACACTTAACTGTATTCATGCGGAACCTGTACATAGACCAAGAGGCAGTCATTCAAACAGAACAAAGGGCTACTCCATGGTTTAAAATCAGGAAAGGTATAAACCAGGGTTGTATCCTTTCACCCTACTTATCCAGTCTGTATGCTGAGCAAACAATCCAAGAAGCTGGACTATATGAAGAAAAACAAGGCATCAAGATTGGAGCAAGGCTTATTAACAACCTGCGATACGCAGATGACACAACCTTGCTTGCTGAAAATGAAGAGGACTTGAAGTGCTTATTGATGAAGATCAAAGACTACCGCCTTCAGTATGGATTACACTGCAACATAAAGAAAACACAAAGATCCTCACGACTAGACCAATAAGCAACATTATGGTAAATGGAGAAAGGATTGAAGTTGTCAAGGATTTCATTTTGCTTGGATTGACAATCAACCCCCATGGAAGCAGCAGTCAAGAATTCAAAAGATGCATTGCATTGAGCAAATCTGCTGCAAAAGACCTCTTCAAAGTGTTAAAAAGCAAAGATGTCACTTTAAGGACTAAGGTCTGCCTGACCCAAGCCATTGTGTTTTCAATCACCTCATATGCATATGAAAGCTAGACAGTGAATAAGGAAGACTGAAGAAGAATTGAAGCCTTTGAATTATGGTTTTGTGAAGAATATTGAATATACCAGGGACTGTCAGAGGAACAAACATATCCGTCTTTGAAGAAGTACAACTAGAATGCTCCTTAGAAGCAATGATGGCAAGCCTTCATCTCACATACTTTGGACATGTTATCAGGAGGGACTAGTCCTTGGAGAAGGACATCATGCATGGTAAACTAGAGGGTCAGAGAAAGACCCACAATGAGATGGATTGATACAGTGGCTGCAACAATAGGCTCAAGCATAACAACAATGGGGAGGATGGTGCAGGACCGGCAAGTTATTTGTTCTGTTGTACATTGGGTTGATATGAACTGCAACCAACTCAATGGTACCTAACAACAACTACAACACTGGGTGTGAAGTGGTATTTCATTCTGGTTGTGATCTGCTTTTTTCTGATGGCTATTTTTTTATATTACATATCACCACACAAAAAAAAATCCTAAAAATGTTAAGTGTCATAGTATGTCACCGAAAATTTTACACTTTAAGTGTCTCTGCAGAAAGATTAGGGAACACAGACTGAGGAAATTCTTTGTATTACTAATTTCATGTTCTTAGCCTTGTTTCTAAACCCCAGAGTTAAAAGAAAGCACATTTAGGCTAAGGCATGAGAATAAAGTCTGAATAAATAACACCTAAGTCTATTTTTCTTTTTTCTGTTTTTGGATTATCCCTTTTTTTACTTTTTTCACTTATTTCTTCTTGTTTTCTTTATAAACAGTAAATATTCATTTTTTTGGAAGATTATGATGTGGTAGGTATCAATATTTAATGTGAGGGTGGGAAATTCTAGACAGAAAAATATTAAGATGATGCCTGCCCTTTTTCCCCCAAGCATAGGAACAGGTATTTACTCATCAAAGTTCAGTGTATTTGTCCAGTGCAGCACTTCATCCACTTCCCAATCCATCACAGAATCTATTCCACCATCTTCAATAGCTCTTATTAGCCCTTTTGTTGCTGTGTGAATTAAACCTATAGTTTCATAATTTGTTGATTTAGCTTCCAGACGTCCTGTATAGTACCTAAACAGAGGAAAAGAAAGGAAACATAAATCCTTTGGTGATTACAAGAAGATACACTTGATATATGTTGTGGAACTACTTACATATTAAACCAAGTCTGCATCCTATACAACTCAGATGTATCTAAGCCAAGATCTCTATGTGATGGGATCTTTTAGGAAAAAAAAAAAAGTTGATCGAGCACACTAACAATAGAAGGCTCATTTAAAAATCATCTCTTAAGAGTTACGTTTTAAGGACACAAAGAAAAACTAAGTTATTAAATCACTAAATCATAGAATTCTAGAGTTGAAAGAATCTTAGAGACCAATTAACTAGCTCATTCATTTTATAGCTGAGGAAAAAAAAATCCTGGAGGAGTTGAGTAACTTTTACAAGATCACATAGCTTATGACAGGCAGGAAGAGTGAAAAGGGAAAAAAGAGATATATAAAGTGAAGGGAAAATAGGCTTTGTGAGAAGCTGAACATGAGCACCCTCATGCATTTTGCTTGTTCACTACCGTTTGCTAAGTCATTGTTATGTAAGTCCCTGGTGTGTAGCCACTATTGTTCACCACCACTAGAAAACCTCCACCCTCCCACTGTGCCAAGGAGATCTGCTCAGTCCTGCTGCCGCCCAGGATCTGCATCATACGTAAGTCTCCCCATTAAACTCCTTTGCTGCCATCCTGGAATTGCCCACCTCTTTCTTCAGTCTCTTGGTGCCCTCCATTTTTTGAGGTAAGTTTCACATTACAAGTCCATGCTGGGCCAAAAGGTAAAAGGGAGAGAGATACCAGGGCTTCAAACCAGTTCCTTCCAACCTGAACCTCTGCATAAGAATTTCGTGGGCATCTTGTTAAAATGCACATTCTGATTCAGTATATCTGGGATGGAAATGCAAATTTTCAGCAGAGGTTTGAACCAGAAGGAGCCAGTTTGAAGCCCTGAGGATATTAACATTTTCTTTGTGCCAGGTACTTTTCATACTTTATCTTGTTTAATTATTTTAAAGGAGTCCCTAGGTGACACAAAGGATTTAGTGCTGGACTACTAACCAAAAGGTTGGTGGTTCAAACACACCCAGGGGTGCCTTGGAAGACAGGCCTGGATACCTACTTCCAAAAGGTAACAGCCTTGAAAATCCTATGGAGTGCAGTTCTACTCTGCACACATGGAGTCGCCATGAGTCGAAGTCAACTAAACAGCAACTAACAACAACAGCAACAACAACTGAGGTAGTGCATTTAGGAGGAATCATTTGATGTCACGTGTTAGGAGGTCTTTCTTCCCTCTGGCTCATTGGAACATGAAGTATTTCTAACCCTATGTGAGCTCCAGGTATTTTCTGCCTGATCCTTTCCCATGGTCTTTCTCTTGCCTCAGGTTATTTGCTCACATCCATGTGCAGACAAATGCTCAGCTGGAGACTGAAAGGTAACCTGCAGATTTACAGATTTTTTGGAAACCCTGGTGGTATAGTGGTTAAGTGCTACAGCTGCTAACCAAAGGGTTGGCAGTTGGAATCCGCCAGGCGCTCCTTGGAAACTCTATAGGACAGTTCTACTCTGTCCTGTAGGGTAGCTATGAGTCGGAATAGACCCAACGGCACTGGGTTTTCTAGGTTGCTCACTGTCGGGTCCTCTCTCTCTCTCTTTTTCTCCCTCTCTCTGTAGCTCTCTCCTCTCTGCTATTGTTTTGTGAATTTCAGCCACTTGGCTTCCTCAGAATCTTAACTGTCAATTCAGTTCAGGGAGAACTTTTGGCTCTGTTTGGATACCCTTTCTTGCACTGCAGCCTAGAAATTCTCTCAGGCAGCAAAATGGAACAATTCTAGGGCTCGTCTTTTTCTTCCCTTTCTTTCAGAGATTACTGTCCTGAGTTTCCTGTTGTCCAATGTCTAAACATGTTTTAACATATTTGTCTGTTTTTTTTTAATTTGTTTAAAGTAGCGAGGTAAATCTAGCCTTATTACTCCATCAAGGCCAGAAACAGAATTCCTACAACCCTTTGTTTCCATAGCATCTCCTGTGAACTCCACACATGATCGTAATTGCATGATTATGTTTTTAAATTTATCTTTTTCCCTGTGTACACTACTTACAACCATAAGAAGAATCCAGGTTACTCCACAATCTTTACAATCAATATTGGTGCCATAGAGATTAAGTATCTCTGTCACTTAACTGGAAACTCTGGTGGCATAATGGTTAAGAGCGACGGCTGCTAACCAAAAGGTCGGCAGTTTGAATCCACCAGGCGGTCCTTGGAAACTCTATGGGGCAGTTCTACTCTGTCCTATAGGGTCGCTATGAGTCGGAATCGACTCGACAGCAGTAGGTTTGGGTTTTCTGGGGGGGTCTCTTAATCATCCAAAGCTTTGCCTTCCATCTCCATTTTGTCCCATGCCTCCACCATTAATAATTTGAGTGATCATTACGCCACTGCATGGTGTAGATTATCTGTGTTCTACTTACCCAAGTAAGGAGATTATTTATGCTCTTTGAATATATGACCAAACCAATTCCATATTTAAAAGTGTGTTTCCTGGGAGTCTTACTTGGTAGCCATTAGTATATCAGTTAGGGTTCCGATAGGAAACAAATTGCATACTCAAAATAGGCTAATTCAAGTAAAGTTTACAACTAGACTATTAATAAAGGTCTGGGTGTAGGGGACCCACACATTCAGAGAAATCACTGGGATGGGGGAAGTGCAATAACCTAGAGTTAGAATCACGGAGCCGTTACCAGCTCTAGGTCTGAAGTAATTACTGAAGGGAACAGTTACAAGAAACTGGAAGAAGAGCAAGTCATGTAGCCCTTTGACTTCAGAGGGGCAGTATCTTTGATTAAGGGGCAGAGCCAGTCCAAGCTGACATCACAGGAAGGGAACAGAGGAAAAAATACTAAGTTACCTTCTCTCCGCCCCCAACTCCTGCCCATTGGAGCCCAACTGAAGACTGAAGGCACAGAAGCCCCTTGATGTAATATATAAAGGTCAGTCTCTTAGGGCAGAGAAAATGGTGGAGAAGGGTATAGGGTGTGTCTGGAGAAGCAAACTGAAATTACCTGATATAAATCATAATAAATGCTTATTTTCTTTTCTGACATTCCAACAGACTGTAATTTTCTTGAGGTCAAAGACAGTATTTATTTTCCCATTTATATCCCAGAGATTAAAAGAGTGTCTGGCACATAGTAGGCATACATTAAATGTTTGCTTTCTGTGCATTTTTAAAAATATATAATTTTATATTTTCTTTTAAAAAAATGTAATTATTTTAGTAGTGATAGAACATTTTTGTAATTTAAAATACTGTGTACATCTTCAGTAAATCTAAGTATTTCATCAACTTACATTTGCCTCATCCATTCTATTTTTCTAATTTTTCTTTTCTTTTCCAAATCTTTCCTTCTCTTTAGTTTAGAGAAATGGAATTCACTTTCCTTACTGTCTCCCAGCATTACATTTTCAGCAGGCATCCAAAACTATTGAGAAATGAAAAGTTAATATACTAACGTTTGAAATACTCATTGTGAGCTTATCTGGCTATAGACAAGAACTTGTGCATGTTCAGTAAGAATATGACAGGATATAAAGAGAGGGGAAGATAGGTCCATTGAAGGTATTTCTAATTAAGTGATGGGTGAGTACTACATTGAGCCTTCCGAGGCAGATGTCTCCCAGAAAAAAGACACACATGCCACAGAGGTACTGGCAAGGTGCCAGTGTACTGAAGTACTTAATAAGTATTTGTTGAATAAATAAATAAGTAGACATAGTCTAAGAGAATGTCATGTTCTCACATGAATAGACCTGACCTATTCTTTTTTAAAAAAATAATTTTTATTGTGCTTTAAGTGCAAGTTTCCAAATCAAGTCAGTCTCTCACAAAAAACCCATATATACCTTGCTACACACTCCCAATTACTCTCCTCCTAATAAGACAGCCTACTCTCTCCCTCCGCTCTCTCTTTTCGTGTCCTTTTCGCCAGCTTCTAACCCCCTCCACCCTCTCATCTCCCTCCAGGGAGGAGATGCCAACATAGTATCAAGTGTCCACCTGATCCAAGAAGCTCACTCCTCACCAGCATCCCTCTCCAACCCATTGTCCAGTCCAATCCCTTTCTGAAGAGTTGGCTTCAGGAATGGTTCCTGTCCTGGGCCAACAGATGGTCTGGGTGCCATGAGCACCGGGGTCCTTCCAGTCTCGGTCAGACCATTAAGTCTGCTGACCTATTCTTAATGCTGTTGATTCTTGAAGACCCTAATTCTCAGGAAGCACAGGCACTCTCCAGAAACACAGAAGTCCCTCCATCAGGAATCAAGAATTTGTGGTTTCTGTTGTATGACATTGAGGACTTTAATTTCAAATTATGAGAGGAGCTGCTGCAGCTATAACTTTAGTGGAGCTTCCACCTAACACAGGAAGTGCTGGCTATTTAAAATCAGAAGCCTCAGGGTGGGGCATTGTGAAACCATTCTATTCTTCTTTTCTTTTATAGCTTCACTTCCACCACAAATGCTTTTTACCCTCATGAGGCACCAGTACCTTAATCCTTTCATTTTCTCTCAGCCTATGGGACAGTTCTACTCTGTCCTATAGGGTTGCTGTGAGTTGGAATCGACTCAATGGTAACAGGTTTGGTTTGGTTTTTATTGCCACCAGCAGAGTCACCTTATACTTCTTAACTGGTTGCCTATTTTCCCACTTCCAATTCACTGCCCTCCCAGTCTCCCCACACCCCCACTAGATCACTCTTCCTAAATAATTTTTCTTTTATGTCAGCTTTTATTTCAGAACATTCAATTGATCTCAACTGCATATGGCATCAAATTTAAATTCTTTCCCTTGGCACTTTATATTCTGGCTTCAACCACTATTTCTCAATACAAATCCTTTTCCTTACCCAGATCAATCTGTTTAGCTGACTGTATAATACACATTCCTATCTCCACAGCCTGGGTTATATTATTCCCACCCTCCCCCCTTCATCTTTCCAATTCTTATGTATCGCACTTGAGGCCTAATTTAAGTATTTGTTCCTCATTTATTAGTCTCATTCTCTTCTGAACATCCACAAAATTTAGTACATAAACCATTACTTTTGTACTTAACAACCATCTTTTAAGGTGAATAATGTCGTTTACATTTTTAGTTTCCTAAAAGCTCCTTGAGGGTTGTGATAGTAAAAAAATAAAAAATAATAAAATGTATTTACATATATACACTGGTGTTCTGTAAATATTTTTAAATAAATTAAAAATTATGTTCGTTTCCATTGAGCCATCCCCGACTCATGGCAACCCCATCCTGTGACAACCCTCATGATTGGCCATAGCTCTGGCATTGTGATCCCATAAGGTTTTCATTGGCTGATTTTCATAAGTAAGGCCTTTCTTCCTAGTCTGTCTTAGTCTGGAAGCTCTGCTGAAACCTGCTCAGCATCACAGCAACATACAACCCTCCAGGGACAGGCAGATGGTGGCTGTGCACAAGGTGCATTGGCTGAGAATCGAACCTAGGTCTCCCACATGGATGGCAAGAAGTCTACCACTGAACCACGACTATCTAATAATAATGATGATTTTTAAATTTAACAAAATTTAAAAATTCAGTAGTTGCTTTATTTGAATTCTCCTGGATCTCATCTAGACACAGAAAGATCCTCATATTGGAAGATGCTATGTTTCAAGATGATAGAGTCACATCAGGTTTTGCTACAGATCCAGCCAACATCATGGCATACAGACCTGTACCTCCTTATTCAGAGAAATGGTAACCAGAATGCTCTCAGAAAAGAGAAGTGAACACAACAAGGGAACAACTAATTTAAGGGAAAGGTGACCATTACACCCCCTACAATGATGCTATCTGAATGAAGAAACACTCAGGACGGAACAGCATCCGAGACTTGGTGCCAGCATAGGAATGGTCACAGTATGCTACAGTCAATGAGAAAAACTTGTAATACCTTTAAATGACAAAAAGAGTTAGCAAAATATAAATTTTTGTTCTTTTCTCAATTCAACTCCTATACTAGTAAGTTTATTTATACAGCAACTGATAAGCCTAGAAAACAATACAGTCGTAGTTTTGAGGACACATTTTATTATTTTTTTTTACTCTGACATATGAGCATTATGTATAATTAGTTACAAACGTAAATTCATGGTGATGATAGTTTTGAATCTATTGATAAGGGTGAGATGAATGACCAATGTAACGATAATAAGATTGTAAGATATGTCATTAGAGAGGTTAAGTGTGAATGTCTGTTTTATCAAGAAAGTTTGATTAAAGAATAACTCAACATAAAATCATTCTGAGAACTGTAAAATATTGGCAAACAAAATATTCTATAATCTAAAAACATTTAAAAATTTTTAAATATGCCAAGCATTAAAAATTTGGCCAATGAGTCTTAACAGAAGAAAATACTAGTCCAGCAGGCCTTTCTGAATACTGTGTAATAACCATTAGCAAGGATTTCTTAGAGGTATTCTATAGAAAAAATAAACACCAACAATTGATGTTGCATCTTGCTTTATCTCCTCTCAGTGTAGCGCTTTCTGGAAAATGTAGGCCATTTAGAAGGGAATATCTGACTACATGGGTGTGGACATGTGTGTGTATATATAAGTAGGGATAATAATAAGCCTGTGTAAAATCAGTAGTCTCTCTTTGTTACTGCCTTGAGACCTCCATATTAAAAACAGCTGTCAGTATTTTTAAACCTTAAACCAAAAATATCCTCTGAAGTCTTCCTAAAACCAAATAATAGTTTAGCTTAGTAAAAAATGTCTGCCTTGAGCATTATGCTCTTTTAAGAACTATCTATATGGGATCAAACTGACAACAGCAACTTGAAAGATTAGACAGGAACCTTAGGGAGCAGTGAATTTATGTTAATGGGGGAGGAACAACTCAGTAAGGAGGGTGAAAATGGTTACACAACTTGAAGAATATAAACAATGTCACTAAATGGTACATGTAGAAACTGTTGGATTTCTGCATGTACCATTTACAAAAGGTGAGGCTTCCTAGAGGAGCAAACACTTTGGCTGGAGACCTTTGGGGATCAATAAGAAATAAGGCTAGAAAAATAGGCCAGGGCCAGATCATAAAACGTTTATACAGAGGATTTTGAACTTTATCCTGTTAAAGATATTAGTCTAGTGACAGTGAAGACAATGGTGTCATTTCCATATGGAACAACAGCAATAGGGATTATTTGGGGGAGGGGTAGGTAGAGGATAGGGAAAAATAGAAGCATGAAATGAGGGAAAATTAAGCAAGTAATAATGATAGAAGGAGACATTAGCTTTATTTTTTAAGTTAAATTTGAGATACAGTACAAATTGAACCAAAAAAACCAAACCTGTTGCCATCGAGTCGATTCTGACTCATAGTGACCCTACAGGACACAATAGAACTTCCCCATAGGGTTTCCAGGGGTGCCTGGTAGACCTGAGCTGCTGACCTTTTGGTTAGTAGCCGTAGCTCTTAATGACTATGCCACCAGGGTTTCCACAGTACAAATTAGGACATATAAAATTGAAATTAAGGAGACATATATTCATTCTTTCAACCACTATGTATTGAATGCTTATTATGCACCAGGCACTATATTAGGCATTAGAGAGACAATTACCTATTATTAAGAAGCTTTTGGTCTATATATTTGAAAGTCGTCTGAGAGAGATTACCGAAACCATGGAAGGAGTAAGTATGCCAAAAGAGAAAATCTAGAGGATTAAGAGGCAAAAAACTATGAGAAGTACTTACCTTTTTGAGTCACAAGAAAAGGAACCAGAAAAGTAGAGGCTGAAAAGGTAAAAGGAGTTTAGAGAGTCACAAAATTCTGAAGAGGGAAAGTTTGAAAAAAGAAGTGTTGGCAATCTTAAATGCTTTGGAGGTACCAATGAGAATAAGGCTTGGAAAGAATTTGGCACCAAGAGATCACTGGTGACCTTTGAAACAGCAGGTTATACAGAATGGGAAAGTTGAAGTTAATAATAGAGAACTAAGGACTGAGTGGGTGGGAAGAAACTGAATCAAGAGAAATCATGGTACATTAAGGGGAAACTAGGGCAGGAATCAGCTTTGTACGTGTAGGAATGATTGTTGCAGGCAGGGAGGAAAGAGTTAGTACAGAAAAGTGAAATGCAGAAAAGAAGTGAAACAGTTGGGAATGGTGAGATGCAAGAAGACATGGGATCAGGAAATAAGGAGAGTTAGCTAAGCAAAGGAAAAAAGATGGGTAAAAGAATTCTGAAAGCCTTTTTTTTTTTTTTCCAGTGAAGAAGCAAATAAAGACATCTGAAAACAGTAAGGAAGAGGGCTACAGTTTTGAATTCCCAGAGGTCTGAATAAGTTTGGAATGATCACTGAAGGTAGAGAGAAATAGAATCAACCAGGAACAAATAAATGAACTGTTGAATGAACAGTGGGATTTTCCAGAGTCAAGAATGATAAGGTTAAAGAACAGAAAGATGAAGGAACCCAAGGTAGTGAAGAATACCAGAAGAAAGCTAAGGTATAATAACTTAAATAGCTGGAATTCTTGATGAGGAGGGAGAACAAATCAAGAAGAACTGACAAGTTAGGATACATGGAAAACTCTATTATTCACATTTTAACCTTTTAAGCCACCACTTCTCTGTCAGTTTGTCATACTGTGGTGGCTTACATGTTGCTGTGATGCTGGAAGCTATGCCACCAGCATTTCAAATGCCAGCAGGGTCACCCATGGTAGACAGGTTTCAGCGGAGCTTCCAGACTAAGACAGACTAGGAAGAGGGAGCTGGCAATGGTATTTTCAATCACCTCATATGCCTGCAAAAGCTGGACAATAAATAAGGAAGACCAAAGAAGAATTGATACCTTTGAATTATGGTGTTGGAGAAGAATACTGAATACACCACAGACTGTCAGAAGAACAAACAAACCTGTCTTGGAAGAAGTGCAGCCAGAATGCTCATTAAGAGAGAGGATGGAATGACTTTGTCTCACATACTTTGGACATGTTATCAGGAGAGACCAGTCCCTGAGAAGGACATCATGCTTGGTAAAGTAGAGGGTCAGGAAAAAAGAGGAAGATTCTCAATGAGATGGATTGACACAGTGGCTGTAACAATTGGCTCAAATACAGCAATGATTGTGAGGATGGCGCAGGACCAAGCAGCGTTTCATTCTGTTGTACACAGGGTTGCTTTGAGTCAGGACCTACTGGACAGCACCTAACAATAACAAAGTGCCTCCCTTTAAAGATCTTTTAGATAACATCAGGTTGCTGGAAAAGACTGAGCAGAGGAGAAAGTGAGCAAGGAACATCTTTTATTTCTTCACACAAAAGTGCTGAACTCTCCACAACTACCACAGCTTCCACCAGACTGAGTCCAGCACAACTAGATGGTCCCCAGCTACCACCACTGACTTCTCTGACATGGATCACATTAGAGGGTCCCAGACAGAGCTGGAGAAAAATGTAGAACAAAATTCTAACTCACAAAAAAAGACCAGACTTACCAGTCTGACAAAGACTGGAGAAACCTCAAGAGTATGACCCCGGGACATCCTTTTAACTCACTACTGAAGTCACTTCTGAGGTTCACCCTTCAGCCAAAGATCAGACAGGCCCATAAAACAAAACAAGACTAAAGGGGCACACCAACCCAGAGGCAAGGGCCAGAAGGCAGAAAGGGGACAGGAAAGCTGGTAATGGGGAACCCAAGGTTGAGAAGAGGAGAGTGTCGACATGCTGTGGGGTTGGCAACCAATATCACAAAACAATATATGTATTAATTGTTTAATGAGCAACTAATTTGTTCCATAAACCTTCATCTAAAATACAATTTTTTTGTTTTTAAAGTGCGGTCTTCTTACCAAGAAATGTTCCCAAAGAATTATGTCTACCCAGAAAAAGCACTTCTTTCTAATTTGCCTAGAAAGGGTATTTTTTCCTAGTTGACCCATCTGGAAGGGTACCTTTTTCAAATTTTCACAAAGGTGCCCTATAAGCTAGCAGTATCATGGCACTAGCACAATGCCACTTATTTAGAGAGAATACTGCTTATAATTACTGATGGTCCTCTATACAGGAAGTTCCCTGACTCTGCCTGAACATGTAGAAGGGCCAGTAGCAGAATGGAATTGCAATATGTATCAGAGACTGCTGTTTACCCCCAGTATCCATTCTTCCCCTTTTCCGTAACAGAATCCCCTTTTTTAGCTGAGCATGTGGCTGGTTAGAATAAAGATATTTCCCAGCCTCCCTTGCTGGTAAGTGTATGTGTATGTTTAATCATTTCCTTCTTGCTGGCAGGAATGTGATTGTAATGGCTAGAGGTGGAGCAGCCAAAGTCACCATCACATGACCTTGGGAATGGAGATAGATTGTGCCCCTAAACACCATGAAGTACCATGCCAGTCCTGGACCATGCAACTTCAGAGTTTTACATGACTGAAAAGTATAGTTTAAGCAACTATTATCATGGAGGTTTGTTCAGCTGGACCTATTCTAACTAATGAATTAAGGACTTTCCATGGACACCAGTGGCATTTTCTAATCTAACATGGTGTCCTTTATACTTGGAACCAACCTTCCTATCATGCCAGCTGGTCTGATTCTTCTTTTCTCTACACAGATTACTCAAACATTTCATTCTTACTGAGAAATACAGTTTGTAATCTAAGCTCTGAAAGGATTTTTCTTTTCTAATTATGGATGTAGGGGTTTCTCCAACATTAACATAGCCAGAAGTTAATAAACAAACTAGTACCAACTAAGAGAATACAAATATCACTATATATCAGTAAGACTATAGGATGGAGTTCCTTTCTCTTGCACAATTTGATAAGGCCCTTCATGCCCTGGCCCCTGCTTAACTCTGCAGCCTAATCTCTTCCCTCTCAGAATCTTTCACCTTTCGCTCCAGCAATAATTTATTATAAACACACATATGTTTGTGTATGTGTGTGTATGTGTGTGTATGTGTGTGTGTATATAGTCTCTTCTGCATCTAGGCTTTTAGACATGCTGTTCCATCTGCCTAGAATGCCTTTTCTCACCCTTTTAATCAAACTAACTACTATTTGTCCTTTGGGATAAAAAAAAAAAAAACTTAGATATCAGTTCCTTGGACATCTCTCCCTGAATCCCTAGGACAGAATTAAGTGTACCTTCTATATACCCCTACAACATACATATAATATAAAAGCTCTTAGCACATTTACTGCTCTGTACTGAAATATTCTACTTACCTGACTGTCTCCCCAGTTAAAAACTACTCACGGGGAGGGACTATGTATTGTTTACCATTGCACCACTAGGATCTAGTACAATGCCTGACATATGGTTAAAAAAAGCCCACTGCCGTCACGGTTAGCATGCAATAAAGTTTGTTGAACGAATGAATAAACTCACACCTTGACTGTTTTTGCTTTTCATACTTAGTAAATTCTACATACCACATTCTACAAACTGTATAATAACCAAAAAAGCCAAACCCAGTGCCATCGAGTCAATTCCGACTCATAGTGACCCTATAGACAGAGTAGAACTGCCCCATAGAGTTTCCAAGGAGCGCCTGGTGGATTCAAACCACCGAGCCTTTGGTTAGCAGCCGTAGCATTTACCCACTACACCACCAGGGCTGTATAGTAGAGGTTGAGAATTTGAGTGAAGATATTTGAGACAATGTAAAAAGACTTCTTGGGCTGTAGAACCTGATCGTGTTAACCTACAAAATATAAGCTTACAAATAGCCCTTGATAGAAATGATCTCCACCAAAAGGAGACGAAACTTGGATGTCTATAGAAAAGTCTCCAAATCACATATGCACCCATTAGTAAGCCAGTACCCGTTGCCATCGAGTTATGACTCACAGAGGAGATCCCATGTCAGAGTAGAACTGTGCTCCATAGGGTTTTCAGTGGCTGATTTTTCAGAAGTAGATTGCTAGATCTTTCTTCCAAAGCACCTCTGGGTGGATTTAAACCTCCAGCCTTTCAGGGAGCAGCCACCTAGGGACTCCAACCCATTAGTAACTGGGTGTACTTAAAATCGTTCTGCCCATTTCATTAAGTTCCCCAATACCATGAAAATCCAAATAATTTTCCACCAGTATCTGTTATTACAAACCCTATAAGAGAAAAGGTCATATTGCTTTCAAGAAATGGCCCCTCTGGTTTAAGGACGGGGTCAACAATGTCTTCCAATTTAGGGTGCCTAAAGACAGCATGGAGCCCTGGTGGTGCAGTGGTTAAGAGCTTGGCTGCTAACTAAAAGGCTGGCAGTTCAAATCCACCAGCTGCTCTTTGGAAACCCTATGGGGCAGTTCTTCTCTGTCCTATAGGGTCACTATGAGTCAGAATCAACTCGATGGCAATGGTTTTTTTTTTTTTAAAGATAGCCTAGATTCAAGGCTGATTTCTAAAAGCAGAAATAAATGTAAGAAAAAAAGATAAATTACTGTACTTTAAGTATTATTAGTTAATCCACAGTAAACTTAAAATTTATCATTCTAATTTCTTGGATTTATTATTTTAAAAATAACTTTAAAATTAATTTTCAAAAAGACAAATGTTTTTCTAAATATATAAGATTCAAAATTATTAATATTTTCTTTTCTTACTCTATCAGAAACAGGTCTCCAGCCATTGTTCTCTATGCGACGATACCAGCCACTATTGTCATCTTTCTGGAGAGTATCACTTTTAACATGTGACGTATGTTTTGGTAGAAGTTTTGTGTAATCTCTAGGGCTGTTGGCACACAGATCTTCGATATGTCTGTGAGTGAAAATTTTATAGTATATGTTGGGTGGAAATTTAACCTGTAGGTGGAAGAGTTCAAAACACAGATGTAGTCTAATTATAAAAATGTTTTACATTTAAAAAATTGTATCTTTCAAATTTCATATAAATGTGCTTTAAAATTACTAAATGAGAATTCATCCATACTTACCCCACCTAATCTGAATCGTACAATAACGCCAGCAGCAGCATCTAAAAGATTGGCCTATAAGAAAAGTATGTTACTCTTCAATATTCTGTAATACCAATTTGATTCTCACTCTATTTTAAAATAATTTCTTAATATTGACTATTTATGAAATACGCTGAATGAACTAACCTCATATAATTCATTCTAAATTAAAGAATATTTTAAGACCTAAGAATTTTCACCAAAGAGGACATTCAGGCTGCTAAAAAACACATAAAAAGGTGCTCACAATCATTAGCCATTAGAGAGAAGCAAATCAAAACTACAACGAGATACCATCTCACTCCTGCAAAAATGGCTCTGATCAAAAAAACTGAAAATAACAAAAGCTGGCAAGATTGTGAAGAGATTAGAACTCTTATAGGCTGCTGGTAGAATTGTAAAATGGTACAACCACTATGGAAAATGGTATGGTGCCTCCTCAAAAAGCTAGAAATAGAAATACCTGGAAATCCAGCAATCCTACTCTTAGGTATATATCCTAGAGCTACAGGAGCAGTGACACAAACAGACAGACATAACATACTTATGTACACCTATGTTCACTTCAGCATTATATACAATAGCGAAAAGATGGAAACAACCTAAGTGCCCATCACCTGATGAATGGATAAACAAATTGTGGTACATACATACATTGGAATACTATGCAACTATAAAGAATAATAAAGAGTCCACAAAAAATCTTATAACATGGAAGACATTAAGCCGAATGAACTAAGTCAACCACAAAAGGACAAATGTTGCATAGTCTCACTTTTATAAAAAATCAAGAATAGGCATACACACAGAGAGCAAAGTTCTTTGATGGCCACCAGGGAAGGGAAGGGAAGGAGTGGGAGTCACTTTCTAGATAGCAGACACTTGTTATTTTTGGTGATGGGAAAGGCAATACCCAATATGGGTGAAGTCTGTACAACCTGACCAAGGCAAATGTAGGCACTAAGAAGTACACAAGAATAAGGGACAATTTTGATAAATGCAATAACATGTATAGTTTTTAAACAACAGTAATAACAACCAAAAAATATAAGTGTGTTTACATAGGTATGCTGTTCTTAGGTGCTGTCGAATTGGTTCTGACTATAGCGACCATATGTACAACAAACCAACCATATGCCTGGTCCTGCACCATCCTCACAATCATTGCTATGTTTGATTGTTGCAGCCACTGTGTCAATCCATCTCATTGAGGATCTTCCTGTTTTTCCATGACCACCTACATACCAAGCATGATGTCCTTCTCCAGGAATTGGTTCCTCCTGATAACATATCCAAAGTATGTGAGACGAAGTCTTGCCATCCTCACTTCTAAGGAGAATTCTGGCTGTACTCCTTCTAAGACAGATATGTTCATTCTTCTAGCAGTCCATGGTATTCTTTGCCAATACCATACTTCAAAGGAATCAATTCTTCTTTTGACTTCCTTATTCATTGTCCACATTTCAATGCATTAGACAACTGAAAACATCATGGCTTGGTTTACCCAATGCAATACATTCTTTGATTTCTTGATTGTTGCTTCCAGGGGCATTGATTGTGGATCCAAGTAAAATGAAATCCTTCACAACTTTAATATTGTCTTTATTTATCATGATGTTGCTTACTGGACCAGTTGTGAGCATTTTTGTTTTCTTTATATTAACGTGCAACCCATTCTGAAGGCTGTAGTGTTTGATCTTCATCAATAAGTGCTTCAAGTCCTCTTCATTTTCAGCAACCAAGGTTGTGTCATCTGCATATCACAGGTTGTTAATAAGTCTTCCTCTAATCCTGATGCTGTGTTCTTCTTCATATAGTTCAGCGTCTCAAATTATTTGCTCAGTATACAGATTGAATAAGTATGCTGAAAGAATATAACCCTGACGTACACCTCTCCTGATTTTAAACCAAGCAGTATCCCCTTGTTGTTCAAACGACTCTCTCTTGGTCTATGTAAAGGTTCCTTATGAGCACAATTAAGTGTTCTGGAATATCCATTCTTCCCAATATTATTCATAATTTGTTATGATAAACACAGTTGAATGCCTTTGCAGCCAATAAAACACAGGTGAACATCTTTCTTGCATGCTTTCGGTAAAGAACTACCTGACATCAACAATTATATCCTTCATTCCACATCCTCTTCTCAATCCATCTAGAATTTCTGGCAGTTCCCTGTCAATGTACTGCTGCAACCATTTTTGAATTATCTTCAACAAAATTTCATTTGCTATGATATTAATGGTATTGTTTAATAATTTCCGCATTCTGTTAGACAACCTTTCTTTGGAATGAGCACAAATATGGATCTCTTCCAGTTGGTTGACCAGTTAGCTGTCTTCCAAATATCTTGACATAGACAAGTGAGTGTTTCCAGTGTTGCATCTGTTTGTTGAAACATCTCAATTGGTATTCCATCAATTCCTGGAGCCTTGCTTTTCACCATTATCTTCAGTGCAGCTTGGACTAGTTCCTTCAATGCCACTGGTTTTGATCACATGCTACCTCCTGAAATGGTTAAACATCATCCAATTTTTTTTGGTACAGTGACTGTGTATTCCTTCCATCTTTTTTTGATGCTTCCTGCATCATTCAATATTTTCCCCACAGAATTCTTCAATATTTCTACTAAAGGCTTGAATTTTTTTTTTTTTTCAGTTCTTTCAGATCAAAAAATGCTGAGCATGTTCTTCCCTTTTGATTTTCTAATCCAGGTCTCTGCACATTTCATTAAAATACTTTACTTTGTCTTCTTGAGCTGCCCTTTGAAATTTTCTGTTCAGCTCTTTTACTTCACCATTTCTTCCTTTCACTTTAGCTACCCTACATTAAGGAGCAAGTTTCAGAGTCCTTTCTGACATCCATTTTGGTCTTTTTTTTCTTCCTGTCTTTTTGACGACCTTTTGCTTTCTTCATTTATGATGTCCTTGATGCCATCCCACAGCTCCTCTGGTCTTCGATCATTAGTGTTCAGTGTGTCAAATCTATTCTTGAGATGGTCTCTAAATTCAGGTGTGATATACTCAAGGTCATACTTTGGCTCTCATGGACTTGTTTTTATTTTTGTCAACTTCAACTTGAACTTGCACATGAGCAATTGATGGTCTATTCTGCAGTCAGCCACTGGCCTTATTCTGACTGATGATATTGAACTTCTCCATCAACTCTTTCCACAGATATAGTCGATTTAATTCCTCCGTATCCCACCTGGCGAGGTCCATGTATATAACTGCTGTTTATGTTGTTGAAAAAAGATATTTGCAACAAATAAGTCTTTGGTCTTGCAAAACTCTATCATGTGATCTCTGGTGTCATTTCTATCACCATTTTCCAACTACTGCTCCTTCTTCTGTTTTCAACTTTTGCATTCCAATCACCAGTAATTATTAGTGCATCCTGATCGCATGTTTGATCAATTTCAGACTGCAGAAGTTGGTAAAAATCTTCAATTTCTTCATTTTTGGCATTAGGGGTTTCTTGCAAATTTGAATAATATTCCTATTAACTGGTCTTCCTTGTAGGCATATGGATATTTTCAAATCCTTCAATATCCTACCACTGACAATGTTGTACTTCAGGATAGATCTTGAAATGTTCTTTTTGATGATGAATGCAATGCCATTCCTCTTAAATTTGTTATTTCTGGCATAGTAGACCTTATGATTGTCTGATTCAAAATGGCCAATACCAGTTCATTTCAGCTAACTAATGCCTAGGATATTGATCTTTGTGAGTTCAATTTCATTTTTGACGACCTCCAATTTTCCTAGATTCATACTTCGTACATTTCATGCTCCAATTATTAATGGATATTTGCAGCTATTTCTTTTCAGTTTTAGTCTTGCCATATCAGCAAATGAAGGTCCCAAAAGCTTTACTACATCCACATTATTAAGGTCAACTCTACTTTGAGGGGGCAGCTCTTTCACAATTGTATTTTGAGTGCTTTCCAACTTGGGGGCCTCTTTTTTCGGCACCAAATCAGACATATTCTGCTGCTATTCATAAGGCTTTCACTGGCCAATTTTTTTTTTTTTTAGAAGTAGATTGTCAGATCTTTATGTTCAGTCTGCCTTAATCTGGAAGCTCTGCTGAAACCTGTCCACCATTGATGACCCTGCTGGTATTTGAAATACCGGTGGCATAGCTTCCAGTATCACAGTAACATGCAAGCCACCATTATTAACCCTTCCAGGGACACAATAGAAAAAAATGTAGAAGGAAACTCAAATTTCTAAAAAAAGTCCAGACTTACTGGACCAATAGGGATGAGAGGAACCCTTGAGACTATTGCCCTAAGATACCCACTGAACCTAGAACTAAAGCCACTCCCAGAGGTCACCTTTCAGCCAAATCATAGACTGGCATATGAAACGAATGGAGCCCTGGTGGCGTAGTGGTTAAGAGCTATGGCTACTTACCAAAAGGTTGGCAGTTTGAATCTACCACCTGCTCTTTGGAAACCCTATGGGGCAGTTCTACTCTGTCCTATAGGGTCACTATGAGTTGGAATTGGCTGAACGATAATGGGTTTGGGTGGGGTTTTTTTGTTTTGGTTATAAGACAAACATCACTCTTGAATAATGTGCTGCTCCCTTAAACAATCAACTATATGAGACCAAAGGGCCAAAATTTACCCAAAAGCAAAGATGAGAAGGCAAGGAGGGGCAGGAAAGACACATCAGTGGAAACAACAAACAAAATGGAAATAATGAAAACACTGACACATTGTGAAAACTGTAACCAATGTCATGCAAGAATTTGTATAAAAATTGTTAGGCGGGAACCTAATTTGCTATGCAGAATTTCACCTAAAGCACAATAAAATATTAAGAAAAAAAAAAAAAAGACCTAAGGAGTTAATATTGAATGGACATCCACTAAGTAAACAGATTATTTGGTAAGTGGAAAAATCATACCAAACTATATTTCTTTTCCATGCAATAGATTTGTATATGTCTTCTGGTGGGTTCTAGCATTTATTTCTCTTGGTTATATACTCAGGAGTAGAATATGAAAGGAAATGGATTCTATGTATGATTCACTGTACTACATACTACCAAAGAGTTTTCTGAAGGGTTCTGTACCGATTTACCAGCAATATATGAGAATTCTGATTGTTCCACATCTTACCAAAACTAGCTATTATCAATCCTTTATACATTTTAGACATTCTGGTAGGGGTGTTATGGTAGCTCATTATGATTTTAATTATTTCCTTGATGGCTAACAAAATTGAGTACATTTTCACATACTTACCAGCCTTTGGGATATATCAGTTTTGACAGGGGTTTCTGAATTTTATTACTCTATTCAAAGAACCAACTGGCTTTGCTCATTTTTTCAATTTAACTTCTAATTTTTATTCATTGATTTCTTATTTTTTCTTTATTATTTCCTTCTTTTTACTATCTTTGGTTTTAATTTAATTATCTTTTTCTAGATTGTGGAGGTGGAAGCTTGGTGAGTTGATTTTTCAACGTTCTTTACTTCCCTCTGAGCTCTACTTTACCTGCATTTCACAAGCTTTGATATGTATAATTTTATCATTACGCAGTTAAAAATACTTTCTACATCTGGGGCCTTAAACGCTAGCAAGCGGCCATCTAAGATGCATCAATTGGTCTTAACCCACCTAGACCAAAGGAAAATGAAGAACACCAAGGACACAAGGTAATTACGAGCCCAAAAGACAGGAAAAAAAAGGGCCACATAAACCAGAGACTACATCAGCCTGGGACCAGAAGAACTAGATGGTACCTAGCTACAACCAATGACTACCCTGAGATGCAACACAACAGAGAACCCCTGAGGGAGCAGGAGAGCAGTCGGATGCAGACCCCAAATTCTCATATACAGACCAGACTTAATGGTCTGACTGAGGCTAGAAGGACCCTGGTGGTCATGGCCCCCAGAGCTTCTGTTGGCCCAGGACAGGAACCATTCCCAAAGCCAACTCTACAGACATGGATTGGACTGGACAATGGGATGGAGAAGGATGCTGGAGAGGAGTGAGCTTCTTGGATCAGGTGGACACTTGAGACTGTGTTTGGATCTCCTGTCTGGAGCACAGATGAGAGGGTAGAGGTGGTTAGAAGCTAGCAGAATGAATACAAAAAGAGAGAGTGGAAGGAGGGAGCGGGCTGTCTCATTAGGGGAAGAGCAATTGGGAGTATGTAGCAAGGTATATATACGTTTTTGTGTGAGAGACTGACTTGATTAGTAAACTTTCACTTGAAGCACAATAAAATTTTTTTTTAATTTTTCTAATATTTGTACTGATTTGTTTTTTAACCCATGAGTTATTTAATATCATGTTGCTTAATTTTCAAATATTTGGTGATCTCCTAGTTCTTTTAATCTTATTAATTTCTAGCTTAATTCCACTGAGATTAGAGAATATTATCTATGGTTTTAACCCTTTGAAATTTGTTATGACTTACTTTAAGTCTCAGCATATGATCTATTTTGATCTTTTTTTTTCTTGCACTTTAGATGAAAGTTTACAGAACTAGTTTCTCATTAAACAGAACACATACTATTTTATGACGTTGGTTAAGAACCCCACAACATGTCAACACTCTCCCTTCTCAACCTTGGATTCCCTATTACTAGCTTTCCTGTAGTGTGCCCCTTTAGTCTCGTTTTGTTTTATAAGCCTGTCTAATCTTTGGCTAAAGGGTGAACCACGGGAGTGACTTCATTACTGAGCTAAAAGGGTATGTGGGGGCCATACTCTCTGGATTTCTCCAGTCTCTGTCAGGCCACTAAGTCTGGTCTTTTATTGTGAGTTAGAATTTTGTTCTACATTTTTCTCCAGGTCTATCTGGGACCCTCTATTGTGATCCCAGTCAGGGCACTCAGTGGTGATAACCAGGCACCATATAGCTGTGCCACACAGTCTGCTGGAGGCCATGGTAGATGTAGTCTATTAGTACTTTGGCCTAATCTTTCCCTTGTTCAGCAGAGCATCAGTATACTAGATAAACATACAAAAACCAGTTGGATTCCTCTACACCAATAAAAACAACATCGAAGAGGAAATCACCAAATCAATACCATTTACAATAGCCCCCAAGAAGATAAAATACTTAGCAATAAGTCTTACCAGAGATGTAAAAGACCAATACAAAGAAAACTACAGGACACTACTGCAAGAAACCAAAACAGACCTACATAAGTGGAAACACATACCTTGCTCATGGATAGGAAGACTTAACATTGTAAAAATGTCTATTCCTCCAAAAGCAATCTATAGATCTATACCAAAACCAAACCCAGTGCTGTCGAGTCAATTCCGACTCATAGCAACCCTATAGGACAGAGTAGAACTGCCCCATAGAGTTTCCAAGGAGCGCCTGGTGGATTTGAACTGACGACCCTTTGGTTAGCAGCCGCAGCACTTAACCACTACACCACCAGGGTTTCCATAGATCTGTAGATCTCTTCTATTAGTTTCAGTAGTTTTCTTGAGGATTCTTTAGGGTTTTTATGTATAAGATCATGTCATCTGTAAATAGAGATGCTTTTACTTCTTCCTTACCAATCTGGATGCCCTTTATTTCTCTATCACAATGTTGAATAAGAGTGGTGATAAAGGGCATTCTTGTCTAGTTCCCATTCTCAAGGGGAATGCTCCCAGACTGTCTCCATTTAGGATGATGTTGGCTTTTGGCTTTGTATAAATGTCCTTTATTATGTTGAGGAATTTTCCTTCTCTTCCTCTTTTGTATCTATAGATACAATGCAATTCCGATCCAAATTCCAACGATATTTTTTAGTGAGATGGGGGAAAAAATCACCAACTTCATATGGAAGGGAAAAAGGCCCCAGGTAATCGAAGCATTACTGAAAAAGAAGCACAAAGTGGAAGCCTCACTCTACCTGATTTTAAAACCTATTATACCGCCACAGTAATCAAAACAGCCTGGTACTGGTACAACAACAGATACAAAGACCAGTGGAACAGAATTGAGAATCCAGACATAAATCCATCCACACATGAGCAGTTGATATTTGACAAAGGCCCAAAGTCAGTTAAATGGGGAAAAGACAGTCTTTTTAACAAATGATGCTGGCATAACTGGATATCCACCTGCAAAAAATGAAACAAGACCGATACCTCACACCATGCACAAAAACGAACTCAAAATGGATCAAAGACCTAACTACAAAATCTAAAACGATAAAGATCATGGAAGAAAAAATAGGGACAACGTTAGGAGCCCTAATACATGGCATAAACAGTATAGAAAACATTACCAACAATGCATTAGAGAAACTAGATAACTGGGAGCTCCTAAAAATTAAATACTTATGGTCATGCAAAGGCTTCACCAGGGAAGTAAAAAGATTACCTACAGACTGGGAAAAAGTTTTTAGCTATGACATTTGCGATCAGCGCCTGATCTCTAAAATCTACATGATATTGCAAAAACTCAACAACAAAAAGACAAATAACCTAATTAAAAAATGGGCAAAAGATATGAATAGGCACTTCACTAAGGAAGACATTCAGGTAGCTAACAGATACATGAGGAAATGCTCACAATCATTACCCATTAGAGAAATGCAAATCAAACCTACAATGAGATTCCATCTCACTCCAACAAAATAATAAATGTTGGAGAGGTTCTGGAGAGTCTGGAACGCTTATACACTGCTGGTGGGAATGTGAAATGATACAACCACTTTGGAAACTGATTTGGCGCTTCCTCAAAAAGCTAGAAATAGAACCACCATAGGATCCAGCAATCCCACTCCTTGGAATATATCCTAGAGAAATAAGAGCCTTTACACGAACAGATATATGCACAGCCATGTTCACTGCAGCACTGTTTACAATAGCAAAAAGATGGAAGCAACCAAGGCGCCTATCAACGGATGAATGGGTATATAAATTGTGGTATATTCACACAATGGAATACTATGCATCGATAAAGAACAATGATAAAACCGTGAATCATTTCATAACATGGAGGAATCTAGAAGGCATTATGCTGAGTGAAATTAGTTGCAAAAGGACAAATATTGTATAAGACCACTATTATAAGAACTCGAGAAATAGTTTAACCATACAGAAAATATTCTTTGATGGTTACGAGAGGGTGGAATTGTCATTTTCACAATGCTGAGTCTACCTATCCATGAGCATGATGTGTTTTTCCATTTATGTAGATCTCTTGGTTTCTTGCAGTAGTGTTTTGTAGTTTTCTTTGTATAGGTCTTTTACATCCCTGGTTATATTTATTCCTAAGTATTTTACTTTTTTAGGGACTATTATAAATAGTATTATTTTCCTGATCTCCTCTTCATTATTCTCTTTATTGGTGTATAAGAATCAACTGATTTTTGTATGTTATCTTGTATCCTACTATCCTGCTGAACCTTTCTATTAGTTCCAGTAGTTTTCTCATGGAGTCTTTTGCGTTATTTTTAGGTATAGTATCATATCATCCACAAATAGGGACAGTTAACAGTTTAACTTCTGTATTACCGATTTGGATGCCCTTTATTTCATATTTTTCTTGTCTTAATGCTCTAGCCAAAAATTCCAGGAGAATGTTAAATAGGGGTGGTGTCTTGTCTTGTTCCTATTCTCAAGGGGAATGTTTTCAGCCTATCTCCAGTAAGAATGACGTTGGCTGTTGGTTTTTATATTGAGGAAATTCCCTTCTACACCTATTTTATTGAGAGTTTTTTTTATCAGGAATGGGTGTTGGACTTTGTTGAATGCCTTTTCTGTGTCGATTGAGATGATCATGTGATTCTTTTCTTTCATTTATGTGGTGGATTACATTGATGGATTTTCTAATACTGAACCATTCTTGCATACCTAGTATGAATCCTACTTGATTGTGGCATATTATTTTTTTGATATGATACTCAATTGTATTGGTTAGAATTTTTTAAAGGATTTTTGCATCTATATTCATGAGAGATATTGGTCTGTAATTTTCTTTTTTTGTGGTGTCTTTACCTGTTTTTGGTATCAGGGTTATGTTGGCTTCATAGAATGAATTCAGAAGTATCATTTCCTTTTCTATGTTCTGAAATAGTTTGAGTAGTACTTGGATAAGCTCTTCTCTGAATGTTTAGTATAATTCTCCAGTGAAGCCATCTGGGCCGGGGCTTTTTTCTTTGGGAGTTTTTTTATTACCTTTTCAATCTCTTCTTTTGTTATGGGTCTGTTCAGATTTTCAGCATCATTTTTTGTTAGTTTGGATAGTATGTTTCTAGAAATTTGTCCATTTCCTCTAGATTTTCAAATTTGTTCGAGTATAGTTTTTTATAATACTCTATTATGATCCTTTTTATCTCATTTGGGTCTGTTGTAATATCCTCCATTTCATTTCTTATTTGGGTTATTTGTGTCCTCTCCTGTTTTCCTTTTGTCAGTTTGCCCAGTGGTTTTTTGATTTTGTTGATCCTTTCAAAGAACCAACTTTTGGTTTTGTTCATTCTTTTTACTGTTTTTCTATCCTCTATTTATTTCTGCTCTGATCTTTATTATTTCCTTTCTTCTCATGACTGTGGGCTTTTTTTTTTTTTTTGCTGTTTTATGTTTGTTCAAGTTTTGTAGCTAATGCTTTGATTTTGCCCCTTTCTTCTTTTTTGATGTGTGCATCTATTGCTATAAATTGACCTCTGAGGAGTGCCTTCGCTCTGCCCCAAAGCTTTTGGTTTTCATTCTCATTTGATTCTAGGAATTTTTTTATTGCATCTCTGATTTCTTCTATTACCCCTTGGTTTTTAAGGAGGGTATTATTCAGTTTTCATGTAACTGATTTTTTTTCCTTGCTTTTGGGTCTCTTCCTGTTGTTAATTTCTACCTTGATGGTGTTGTGGTCAGAAAAGATACTTTGTATTATCTCAATGTTTTGGATTTTGTTGAGGGTTGCTCTGTGGCCTAAGATGTGGTCTATTGTGGAGAATGTTCCATGTGCGTTGGAAAAGAATGTGTACTTTGCAGCTGATGGGTGGAGTGTTCTGTGTACGTTTATGAGGTCAAGTTAGCTAATTGTGTCCTTTAGCTCTTCTGTATCTTTGTTGAGTTTCTTTCTAGATATTCTGTCCTTTACCGAGAGTGGTGTGTTGAAGTGTCCTACTATTACTGTGGAATCATAAATTTCTTTTTTCAGTGCTGTTACACTTGTTTTATGTATTTTAGATTCCTGTCATTGGATGCATAGCTGTTTATTATGGTTAAGTCTTCCTGATGGATTGTCCCTTTGATCATTATATAGTGCCCCTCTTTGTTTTTTTTATGGTGGTTTTTGTTTCAAAGTCTATTTTATTTGAGATTAGTATTGCCACTCCTGCTCTTTTTTGGTAGCTGTTTGCTTCATATATATTTTTTCTACCCTTTGATTTTTAATAAATTTTTGTCTTTGTTTCTAAGATGTGTCTCTTGTAGACAGCATATGATGGATTCTGTTTTGTTTTGTTTTGTTTTTATCCATTCTGTCACTCTCTGTCTCTTTATGGGTGCATTTAGGCCATTTATGTTCAGTGTAATTATTAATAGGTGTGAGTTTACTGCTGTAATTTTACAGTGCTTTTTTTTTGTGGTGCTGACGATTTCTTTGTTTCTCTTACTCTCCTGTGCTGAATTCCTTTTGTTTGTGAACATTTTTCATTTCTTTTGTTTTTGTAGATTTTGTTTTTACTGAAACTTTATGTTTTTCTTCTTTATTTTGATGAGTAGGTTTGTTAACTTTCTTTGTGGTTACCTTGAAATTTACCTTTATCTTCCCAGGTTTGAACCAGGCTATTATTACTTGGTATAGCTTTGCCTTCCTCTCCATTAGAAAGTTCTATGCCTACACTGTTTATCCACTCTTTTATTGTTCTGACATTGTTGTCATTTACAAATTAACCTCTCTGGTTCCTTGTTGGAAACCCTGGTGGTGTACTGGTTAAGTTCTGCGGCTACTAACCAAAGGGTCAGCAGTTTGAATCCACCAAGAGCTCCTTGGAAACTCTATGGGGCAGTTCTACTCTGTCCTACAGAGTCGCTATGAGTCGGAATTGACTCGATGGCACTGGTTTTTTTTTTTTTTTTGGTTCCTTGTAATGCTTTTGATTTTGGATAGTCCTTGAGAGTTCATTTTCTAGGTTCGTATCTGGGCTGGTACGATCTTGTGTCCCAGGTTCAGGCTATAGTCCCATGTTGTTTCTTCTCAAACTCCCTTTAATAATTTGCAAGTTTGGTTTGGTTTTTCATATTCCCTTAATTTCTGTTTATCTGGAAATGTCCTA
This sequence comes from Loxodonta africana, assembly GCF_030014295.1. Classification (NCBI taxonomy): domain Eukaryota; kingdom Metazoa; phylum Chordata; class Mammalia; order Proboscidea; family Elephantidae; genus Loxodonta; species Loxodonta africana. Next base: position 128,968,306 of record NC_087348.1, read on the forward strand.
ATTTTACCATCATATTTGAACGTGAGTTTTGCAGGACATATTATTTTTGGTTGGCAATATTTTTCTTTCAAGGTTTTATATATGTCATCCCATTGCCTGCTCGCCTACATGGTTTCTGCTGAGTAATTAGACTTAGTATTATTGTTTCCCCTCTGTATGTGACTTTTCATTTTTCTTGAGCTGCTCTCAGGATTCTTTCTTTGTCTTCAGTTTTAGTGACTATGATTATGATATGCCTTGGTGATTTTCTTTTGGATTCTATCCTCTGTGGGGTTCGTTGAGCTTCTTGTATGGTCACTTTTTCATCTTTCACGATATCAGGGAAGTCTTCTGTCAGTGATTCTTCAATGATCCTCCCCGTATTTTCCATTTTCTCCCTGTTCTGGAACTTCGATCACTCGAAAATTTTTGCTTTTGATTGTATCCCACATAATTCTCAGTGTTTCTTCATTTTTCTTTGTTGTTTTTTTCTGTTTCCTCCTCAAAGCTGTATCCAAGTGTTTGTCCTCAATTTTGCTGATCCTGTCTTCCACTGTTTCAAACCTACTCCTCAGCCCTTCTATGACACTGTCCACTTTTGAAATCTTGTTGTTGATCTTTCGGATTTCTAATTTTTTTTTTTAGTTGTGAATTTATTTTGGCATTTTGTTGCTGTATTTTTTTTTCCTGAATTGATTCCATTTTTTTGTCTGTATTTTCCATGCATTTGCCTTTTCCATGAATTTGTCTATTTTTTTCTCATTTTTGTCTGCTTTTTGCTTCAATTCTTAGATAGCTCTGATTATTAGAGATTTGAATTCCTCATGAGGTGGTTCTAGAGTCTTTTCTTTTACTGAAAAGTCATCTGGTGTTTTATTTTGGATGCCTACTGGAACGATCCTGTCCTGTTTTTTTAATACATTTTGATATTGTCTGCTATCTTTGGGACATTCAGTAGTTATTTTCTTCATTTATTAATTGTATATTTGTTTGTTTCATCCTGCTTTTTTGTTTTATTTGGTTATGCCTGAGCAAGCGGGCTGTGCATTCTTTGTTGTTTGCTTGTCTATAGCACAATGATAATTTTCATCTCCTTTTCCAATGGTCAGGTCCAGTCACTCAGCTATGGTGAAGCAGGGCAGGTCCAGCTGAAGGGGAGGGGCTAGTATGGGTTGTTTGTGGCACATACTAGAGCTGACAGGGTGGGCTGGTAATCAGTGCAGGGCAGGTTCCTGTAGCCATGCCTGTGCTGCTTGGGGGTGTGATGTTCACTGCACAGTGCAGGTAAGCAGGAAGGAGTGGGGAGACTGTGATGTGTGGAGCTAAGATGGGTATGGGAAAGAAGAGAGGAGAGAAACAGAAGCCAAAAACAAACAAGCAAACAAACAAAAAGAAACAAAAGAGTGTTAAGGGAGCTTGCATTGGAATGGAGAGACAAGAAACCAGAAAATTGAGAAAAACATAAAGGAAAAAGAGAAAAAGAAAATAAAATAATAAAAATTAGAACAAAAAGAAAAGAAAAGCCCCCAGGGATGCCACTAGTGGGGCTGCAAAGACCGGGAAAGTAAGTCCCAGGCCATGCAGCACAGTCTGATTAGAAGGGCCTCCCAAGCCATGAAGAGAAAAAGAAAACAAACAGAACAAAACCATAAAGAGAGAGAGAGAGAAAAAAAAAGCTCTAGGGATTCCATCAGCATGGCAGTGCTGTCTGGGGAAGCAGTTCTCCAGCTGAGTAGCATTTCACCACCTTTCAAGAAGAAGCAAAGCTAGCACACAGAGCCAGGAGTTGGAGAGAAAGGAGAGGGAGGTGATGAGAGGCTGGGAGGAAACCAAAAGAAGCCAAAAAATGCAATGCCAGTAACAAACAATGGCACTGATGGAGCCAGCCAGTGTGGGCGAGGCAAATCTAAGCAGCAAAGAGATTGTGGGAATATAAATTAGTATAATACCTTCAGAAAATAGTTTGGCATTATCTCCTAGAGTTAAAGATATCCCATCTTCTCAGCAACTGCAGTTCTAGGTGGAGTAGAAACCAAAAGAAATGCACGCACATGTGCACCAGGAAGCACAAATGTGATATTCCTGGCAGTAGTCTTTATAATAGCTCCAAATTGGAAATAATCCAAATTTTAATAAACTGTCAAATGAATCGTTGTTGTTCTTAGGTGCCGTCAAGTTGGTTCCGCTTCATGGTGACCCTATGTACAAAAGAATGAAACACTGCCTGGTCCTGCACCATCCTCATAATCGTTACTGTGTTTGAGCCAATTTTTGCAGCCACTGTGTTGATCAATCTTGCCGAAGGTCTTTGTCTTTTTCACTGACCCTCTACTTTACCCAGTATGATGTCCTTCTCCAGGGACTGGTTCCCCCTGATAACATGTCCAAAGTATGTGAGATGAAAGCTTGCCATCCTTACTTCCCTGGAGCACTCTGACTGTGTTTCTTCCAAGTCAGACTTGTTCGTTCTTCTGGCAATCCATGGTACATTCAGTATTCTTCATCAAAACCATAATTCAAAGGCATCAATTCTTTTTTATCTTCCTTATTCACTGTCCAGGTTTCACATGCATATTAGGCAATTGAAAATACCATGGCTTGGGTCAGGCATACCTTAGTCTTCAAAGTGACATCTTTGCTTTTTAACATTTTAAAGAGAGGTCCTTTGATTCACAAACTAGATAGTAGACAAGATTTATCTTAGATGAAGGGAAGAACAACACACAATATAAGGGAATGCAGCACAACTGGACTAAACCAAAAGCTAAGAAGTTTCCTGAACACAACCAAACACTTCAAGGGACAGAGCAGCAGGGGTGGGGGTCTGGGGACCATGGTTTCAGGAGATACCTAGGTCAATTGGTATAACAAAGTTTATTAAAAGTTCTGCATCCTGCTTTGGCGAGTGGCATCTGGGGTCTTAAAAAGCTAGTGAGCAACCATCTAAGATGCATCAATTGGCCTCAACCCACCTGGAGCAAAGGAGAATAAAGAACACCAAAGACAAAAGGAAAATGCTAGCCTAAGAGACAAAAAGGGCCACATAAAGAGACCCCATCAGCCTGAGACCAGAAGAACTAGATGGTGCCTGGCTACCACCAATGACTGCCCTGACAGGGAACACAACAGAAAGTCCCTGACTGAGTAGGAGAAAAGTGGGGTGCAGAGCTCAAATTCTTGTAAAAAGGCCAGATTTAATGGTCTGGCTGAGACTGGATGAACCCCAGAAGGCATGGCCCCCAGACTCTCTGTTAGCCCAGAGCTAAAACCATTCCAACTCTTCAGACAAAGACTAGACTGGACTATGAGACATAAAATGACACTAGTGAAGACTGTTTCTTAGTTCAAGTAGATATACAAGACTAAATGTTTGGAGGTGAGATGAGAAGGCAGAAAGGGATAGGATCTGGTTGGATGGACATGGGAAATCTGGGGTGGAAAGGAGGGAGTGTGCTGTCACATTATAGGCATAACAACCAGGGCCACATAATAATGTGTGTATAAATTTTTGTATGAGAAATTAACTTGAGCTGTAAACTTTCACTTAAAGTACAATTTAAAATTAAAAAAAAAAAAAACAACAAAAAACAGGTCCTTTGCAGCAGATTTGCCCAATGCAATACATTATTTGATTTCCTGACTGCTCCTTCCATGGATGTTGATTGTGGATCCAAGGAAAATAAAATCCTTCACAAATTCAATCTTTTCTCTGCTTATCATCATGCTGTTTATTGATCCACTTGTGAGGATTTTGTTTTCTTTATTTAAGGTGTAATCCACATTGAAGGCTGTGGCCTTTGATCTTCTTCAGTAAGTGCTTCAAGTCCTCTTCATTTTCAACAACCCAGGTTGTGTCATCTGCATAACGCAGGTTGTTAATGAGTCTTTCTCCAATCCTGATATCCTGTTTTTCTTCATATAGCCCAGCTTCTCAGATTAGTTGCTCAGCATACAAATTGAATAAGTATGGTGAAAGGATACAATCCTGATGCACACCTTTCCTGATTTTAAACCATGCAGTATCCCCTTGTTCTGTTCAAACGACTATCCCTTGGTCTATGTATAGGTTCCTCATGAGCACATTCTTTGTAATGTCATCCATAATTTGTTATGATCCACACAGTTGAATGCCTTTGCATAGTCAATAAAACACAGGTAATCATCTTTCTGGTGTTCTCTGCTTTAAGCCAGGATCCATCTGACGTCAGCAATGATATCCCTCATTCCACATCTTCTTCTGAATCCATCTTGAATTTCTGGCAGTTCCCTGTCAGTGTACTGCTGCAACCACTTTTAAATGTTCTTCAGCAAAATTTTACTTCTGTGTGATGTTAATGATATTGTTCAATAATTTCCTCATTCTGTTAGATCACCTTTCTTTGGAATGGGCACAAATATGGATCTCTTCCAGTTGACTGGCCAGGTAGCTCTCTTCCAGATTTCTTAGCATAGACAAGTGAGTGCTTCCAGTGTTCCATCCATTTGTTGAAACATCTCAATTGGTATTCTGTCAATTCCTGCAGTCTTGTTTTTCACCAATTGCTTCAGTGCAGCTTGGACTTCTTCATTCAGTACCATTGGTTCTTGATCATATGCTACCTCCTGAAGTGGTTCAACATCAACCAATTCTTTTTGGTATAGTGACTCTCTGTATTCCTTCCATCTTCTTTTGATGCTTCCTGTGTTGTTCAATATTTTGCCCTTTCAAATTCTTCACTATATCTACTCGAGGCTTGAAGTTTTCCTTTGGTTCTTTCAGCTTGAGATATGCCAAGTGTGTTCTTCCCTTTTGGCTTTCTAATTCCAGGTCTTTGCACATTTCATTATAATACTTTACTTTGTCTTCTCAAGCCATCCTTTTGAAATCTTCTGTTCAGTTTCTTTACTTCATCATTTCTTCCTTTTGCTTTCGCTACTTGACGTTCAAGCACATTTCCAGGGTCTCTTCTGACATCCGCTTTGGTCTTTTCTTTTTTTCCTGTCTTTTTAATGACCTCTTACTTTCTTCACATATGACATCCTTGATGTTATTCCACAACTTGTCTGGTCGTCAGTCATTAGTGTTCAATGCATCAAATCTATTCTTGAGGTGGTCTCTAAATTCAGGTGGGATGTACGCAAGCTCATATTTTGACTACAGAATTTATTTATTTATTTTTGAGCACCAAAAAACCAAACCCAGTGCCGTCAATTCCGACTCATAGGGACCCTATAGGACAGAGCAGAACTGCCCCCACAGAGCTTCCAAGGAGCACCTGGTGGATTCGAACTGCCGACCCTTTTGTTAGCAGCCATAGCACTTAACCACTATGCCACCAGGGTTTCCATTTTTGAGCACACTATTTATTAATTCTGTTATAATATATATTTGAGTTCTCTCTAATTTTGGGCTATTATGAATAAAACTGCTATGGAACACCTTCCTTGATTTTAAATCATGCAGTATCCCCTTGCTCTCAACTGCCTCTTGGTCTACGTACAGGTTCCACCCATGTGGCACGACTGAATGAATAAACAGTAATATATTCATAAAGTGGAAGGCTGTCTATTAATAACAATGAATGAAATTGAGCTACACAAACATAACACTGAATGAACAATGCTAGGCACAAAAACATACTATAGGATTCTATTTATTTATAGTTCAAAAACATAAAAGTAAAGCAAAATGTTAGAATTCAAAATAGAGGCTATCTTTTGGAAGGAAGGCTTGGCTGTAATTTATAGGGCACATGAAGGGAGTGGTTTAGCATATGAAAGATTGATCTGGATAATGGTTACACAGGTGTTTGCTTTTTGGTAATTCATTGGACTATACATTCATGTTTTATCAACTTTTATACATGCAATACTTTAATTAAAAAGTTTTTTAAAAATAAACAATTATGAGCACAGTAAACTGATAAAATAGCCACACATATTTAAGGGAAAAAAATTATCAATAAATTATGCACTTACCTCTTTAGGATTAATATATCTCACTATTTGATGTGGCTCCCCTTGTCTTCTTATATTAATCACACTTTTAAAGTGTTTGTATACAGCAACATCCTAGAGGTTCAAACACGTAATATTTTATGGTCCAAACCAGATTTTTCTAGTTCTAATTGCTTTTCGCTTAAGTAGGGCAAAGATAAATAAAAACCATAAAGTAGATTTTATGTATGTAAACTAATTTTAGAAAAAATATCCACTCAGGGTTAGCTTTGACAAGTCAAGTAATATTGGTATTGTTCTCATAAAGAAGTTAACCTTAAATTTGTAATTGCATCACTAGCAACGACACCTAAAATATTCACAACTTCAGTTGGGTATATTCTCCAGAGTAATCTAAGAAAAAGTATATACAGCATAGTGGTTAAGAGCACTGAGTATGGCATAACTTTGTTTCGGTTCTAATGTTAGCACTTATTAGCTGTGAATAAAGCATTATGAAAATACCCAGATAGTGGTTCTTGTAAAAGCATTGTGCACAAGAAGGGTAGCAAGTTGCTTAACTTCTCTGTGATCAGTTTTCTCATCAGTAAAATAGAAGTGATTGTGGCTAATGAGTTAATATTTATAAAGCACTTAGAACAGCATCTGGAACAAGAAAGCCCTTAATAAATATCTTACCTATTATTATCATTACAGCACCCTCTCGGGCTTGTAATAATTCCACTGATTGACAAACCCTATGCATTTTTTACATTAGTGCAAATTTGCCCAAACAATTATCTTTAAAAACTATTTATTTGGTAATCTTTTCCTTCCCACCTCAAAACCCACCCTCTGAACCAAAAAACTTGGTGCTGTCGAGTCAGTTTCAACTCATGGCAACCCTATGCCAGAGCAGAACTGCCCCATGGAGTTTCCAAGGTCATAATCTTTATGGAAGCAGACTGCCACAACTTTCTCCTGAGAAATCCATCCCACCCCTCAAAAAAAAAAACCTTAATAACTCTTGGTAAACCTTTTTCTTTTTAGCTCATATAAAATATAAATTCAAATAGAAGTAATTTGTAACACCAATATGACAAATTGAAGGACCACTACAATAGCCTATGGAAGATAGTGCAGCCTGCTTCAACACAAACAGTATTCTTTCTGAAAGGAAGGTTTATTTCCTTCAAGAAAAAGCCCAAATCGAGTATCAAGAAAAATGTACGGTAGTTTTGCATCTGAAGATTTAAATATGTAGGTTACTTTATCAGTTACCTACTGACACGTAACAAACCACCTCAAAACTTAGCGTCTTACAGCAATGATCATTTATTATCTCTCACTTTCTATGGGTTGGCATGGCAGTTTTGTTGGATTTGCTTGGACTCATTTATGTGGCTGTAGTCAGCTGCTAGATCAGCTGAAGCTGGTGCTTTAATATGCTTCAATATCTGGGACCTCAGCTTGATTATTGGAACGTCTGGGTTGGTTGGGCCTCTCTCTCCACATAGTCTTTGATCTTGAGCTTCTTCACAGCATAGAGGTTTTAGAGTTCCAAGAGAACAAAAGTGGAAGTTCCAATATCTCTTAAGGCCTTATTTCAGAAATCATGCAGATCACTTATTCTACATTCTATCGGTCAAATTTAAGTCCTAGCAGGCCTCAAAAGGTCAAGAACAAAGTTAACCCATAAGAAAGTTCCATACATACTACAATTTCACTCAGGGCTGGACCTGAGGGACAGTGGTGAGAAAAATCCTTCCAGCGGGCAGACCTCAAGCAGCGCCCATAACTGGTTCCTATCAGGTTAATTCTTACTCATTCTGATCCTATAGGACAGAGTAGAACTGCCCCATAGGGTTTCCAAGGCTATAGCCTTTATGAAAGCGGACTGCCACATCTTTTTCATGCGGAGCAGCTGGTGAGTTTGAACTGCTGACTTTTTGGTCAGCAGTTGAGCGCTTAACCACTGTGCCACCAGGGCTATTTCCCAAGCAGTGCACCTGGTAGTATATTGTGCCTGATAGGAAATATGGCCAGAGGTACATATCTACAGATGGGCAGCGATTGATGGTTTGGCTAAATGGTCAAGGACTTGGAAAGAAAATGGCTAGAAAACTGGTGACAAGAGGTCCGGGCGAGAAGTATGTGGACAGACCTCTCCAAATGGGCATCCAGTGTTTAAGATATTTGTGTCCCATGTGAATGCTCATCTAAGAAAAATCTTAGCAGAGGAGAATCTTAACAATCAGGTGGGGAAGATGACTCATTCTTTGGAGCCATCCAGCCTTTTTCCCCAGCCACCCCTTTCCTCGCCCAATGGGCCCAAAGTGGCCATGGGAGCAGGAATGGTGGCTATTCATGGGCTCGACATGGACCTCTACTCACCATATCTGGTTACTGCCCCTGCTGAGTGCCCAATTTGCCAAAGCAGGTTTTATGTTTAAGCTAACACTGAACCCCTGATGTGGCAACATTCCTGGCAGGCAGTGGGGGAAGCAGGGAGAGCCAGTGAGTTTCCTTGGACAGATGGATTATTTGGACATTTCTATTATAGGAGTAGCAACATTTATTCTCACTAGAATTGACACTTTGTCCTTCTATGTGTACAATGCTTCTACAATAAACCACTATCTGTGTACTTTCAGAATGCGTTATTCACTATCATGATATACCACACAGCATTGCTTCTGATCAGGGAACTCAGCTCACAGCACATGAAGTACAGAAATGGGTCCATGCTTATGAAATTCACTGATCTTACCTTGTTCTCCCTTACCCTAGACCAATTGTCCTGAAAGAATAGTAAAATGGCATTTAAAGACTCAGTTATAGTATATATGTAGCATGTGCTCCAAACCAACAGCCAGTATACAGTGCTATTTTTCCCACAACCAGCATTTATGAATCTGGGAATCAAGGAATGGAAATAGAAGTGGCTCTCTCACTATATTACCTCTGATTACTCACTAGTGAAATTTTTACTTCCTGTCCTTGTACCTGTGGCCCTTGTTGATATAAAGTTCCCATTTAAGGAATGTGTCCACCAAGGTACAAGCTAATAGTTCCATTAAAATGGAAGCTGATACTGCCACCTGGCCATTTTGGGCTCCTTATGCCAGCGAACTAGCAGGCAAAACAAGGCAGTTATTGTACTGTCTGGGGTGATTGATCGCGACTATCAAGAAGAAAAGGAATTGTTGCTACAAATGAGGGTAGCGAGGATTATGTCTGGAATTCAGGGTATCTTCTGAGATGCCTCTTAGTAATCCCGTGTTCTGTAAAAAAAAGTTAATGGAAAATTATAACAACACAATATAGGCAGAACTGCTAACAGCCTAGACCTTTTACAAATGAAGGTTTTGTTCACTCAACCAGGCAAGGAACCATGACCAGTTAAGCTGCTTGCTGAGGAAAAAGGGGCTATAGAATGGGTAGTGGACAAATAAAATTATAAATATCAGCTATAGCCCCATAATTAGTTACAGAAACAAGTAGTGTTTATAAGTATTTCTTGTATATATTTTATATAAATATTACCCAGTTATTTTCCTTTCTTTTTTTCCTCCCCCATTTCTCTACAAGCAAATGTAAGATATAGTGGTACGGTTGGCAGAATGATGGCCACCCCCCCAAAAAGATGTTTCTGGAATCTGTGAATATATTACATGGCAAGGATGGATTAAAATTGTACATGAAATTAAGGTTGCTAGTTAATAGACCATGAGATGGGGAGATTATCCTGGATCATCCCAGTGGTCCCAAAGTAATCAATCACAAGGATCCTTATAAGTGAAAGAGAGAGGCAAGTAAGTTAGTGTCAGAATGATGTAATATGAAAAAGACCTGACAGGCTATTACTGGCTTTGAGATAGAAGAATGCCATGAGCCAAGGAATGTTGGCAGCCCCTAGTAGCTAGAAAAGGCAAGAAAATTGATTCTTCCCTAAAGCCTTGTTATGGATTGAACTATGGGACCCCAGATACTCCCCAGCATGTTTTCTCCTATTTCAAAACGGGCAACTGAGAACATGACACACCTAAGTCATGATGACCCTCTAAGTTTTTCTCCTTCCTCTGCCTGTCCCCTCCTTCACATACCTCTGTTAATGACTTTGTTTTGATCAAATGTTAATGACTTTGTTCTCTCTTTTAAACTGGCAAATAACCTTTCATTATGTCAGACCACCTGTGGCTTACAACCCCCACAGGAAAATTAGAGCCCCCTTTATCTGATATGTATATCTTTAGCCTAATAAAGAGATGTCTGACAGGTATTTTTGTTCACTATCCTGTAATGAATAACTTCTCTTGAGCATACCTCAGACCAAGTAACTACAAAGACACTTCTAACCCTTGTAAAATTCTATATAAGCTCTAATGTAAAATTGCTCTTTGGGACTCCATACAGACAGCCTGTGTTGCTGCTGGTCCCCAGTGATGTATGCATCTCCTGAATAAACTTCCTCACTTTTTCTGACTTGGAGTAAGTTTTATTGGCTCGACTGCTCCTGGCACAGACCCTCATCAGGTAACAAATTATATTCCAAAAAAATTTATGTTGAAGTCATAACCCCTGGTACCTATGGACATGGCCTTGTTTGGAAATAATGTCTTTGAAGATATTATCAGTTAAGATAATATGAAGTCATACCAGAGTAGGGTGGGTCCTAATTCAATTTGACTAGTATACTATAAAAGGGAAGAGACACAGAAAGAGAAAAAAACGGCCATGTGACAATAGGGTTACGCTGTAGCTATAAGCCAAGGAATGCCAAGGTCTAGCAGAAATCTAAAGGATCTACCTCTAGAGCCTTTGGAGAGAACGTGGCCCTGTCAACACCCAAGTGAGACTAGTAGGCGCCAGAACTGTAAAACAATAAATTTCTATTCTGATAAGTCACCCACTGTGATACTTTGTTATGGTAGCCCTAGGAAACTATTACAAGCCTCCAGAAAGAACACACCCCTGTTAACATCCTGATATTAACCCAATGACACCATTTTGAGCTTTTAACCTCTAGAATGTTAAGATAATAAATTTGTGTTTATTAGTAGAAAGACTAAAACTTATGCTTGACTGTTCAATAGAAACTATGGAAGCCAGAATAAAATGGAATGGCATCTTTAAGGTGCTGAGAGAAACAACATGCCAACCTCGATTTCTACACATAGTGGTAATACTCTTTGAATATAAAAATGAACTAAAGATGCTTTCAGACAAATAAAAGCTGACAGAATTTTTCACAGGAAGCCTGCCCTAAAAGAAATACTATACGGAATTCCTGAAGTTGTAGGAAAATAATACCATAGAGAAGCATAGAATTTGAGGAAGGAATAGAGAGCACTGAAAAGGGTAAATATGTAGATAAATAAAAACGAATACCAACTGTTTAAAACAAAAACAATAATGTCTTCTGAGATTTAAAACAGAAGTTTAAGTGAACTATCTGACAACAAAAGTACAAAACAGGAAAGGGGACAAATGGAGTTAACCCACTGTGAGATTCTTACATTGTTTTGGAATGGGTTAAAGCCCAAACTTAAGATAGTTGCTTATCGGTCAAGGATGCATATTGTAAACTCTAGGTTACCCAACAAAAAGAATATGTAACTGTGCTGGTTATGTGTTGCTACATGACAAACTACCCCAAAACTTAGTATTTCAAAACAACAACCACTTAATTATGCTCACAATATTATGGGTTACGAATTCTGTAGGGCATAGATAGTAGGGGAAATCTTGTCTCTGCTGGAATGGCTCAACAGGGGCTATATGTCAGGGACCTCAATTCTAGCTGTCAGCCAAGTTTCTTGGTTGTTTTTCCATGTCACATCTGCTTCCCAAGTAAAGATAGCAGTTTTACTTACAAGTTTGGTAAGTGCGCTGGAATAGCTGAAACACCTAGGACTGGCCAATCATCAATCTCTGTAGGCAGCCTCTCTATGAGGCTAGCTTGGAATTCCTCATAGCATGGCCATTTCAAGGTAGGTGTACTTCTTACACGGTACCTGGCTTCACCCAGAGTGAGCATTTCAAGAGACAGATGTGGAAGAAGTAGGGCTTCTTATGACTTAGATTTGGAGGTCCCTGAATGCAACTTTGACTACGTAATCAATAAATATTTAATAAGGAATGGATGTTATCTCTAGCATCTGCTCATAAACTTGATTTCTAAATCAAGAAATATAGCCTTGAGAGGTGAAAGCCAAAAGTGCTTATTAGGATATTCTCATCATACTAGCCATTATCAAAGTACATGACCCAGATCAGGAACTTTATAAATATTTGTGAAGCTAATAAAATAATTAATGGTAACTTTTAGAAACTTTAAAAATACCTGCTTTTAAAGTGAAAGGTGGTTATACAACTCAGTATATATACTAAAAACCACTGAATGGTACATTTTAAACAGATAAAGTTTATGGTACGTAAGTTATATCGCAAAGCTGCTAAAAAATTTTCGATAAACTCACAAGAAAACGTTTCCAGGCCTGCTGAATGACTCTGGCAGCTGCATCTTGTTTCTTAAAAAAATCTAATTTCTCTTGCAATGGCATTTGAAAGTTCTAAAAAAAAAATTAAGCAAAGAGTAATTTTAATACAATTAAAATTATTTTACATGTTGCATTATGAAACTGTCACATAACTCAATGAAAATTATATAGGGGGTTGTATAAATGAAATAATGAAAATGAGATTTATTAATTAAAAAAATAAAAGTTACCTAGTATTGGTCACCTAAACAGCAGCTTCATGAGAGAAAAGACCTGGCAATCTGCTCCCATAAAGATTGTTGTTTTGTGTCATCCAGTTGATTCCGACTCACAGCAACCCTATAGGACAGAATGGAATTGCCCCACAGGGTGTCCTAGGCTGTAATCTTTGCAGGAGCAGATTGCCAGGTCTTTTCTCACATGGAGCTGCTGGTGGGTTCGAACCACCGAAATTTCAGTTAGCAGCCGAGCACTTAGCTATTGCACCACCAGGGCTCCCTGTAAGGATTACAGCTTTGGCCACCCTATGGGGAAATTCTACTCCGTCCTGTAAGGTCGCTAGGAGTTGGAATCAACTCAACGGCACATAACACAACACGTTCCAATTTGTTTATTCTTTCTAATCCCAATAATACTGTGTAACAGATTTTACTAATATGTTTGTTTAAGTGATAATGAAACTGAGCTTCTAGGCCTAAAATCAAATATTGAGCCAATATTGGAGCCATACTGGCACAGTGTTTAAGAGCTCTGCTGCTCACCAAAAGGTAGACAGTTTGACTCCACCAGCCACTCCTTGGAAACCCTATGAGTCAGTTCTAACTCTGTCCTATAAGGTCACGATGAGTCGGAATTGACTCAATGGCAGTGGTTTTTGGTAAGCCAATATTGAAACCAAGTCTGTTCGTCTTCAAAGTTCATGACTTTACCCTACCCCATTCTATGACCTCAAATAAACCTTTTTCTAAAAATATGTATTATGCAACATTTATCATTTCAACATTTTTCAGATGTACAGCTTAGTGATATCAATTACATTAATAGGCTATACAAACTTTACTGTTAATCTATGCCAAGTTTCCCATCATCATATTACGTTTAGGAAGCAGAGACCAAACAGAAAACCTGTCTAAAGGGTATGCTATTTATAGGAAAAATGACAAAAAAAACTATTTAGATGTTTTCATTAATTTATTTTTCCTTTTGTTGTTTAAAATTATCTGGAAGCTTCAAGTTAAAGGTGTTTTGTTCCTAATTGTATATACTGTTGAGTTTTAAAAGTTGACATTTTTAAGGATGGGGAGGAAGTGCTCAATGAAAAAAACCTTTCTGGCTTTTTTCTTTATGTATAGCTTTAATAATATAGGAGATGTGAAGTCCTTGAGGTGTGAAGAAAGCATAGACCAGGGTTGATATCTAAAATCCTATCTCGTATTTAGCTGTGGGATCTTGCATAACTTCCTTAACCTTTTCAAACTTCAAGTCCATCTATGAAATATGGGTAATCATGCAGGCAAAGCATTTAGTACAACGCCTGGCTCACAGTAATCACTCAATAAATTATCTATTATTAATACAAACTTTTTTTTTAAGTAAAAATTATTCATGTCCATTATTTTGGTTGAAAACTGGTGTTACTGAGCATCTTAAACGCACTTTTTCTCTTTATTTACAAATAACTGTTAGCACAAATGAGGGTACGAAATTATATTTGGGGCTTAAAATTTTTTTAAATTTTGATCAAAGGATAGTATTTTGATATATGCTTTTTCCAGCCAGCAGGTGAAGAATTAACAGAGTACAGTTTGTCCGTTTCAGAAAAGAAAAATTGAGTGTTTTCTTTGTGAACTGTATGATAATCAGTTTTAATAATTTTCAAGGACACTGTCACTATATCATTAAAAGAGACAAGTATAGCAAATAGATTTTCCTTCTGACATTTATCATAATTTCAAAAAACATAACATCAAAATTTCAATTTTAAAATGTGAGAAAAAATTATCTTGAATTTTTAAACATGGTGGACACCTCAATTAATTACCCTCAAGTTTTCCTGTCTGTGTTCTTTTTCACCAGTCAACATACAGAATGCAGTTATTTTGGTTATTCAAAAAGAGCTACAAAATCAGGATAATATTTAAACTGTATTAGAAAAACATGTAAATATTCCCTATTTAACATATATGGTGGAGCCCTGGTAGCACAGTGGTTAAGAGCTTGGCTGCTAACAAAAAGGTCAGCAGTTCAAATCCACCAGCCAGTCCTTGGAAATCCTACTGGGCAATTTTACTCTGACCTATAAGGTGGTTATGAGTTGGAATTGACTTGACAGCAATTGATTTTTTGGTTTTTATATTTAACATACAAATACTGTTTAAAATTATTCACACTACTGTCTAGATATGTTTACTTAAGAAGTTATTCTACAGAGGTGGAACCAACATGATGCTACAGACAGAAACACCACACTGTTCCTCCACAAAAAGACCTAAAAAACTAAGTAAAACAAAGACAAACATCAATCCTGGAACCCTAAGCATCAAATGAAGATAAAGAATTCAACCAAGCACCAAATTGAATAAGAAACTGACAGAGAACAGAGACCAAGACTTGCAAATAGAGGTACCCTATTAGCTAATACAGCATGGATCCACCATCTTGGGACTCCTGTTGGAGATCAATGGATAGAGAGTACAGGTAAGCAGATTCATGGAGTGCCCAACAGGACAAAGAGCACCCAGTAACCAGTGAGACATGCTTTCCCAACCCCCACTTTGCCTCCCTCTGCTCTGCCTTTGCTGCTTCCCAGCTGGCCAATCTGTGGCTTTCCGGTGGGTCAATTCCTGGCTTTTCAGAGGATCGATTCATTGCTTCTAGGCAGGCCAAGTCCCAGCATCCCAGAGTGCCAATTTGCTGCATCCAGTGGGCCGATTCCTGGCTTCCTGGAGGGCTGAATCACTGCTTCTCGGCAGGTCAATTCCTGGCTTAACAGTGTGCCAATTCACTGCTTTGAAGCATGCTGATCTGTCACTTCCCAGTGGCAAGGTGGGGTACGGGTTCCTTGTCATGAGGATTTGTCCCACCCACACCGGCCACCTTCTTCACTACCATTTCTTTTTTTCTGTTTTTGCTTTTTTCAACCTCTTTTGCTTTCTTCCCTGCCTCTCACCTCCTCCCCCACCTTTCTCTCGAACACCTGACTCCACGTGCCATATGTGCTTCTTCTTGACAGGCTGTGAAGTGCTGCTCAGCTGGGGAACAGCTTTCCCAGTCACAGTCATCACGCTGGTGGGATCTCTGGGGCTTCTTTTTTCCTTTCTTCGGTTTGTTTTCTTTCTTTTTTCCTTTCTATTTTTCTTCATTTCTCGATTTCTCATCTCTTTCTACTTACCTTGTTTTCCTGACTCCTGAATACCTAGGGCTATGTATCATCTCCACCCCTTCTGGCCGGACTGTACTGCGAGGCTTGAGAGCCACTTCCCTAGTCTGCACAGCTGATTCAGTGGGATCCCTGGAAGCATTTTCTTTATTTCTTGTTTATTTTATTTACTTATTTATTTATTTTCTGTTTTTCTTCATTTCTTATCTCTCCACTCCAATGGTAGGCTCCCTCACCACTTTTTTTTTCCTCCTGTTTCTGTCTCCTCTATCTCTGCTTTTCAATACCCAACCTAGCTCAACACGTCACAACCTTCCCCTCCCTCTCCCTCCTGCCTATCTGCACCGTGTGCTGAACATTGTACTCCCAAACAGCACAGGTATGGCCTACAAGAACTTGCCCAGCACTGACCTGCAGCTCACCTTGTCAGCCCCAATACATGCCTCAAACAATCCATCCAAGCCCTCCCCCCCATTCAGCTGGACATGCTCTGCTACACCATAGCTGAGCGAGTGGCCCTGACCATTGGAAAGGAGGTGAAAAATAACGTGTCCACAGACAGGCAAACAAAAAGAACACACAGCCCTCCTCCTCAGACATAACCAAATAAAACAAAAAAGCAGGATGAAACAAACAAATCTGCCATCAATAAACACGGAAAATAACTACTGAATGTCCAGAAGACAGCAGACAATATCAAAACATTAAAAAACAGGACAGGATGGTTCCAGTAGGTGTCCAAAATAAAACACCAGATGACTTTCCAGTAGAAGAAAAGGCACTAGAACTGTCTGACTAGAACTGTCTGACAGGGGATTCAAATCTCAGTTTTTTTTTTTTATCCAAGAATTGAAGGAAAAAGCAGAGAAAATGAGGAAAAAATAGACAAATTCATGGAAAATAAAGAAAAAAAAGGAAGAACTCAGGAAAATAATACAGGAACAAAAAGCCAAAATAAATTCACAACTAAAAATCACAAAAAACAAAAACAACTAGAAATCCAAAAGATAAACAACTGGATTTCAGAAATGGACAGTGTCAGAAGGGCTGAGGAACAGATTTGAAACAATGGAAGACAGGATCAGTGAACTTGAAAACAAACGCCGGCATACAACTTTGTTTGAGGAAAAATCAGAAAAAAGAAAAATGAAGAAACTCTGAGAATTACATAGGATACAATCAAAAGCAAAAATCTACAAGTGATTGGAGTTCCAGAACAGGGAGAGAAAACGGAAAACACAGAGGATCACCAGAAGAACTGCTAAAAGAAAACGTCCCTATTATTATGAAAGATGAAAAGCTGACCATCCAAGGAGCTCAATGAACCCCACATAGAACAGACCCCAAAAGAAAATCCCTAGGCATACCATAATCACACTCACTAAAACCAAACACAAAGAAAAAATTCTGAGAGCAGCTCAAGAGAAACAAAAAGTCCCATACGGAGGGGAAACAAGACTAAACTCTGATTATTCAGCAGAAACCATGCAGGCAAGAAGGAAATGGGATAACATATATAAAACCTTGAAAGAAAAAAGTTGCCAACCAAGAATAATATATTCATGGAAAACTCTCGTTCTAATATGATGGTGAAATTAGGACATTTCCAGATAAACAGAAATTAATGGAATATGTAAAAACTAAACCAAACTTAAAGGAATTATTAAAGGAAGTCCTTCACTTGGAGAACAAACAACATCAGATAACTGCCTGAATCTAGGACATGAGATCACATCAGCCAGACACCAACCAAGGAAATGAATTATCAAGGAATATCCAAAACCCAAAGATGGACAACAGGGAACCAGAGACATTAATCTGCAAATGACATCAGAACAATAAAAGAGGAAAAAAAATAGTGTAAGTATAGAACTTTCTAATGGAGAGGAAGCCACAGTGATAACAAGTAATAACAGACTAGTTAAAACCTAGGAAGATAAGGGTAAATTTCAAGGTAACCACAAAGAAAGTTAACAAACCTACTCATCAAAAAAAGAAAAAACACACAAAATCTCAGTAAAAACAAAATCTACAAAAACAAAAGAAATGGAAAATGTCCACAAACAATAGGAATTCAGCATAAGGGAGTAAAAGGAAAAAAGAAATCATTAGCACCACAAAAAAAAAAAAGTGCTACAAATTGACAACAATAAACTCACATGTATCAGTAATGACACTGAAAGTAAATGGCCTAAATGCTCCTATAAAGAGACAGAGAGTAAAAAAATGCATTAAAAAACAGGATCCATCAATATGCTGAATACAAGAGACACACCGTAAAAAAAAAAAGACGTAAATTTATTAAAAATCAAAGGATGGAAAAAAATACATCAAGCAAACAGCCACCAGAAAAGAGCAGGAGTGGTAACACTAACCTCAGATAAAATGGACTTTAAAACAAAATGCACCATAAAAGACAAAGAAGGGCACTTTACCATGATTAAAGAGATGATCCAGCATGAAGGCATAACCATAATAAATGACAGGGCTCCAAAATACATAAAACAAACGCTAACATCACTGAAAAAAGAAATATACGGTTCTACAGGAATAGTAGGAGACTTTAACAAACCACTCTTGGTAAAGGACAGAAAATCTAGAAAGAAACTCAATAAAGATACAGAGGAGCTAAAGGGCACAATTAGCCAATTTGACCTCACAGACATATACAGAACACTCCACCCATCAGCTGCAAAGTACACATTCTTTTCCAACACACATAGAACGTTCTCCACAATAGACCACATCTTAGGCCACAGAGCAACCCTCAACAAAATCCAAAACGTTGAGATAATATAAAGTATCTTTTCTGACCACAACGCCATCAAAGTAGAAATTAACAACAGGAAGAGCAAGGAAAAAAAATCAGTTACATGAAAACTGAATAACACCCTCCTTAAAAACCAAGAGGTAATAGAAGAAATCAGAGATGCAATAAAAAAATTCCTAGAATCAAATAAGAATGAACACACATCATACCAAAACCTTTGGGGCAGAGCGAAGGCACTTCTCAGAGGTCAATTTATAGCAATAGATGCACACATCAAAAAAGAAGAAAGGGACAAAATCAAAGCACTAGCTACAAAACTTGAACAAACAGAAAGAAAACAGCAAAAGAAGTGTATAGCCACCAGAAGAAAGGAAATAATAAAGACCAGAGCAAAAAGAAATAAAATAGAGAAGAGAAAAACAATAGAAGCAATCGACAAAACCAAAAGTTGGTCATTTGAAAGAATCAACAAAATCAACAAACCACTAGACAAACAGACAAAAGAAAAAAGAGGAGAAGATGCAAATAACTCAAAAAAGAAATGAAATGGGGGATATTACAACAGACTCAACTGAAAATAAAAAGTATCAGGACAGAGTATTATGAAAAACTATACCGCAGCCAATTTCAA
This sequence comes from Loxodonta africana, assembly GCF_030014295.1. Taxonomy (NCBI): domain Eukaryota; kingdom Metazoa; phylum Chordata; class Mammalia; order Proboscidea; family Elephantidae; genus Loxodonta; species Loxodonta africana. The sequence goes on from NC_087348.1 coordinate 128,987,484, forward strand.
AATCTAGAGGAAATGGACAAATTTCTAGAAACACACTACATACACAAACTATCACAAATTGATGTCATAAATCTGAACAGACTCATACTAAGAGAAAAGATTGAACAAGTAATAAAAAAAAAATCTCAACAACAACAAAAAAAAACGCCTGGCCCCGGTGGCTTCACTGGAGAATTCTACCAAATTTCAGAGAAGAGTTAACACCACTACTAAAGACATTTCAGAACACAGGAAAGGATGAAATACTCCCAAACTCATTCTATGAAACCAGCATTTCCGTAAGACCAAAACCAGGTAAAGACACCAAAAAAAGGAAAATTACAGACCTACATCCTCAGGAATTTATATGCAAAAAACATCAACAAAATTCTAGCCAATAGAATTCAACAACATATCAAAAAAAAATAATTCACCATGACCAAGTGGGATTCATACCAGGAATGCAGGGATGGTTCAACACTAGAAAAACAATTAATGTAATCCATCATATAAATAAAACTAAAGACAAGAACCAAACGATTTTATCAATCGATGCAGAAAAGGCATTTAAGAAAGTTCTACACCCATTCATGATAAAAACTCTCAGCAAATTCGGAATAAAAAGAAAATTCCTCAACATAATAAAGGGCATTTATACAAAGCCAACACCCAACAGCATCCTAAATGGAGAGAGTCCCCTTGAGAATGGGAACCAGACAAGGATGCCCTTTCTCACCACTCTTATTCAACATTGTGTTGGATGTCCCAGCCGGAGCAATTAGGCTAGATAAAGAAACAACGGGCATCCAAATTGGTAAAGAAGAAGTAAAAGTATCTTTATCTGCAGAAGTCATGATCATATATGCAGAAAACACTAAAGAATCCTCAAGAAAATCACTGAAACTAATACAAGAGTTCAGCAGAATGTCAGGATATAAGATAACATACAAAAATCAGTAGGATTTCTGTACACCAACAAAGAGAACGTCAAAGAGGAATTCACCAAATCAATGCCATTTATGATAGCCACCCAGAAGATAAAATACTTAGGAATAAGTATAACCGGAAACGTAAAAGAACTATACAAAGAAAACTACAAGATACTACTGGAAGAAACCAAAAGAGACATACCTAAGTGGAAAAACATACCTTGCTCATGGACAGGAAGACTCAACATTGTAAAAACATCTATTCTACCAAAACTGATCTATAGATACAAAGCAATCCTGCTCCAAATGCCAATGACATTTTTTAATGAAATGGAGGAACAAATCACCAACTTCATATGGAAGGGAAAGAGGCCCCGGATAAGTAAAGCATTCCTGAAAAAGAACAACAAAGTGGGAGGCCTCACACTACCTGATTTTAGAACCTCTTATACAGCCACGGAAACCCTGGTGGTGTAGTGGGTAAGTGCTGCGACTGCTAACCAAAGCGTCGGCAGTTTGAATCCACGAGGCACTCCTTGGAAACTCTATGGGGCAGTTCTACTCTGTCCTATAGGGTTGCTATGAGTCGGAATCAACTCGACAGCACTGAGTTTGGCTTTTTGGTTTTATACAGTCACAGTAGTCAAAACAGCCTGGTACTGGTATAACAACAAATACATAGACCAATGGAACAGAATTGAGAATCCAGACATAAATCCATCCACATATAAGCAATTGATATTTGACAAAGGCCTAAAGTCTGTTAAAAGGGGAAAAGACAATCTCTTTAATAAACGGTGCTGGCATAACTGGATATCCATCTGCAAAAAGATGAAACAAGACCCATACCTCACACCATTCACAAAAATGAACTCAAAATGGATCAAAGACCTAAATATAAAATTTAAAATGATAAAGATCATGGGAGGAAAAATAGAGACAATGCTAGGAGCCCTAACAGATGGCATAAACAGTATACAAAACATTGCTAACAATGCACAAACACCAGAAGAGAAATTAGATAACTGGGAGCTCCTAAAAATCAAATACTTATGCTCATTCAAAGGCTTCACCAAAAGAGTAAAAAGATTACCTACAGACTGGGAAGTCCGATCAGTGTCTGATCTCTAAAATCTACATGATACTGCAAAAACTCAACTACAAAAAGACAAATAACCCAATTAAGAAATGAGGAAAGGATATGAACAGGCACTTCACCAAAGAAGACATTCAGGCAGCTAACAGATACATGAGGAAATGCTCATCATCATTAGCCATTACAGAAATGTAAATCAAAACTACAATGAGATACCATCTCACCCCAACAAGGCTGGCATTAATCCAAAAAACATGAAATAATAAATGTTGGAGAGAGTGTGGAGACACTGGAACACTTATACACTGCTGGTGGGAATGTAAAATGGTTCAATGACTCTGGAAATTGATGCGGCTTTTCCTTAAAAAGGTAAAAATAGAACTACCATACAATCTAGCAATCCCATTCCTTGGAATATATCCTAGAGAAGTAAGAGCCCTCACATGAATAGATATATGCACACTCATGTTCATTGTACCACTGTTCAAAATAGCAAAAAGATGGAAACAACCTATGTGACCATCAAAGGAAGAATGAATACACAAATTATGATATATTCACACAGTGGAATACTAGGCAATGATAAAGAACAACGATGAATCCATGAAACATCTCATAACATGGATAAATCTGGAAGGCATTATGCTGAGTGTAACTAGTCGTAAAAGGACAAATACTGTATGAGAGCACTATTAGAAGAACTCAAGAAAAGGTTTAAACACAGAAGAAAACATTCTTTGATGGTTACAAGGGTCGGAAGGAGAGAGAGTGGTATCCACTAACTAGATAAAAAAAAAAAAAAAAGAACTAGATAGTACACAAGAATTCTCTTAGGTGAAGAGAAGGACAACACACAATACAGGTGAAGTCAGCACAACTGGATTAAACCAAAAGCTAAGAAGTTTCCTGAATACAACCAAAAACTTTGAGGGACAGAGTAGCAGGGCTGGGGGTCTAGGGACCATGGTTTCAGGGGACATCTAGGTCAATTGGCATAAAAAAATGTATTAAGAAAATTTTCTGCATCCCACTTTGCTGAGTGGCATCTGGGGTCTTCAGCACTAGCAAGCGGCCATCTATGATGCATTAATTGGTCTCAATCCACCTGGTTCAAAGGAGAATGAAGAACACCAAAGACATAAGGTAAATATGAGCCCAAGAGACAGAAAGGGCCACATAAACCAGAGACTACATCAGCCTGAAACCAGAAGAACTAGAATGGTGCCTGGCTACCACGGATGACTGCCTTGACAGGGAACACAATGAAGAATTCTGATGGATCAGGAGAACATTGGGATGCCAATCCCAAATTCTCGTAAAAAGATCAGACTTCATGGCCTGACTGAGGCTAGAGGGATTCCGGGGGTCTTGGTCCCCAGACCCTCTGTTAGCCCAAGACTGGAACCATTCCTGACGCCAACTCTTCAGACAGGGATTGGACTGGACTATAAGACAGAAAATGGTACTGGTGAAGACTCAGCTTCTTGGCTCAAGTAGACACAGGAAACTACGTGGGCAGCTCTTGTCTGGAGGCAAGATGAGAAGGCAGAGGGGTACAGAAGGTGGTTGAATGGACACTGCAAATATAGGGTGGAGAGGAGGAGTGTGCTGTATCAGGAGGAGAGCACATAGGAGTACACAGCAAGGTATGTATAAGTTTTTGTATGAAAAACTGACTTGATTTGTAAACTTTCACTTAAAGCACAATTAAAAAAAGAAAGAAAAAATCTCTGGCCCAGATGGCTTCAGTGGAGAATTCTACTAAACATTCAGAGAAGAACTTACACCAGTACTACTCAAACTATTTCAGAACATAGAAAAGGAAGCGATACTTCCGAATTAATTCTATCAAGCCAGCATAACCCTGATACAAAAACCAAGCAAAGACACCATGAAGAAAGGAAATTACAGACCAATATCTCTCATGAATATAGATGCAAAAATTCTCAACAAAATTCTAGCCAAAAGAATTCAGCATTATATTGAAAAAATAATACACAGTGACCAAGTAAGATTCATACCAGGTACAAATGATGGTTCAACATTAGAAAATCAATCAACGTAATCCACCACATAAATGGAAGAAAAGAATTACATGATCATCTCAATTGACACAGAAAAGGCATTTGACAGAGTCCAACACCCATTCCTGATAAAAACTCTCAATAAAATAGGTATAGAAGGGAAATTCCTCAACATAATAAAAGGCGTCTACACGAAACGAACAGCCAACATCATTCTTTATGGAGAGAGGCTGAAAACATTCCTCTCAAGAACAGGAACAAGACAACAATGTAGTTTATCTCCACTTCTGTTTAACATTGTGCTGGAAGTCCTAGCTAGAGCAATAAGGCAAGAAAAAGAAATAAAGGCATCCAAATTGGTAATGAAGAAGTTAAATTGTCCTATTTGCAGATGATACAATACCATATATAGGAAACCCAAAAGACTCCATGAGAAAACGACTGAAACTAATGGAAAGATTCAACAGAGTAGCAGTATACAAGATAAATGCACAAAAATCAGTTGGCTTCCTATACACCAATAAAAAGAACAACAAATAGGAAATGAGGAAAACAATACCATTTATAATAGCCCCTAAAAAAAAAAAAATACTTAGGAATAAATCTGACCAGGGATATAAAAGACCTAAACGAAGAAAACTACAAAACACTAAGAAAACTACAAAACACTACTGCAAGAAACCAAAAGAGATCTATATAAATGGAAAAACATACTATGCTCATGGATAGGTAGATTCATTATTGTGAAAATGACAATTCTACCCAAAGCAATCTACAATTACAATGCAATCCCTATCCAAATACCAACAACATTCCTTAAAGAGGTGGAAAAAAACAATCATTAACTTTATATGAAAAGGGAAGAGGCCCTGGATAATCAAAGCATTATTGAAGAAGAAGAATAAAGTAGGAGGACTCACACTACCTGACCTCAGGACCATATATGTACGGTAATCAAAATAACCTGGTGCTGGTACAAGGACAGACACATTGACCAATGGAGCAGAATCAATAACCGAGAAGTAAATCCATTCACCTACGGTCACCTGATCTTCGAAAAGGGCCCAAAGTCCATCAAATGAGTAAAAGACAGTTTTTTTTTCTTAATAGATTTTATTATCCCAGTTGACGTAGATGTCCCCTGAAACCATGGTCCCAAACTCCTGCCCCTGCTACGCTGGCCTTCAAAGCATTCAGTTTATTCAGGAAACTTCTCTGCTTTTGGTTTAGTCCAGTTGTGCTGACCTCTCCTGTATTCTGTGTTGTCCTCCCGTTCACCTAAAATAGTTCTTATCTATTATCTAATTAGTGAAAACTCCTCTCCCTCCCTCCCTCCCCACTCTGGTAACCATCAAAGAATATTTTCTTCTCTGTTTAAACCATTTCTAGAGTTCTTATAATAGCTGTCTCATACAATATTTGTCGTTTTGCAATTGACTAATTTCACTCAGCATAATGCCTTCCAGATTCCTCCATGTTTCATGGATTCATCATTGTTTTTTATCGATGTGTAGTATTCCATTGTGTGAATATACCATAATTTATTTATCCATTCATCTGTTGATGAGCACCTTGGTTGCTTCCATCTTTTTGCTATTGTAAACAGTGTTGCAATGAACATGGGTGTGCATATATCTGTTCATGTAAAGGCTCTTATTTTTCTAGGATATATTCCAAGGAGTGGGATTGCCTTTTTGTAGTTGAGTTTTTTGCAGTATCATGTAGATTTTTAGAGATCAGACACTGATAGGAAATGTCATAGCTAAAAACTTTTTCCCAGTCTGTGGGTAATCTTACTCTTTTGGTGAAGTCTTTGGATGAGCATAGGTGTTTGATTTTTAGGAGCTCCCATTTATCTAGTTTCTCTTCTGGTCTTTGCGCATTGTTAGTAATGTTTTGTATACTGTTTATGCCATGTATTAGGACTCCTAGCCTTGTCTCTATTTTTTCTTCCATGATCTTTATCGTTTTAAATTCTATATTTAGGTCTTCGATCCATTTTGAGTTACTTTTTGTGCATGGTGTGAGGTATTGGTCTTGTTTCATTTTTTTGCAGATGGATATCCAGTTATGCCAGCACCATTTGAAAAACAGGCTATCTTTTCCCCCATTGAACTGACCTTGGGACTTTGGCAAATATCAGCGGCTCATATGTGGATGGACTTATGTCTGGATTCTCAATTCTGTTCCATTGCTCTATGTATCTGTTGTTGTACCAGTACCTGCTGTTTTGACTACTGTGGCGGTATAATAGGCTCTAATAGGTAGTGTGAGGCCTCCCACTTTCTTTTTCTTTTTCAGTAATGCTTTACTAATCTGGGGCCTCTTTCCCTTGCATATGAACTTGGTGATTTGTTTCTCCATCTCATTAAAAAATGTCGTTGGAATTTGGATTGGAATTCCATTGTATCTATAGATTGCTTTTGGTAGAACAGACATTTTTACAATGTTGAATCTTTCTATCCATGAGCAAGGTCTGTTTTTCCACTTATGTAGGTCTCTTGGTTTCTTGCAGTAGTGTCTCGTAGTTTTCTTTGTATAGGTGTTTTACGCCTCTGGTAAGATTTATTCCTAAGTATTTTATCTTCTTGGGGGCAACTGTAAATGGTATTCATTTTGTGATTTCCTCTTCAATGTTCTTTATCTTGGTGTAGAGGAATCCAACTGATTTTTTTATATTTGTTTCCTGATACTCTGCTGAACTCTTCTATTACTTTTAGTAGTTTTCTTGAGGATTCTTTAGGTTTTTCTGTGTATAAGATCATGTCATCTCTTCCTTACCAATCTGGATGCCCTTAATTTCTTTATCTAGACTAATTATTCTGCCTAGGACCTCCAGAACAATGTTGAATAAGAGTGGTGATAAGGGGAATCCTTGTCTGGTTCCCATTCTCAAGGGGAATGCTTTCAGACTCTCTCCATTTGGGATGATGCTGGCTGTTGGCTTTGTATAAATGCCCTTTATTATGTTGAGGAATTTCCCTTCTATTCTTATTTTGTTGAGTTTTTACCACGAATCGATGCCGAACTTTGTCAAAAGCCTTTTCTGCATCAATTTATAAGATCACATGGTTCTTGTCTGTTGTTTTATTTATATGATGGATTATATTGTTTTTCTAATGCTGAACCATCCCTGCAGACCTGGTATGAATCCCACTTGGTCATGGTGAATTATTTTGTTGATGTGTTGTTGAATTCTATTGGCTAGAATTTTGTTGAGGATTTTTGCGTCTAAGTTCATGAGGGATATCGGTCTGTAATTTTCTTTTTTGTGGTGTCTTTACCTGGTTTTGGTCTCAGGGAAATGCTGGTTTCATAGAATGAGTTTGGGAGTATTCCATCCTTTTCTATGCTCTGAAATATCTTTAGAAGTACTGGTGTCAACTTTTCTCTGAAAGTTTGGTAGAACTTTGCAGTGAAGCCTTCCAGGGCAGGGCTTTTATTTGTTGGGAGTTTTTAAATTACCTTTTCAATCTCTTCTTTTGTTATGGGTTTACTTAGTTGTTCTACCTCTGTGTTAGTTTAGGTAAGTAGTGTGTTTCTAGAAATTCATCCATTTCTAGGTTTTCAAATTTCTTAGAGTACAATTTTTCACAGTAATCTGATACGATTCTTTTAATTTCATTTGGGTCTGTTGTAATATCGCCCTTCTCATTTCTTATTCAGGTTATTTGCTTCCTCTCCTGTTTTTCTTTTGACACTTTGGCCAGTGGTTTATCAATTTTGTTGATTTTTTCAAAGAATCAGCTTTTGGTGTTGTTAATTCTTTCAACTGTTTTCTGTTTTCTTGTATTTTATTTTGATGAGTAGGATTTTTAGTCTCCTTTGTGGTTACTTTAATATTTACTCCTATCTTTCTAAGTTGAAACCTAACTTTTATTTCTTTATATTGCCTTGAGTTCCTCTCCATATAAAAGGTCTATAACCACATTTCTTAAAGTCCCTCTTTATTGTTTCATTGTTGTCTTCTTTTACATAATGACATCGCTGTTTCCCTGTTCTGAGCATTCTTTTACCTTGATTTATTTCTGTGATTTCCCTATCTGGGTTGACATCTGGTTGCTCTGTCCAGTGTTCTAGTCTTGGCTTGGTATCTAATATTATTTTCTAAACAGAGAACTCCCTTTAGTATTTCTTGTAGTTTTGGTTTGGTGTTTACAAATTCTTTAAACTGTTTATCTCAAATGTCCTAATTTCGCCCTCAAATTTGAGAGACAGTTTTGCCGGATATATGATCTTGGCTGGCAATTTTTTCCTTCAATGCTTTATGTAAGTCATCCCGTTGCCTTCTTACCTGCATGGTTTCTGCCGAGTAGTCCAAGCTTATTCTTATTGACTCTCCCTTGTAGATGACTTTTCATTTATTCCTAGCTGCTCTTAAAATTTTCTATCTTTGGTTTTGGCAAGTTTGATTATGTCTTGGTGACCTTCTTTTGAGATCTACCTTATGTGGAGTTCCACGAGCATCTTGGATAGATATCTTCTCATCTTACACGGTATCAGGGAAGTTTTCTGCCAACAAATCTTCAACAATTATCTCTGTATTTTCTGTTATCCCTCCCTGTTCTAGCACTCCATTCATTCATGTTATTTCTCTTGATACAGTCCCATGTGATTCTTAGGGTTTCTTCATTATTTTTAATTTTTTAATGTTTTTTCTTTGAATATATTGATGCCAAGTGTTTTATCTTCATGCTTACCCATTCTGCCTTCCACTTCCTCAATTCTGCTCCTCTGAATTTCTATTCAGTTGTCTAATTCTGTAACTTTATTATTAATCTTCTGAATTTGATTGCTCTCTATGGAGTCTTGCAGCTTATTAAATTTTTCATTAATTTCTTCAACTGCTTTATGTATGTGTTCCTTGGCTTGTTCTGTGTTTTGCCTGATCTTGTTCCTGATGTCTTGAAGAGTTCTGCATATTTATCTTTTGTATTCTGCATCTGGTAATTCCAAGAATACACCTTCATCTGGAAGATTCCTTGATTCTTTCTTTTGAGAGCTTGTTGAAGCAATCATGGTCTGCTTCTTTATGTGGTTTGGTATTGACTGTTGCCTCCAAACCATCTATAAGTTATTGTATTTACTTATGTTTGCTTACTGTATCCTAGCTTCTTGGTTTGTTTTGTTTTGATATGCCCAAATAGGCTTCTTGAGTGAGCTAGCTTGATTATTTTCACCTTTGAAGCTCTAACATCTATCACCAGGTGGCTAAAGCTGTTACCAGGTATATGAACCCAGAAGTCCATTAACTTTTCTTGTATGGATTCAGCTCAGGTTCCAGGTAGTTGATCAAGTGTGTGGTACAGTGGTACAGGGGCAGGGGTGAGTGGTGTAGACACAGGTATCTGTTTGTAGCATTGGGTCATGCTTTGAACAAGAGAGGGGGCTGAAAACCGTCCCGAGTGTCTGTGAGAAAAGCACATCCCTGTTCCCTAGAGTGCACAGATGGGTAGATTCTGCAGCCAGACCATGGTCACCCAATGCTTTCGGTTATAAGGACTAGAAGGTACCACTTATCGTTGGACCCCTGTCACAGCTGGCTAGGCAATGTGGGTGGAGGCACCAGTCCTTAGGCCACTGATGAGGGTAAGTGAGGCCCTTGTTATAATAGGCAAAGTGGCATCAAACACCCACCTCTCCACTGCACAGGTGAAACAGTTGCAGTCCACCAACAAGGGCATATTCTCCTGAAATGGGCCCATACAGGCCCATGCACGGGTGAAAAGTATTTAAAGCCTGCAGACCATTTGTGCCTGAACAGGAGCTGCTTCTGTACTGAGCTCCCCAGCTTAGTGGAGCTGGCAGATTATCTCTCCCACAAACTATAAATTCATTCCTTCTCCATGACTGGGAGAATGGCTCAGGGCATGCAGCAGGACCTATCTCGGGCCCAGGGAAGTTGACAGCCACTGAAGCTGGGTTGGAAGCTACACGTGTGGTAAAATTAACACAAGTACTTAGCTTTTACCCAAAGTGCTGTTCTTCTCTGATTCCGGAGGTGTGAGAAGGCTGTGCGGCTCACTGTCCCTCCCTGAGGAAACTGCATCCGCAATGCTACTGCCAGCCCTGCCATGGTATCTCCGGGGATTGGTGCCTGAGGGTTCCTGCGAAGCCAGGTCCGGCAACTCTTCTCTGCTTCTAAACCATCTCTCCCTCTCCTTGCCGCTCAGTCCGTTTCATAATTTTGCGTTTTATGTTCAGGGCTCCTAGCTTGTCAATATATAATCATTTCACTTGTTTTTTCAGGTTTTTGTTGCAAGAGGGATCACCAGAAGTGTCTGACTACTCCGCCATCCTGCCCCTGTCTCTATAAGAGCATTTTTAATATTTCATTAGTATGCAGCAATTAAACGCGTTTTTAATAAATATTTATTTGATGAAACAACAAATGACAAAAGTAGGCTAAAAAAATTCTGCACGTATGACTCAATATTTTTTTTTAGTAATTTTTATTGAGTTTTAAGTGAACGTTTACAAATCAAGTCAGTCTGTCACATATAAGCTTATATACACCTTACCCCATAAAAAAAAAAAAATCACCCTCTAATGAGTCAGCCCTTCCAGTCTCTCCTTTCCTGACAATTTTGCCAGTTTCTAACCCTCTCTACCCTCCTATCTCCCCTCCAGACAGGAGATGCCAACACTGTCTCAAGTGTCCCCCTGATACAAGTAGCTCACTCTTCATCATCATCTCTCTCCAACCCATTGTCCAGGCCCTTCCATGTCTGATGCGTTTTCTTCAGGAATGGTTCCTGTCCTGGGCCAACAGAAGGTTTGGGGACCATGACCACCGGGATCCCTCTAGTCTCAGTCACACCATTAAGTCTGGTATTTTTTGAGAATTTGAGGTCTGCATCCCACTGATCTCCTGCTCTCTCAGGGGTTCTCTGTTGTGCTCCCTGTCAGGGCAGTCATCAGTTGTGGCCAGGCACCATCTAGTTCTTCTGGTCTCAGAATGATGTAAGTCTCTGGTTCATGTGGCCCTTTCTGTCTCTTGGGCTCATAGTTATTGCGTGACCTTGATGTTCTTCATTCTCCTTTGAGCCAGGTGGGTTGAGACCAATTGATGCATCTTAGATGGCCGCTTGTTAGCATTTAAGACCCCAGACGCCTCATTTCAAAGTGGGATGCAGAATTATTTTGCCAATTGACTTAGAAGTCCCCTTAAGACATAGCCACCAAACCCCCGCACTTGCTTTGCTGATCTTTGAAGCATTCAGTTTATCCCAGAAACTTCTTTGCTTTTGGTCCAGTCAAGCTGACCTTCAGTGTATTGAGTATTGTCCTTCCCTTCACCTAAAGTAGTTCTTATCTACTAGCTAATCAGTAAATAACCCTCTCCCACGCTCCCTCCCTCCCCACCTCGTAACCACAAAAGTATGTGTTCTTCCCAGTTTATACTATTTCTCAAGATCTTATAATAGTGGTCTTATACAATATTTGTCCTTTTGCCTCTGACTGATTTCGCTCAGCATAATGCCTTCCACGTTCCTCCATGTTACAAAATGTTTCACAGATTCGTCATTGTTCTTTATCGATGCATAGTATTCCATTGGGTGAATATACCACAATTTATTTACCCATTCATCCGTTGATGGACACCTTGGTTGCTTCCAGCTTTTTGCTATTGTAAACAGAGCAGCAATAAACATGGATGTGCATATTATCTGTTCCTGTGAAGGCTCTTATTTCTCTAGGGTATATTCCGAGGAGTGGGATTTATGGGTTGTATGGTAGTTCTATTTCTAACTTTTTAAGAAAATGCCAGATAGATTTCCAAAGTGGTTGTACCATTTTACATTCCCACCAGCAGTGTATAAGAGTTCCAATCTCTCCGCAGCCTCTCCAACATTTATTACTTTGTGTTTTTTGGAATAATGCCAGCCTTGCTGGAGTGAGATGGAATCTCATCGTAGTTTTAATTTGCATTTCTCTAATGGCTAATGATCGAGAGCATTTTCTCATGTATCTGTTAGCTGCCTGAATATCTTCTTTAGTGAAGTGCGTGTTCACATCCTTTGGCCACTTCTTGATTCGGTTGTTTGTCTTTTTGTGCTTGAGTTTTAACACAATCATATAGATTTTAGAGATCAGGCGCTGGTCAGAGATGTCATAGCTGAAAATTCTTTCCCAATCTGTAGGTGGTCTTTTTAGTCTTTTGGTGAAGTCTTTAGATGAGCATAGGTGTTTGATTTTTAGGAGCTCCCAGTTATCTGGTTTCTCTTCATCATTTTTGGTACTGTTTTGTATTCTGTTTATGCCCTGTATTAGGGCTCTTAAGGTTGTCCCTATTTTTTCTTCCATGATTTTTATCGTTTTAATCTTTATGTTTAGGTCTTTGATCCACTTGGAGTTAGTTTTTGTGCATGGTGTGAGGTATGGGTCCTGTTTCATTTTTTTGCAAATGGATATCCAGTTATGCCAGCACCATTTGTTAAAAAGACTATCTTTTCCCCAATTAACTGACACTGGGCCTTTGTCAAATACCAGCTGCTCATATGTGGATGGATTTATATCTGGGTTCTCAATTCTGTTCCATTGGTCTATGTGCCTGTTGTTGTACCAGTACCAGGCTGTTTTGACTACTGTGGCTGTATAATAGGTTCTGAAATCAGGTAGAGTGAGGCCTCCCACTTTCTTCTTCTTTTTCAGTAATGCTTTGCTTATCCGAGGCTTCTTTCCCTTCCATATGAAGTTGGTGATTTGTGTCTCCATTACATTAAAAAATGACATGGGAATTTGGATCGGAAGTGCATTGTATGTATAGATGGCTTTTGGTAGAATAGACATTTTTACTATGTTAAGTCTTCCTATCCATGAGCAAGGTATGCTTTTCCACTTAAGTAGGTCCTTTTTAGTTTCTTGTAGTAGTACTTTGTAGTTTTCTTTGTATAGGTCTTTTACATCCTTGGTAAGATTTATTCCTAAGTATTTTATGTTCTTGGGGGCTACTGTGAATGGTATTGATTTGGTGATTTCCTCTTCGGTGTTCTTTTTGTTGATGTAGAGGAATGCAACTGACTTTTGTACGTTTATCTTATAACCTGAGACTCTGCCAAACTCTTCTATTAGTTTCAGTAGTTTTCTGGAGGATTCCTTAAGGTTTTCCGTGTATAAGATCATATCATTTGCAAATAGAGATAATTTTACTTCCTCCTTGCCAATCCGGATGCCCTTTATTTCTTTGTCTAGCCTAATTGCTCTATCTAGGACCTCTAGCACAATGTTGAATAAGAGCGGTGATAAAGGACATCCTTGTCTGGTTCCCATTATCAAGGGAAATGCTTTCAGGTTCTCTCCATTTAGAGTGATGTTGGCTGTTGGCTTTGCATAGATGCCCTTTATTATGTTGAGGAATTTTCCTTCAATTCCTATTTTGCTGAGAGTTTTTATCATGAATGGGTGTTGGATTTGTCAAATGCCTTTTCTGCATCAATTGATAAGATCATGTGGTTTTTGTCTTTTGTTTTATTTATGTGGTGGATTACATTAATGGTTTTTCTAATATTGAACCAGCCTTGCATACCTGGTATAAATCCCACTTGGTCGTGTTGGATTATTTTTTTGATATGTTGTTGAATTCTATTGGCTAGAATTTTGTTGAGGAATTTTGCATCTATGTTCACGAGGGATATAGGTCTGTAATTTTCTTTTTTTTGTGATGTCTTTACCTGGTTTTGGTATCAGGGATATGGTGGCTTCGTAGAATGAGTTAGGTAGTATTCCCTCATTTTCTACGCTTTGAAGTACCTTTAGTAGTAGTGGTGTTAACTCTTCTCTGAAAGTTTCGTACAACTCTGCAGTAAAGCTGTCCGGGCCAGGGCTTTTTTTTGTTGGGAGTTTTTTCATTGCCATTTCAATCTCTTTTTTTGTTATGGGTCTATTTAGTTGTTCTACTTCTGAATGTGTTAGTTTAGGTAGGTAGTGTTTTTCCAGGAATTCATCCATTTCTTCTAGGTTTGCAAATTTCTTAGAGTACAATTTTTCGTAATAATCTGATATGATTCTTTTAATTTCAGTTGGGTCTGTTGTGATGTGGCCCTTCTCGTTTCTTATTTGGGTTATTTGTTTCCTTTCCCGTATTTCTTTAGTCAGTCTAGCCAATGGTTTATCAATTTTGTTAATTTTTTCAAAGAACCAGCTTTTGGCTTTAATTCTTTCAATTGTTTTTCTGTTCTCTAATTCATTTAGTTCAGCTCTAATTTTTAGTATTTGTTTTCTTCTGGTGCCTGATGGATTCTTTTGTTGCTCACGTTCTGTTTGTTCAAGTTGTAGGGACAGTTCTCTGATTTTGGCTCTTTCTTCTTTTTGTATGCGTGCATTTATCGATATAAATTGACTTCTGAGCACTGCTTTTGCTGTGTCCCAGAGGTTTTGATAGGAAGTGTTTTCATTCTTGTTGCATTCTATGAATTTCTTTATTCCCTCCTTAATGTCTTGTATAACCCAGTCTTTTTTCAGGAGGGTATTGTTCAGTTTGCAAGTATTTGATTTCTTTTCCCTAATTTTTCTGTTATTGATTTCTAGTTTTATTGCCTTATGGTCTGAGAAGATGCTTTGTAATATTTTGATGTTTTGGATTCTGCAAAGGTTTGTTTTATGACCTAATATGTGGTCTATTCTAGAGAATGTTCCATGTGCGCTAGAAAAAAAAAGTATACTTTGCCGCCGTTGGGTGGAGTGTTCTGTATAAGTCAATGAGGCCAAGTTGGTTGATTGTAGCAATTAGGTCTTCCGTGTCTCTATTGAGCTTCTTACTGGATGTCCTGTCCTTCTCCGAAAGTGGTGTGTTGAAGTCTCCTACTATAATTGTGGAGGTGTCTATCTCACTTTTCAGTTCTGTTAAAGTTTGTTTTATGTATCTTGGAGCCCTGTCATTGGGTGCATAAATATTTAATATGGTTATATCTTCCTGGTCAATTGTCCCTTTAATCGTTATGTAGTGTCCTTTATCCTTTGTGGTGGATTTAACTTTAAAGTCTATTTTGTCAGAAATTAATATTGCTACTCTTGCTCTTTTTTGCTTATTGTTTGCTTGATACATTTTTTTCCATCCTTTGAGTTTTAGTTTGTTTGTGTCTCTGAGTCTAAGGTGTGTCTCTTGTCGGCAGCATATAGATGGATCGTGTTTCTTTATCCAGTCTGAGACTCTCTGTCTCTTTATTGGTGCGTTTAGTCCATTTACATTCAGCGTAATTACAGATAAGTATGTGTTTAGTGCTGTCATTTTGGTGCCTTTTTATGTGTGTTGTTGACAATTTCATTTTTCCACTTACTTTTTTGTGCTGAGATGTTTTTCTTTGTAAATTGTGTGTTCCTCTTTTTCATAGTATTTGACTGTATGTTTGCTGAGTCGTTATGTTTTTCTTGGTTTTTATTTTGAGTTATGGAGTTGTTATACCTCTTTGTGGTTACCTTAATATTTACCCCTATTTTCCTAAGCAAAAACCTAACTTGTATTGTCCTATATGCCTTGTATCCCTCTCCATATGGCAGTTCTATGCCACCTGTATTTAGTCCCTCTTTTTGATTATTGTGATCTTTTACATATTGACTTCAATGATTCCCTGTTTTGAGTATTTTTTTCTTTTTAAAATTAATCTTAATTTGTTTTTGTGATTTCCCTATTTGAGTTGATATCAGGATGTTCTGTTCTGTGACCTTGTGTTGTGCTGGTATCTGTTATTATTGGTTTTCTGACCAAACAATTTCCTTTAGTATTTCTTGTAGCTTTGGTTTGGTTTTTGCAAATTCTCTAAACTTGTGTTTATCTGTAAATGTTTTAATTTCACCTTCATATTTGAGAGAGAGTTTTGCTGGATACGTGATCCTTGGCTGGCAGTTTTTCTCCTTCAGTGCTCTCTATATGTCATCCCATTGCCTTCTTGACTGCATGGTTTCTGCTGAGTAGTCTGAACTTACTCTTATTGATTCTCCTTTGTTTTATCCCTGGCTGCTTTTAAGATTTTCTCTTTATCTTTGGTTTTGGCAAGTTTGATAATAATATGCCTTGGTGATTTTCTTTTTGGATCAATCTTAAATGGGGTTTGATGAGCAGCTTGGATAGATATCCTTTCGTCTTTCATGATGTCAGGG